>NC_072491.1:37016875-37662500 GCF_027574615.1 Eptesicus fuscus | reverse complement strand
ATCCCTATTTCCTTTGTTTTATGAAGGAGGAGGAAGAGGAGGAGGAAAGAAAGGAAGAGGAAGAGGAAGAAGAAGACGAAGAAAAAAAAGAAGAAATATTTGACTGAGGAAGCCTGAGCAAGGACAGAAAATCTTCCAATATGGACTAATTTGTACTTCTTTATACTTCTGAAGCAATCAACACTGTTGTCAATTTTTTGATAAATAAAACTATAAGATCTTGTAGAATTTCAAATATGATCTTCCACCGAGAAGAACATGTGTTTTGAATTTATATAAAATGGAAGACAAATTATATATATTGTTATTACATATAAAACAAAAACATAATGGCTTCTGTTACTGCGATCTCCATTGTGGATTAGATACTACTAATTAATTTTATATAATCTCCAAGAAGTATTGTCTACTCTGCAGTTGCAAAAATCACCCAGACTGTTGCATCTCAGAGGGAAGGTCAGGGTGGGTGGGTGGGAAGAAATCAACCAAAGAACTCGTATGCATATATGCATTACCCATGGACACAGACAATAGGGTGGTGAAGGCATGAGGGTGGGGGGAGGCGGGCTAGAAGGAGAAAAAGGGGACGTATGTAATATTTTCAACAATAAAGATAAACAACAAAAAGTAATTAATAGAGCACAATGAAGTCAACAGAGGTGACCATTGCCATACACTAGATTACTTTTTTAATTGGAGAAATACCCTGATTTTAAGACCATGGATAATTATTCTCACTTTGTGAACAAGATGAAGATGAATAACATGTCAGGCAGGTGAATAATTTCTCGTTAAACAATGATATTCAGAAACTATCGCATAACCATGGGTCAGATAATAAGCTGAGGCAAACTCTCTAGTAGGTTGTCCTAACAATTTCCACTCTTTTTCTCATTATCTTCCATGAAGATAAATATCATTCCTCTCAAATACTTACATTTTTTATACAGATGTTGAGATAGCAGCTAATATGGTTGGAAAATCAAATCAAAATTAAACAGTTCCAATGCACTAGGTTAATAATTCACAACTACCTTGAGTAGAACCCCAGCTTTAAGGTGTGGCACTAATATTACTCAAAAAAAAAAATTCTGCAAATAAATTTTAAATGGGTTTCTTAACTGAAGAACTTAGAATTTTTAATTATCTAATGGTCATTGAAAATCTGCAAGACAGGAACATATTATAAATAATTTTACAAATGTATTTGACCATAGAATTTTTTAAGGAACATCACATAAGACTAACATTTCATGAGATGTCTGTTTTGAAGGTCTATACAAATGGCCAAATGACTTAACTAAAATTTCACAGGGATCAATGTAAAATTATATGTTTAGATTATATTAAAAAAGGTTAACCAAATGAGTACAAGATCTACTATAGCAGGTCTATATGAACTAAGAATATCTTTGTAATGTGAACACAGAAAAAGCCAAATGCAATATAAATGACATACAATATATGTGTTTGTTCACACACACTTAACTACAGTAGATAATCATGATAGAAAAAGCCCTAAAAATCAGGATGGTGTGGAGTAAATAAAATGAGGATGCTTCACAGAAGGAAAGAAGACTTGGCACATCCATAACAGCTCTGCTCCACTAAGGACTGAGTATGAAAGGGAGCCCAGAATTATTCAGGGTTGCCCCATAATGAAATAATAGAAAGGCAAACTCCAGCCATATGTGTATATATAGTCACGCATTATCATTATTCAAGTTGTTTTCAACACATAAAATCTGTCAGATTCAAAGTAACGATCATCACAGTGCAATCCTGCTGAGCTTAGCACTTTCAGGAACCAGACATCAGCCATAAAAACCAAGCATACTGTTTATGGTGCACTAAAGTATAGTAATCAAATCTGGACAAACAGAAGTAAAATACATTTAAGAGCACCCTGAAGTATAGTTTCAAGTAGTGCTCTATTCTGTAACCTGATAAGAAAAACACCACACACATCATTCAAATGTAGACAAATAAAAAGGATTATTTTCTGGGTCATCAGTGTTTTATATATATATATATAACACACTGTAAACTATATATATGTTATGAAAATATATATCTATACACACAAACATATAGTAATTTCAATAGCACTGCAACACTATTATAAAAATCTTTACATATTTACAATATGAATGTGTCAGATGCGTAGTGTAGGATACGTAGCTAGTATAGTTTTTAATATGTTCAAGTAGAAAGTATTAAAGCAGGAAAAAAGATCTCATTTGAAAAAACAGTGATCAAATTCATTAAAAATATTATTTCACAATTTGTGTGAAATACTATATCTAAATATATATATATTTAATATTTGTCACTATTGTTAGTATTAAAATTTTACATATTTGCTTTTTATACCAAATAGAAGAGACACCTGTTCATATGTTGAAATCCATGTGAGCAATATAAGGGGGGGACACCTAGCCACCCTTGGCATTAAAATATAAAGTGGCTAATTTGCAATTTCTTTATGCTTCTTCCCACTATGATATTTCAGCCAAAATAAATAATCTAACACAGAAAAAGTATTTTTCCTTATCTTTTTTTTTTTTTATACTACCCACAGGAATCTGCCTGCATTAAGCTCAACCACCAGCACAGTAGGATTAAGAGTAACTTTTAAAGCATCTTACAGATTGTGGGTGATCCATACCTTATTTATTTATTTAAAAATTTAAATATTTTTTTTATTTCAGAGAGGGAGGGAGAGTGATAGAGAGGTAGAAACATCCATGATGAGATGAGAGGATCATGAATTGGCTGCCTACTGCACTCCCTCCACCGCGGATGGAGTCCACAATCCAGGCATGTGCCCTGACAGGGATTCTAACCATGACCTTCTGGTTCATAGGTTGATGCTCAATCACTGAGCCATGCCAGCTGGGTCATTTAAATTTTTTAAATCTGCCCTTTTAGTGTATAGGATGATGCTCCAACAAACTGAACCACCCAACCAGGGCCATACCTATTTTTAGATGAAAGGAATGATGGATAGTTCCTGACAAATTTGACATTGACTTCACTACCACAGTTGTCTTCAACTTCAGGCCTAAAACACTGACTACAGTCTTCCTCAAATTCCAAGGTCCCACAGGACAATTTCCTTCTGGGGATTTACTTATGAACAAATTAAGCATAATGTTTTTTAAAATGTCTCATTGTATGGGAAGTAGACATACCAATAAATAAATATGGCCGTTACTAAATGAAATCTAGGTCTAGCCAACGGCACAGGGCACTCCTTCTGCGGGGAGATGGGGTCTCCCTGGAATGGCTTTTTTGAGCTCACCGAGGTGGACCATGTGCATGCTCTCAGTGCTAAATTCCCAAAGGTGGACCAGTTCCTGGAGAGCCCTGCTCTTCTCTCAGGACAAGTGCCATTTCCCAAAGATGCCTTCGAACAGTCAAAGCTTCTTCCATCAGCCTTCAAAATCAAAGAGCAACAGATGTACCCATTCCAATCCCTCCAGTGGAGGAAACTGCTTCCGGGCCTGCACACACCATCTCCTTTCCTCCTTTTGACCATTGTGTAAGTACCGTTTTAGAATTTCCAATCTAATGAGATGACTCCAAGAGTTACATTGGTGCTTCTTACACCTTACTGTGCACATATATGATAAGGGATCTTGTTAAAACACAGATTATGATTCGGCAGCTTGGGGATCCCACATTACTTGCAGGCTCCCCGGCGATGTCTATGCTGCTGCTTCAGGAGCACTCTCTGGGTAGCCAGGGGTCCATAACTTAGTGCACAGGGCTTACATTTCATTCAGCAGAGGAGACATCTGTGCCAACTGCCAGGTGCCAAAGACACATTTTAAGATGTGCATACGTTAGGTAGGGGAACTGCAACTAACACCGGACACTTCACCAACATTGACAGTGAGGTTGGTTTGTATTGCATTTTTTTATTAGCTTGAGCACTGCCCTCCTCAACTAAGATAAACCATGAAGACCACGCCAAAATGGGTTTATACGTAAAAATCAGATTCAACTTCTGAACTATATCCACTGGCCGGTCAGTGATTCTATGGTCAAGCCATGGCAGGTTTGGCCTCGGAGAATAGCTCTGGTACTTTGAAGAGAGGAAACTGTCTCCGATATACAAAAATGGGGGCTTCCAGGCAACTATTTTGAGGATAATAGAAAGAAAAAAAAAACACAACTGAGAGAACTGAACAAGAGCAGTGAGAAGGGGTCCAGGTGAGGAGGACTGAGTCAGAGGGCATCCTGAACCAGAGCTTATTAACGGAGGACCCCGCCTCATCATTTCTTGAAGTTTCACTCACTTTGCAGGTAGATGGGCTGTAAGTTCAGATGGAAGGCAGTGTTCTACAGAGGCAGCTTCTAAAATACAAAACCAGCAATATCTGTCCTCAAGGCTATTTTAAGACAAGGTAAGGGTAGCATGTTTAAACTTCAGTGAAAGTGACCGTCATTGTCCTCGAATTCCTTGGCAGAAGAGGACTGAGTTCAGTGAGTCAGGGGTAGCACAGCTCAGGGCGGAGAACTCTGCTGGACATGTGGGAAGAGAAGTGAGGCAGTAGCCATGCTGAGGCCAGGAAGGTTAGGGGCAGGTCACCTGGGATGCAGCAGAGCGGCCTGATGCGGCTCCAGCTCCTGCCCGATGTCTGCCTCAGGGGTCTGTGACCCCCAGGCCAGGAGCATGTGCAGCTCCAAGGAGGAGGCACCTCCATCACTGAAGTGGGAGGCCCAGGGGTGTGGAGGGCTCACATGGGTTCCAGTTCGTCCTCATGGGTCTGGTTTGTCTTTGTTCTCTCCTACTTCCTGCCCATCTTTCCTCCATCACTTGCTGTTCAGCTGACTCCGCCCAATACCAAACAGAAGCAACAGCCTCACATAGATGATAACCAGCTCCTTCTGGGTATGGTGGAATACTACAGTAAATCTCTTATTCTGTATCACTCTCAGAACTTTTGTTCCTTTGAGCAAACTCTAAGTGATGCAAGGTAAATTCCAAATTACCTTTTTTTAGTAAGAGTCAGCATGGAAAGATTAAAGATTTTGGCATAGAAACCTATGCTGTTTCTAAGAGCCAATAAACCTGGTGTTATTATTATTATTGTTGTTGTTGTTGTTGTTGTTGTTATTATTATTGGAAGATAAGTGGGTGAAGGGACGAGAAAGCAGACAGTCCGCAACATGAGTTGACAAATCAAAGCCCATAGGCCAAATCCAACCCATTGCCTGAATCAAGTTTTACAGGGACACAGCCATGCCCGTTTGCTATTCATTACTTATGACTGATTGCACGATATAGCGGCAGAGTTGTTTAGTGTGAGACTATAGGTCTTACAAAGCCTAAACTCTTTATTATCTGGCCCTTTTCAGAAAAGTTTTCTGACTCCTATTCTTAACCTTAAAGACAAAATCCTTTTAACAAGTACAACATTAAAATATTATCAGTTTCTATTTTAAAAGCTTTACATGGTTAGAATTTCTCATATAAAGATTGTTTAACAAATGATTCTAAAAAAAATTGGGGCCTTTGTAAAATCTACTGATCTAGTTACTAGTATAATGTAAATTACCATCTATTAATCTACTTTGTGCTAAACACTGATGAAGTTGTTCCACATTAGTACATTTTACAGGTAATAATCAAAAGTTTAGAGAGCCCATTATATTTCCTAGGATAACACAACTAGAGGGACAGAGTCAATATTAAGCCCAACTTATATTTAACTTAAGCTTAAAGTCTCCTCTAGCAATATTTAGGTTAAATATTTAGTAGAGCCTTTACTACTAACCAAGTTCAGTGGACTAACACTTCATAAAAACAGAGATAAGTAGTATTTGATATAAGCACATGCAAAATTAAAATACTTCACAAATAACCATAGACATGAAGTTATGTCTTTGAAATGCTTAACAGACAAAATGAAATAAAATCCATATTTTAAAAAATTCTATGTTTAACAACAGCATCTTCAGTTAGACTTTTATCAGCTGACCTCTTACCTGTTTGTGTATAATTTGTACCTTCTTCCAAGCTATTCCTGTTTCTTACATGATTGTCCACTTGAATACATTGACGCTGCATTAAAAAATTCTCAATAGCTATCTAATTGTATTTCATAGCTAAGAGATCATCTCATTAAAAACATTCTAAGCCCTATGTCAAACATTGTTTAAAGGTAAGATAAAACCTGAGTAAATGTCAGTCCACGCTGCCAGATAATGTACCAGCTTAGGCAACGTTATGATACGGTCTGTGCAATCCATCACTGCTGTTCATATCACTTGGCTTTGGGATACAAAAGATGGCCCCATTCTGCTATCAGCACGGTTTTAGCTTTAGAAATATACCCGGGGGTTTTATTTATTCATTAAATGCTCATTCCCTCTCTCTCTTTCTTTCCTTCATTGCCCTCTGCTTTTTCCTTTCCTTTTCCCTTTGAAGCAGAGTTGAAGAAAGTCTTGTTTCAAGGTATGTTCAAGAGGCTATTTATGGAATGAGGGCACTGGTTCATTTGGCTTTATTCTGACCTCTAACCATTGGGCTAGCAGCTTTATCTTTGGGGGAATTGATTTGCTTCCTAAAACGTAGGGAGTATCAATTAATCTAATTGGATCTAAGAGAGACCTACACCAAACATGTCAAACTCATGGCCGGCGGGCCGCATGCCTCATTCCTGCTGGCCATTGAGTTTGATGTGCTTGACCTACACTATGCAAAAGCCCGTTCTTTCAGAGAGCACTGGCCCAATTCCGAAAATATCGTGGCTTCAATGCTAGAGATAACCCAAACGCACAGAAACAATGAGGCCGATGCGGCCAGACAAGGACAAACTAGAAGGGGTGAGCCATCACGTGAGGCAGAGAAAAGGATATCAGAAAATGCAAAGAAAACAAATAAAGGTAAAGAGAATGAAGGAGCAATCCACTGGTTACTACCTCCCCGTAATGGGCCAAATGGAAGAAAATGATACTTCAGATGTTTTGAGGGGAAGAGTGGTTCTGTGACTGCAAAAGGCATCCTGACCTTGACCCGGCACTAGAATCATGTGCAGAGCAGAACCATGTACATACTTCTGATATGGTAGCTATCACGTGGGTTTACATTTTTCCCCCTCTTTTTCTTACTATCTACTGTTATATTTGAGTAGGGACTGTACTTCATTTGGCTCTATATTTTCAGTACCTAGCACAGGGCATAGCATTATCAATGACCTCGGCAGCTAGTAGAAATGCAATCATAAACTTCTACTGGCATTGGTGTCTAGATATTATCACAAAGATAACTAGCCTATTTTTACATTTAGCCAATTTTTTTTTTTTGCTAGAAGACAACATTTCTTCCTATGTTTGTGTGATATTTCACTCTGTCTTCTGAATCCTTGCTCTACCACCATATTCATAACAACTATGAAATGTTTTCAAAAAATTAAATTACATTCTATGAAGAGGAAAAATCAAACTACATGGTTAGAAATTTTCCGTTTGGTGAGAACAATGTAATTTATTGTAATAAAGTTATACTTTATTAATATTTTAAAAATTGCAACATACATATCTTTCCAAATTATATATATATATATATATATATATATATATAGAGAGAGAGAGAGAGAGAGAGAGAGAGAGAGAGTTATATTTCAGATTAGTCATCAAATTAGATTCAAAGCCAAAAATGAAGTAAAGCCTGGCTGGTTTGGCTCAAAGGTTGAGCGTCAACCCATGAACCAAGAGGTCACTGGTTCGATCCTGGTCAGGGCACATGCCTGAGTTGCGGGGTCCATCTCCAGTAGGGGGCGTGGGGCGTGCAGGAGGTGGCTGATAAATGTTCCTATCTCCCCCCTCTCCCTTCCACTCTCTCTAAAATCAATAAAAACATATTTTTTAAAATGGAGTGAAGAGTATTTTCTAACTTTACTCTTAAGTTAGGTGCCTATGCAATCTGTGCTTGCTTGAATAATAGACATTTCGTTCTTTGTTGACACAGAATAAAAATGCTGAGGGCTAGGAATAATTTTCATCTATAAAAATTTCAGAACTAAGAAATGAGGACCAGTAGATGAGAAACAGCTTCATAAAGAAGCAGCTACTGAGCCACAAGCCTTCTGTTCATATTTGAAGTTACTAACTCACATCTGTTGTTAATTTGTAGACTCTCATCTCTGACTGCCAACCGCCATGCTTCTCATTCTGACGTTTACGTTATGAGCACCTGGCCAGGAAAGGCTCTGTCACTCATATCCCTTAGAATAAAACAGCACAAAGAAAAATATCCCTGTTATTGTTATTACAGGTTGAATATTAAGTAGAGACCACAATGAAAGTCACAATATTCCTTTAATAACAACGCCTCTCCATCACTCTTTGGGAAGTTTATCCCTTATTTGGTGCAGAAAGCTGATTTGATCAAGTCACACTTTTTGTTTCAGTCTGTAAGGAAACCAAAGCACACTCCGATAGCCCATGGGCAAGGTGGGGGGGGGGTCTTCTATTTACTTCCATGATCTGGGTGGGCACATAGCAAAGAAATACTAACTCAATAAAATAAGAGTTTTGCCTTGGTGAGTGTCTTCATTCCTAGGATTAGCAGCCTCATGGTTGGTCTAATAATAACTTGAATCTAATATCTTTACAAGTAATCTGTAAGTAGTTTATTTTTAAAAGTAGAAACATTTTGGTTAAACTTTTGGGAATTAAGCTCAGAATCAGTTTCCAAAGGATCAGCTAATTAGGCAATTTAATTTACAAGAAAATGATGCCCCACAGAGAAGATTAATGGATTTTTCAGTGTAAAAATTATTTCCCTTGACCTAAGTGCTGAGTAAGATACCAAATATAAATATGTAATGAATTAATTACAAAACACCGAAGCTAACAAACTTTATTTTACCCTGCAGGAAAATAATGTAGTCTGAAGTACTGCTCAATTAGTATGAAGGAGAGCAAGAGTTTTTCCCTGGTTCCATTAATATACTGAAATGCAATAAAACACACATTTTGTCTGTTGATGTGGATAACATAGGTTGTATGTATGGTAAAAGTAATCTGTAAGTAGAATAAAAAATAAGCTAAGAAAACTTAGGTTGAGGAAAATTCATTGTAAGCATGCTTATTTCTTATTTTACGGCTGTGGAAGACTGACTGAAGAATGAACAAAACATAAAGGGAGCAAGTATATGGCTGCCAGAATTGAAGTCAGTGTTAGCTGAGAAGGAAATTCACTTGTCCTTTAAATGCCATTTGTGGATGGCATCTCTCATACCTACAACCTACATCACTACAAATGTTTTTAAATCCATAAGAACTTTGTGGCCTGATACCAGAAACTCAAAAATGCCATAAGGCTGACATAACTGGGAGGAACAGGTGGATACTGAGTTCTCTCGTGGGTGATGGTGGTCGTGGTCCGATTTGCATGGTCCTCGTCTTCAGCAGGCATCCAAGATGCAGTCTGTTCTTGGTCACTTCCACCATCTGCTTCTGCTCCCAGATCCTGGGGTTCGCTCTGATGTTGGCTCCCAACTTACCCGTAACACCACAGTCTATGAAACGAGTTCACAGGCTGTCTTTCAGGCTCACAGGGCTTTCATGATTAGTAATTATCAAAACACTAATTGGGAAAATTACAGAATGCTTCCTCTTAAAGTTATCACTAATTTTAGCATCTTCTTCACGCTTAAAATGCCTGTGTACAAAATCAAACAATGCGGAAATATAGAAAGTAGAAAAATGAAAGATCTCTCCCTCCTTGATTCTGCTCCTCTAAGTTAACCATGGATAATAGTTTGGTTTTAATACATAGAGATAGAGATAGATACCTATATATTTATAGCTCATATAATTTTACACAATGTTTGACCAATTTTTTTAAAAAATTAGATGACATACATAATGTTGGCTTATTGTTTTTGAAAGCTAATTATTTTTATGTAGTTCTTTATATATTTCTTTTGTATTTTTATTAGTATTTGGATTTCATTGAAATTAAACAATTTAAATTTCTACCAATATAGCTAACTAACTGAATGCCACAAAAGGCTTTCTGTTATTCCAAATACAGAAATGCTTGATAAAGTTAACAAAATAAAATTACTCCCAATAAGTTCTAAAAGAAATGAAGTATTCATGTAGCAGAAATAAAGAAGAACAAATCCAGAACAGAAAACCTAGACTAAAACCTACATGGGTCTAAGGTTGTCTAGGCCTCTGGGCTAGTGGCTGAAAAATATGAAGAAAAGAGATAAGGCCTTTAGCTCATGTAAACTGGGGAGCTGAAATAAAGTCTTCTGAATAAAGTAAAGAACCCTAAAGAGCTGTAAGTGACATTAAACTACGATCAGACACTGGGATAGGAAAAATTCTCCTATGCAGCCATGAAAGTGGCAAGGAAGCTTCTCATCACTGGCGACTCTTGTTGTAAAGACATCATTAGAAATGGAAATACAAACTGATGTTACATGGTAGTGTGATGTCCTGATTTACAAGGTCCAAGTGATGGAGAAAGCCTAAACTGAGAAAGCGAAAACTCCATTGACAAATCCTCCTACAGCCCTATAAGAAGCCAATGAAGAGCCACCTTGTACGAGTGCTTCTGCAGCACTGGGTCAGTTAGAAATTACACACCATGACTGGCCGGAGGGACTCAGTGGTTGAGCACTGACCTATGCACCAGGAGGTCGTGGTGTGATTCCTAGTCAGGGCACATGCCCAGGTTGCAGGGCTTGATCCCCAGTGGGAGAGGGGAGGTGCTGGAGGCAGCTGATTAATGATTCTCTCTCATCATTGATGTCTCTCTCTCTCTCTCTCTCTCTCTCTCTCTCTCTCTCTCTCTCTCTCTCCCCCTTCCTCCCTCTCTGAAATAAAAATATATTAAAAAAATTATAAACCACATTAAAAAGAAGAAAGAAAACCTACCACAAAAGAGCATAAGCCAGTAAAAACAAAAGGAGAATTAACACCCCAAGAACTGGAGATGATCGATTCAATTCAAAGACTAAATATAAGTTTATTTAACATTTTAAAGAGAGAAAAACCATTCAGGAATTATAAAAAAAAAAAAAAGTGGTAAATATGCTAGAAAACAATAAGAACAAACAGATTTTAATTTAAAAATTACTAGATATGAAAAATATAATAACTGAAACTAAAACTATCAAAGGACAAGATAACTACAAATCAAACAGAGAGAATGGGACAAAATATCTAAAGATATTATCCATAATACAACAGATAAATAAAGAAATGGAAAATATGATAATTCAACTTTATTAGTTATCTGAGAAATGAAAACTTTTGAAGTAATGAGTTCTTTCATAATCAAATTGAAAAGACTTTGAATAACATGATATTTTAAGGTATACAACATGTTGATTTAATCCACAATGAAGTAATTAACATAGATATCACTTTACATAGTAAAAGGGTTTTCTTTCTTAACTTTATTTTTATTGTTTATACTATTACAGATGTCCCTATTTTCCCCTCCTTTACTCACCTCCACCCAGCCACTGCCCCCCCGCCTTCCTTCTGGCCATCACCTCATTGGCTGAGAACCATTACCCAGACTCTAGAGAAACTAACACATATATTCAGAGACAAATGAGATATTTAATAAAATCCAAAAAGTTGCATACAGTATATGCAAGCACCCAGGACCTGTAAGTGCTAGTCTCAGGTGTACACCCAAGAGAAACTTCAGCACGGTGCCTGAGGAGTCAGGATAGAGGTATTCATAACAGCACTGAGGGTAATCATTTAAATCTGGAAACTGATGAATAGAGAAATGGATAAATTTTGATATGTTCATAAAGAAATAAAAGAGGGGACATTATTATGGATACCATGAACATTAAAAGGATAACAAAGCAATAATAAAAACTCTACAGACAAATTTGATAACTTACATGAAATGGACCAATTCCTTGAATGTCAGAAATTGTCAAAATTCACATAAGAAGAAATAGGAAAAAGACAATATAAACAGGTCTATATCTTTGAAAGAAAATGAACCAATAATTATTACGCTTCTGCCTGGCTGGTGTGGGTCAGTGGTTGAGCATTGATCCATGAACCATGAACCAAGAAGTCACTAGCTCAATTCCTGATCAGGGCATATGCCCAGGTTTCAGGTTCAATGCCCAGTAAGGGGTGTGCAGGAGGCAGCCAATCGATGATGTTTCTCTTTCTTCGATGTTTCTCTCTATCTCTCCCCCTCCTCTCCCTCTAAAAAATAAATAAAAACATATTTTTTACAAAAAATAATTAATATGCTTCCCAAAAAAAGAAACACCAGGCCCAAATGAGTTTACCTGTGAATTCTACCAAACATTTAAGGAAGAAATAATACCAAATTCTCTATAATCCCTTCCAGAAGATAAAGGGAATACTTTTTATCTTATTCCTTGAGGCTAGTGTTACTCTAATACCAAAAACAGAGAAAGACAATAAAGAAAACTACATATATCTCTCATGAACATCAATGCAAAAATCCTCAACAAAATATTAGCATATCTAATCCAAAAATGTGTAGAAATAATTATAAACCATGACAAGATAAGTTTTATCTCAGTATGCAAGGCTGGCTCAACATTAAAAAATCAATTAATATAATTCCTCATATTAACAGATTAAAAAAGAAAAATTACATGATCATATAAATAGATGCAAATGCATTTGACAAAACTCATTACAGATAAAAACTCTCAGTAAACTAGAAACAGGGGAACTTCCTCAACTTGAGAAAAAATCTCTACAAAAAACCTACAGCTAAAATCATGCTTAGTGGTGAGAAACTTGAAGCTTTCCCACTAAGGTCAGGCAGAAGGCAAATATGTTCTATATCATCAATCCTTCTCAACACTTTTTCAAGTTCTAACTCATACAATAAGAAAAGGAAAGAAAATGTACAAACATTGGGAAAAAGAAACAAAATTGTTGGTTTACAGATGATATGATTGTCTATGGAGAATATGCAAAACAACTGACAAAACTCCTGGAACTAATACGAAATTATAGCAAGGCTGTATGCCAATTGCTTTCCTAAATACTGGCAATTAAAAGGTGGAATTTGAAATTAAAAAGACAGTTACTATTTACATTAGCACCTTTAAAAATAAAACACTTAGATATAAATCTAACAAAATATGTACAAGATGTACACTAGGAAAACTAGAAAACTCTAATGAATGAAACTAAAGAGCTAAACAAATGGGCAGGTATTCCGTGTTCAAGGAAAGGAAGACTCAATATTATAAGATGTTAGTTTCCCCAAAATTGGAGGACAGACTACCAAAGTCAAGACTTACCATAAATCTAAAGAAATCAAGACAGTGTAGCATGGGTAAAGAAACAGACATATAGTTCAATGGAACAGAATAGAGAGCCTAGAAATAGACCCACATTAATATAGTTAACTAATCTTTGACAAAAAAAGAAAAGGCAATAAAATAGAGAAAAGGTTTTTTCAAAAATGACACTGAAACAACTGGACATACATACACAGAAAAATGAATCTAAACACAGATCTCACATATACCCTTCACAAAAATTAACTCAAAAAGGATCACAAACTTAAATGTAAAATGAAAAACTATAAAACTCTTAGAAAATAACATAGAAGAAAACCTAAATGATCTTCAGTAAAGTGGTACCTTTTTAGATAAAACACCAAAGGCACAATCAATGAAGAAAGAATAAACTGGTCTTCATTAAAATTAAAAACTTCTCTGTGAAAGAAAAGATCAAGAGAATATGAAGACAACCACAGACTTGGAGAAAACATTTGCAAAAGATGGATTTGGTAAAGGGCTGTTACACAAAACACGCAGAAAGCATACACAACATGGGTAAAGGGGATAAAAAAAAACAAAGAGCTTTCAAAAATCAACAATAAGATTTGGACAATTTGTGATAGTTTTATCAATTATGCTATTGG
This sequence comes from Eptesicus fuscus, assembly GCF_027574615.1. Lineage (NCBI taxonomy): Eukaryota > Metazoa > Chordata > Mammalia > Chiroptera > Vespertilionidae > Eptesicus > Eptesicus fuscus. The sequence continues at coordinate 37,648,573 of NC_072491.1, read as the reverse complement.
TATTTTAATAGAGATTGCACTGAATCTGTAGATTGCCTTGGGTAGTATGGACATTTTAATGATATTGATTCTGCCAATCCATGAACATAGTATATTATTCCACTTCCGTATATCTTCCTCTATCTCTTTTTTCAATGTCTTGTAGCTTTCCAAATATAGGTCTTTTACCTCCTTGGTTAAGTTTATTCCTAAGTATCTAAATTTTTTTGTTGTTGCAATGGTAAATGGTTTCCCTTTCTGAAATACCCATATATTTCTGGGTATTAATTTTATATCCTGCTACGTTGCCAACTTCATTTATTAAATCTAGTAGTTTTCTGATGGAGTCTTTGGGGTTTTCTATGTACAGTATCATGTCATCTGCAAATAGTGACATTTTTACTACCTCCTTTCCAATTTGGATGCCTTTTATTTTTTCTTCTTGTCTGATTGCAATGGCTAGGACTTCTAGTACTATGTTGAATAGGAGTGGTGAACGTGGGCATCCCTGTTTTGTTCCTGTTCTTATGGGAAGTGGTTTTAGCTTTTGTGCATTGAGTATGATGTTGGCTATAGGTTTTTCATATAAGGCTTTTATTATGTTGAGGTATGATCCCTCTATTCCCACTTTGTTGAGAGTTTTTATAAAAAAAGGGTGTTGGAATTTGTCGATCTACAGGGAACTCATACAAATTAACAAAAGGAAGATAAACAATCCGATTAAAAAATGGGAAAAGGACCTCAATAGACACTTCTCCAAAATGAACATACAGAAGGCCAAAAGGCATATGAAAAAGTGCTCAAAGTCACTGATCATCTGAGAGTTGCAAATCAAAATGACAATGAGGTGCCACCTCACACCTGTCAGAATGGCTGTCATCAATAAATCAACAAACAGCAACTGTTGGTGAGGATGTGGAGAAAAGGGAACCTTCGTGCACTGCTGGTGGGAATGCAGACTGGTGCAGCCTCTGTGAAAAACAGTTTGGAGTTTCCTCAAAAAACTAAAAATGGAACTTCCATTTGACCCAGTGATCCCACTTCTAGAAATATATCCCAAGAACTCAGAAACACCAATCAGAAAGGATATATGCACCCTTATGTTCATAGCAGCTCAATTTACAATAGCTAAAATTTGGAAACAGCCTAAGTGCCCATCAGCAGATGAATGGATTAAAAAACTGTGGTACATCTATACAATAGAATACTATGCAGCTGTAAAAAAGAAGGAACTCTTACCATTTGCAACAGCATAGATGGAGCTAGAAAGCATTATGCTAAGTGAAATAAGCCAGTCAGAGAAAGATAAGTATCACATGATCTCACTCATATGTGGAATATAATGAACAAGATAAACTGATGAACAAAAATAGACCCAGAGACATAGAAACATCGAGCAGACTGCCAAATCTCAGAGGGAAGGCAGGGGAGGGAGGAGAGGGGGAAGAGATCAACCAATGAACTCATATGTGTATATGCATAACCCATAGACACAGACAGTGGGTGGTGAAGGCTTGGGGGGCTAGGGGGAAGAAAGGGCAATGGGGAGGGGAAGGGACATATGTCAATATTTTCAACAATAAAGATTTATTAAAACATACAACAATAAGAAAATAAACAACCCAATTAAAGAATGGGCCAATGATGTGAACAGACATCTCACCAAAAAAAAAAAAAAAGACACTTGGTAAATAAGCATATGAAAAAGTCTCCAACATCATATGTCATTAGGCTATTGCAAATAAAATGAGGTAACACTGCACCCTATTAAAATGGCTAAAGTCCAAAAAATGTACAGCACCAAAAGCTGGTGAAGATGTGAAGCCACAAGAACTCTCATTTCTTGGTGGGGAGAATGCAAAATGGTACAGTCCCTTCGAAAAATACTTTGGCAGTTTCTCACAAAACTAAACATACTTCGACTATACAATCCAGCAATCATGTTCCTTGATATACACCCAAATAAACTGAAAACTTATATTCACACAAAAATCTGCATACACAGATGTTTTTTAGCAGCCTTATTTATAACTGCTAATACTTGGAAGCAACCAAGATGTCCTTCAGTAGATGAAAAGATAAATTGTACCATTCAGACTGGAATACTATTGGTGTTAAAAATAAATGAGCTACCCAGCCATAAAAAGACATGGAGTAATCATTAAACACTAATGATTACTAAGTGAAATAAGTCAATATCAAAAGCCTGCACACTGTATGATTCCAACTGTACGAAATTCTTTAGAAGACAATACTACGGATACAGTAAAAGGATCAGTGGTTGCCAATGGTTATGGGTGAGGGAGGCATGAATAGAAGAAGCATAGAGGATTTTTAGGGCAGTGAAATTACGCTGTATGATACTATATTGGTAGACACATGTCACGATACAGTTTTCATTACCAATAGAATGAAAAAGAATGTACAAAACCCAAAACAAACACTGGTGTAAAAGTATGAACTTTACATGATAATATTTTGCTAATGTATGTTCATTTATTATAATACATGTATTACTGTAGGGCAGTGGTCAGCAAACTCATTAGTCAACAGAGTGGCTTGCCGCCCACTGCTGTAGGGTGTTGCTAGTCGGGGAGGCTGTGCATATGGGGGAGTTGGTGGTGTGGGGGATATCTCTGTGCCATAAGCTCAATTTTGCCATGAACCAAAAAATGCTCTAAAACCTAGACTATTCTTTTTTCTTTAAAGGAACAAGGACCAATACAACTACAATACTAATAAATTTTGTAAATATTACACTAAGTAAAAGAAGCCCTTCACAGAAGATCACCGTAGTGTATGATTTCATTTATGTAATGCTCAGAATACCCAAGCCATAAGACAGAAAGTAAGAGTAATGATTGCCTCGCTGTGAGGGAGTGGGTGGTGGTGGGACAAGGAGTAACTGCTAATTGTTGTGTTTTTTTTTGTGGCGGGAGGCGGGGGGGATGAAAATGTTCTAAACTTAGATTGTGGGGTGGTTGCAGAACTCTGTGAATATAGTAAAAGCCATTGAATTCTATACATTTAATGAGTAAATTTTATGTCATGTATATATATCTCACTAAAGATGTTTAAACAAAGAATATAAAAAGAATCACATTATATGTACTGCACATTTCCAATTGATAACAATAACATTTTCAGTTTAAATTGCCACAACTTGAGCTCTTTGTATCACAAGCAAGTCAGTAAGGAAGGAAATTTCAGTATATCAAATAAAGATAGTGTGACCACATGTATATTCAAAACTAGGAAATTTATCATCAAAGATCAAATTCTGAAGTGCAACTATAAAATTAAAATGACAATTTCTATTTTTGTTCGGGATTATTCAAACATGATGCTTACAATAGGCACAGACTTCGGAAAACATATTAAAGGTCACAGTTGAGACATTTCCATAGCAAATGCCTATATTACGGTCTTAAATTACCTTTCATATCTCATGTGTGTTTCTATAAAATATAATCATTTTATTTCAGGAACAATAACAAACGTCAAATTTAATTTTGACTCCTTGAGCATTCTCATGATCTAACATTATGCAGCCATGATTTTTATATACAAAAATTTCTATTTTATTTTTTCAGATTCAAATCTACAAGAAAATGCACAAATAGTAAATGTACAATGTAATGAGTTTTGATAAATGTATACACCCATGTAATGAGCACTTCAGTGAAAATATAAAATATTTCTATCAGCACAGAAAGTTTCCTCATATACCAATCCCTCACCACCAGCACAATGTTCTGATTTCTATCACCATAGATTAGTTTTGTCTGTTCTTGAGTTTCCTATGATTAAATTAGCATAGTATGTAGTCATTTGTTTCTGGTTTCTCTTGTTCAGCGTAATGTTTATACGTGTCTTATTTGGCTTAAATTGCCATAACAAAATGTCTTAGACTGGATGGCTTAAATAACAGAAATTTATTTTCTCGCAGTCATGGAAGCTGGAAAATCCAAGGTTAAGGTGTCAGCTGGGTCAATGTCTGGTGAGAGCTCTCTCCTTGGGTTGCAGATGGCCACCTTCTCACTGCATCCTCACATGGCCTTTCCTGAGTGTTGAGTGTGCGTGCACAGAGGCAGAGGGAGAGGGAGAGGGAGAGGAAGAGGGAGAGGGAGAGGGAGAGGGAGAGGGAGAGGGAGAGGGAGAGGGAGAGGGAGAGGGAGAGGGAGAGGGAGAGGCAGAGGGAGAGGGAGAGGGAGAGGAAGGGGGAGAGGGCTCTGTCTCTTTCTCTTCTTATAAGGCCACCAGACCTACTGAATTAGGAACCCACCCTTATGACCTCATGTAACCTTAATAATTATCCCTGAAAGTCCTGTCTCCAAATAATACCAAAATTAGGAGTTATGGCATCAATATATGAATTGGCCCATAACAATGAGATTCCTTCAGATTGTCACATGTATCAGTTGAGTCATTTTTATTATTTAACAATATTTCATTGTGTAAATATATCACAATTTATTTATAAGTTCTCCCAGTGCTTATAATTTTGATTTGTTTTCTGTCTAGGATATTTATAATAAAACTGCTTTCATACACAAATATTTGAGGATACATGTTTATTTCTCTTAGGAAAATATCTAAGAATTTCTAGGCCATAGCGTAGGTACACATTGAATTTTATAAGAAACTGCCAGACATTGACTCCAAAGTGATTGTGAAATTTTTCATTCCTATGAGCAATATTTGAAATATACAGCTACACCACATTCTTGGCAATGTTTTGTGTTGAGAGTCTTTAACTTTAGCCTTTCTAGTTGGTTTGTAGTGATCTTTCAGTGTTGTTTTAATTTGCATTTCTTTGATGGCTAATGAAGTTAAATGCTTATTTACCATTTGCTTAACTCATTTTGTGAACTGCCTGTTGAAAGCGTTTGCCCTTTTTTAAAAAGTATATTGTCCTCAGATAAAGGACATATCAGATATTAAGCTGATAAGAACAGATACTATACTTGATCTTAGCCCAAAGGTCAAGAAATGATTGCCAGATATATTGTCCATATATTCTCCCAGTAAGTGGTATGCTTCTCTATTTTTTAAATTTTCTTCTTACTTTCTTCTCATTTTCTGAGAAGCTTATAATTTTAATGAGGTCCAGTTTATCAAATGTTTCTTTTATCCTTAAGTTATCTCTAAAGAAATGTCTGCCTGCTTCAAGGCTGTCCCTATAATTCATTTAAAAATAATTTTTGTTATGGTTTGATTTCTTTACATTTATCTCCTTGTTCCAGTGCCAATGCTTGAAAATATTTTCTTTATATATCAAATTGCCTCATGCCTTTGTTGAAAATGAACTGACCAGATATACATATTTCTAAACTTTAAACTACTTCATCGATTTGCTTATCAAGTTTTACATCAATACCATATTGTCTCGACTGCTGTAGCCTTATGGTAAGTCCTGAAATCAGATATTTTAATTCCAGATACTCTCCTTTTCCCTGATGATTTTATTAATTTCAGGTCATTATTTCCATATATATTTTTGAATTAGCTCATCAAGTTCTTTCTTTTTTTAAGCCTATTAGAAATTTGATTGAGACCGTATTGGATCATAGAGATTTAATTTAATAATATTTTGTTGAGAACATATGTATCTGTGTCCATAAGGAACATGCCAGTCTCAAAACAACCTGCAAAGTTTTCTCTCTTCTCCAATTCCTGAGTTTATTACATTTGGCATTAATTTTTGATTTAAGATTTGAAAATTCATCAAAGAAACCATGTAAACCTGAAGTTGTCTTTTGGGGAGGGATTTTGTTTGCAAATTCAATTTCTTTAACAAATATGGAACTATTCAGATATCCTATTTCTCCTTTTTTATATCTGGTATGATGTGCTTTGCTAGAATTTTTTTTCTTTATACCCAAGTTGTCAAATATGCTGATATAAAGTTATTTTCACATGTTTTTTATTATCTTTTGTTAAGATCTATAGTGAAGTCTGGTCTTATCTTTCTTTTTTCATACTGTTAATTTGTGTTTTTCTACCCTTTTCTGTGTCAGCATTATGAGGGATGTATCAGTTTCAGCATTGCTAATATTCTCTGTTAGCTTTCTAGGTCATTGATTCCTCTTCTTAACTGCATCATTTCCTTCTTTCAACTTACTTAGATTCCATTTGCATTTACCTTCTGTAATGCCACATTTTTTTACACTGAATATCTGCCTTTTAATAATAAAAAATAAATAGTATTTTAGAAGAAATTTGACTCTCAGATCTGATATTAAAATCCCCTAAAATAAGCTATGTTGACTTATAAGTGCTAATAGTTTTCTTAAAAATAATTACTCTTCCTTGAAATTTCTGAAATTTTTTGCTTATCTGGAAGGCAATAAACAGTGAAATCATATTGATAGTGTTCACATGTGAACTAAGAAGGCTAAAATCCTGAAACTATTGTAAGACCAGTAATAAGCATGTATTACTTTTCTTACTTTATTTTAAAACTGAGAAATAGGTTCACAGTTGTAATGGAAATAAATAATACCATAATTAACAAATAATAATACAAGAATAAACTGTGCTTTGCATACTCACAACTATAAATCTACTTTTGTCTACCCTGTATATCCTATGACTTCACAGAAGGAAATATTTAATACTTAGAATGTGAAAGATATTTTTATACATCTGTGTGAGGTTCTAGTTTTTCCATAATACTAAGTCAATTAGTGAACATTTAAAAATATATATACAGAATTTCTATAATATTTAATTAACCAGTATAACTCTGACATTTGTAAGAATATCTTATATTTAAAAATGAGGTTTACTTAGATGCAGGTTATTTGGGAGATAATTTGTTCAGTATGTTCTAGACTTAGAGCACTAACTCAGTGGTGCTCAAAATTATTTCATTTTGACATCCCACAAATTTAGATATTTTAATCTCTAACATGTACTAATTCCACACTAAGATACTTTCATACTATGCTGAGTGAATTTCTAAGTAGTATTTAAAGCAATTTTACAGACAACTTAAAGTATCCATACGTTTAATTTTGGAAGTCTTCATACATTTTAACAGAATCTTTTCTACAAAAAATATTCATTTTAAAACTGATAACGTTTCTGTTGCCCTGATACACCCAATGAGTGATACACAAAGGAAACAAAGTGTGTATCCATGTTCCCATGTCTATTTCACACACTTTAGACCATTAAAATACAGGTATGACGATAGTTAGATTATTGTTTTACATTAAGGCCCTCCTCCCCCGTGAACAAAAGAGAGTGACAGCACCCATTTCTTATTAGGTAAAATGCATGCTATTTTGCAAAAACGGGTGCTCTCTATTTTAAGAAGGCTCCAAAAAAAAAAAAAAAAAAAAAACAAAACAAGAGAGTGAATGTTTACTTTAAAAATGCAGAAGAATTTGCCAAAGGATCATTTTGATGTCATGAGTGCCTCTAGAAAATTAAGTTTATATTGTACAGAATGTGGTAATATACTGAGTTTCTTAGAAACTCAATTACTATATTCTGCAAAGAATACCAGCATAATTATGCTTGTTCTTAACTATTAAATTTACAACAAATAAAAAATATTTTTAAGCACCTTGTATGTTTTGGTAATATAACTTTAGTTTTAATTTTTAGATGACTGTGACCTAGGATTTGTCATAAGTAACATCATAAGTAATGAATTTATATACACTAGTTACTTTTGAAGAAAACTCTGAGTTTATATTTTAAATATGTATATATGACTAGAAAATATAAAGCATGACTAATGCTATTTTTTCTTTTTTAGTAATTCTTGCATGTGATTTTTAGATATTAGCCTCATCATCAATTCTGAGAAAGCATAAAAAATCATAAAGTGTAATAACCCATACTAAAATGTGTAAGAAAAGTAGTTGTATCTTTCAAATAATTCTAATGATATTTTAATGAGTATAAATCATGCAGAGAACAAACATGGATTGCAATTAGCATTTCATAAATAATAAGAGGAAAAATGCATGTTACATGATGATAATGGGCTCATATTCACAAAGTGAAATCTTTGAAACTAATGTAGTCCCTCAAATTTTCTGTAAAAAAACAATAAAACAAAATATATAAAGGTTTTTATATCTTGTGCCATTGTAACTTGTCTTTCCATTTTTGAAAATTACTTATTTTAATAACTTAAAAAGCATGAAAATGTTTTATTATGGTTTACTCATTGTGGTCAATTTCTAGCACAATTACTAAAATAACTGAGAATATCTTATAGTTGAAGTGAAAGTTACTTAAATTTAAGGTGACATGAAGATATTTTATTCAATATCTTCTGTAATCAGAGTACCAAATTCAGAGATAATTAAAATTGTTATATCTTACACTCCACAAATTTTGATACATTATTCTCTGATACATATTAATTTACTTATATACTATGAGTTTATAAGTAGTGTTTAAAGCAATCCTACAGAAAATATTTAATCTACATAAAAAATTATAAATGATATACTAAAATTTTTTTCACATACCCAATACATTTAGAAAAGAAATCCACAAAAATGCAACTAAACTGTAGAGAATTAAATATTAGTATATATTAACAATGCTAGATTTCATAATAAACAAAACCAGGATTAATATTTTGTTAAAAGTTTACTACTTCAACGAAAAACCTTTTCCCAAAAACCCTTCCAATCAATCAGTTTTGCTAAGTAATAATTATTTATATATTAATGTAAGCTAATCATTACACCTTTTACTTATCATTTCAAAAAGTTTACAGTGTTTCACATACATGATAAAAAATTCAACCCATTAAATCATGGTATACATAATAACAATTTAAACCCTAAAACACATAAGCTAGAGCTAAACCATTCTATAAAACATGGTGGATTAAAAAAGATATTTTAAATACCAGATGTCTCTGATTTTACACTTGATTCTATGTACTACAATTTTATTTCATTAAATTTTCAAGAACTTAGCATTTGCATTTGCTTCAAATAAATATAATCAGATGTTTCTTTAGAAGCAGAGTTTCAAAAATATTGTCTTAAAATTCTATAATAATAAACAAAATGAAGGAAATCTAATATTAAAAGGACTAGGGAGGTAGATTTTTATAGTTTCTAAACAGATTTAGGAGTATTGTACTAATGGTTCCATTGAAAAACACTGACATATTAAGAGATATACATGGCTATCCAAGACGTCAGGTCCTAAAATAAATAAGAACTATTTTACGCTATATCCATACGTGGCATATTAACCTGTCATTGTATCATGACTGAAAAAATTCTTCTTGTGTTAACTGAAATAATCATGTACATTTGTTTAATTTCATACAAAAGATGAGCCATTACCTTAGTGAAAGACATAAGTAACATCGTAAGTAATGAATTTATATATACTAGTTACTTTTGAAGAAAACTCTGAGTTTATATTTTAAATATGTATTTTAAAAATAATTAAATGATATCAGTGGGTACAAATATTTGGACCTTAAAATCAAACATATTGCATATTCAAATGACATTTTATTTAATAGATGAACTTTCTGGGTGAAACCATCTTTTGGATTGAATTTTCTGCTATATCACCTTTGTTCACTGAGTCAAGTAGGCAACAGGGAAAGCTGCGTACGGCATTATTTTTGGGGACAGACCAATGGACTTGGAGCATCTAGAGATCAGCATTAGTATACCACCAGCCATCTGTGCTGCGACATGTAGAATTACATGTCTCAGGAAGAAAGTCCAAGTCCTTTGATGATCTCTTGTGATTAAATTTGCTAAAATGTCTAAATGAAAAAAATTAATGAGGACCAGCTATTCGTTGCTCACGTTAGGTAGTCTCCAAAACCCACTCTGGTCTTCAGCTTGGGAGACCAGACACTTGATAACAGAGCAGCTGACATCTAGGGGGCACCAGCACTGAATGGACATCAGCGTCCCCTTAAAGAATCCCTTAAAGAATTCCTTGAGATATCACTGAGGTTCTGTGATTTCCTCTGTCCTCCTGAGGCTGTCAGTAACCCTAAAGTGAGTCTGAGCCTGCATTTCTTCAAAAGATTCTTGTGGCAAGCTATAGTTGCCTTCATGTGGACATTAGCTGACTATGAGCTGTCATTTACAGGAATGGATAGAGAGAGGAAGATATTGGCACAATCCAATGTCAATTCATTGTTACTGACCAAAGCAGAGGAACAATTTATAAGCACTGTCCTAGGGCACAAATGCAAAGAGTCCGTTCCTACCAGAGTAAACCTACAAGGAGAATGATTGCACTCTGCCTGCTAACGATGCATCTCAGGACTCACCATAACAATCAGTTTCTCTAGGAAATATTCCCTGATCACTGTTCCCTGCTGCTGCATTAGGGGTTCTTCCTATATACAACTGTAAACTTAATCAAATTAGACCTGCAGCAACACTACTGGAGTGATGTATTTACATTTTTATCTTGAACACTAGAAGGTAAGGTTCTAGCAAACAGAGACGGTGATTATTTTATTTTTATGTCTCCAGGACCCACTGCTTAGCACGTCGTAAGTGCTCAGTAAATACTTGTTGAATGGAAATTAATTGAAAAAGGTATGTGTAGAGAGCGCCTGGGAAGGTACATGGGCATTTCTTTAATTACTGTCAGCTGAATCCAGTGGCCTTTGGCAAAGCCACGTCCTGGAAACATGCTTTGCCAAAAGGCAGGCATGTTGTCAGCTTGACCTTCAGCCCAGGTGCCAGGGGATGGGTTTTGTTATTTAAATCCAGCCAAGCACCAGGAATGAATATGACCCGGGCTCACCCAAGAATGCACATAATCTCCTTTGTCTTGACTTTCAGTAAAACTTCCTGTTTTTTGCTGTATAAAATAAACACGCTGTATTGGCTCAGGGTCACTGTTCCTGTCCCTGTCCATGTCAGAGGACAGTGGTCCCACCCGGCCCCAGCTTTTTCCTTCTACCTCTGTGTCTGTCTCTTTTTTTCATTTTCTCAATCCCCAGCCGCCCCAACTCAGGAACTGGATTGCTCTCTAGCCACGCTGGACCCGGAAAAGAGAGAAATATTTACAGGTGTGACCCCCACACCTGGCACATCTGCCACAGTAATGATTTGGAGGTGGGAAAGAGAAGATTCCTTAAGAAGCACGGAGGCTTAATTGTTCTATTAAAAAAGAGAGAGACCAATAGCTTGAAAATACCATGATAGAGTCTCCTCAATGCTAGAATAAATGCAGGTATTATAACATCAGAAAACATCAGTGGGCCTGCCATCACTGACTAAATAACACCTCTGTAGGCCAATGCAAAGAAACCTACATCATTTATCATAATGATAGTGTTTTACTGTCATAAATACTTAAAACCAAAGAATCTGGTATAAGAAAAAAAATTTAAATATATGCTTATTTCTGGGACTCCATATTTTATGTGTTAAACTTATTTAAAGCTTCAAATGACTAGACTACTTATTCTCTTACTAGTATATTGTTATAAAGTATTTTAAATTGCTCTAACTATTTGGAATAGAATAATTGATATCACTGAAACAAAAATGTTGTTTTATATGTGGGTCACTTTCTCTGAAATAAAAGTTCATTCCTTCTTTTGGAAAAACCATTTTCCAAAGGGAAGTTCAAGTTTTTAAAGTTACTACAAAAATATTTCTGAGGACACAAAAACATGCATTTACTTCATCAACAGACATAAAAGGATTTCTTACATGTACAACATTAATAAGGTTTTTATGAAAGTAATGGGCCTGTGAAAAAATTAAAAACTGAAATGTCTACATTTCAACTTTTCTGTCATTTATGGAAGATATAAAGCATTATTTTACTCTCTGCCTCTTTAAATTTAATCTATTTTTATGAAACATTCTTAAATAACAGGGGGACATATGGGATGAGGATTGAAATATCTACTTTGGATACATTTTATAGACAAAAGATGTGATCAAGGCAATTATAATCAGAAAATAAAGCAAACAGAACTGAGTATCACAATTGCACACAGAATAAAGCTTGATTAAATAGTCAGAAGACTGCATATATAAAACACAAAATACAGTCTAATAGTTTGCATGCTTAGGGATTTCAACTTAGCTCTTAGATGCAACTTCATAAAAGTCTAATGTAAATAAAATGTGTGTTAAGCTCTTTCCCTTAAGACAAAACTATTCAAAACTCTTAAAGTCTCTTAATCACCATACATTTACAATGCCAAAGAAGAAGAAAAAGAGAAATTATTAATTTTTAAAATTACCCAGCAATTCCATTGCATCATCTTCATTATCAATATCTTCTTCTGTTACAGGTGGGGTAGGGCTGTGAATAGACTCAAAAGAATCTTGAGAGAGCATTGCTGCCAGCAGTTTCTTGTGTTGCTGTTGCTGTTGCTTTAATCCCTTAGTCTTGGGTTCCACCTTTAAGCTGAAGAAATATTTAAGTGTTAACTTTCAACGATGATGACATGATGCATTAGCTGTGGTGAGTGAAGAAAATACCCAATCACATTTCATTCCATTATCTTGCCATGCAAATTTATGGGCATTTTATTAAAATTTTCCCCAAGTATAATAAAAACACAGAGCCTGTCTTCTTTCTTAGACATCCTTGGGTACCTCATTTCTCACGTTTTCATTTTCATAAAATCAAGCTCACATTTTTTTCATGGATTGTGCCTTTGGTGTTATATCTAAAAATTCACTGCCACACCTGAGGTCATATAGGTTATCTCCTGTTATCTTATAGAAGTTTTATAGTTTTACAGTTTACATTTAAGTCTATGATCCATTTAGAATTAAATTTTGTGAGGTCTCTGTCTAGACTTGTCCCTTTTTCTTTTACATGTGGATGTCCAGTTGTTCCAGAACCGTTTGTAGAAAAGGCTATCTTTGCTCCATTGGATTGCTTTGGCTCCTTTGTCAAAGATTAGTTTACTATATTTCTGGGCTATCTGGCCTCTCTTTTCTGTCCTATTCTCTAATCTTTTGCCAATATACACTGTCTTGATTATTGTAGATTTATAGTAAGTCATGGAGTAAGATAATACCAGTTCTCCGATTTTGTTCTTCTCTTCCAATAATTTGTTCACCATTCTGGGTCTTTTGCCACTCTATACAAACTTTGGAATCAGTTAGTTGATATCCACAAAATAACCTGTTGAAATTTTTATTGGGTATATATATAAGTTTTAGTCTATTTTCTCTCTGGTGTTCATTTTGGATAAATTCTATAGATCTGTCCTCACATTAAAAAATTCTATACTCTGTCATTTCCAATCTGGGTCAATTTAACAAATTTTTATATTTTGTTTCAGTTACATAAATTTCACTTGGTTCTTTGTCAGTATTTATATTTGTTGATATTTTATGTTCTCATTTGTTTCAAGCATTTTTATGATTTTTTAAAAAGCAGGATTAATTAGATTTCATGGGAAGAATTCAAAATAAAGTTCAAAGTTGTAAACTAGGATGGCTGAGGGTTTCAGTGACCCTGACATGATCAGAGCAAATTGCTGGAGTTGCATGTTCACTGGATAAAGTCAATCACATATTGTAATCTAATGTCTGACGTGAGAATGATGTCATTTTATCTTCTGACTCTATTTTAGGAAACACATGCATTCAAATTCTTTGCCAGGCAATTCCATCATCTGATTCATCTTAATGTTGGCATTAGTTGACTGTCTTTTCTCAGGTAAGGTGTGATTTTCCTGGTTCTTGGTATAACGTGATTTGCACAACTTGACTATTATTTTAAGAGTGTCTGGGGCCTATTCATATCTTTTATTTTAGAAGGCAGCCACCCGGCTTACTTTTGTAACCTGTGGTTCCAATGACAGTTTCAGAGCTCTTGAAGTGCTATTTTAGTCTGCTTGGGCTGTCTGGTGTTGCTGTGGCTCCCGGTGTGCCTGCTGGTGTTGCCTGAGAGGGCAAAGGAGCATCTCCAGGTTGTGCATCAGGTGCCTTTAGGTAGATAAAGGGAATGTCTGGCTGTGGGGACATAAAGGATTCCTGTGTCAAGCTTTGTTGTGGAGGGATCCCTCTTACTTGTGTCTTTTTGGCAAGTAAAAGGCACTTAACTGCCCACTGTCTTCAGTGGGGAAGAGGAGTCTCAAGTCTGGCAGGAAAGGACAGTATGCCCTCTGACCCTTTCTTGTGAGTGAGACTCTCAGTCAATTCCCTGGCCAGTGCAACCAGGCTCTGCCAGTGAGGCTGGCAGGACTCCTGTTTGATTAGGAGGAGAAATGAACTTATCGGGGCCACCACCTCCTCTTGCTAGTTTGGGGTTGGGAAATACCAGGCCTCGTTTGCCTTAGGCTGTTGGTGGGGGATCATATGTTGCTAGCCACTGTTGTTCCTCCAGTCGTCAGATCCCTAGCCATTCCATCTTCCTCTTTACATTTCTCACAGCATAAAATTACGTTGGCTGCCTCTTGCATTGTTTCCAAGGTTTATAGTTGTATTTGAGAGGGAGGAGCTGAGAGAGTCTGTGCCATCTTTTCCAAAGCAGAGGTGGTAGATGACTTGTTAATTACAAAGAGCAAATGATATCTTCACAATGAAGAAACCTAGTGGATATGGCCTTAACCTTGCAAGTAAACAAACTCAGTTTCAACAATAATGGGGCAAACTGACAGTATGAATCTCTAGATATGGAAAAAAGAAGAAGTACTCAGTACTACTACCTAGGTAGAATTATTGCCAAAAATATTTAACTTGAGTTTAATGATCAGGAAACAATCAGACATGTCCAGATTTGGAAACAATTGCCCGTCATCTACAAGAATATCAATGTTATAAAATAAAACAAAGGTTGGAGACTGTTCTAGATTATAGAGACTAAAGAGACTTGAAAACTTAACTCCACACATGATCCTTTATTATATGGTGGATAAAAAAGAAACAAACAAACAAATACCAAAACACAACAATCTATAAGAGATTTTACTGGAAAAATGAGAGAAAGTTGAATATAGACTCCATATTAGATAATTTATGATATCATTTTAATAGTTTTGGTATGTTAATGGTATTATAGTTATATATGAGGATATCCTTATTCTCAGGAAATGAATGTTAAAGAATTAAGGAATTAACACATTATAATATCTATAACTTATTTTCAGGTGGTTCAGTATAAAAAAATAAATAGAACAAATAAATTAGAATTGACTGATCTATTACCTTAGGTAACACAAAGGCAAAATGTTAATTGGTAAATATATGTGGAGGGTGTGTAAATATTGATATTACTATTCTTAAATTTTTTGCAGTTTGATACTTTTCAAAGTGAAAACTTGAGGGTAAAAATAAGAGAAATTATAATGAAGGCATACTCTTGTCAACAATAGTTATTTCAACTTTAACTTCCATCCTAACTTAGGTTCCCCACTGAAACAGAAACTATCCTATCTAATAAAAAAGCAATATGCAAATTGACCATACCTCCGCTACATCACAAGCCACGCCCGCCAGCCAATCAGGAGTGAGTATGCAAATTAACCCAACCAAGATGGCTGTGGCCACGGAGAGAGCAGGAGGCTTGGGTTTCCCCGGCAATGGAGGAAGCCAAGCTTTCTGCCTGTCCTGGTCTACCTTGGCCTCTGCTTAAGGCTACAAACTTTCAATTATAGAAGATACATAAATCCCAGATCCCAGGGCCTCCACTTGGGCCACCGGGGTGTATGGCCAGCCTGCAAACAACCACAGGCCCCTCGCCCAGGCCACCTTACGCCCCAAGGGAACCCCACCCTGATCCGGGACACTCTTCAGGGCAAACCAGCTAGCCCCCACCTGTGCACCAGGCCTTTATCCTATCTAATCCTGTCTAATACTATCTAATAAAAGAATAATATGCAAATTGACTGTCACTCCAACACACAAGATGGCTGCCCCCATGTGGTCAAAGATGACTGCCCCCATGTGGACACAAGATGGCCATGACAAATGGCCAGCAGGGGAGGGCAGTTGGGGGCAATCAAGCCTGCAGGGGAGGGCATTTGGGGCAATCAAGCCTGCAGGGGAGGGCAGTTAGGGGTGACCAGGCCGGCAGAGGAGGGAAGTTGGGGGCAACCGGGCCTGCAGGGAAGGGCAGTTTGGGGGGACCTAGGCCTGTAGGGGAGAGCAGTTGGGGGGAACCAGGCCTGCAGGGGAGGACAGTTAGGGGTGACTAGGCCTGCAGGGGAGGGTAGTTTGGGGCAAACAGGCTGGCAGGGGAGCAGTTAGGCATCCATCAGGCTGGCAGGAGAGTGGTTAGGGAGTGATCAGGCTGGCAGGAAGAAGCAGTGAGGGGCAATCAGGAAGGCAGGCAGGCGAGCAGTTGGGAGCCAGCAGTCCTGGATTGTGAGAGGAATGTCCGACTGCCCATTTAGGCCCGATCCTGGTAAGATTGGGCCTAAACAGGCAGTCAGACATCCCTCGAGTGGTCCCAGATTGGAGAGGGTGCAGGCTGGGCTGAGGGACACACACCCCCACCCCCGTGCACGAATGTCGTGCACCAGGCCTTTAGTTGTTGTGATAAAAATAAAGGTATACCTTTTAAAATATTTGTTTCTATTTTAGTAACTATAAGTATAATTCAAATTCAATTAATGAGACTCATTTTTATACTTTAGTAGTAGATATTAAACATAAAATATTCATTTGAAAATTGATGGAGGTTTATTTACCCCAATTCTTGTCATGGCATCAGTCTTCTGAATAATTTTGTCATGTGAGAAATAATGTAAAACTTTTAAACTGAGAAATAATGTAAAAATTTAAAAATCTTCCTTGACCAACTGTATTCATTGAGAAGGCCTTTTGAATGAGAAAGGCCTGTGGATTGCAGAAGTGAAAACTGCACCAGGAGAGAGAACATGGGTGGAAAGCAGGATCTTAATGCAAACAGGCGGTGGAGAGATGGGGAGAGATGGGTTTGGGGTGTTTCTAAGAGCACTTAGGGTTCTGGGCCCCTTCTTACCCAAACACTGAACCTAAATTTTAATAATGTTGTGATTCTTAGAACTTTTCCTTGAAGAAAAACTGCATAGCAAAGTATTAAGGACATCGAATTTGCAAGCAAGACAGCCTAGCTCTGCTACTTCATAGCTATCCACTCTGGGACTTAGTTTCCTTATTCCTAAAATGGGAATAATAATAATAATGTTGTCATGAGGAAGCACATAGAGCAGTCTCTAAAGTGGTAACCAACATCATTATATGTTCAAAGAACATAATGGGCAGTTTTCTAAATATTTACATGTTTCTTCTTGAGCATTTATACCTCACATAGAAAGTACAGCACAGGGAATATAGTCAATAATATTGGAATAACTATGTGGGTACCGCAAATATCAGGGGAATCACTTTATCTAGCCACTATGTTGTACACCCGAAACTAATACAAAAGAGTATTGAATGTAAACTTTAATTGAAAAATAAAATTTAAATTAGAAAAACAAAAGGGAAAGGGAACCACAAGAGGCCTAAGGCCACATGAAAAAGAATAGCGGTTAATTTTTCAGTGTGGTGTTAATACACTCTAGGAATCTATTTTGCTTTGCTTTAAAAGAGTAACTTCTACACCAAGATCAGATGGAAAGGGACAATTTAAAGTGGCTTTGATGTCCCTACCCTGGTGTGCCTACCTCTCCAGGTGAAGACTTCCTCTTCCCTCTGGACAGTCTTCTTCCTGGTCCCACTCTTCCCCGATACTTGACCTTGATCCATTTTTTTTTCTTTTTTTTTTTTTTTGTGGTATAGCAAAGGTGGAGATTTATTGAAGAATAAGTACAGACTCCCACATGGGGAGAGGGAAAGAGTCCCACAGAATGGAATCCCAAGTAGGGAGGGAGAAAGGGTCTCCGACCTTGATCCATTTTGTTTCACACACTGTTTCTGAATACGGGTTAGTAAATATTCTATTTGAGACCATACGCTCCAGTTAGTGGCAAACTGGATGATTCCTCTCTTGACCTGTATCCTAAGCTTGTTTCAGTTCACCATCACAGCCTAGTAGGCAGAACCTAATCTGTACCTAGCATGTTACCTTCTGCTAGTGCTCAATAGATATTTTTTAAAATCACCTTTTCTTTTTGAACTTCCTTTTAAAAACACACTAAATAAAATAAGAATTCATTTAAGTAAATGTATATGAGTCTTCCGCCTTGAGAGAATTGAACATCCAGGGCAGTAGGAAGACTGGTCATGAAACAGAAGAAGGAAAAATTTGAAGGTCGAAATGTGGAAGATGAGGAACAAATGGCAGGGTGCAGATGTGTGACTCCTATTCATCAACCAACAATGACCAAGACCATTTTATGAGGGTGGACACAATTGTTGTCATCAGTCTCATTAAAATACATGGTTTGGTCATAAAGATAGTGCTGGGCTGTGAGACCTAACCACTGAGTAAGTCCCAAATGATGACTGTTTAATGAGAGTCCATCTATGAGTCTATGAGTCCATATTTTGAACATATAAAAATGACCTCATCAACATCCTGATATAAATTCATGACTTAGTGACGTATTTTTTGGCTTTAAATAGAAATTTGTAAGTCATAAGGTATAATTTTTATGTTTTAGATCTTTTTAAGGCTTCTGTTCTTTGGTTGATAAGATTTTTGATTAACATTCTTTATGCTTAAAATCTACATGTTCGAGTATTCCTAAATTAATAAGTTTGATTTAGTCTCTGCCATATGTGTTACATCTTTCTATCATGTCTACACAGTCAAAATCTGACAATATGTATTAAGGTTCTTTGTTCCATCCATTTTCTTCCTTTTTATTATGGTTTACTTTCTATCATATTACTTATCACTACTTTAACTTATGGCTGATATTTTTATATTCACTTGTTTATTTCTTGTCTCTTGCTGCCAATAAAGGGTACTCTAAGGGAAGGGGAACATTTCCAGCCTTTGTTTATAGATATAGCAATGATGAGTTTTAAAGAAAGGGAAAACTTCTCAATGGGAAGAGATTTTTGGCTTTTATTTTAATAATACTAGAGGCCTGGTGCACGGGATTCGTGCGCTGGTGGGGGGCATGGCCTGCAGGGATCGGCCCACTGTGGGAGCACCACTCATCCCGGTCAGCCGAGTGGCTGTGGACCTGCCCTCGGAGTGTTTGCTCCCTGGTCCAGCATCTTCTGTGGAGCCAGAGCACTTGCCTCTCCAGTGGACCCGGTCAGGGCCAGGCTCAGGGACAATAGCACTGAGAGGTGGTGGAGTAGGCCTCAGTCCCACGCCAGCCATGAACCTGCCTCCCAGCCTCTGGGGTCAACTCTGTGAGCCTGGAGGCGGCACTGCGAGGCCTGTGGGCACCCAGAGGAGGCGGCAGGGAGCGTGGAGGAGGAGGCTGGGGGGGTGAGAAGGCAATGATCACAGCCCGGGTGCCTGCCTGTGGCCCGGGGTTCACAGCAGGAGCAGCGCTCAACCTGGTCAAGTGGCACTCCCACTGTGGTAGCACACTGACCACCAGGGGGCAGCTCCTGTATTGAGCGTCTGCCCTATGGTGTGGTCAGTGCACGTCATAGCTATTGGCCAATCGGTCACTGGGCTTTTATTATATAGGATATATTTCTAAGCTGTAAGATTTTCTATGCATTTTATGGCCTATTTACCATCCAATAACAATGTTCACTTAGCAAATAAAGCCAATTCACCAGTTCTATATTATTTATTGATATTGTTCTTGTTTTAATAAGGTGGCTCAACTTAGAGAAGCTTCATTAGGCTTTCAAGCCTTGATGAGCCTATTTACAAATTCACATTACAATTCAGCAAGTAATTTTGGGAACTCCATTACCCAGCTTTCACAAAGTCTAATTAAGATGGCTTAAGATAAAATTATGTACTTTTATTAAACTTAATTTTTGTTTATATTATTGTGTGATTATTTTTAATAACTCTAAATGTGCAAGGAACATATATATTTCCCCCCTAAATGGCGAGACAAGCCATAACAACTAATGCCATTTGTTTGTACCTGACAATTGTGGAAAACTTTAATCATTCCCCAATATATTTCCCTTTCTCTTTTGTAATCCCTCTTTCTTTTATAGCTCAGATGCTTTAATTTATTTCTTTGACTGTCTTAATTTAGAACCACTTTGACATCTATGAAAGATGTGGCATAAAAATGCAGGAAAATGTCCATGTGCACATACACACAACATTTTGCATATAATTTCAAGAGATTCAAAAATCTCTTGAGTCTATCCAGTGACCATATAGGGTTCATGGATTCTGTGTTAGTAGCTTCTGTCTTATTCTAATAGTTTCTCCATATCTCCTTCCTAATTGCCTTTGTTTGAACCAGCCCCTAACCCTTCAAGTAACAGTAACACTTATTAAATTTGTTGACTCTTTTCATACAATGTTGTATTGTAGAACCTGAGGAACAAGTTCATATAAGGATTAAAAAAAAAAAAAAAACTTCCAGGAGGAAATTGTGGGTAAGTTTCTACCCATAAGACTCTTAAGGTTCACTATGCTTTTATTTAATCCTCTCTAATCTAATGGTGAAAGTCCAGCCTATTGTGTATGTATTATTCTGAATGAAAGGGAAAGTTGGGTATGTACCAAAGATGGAATGTAGTCATAACAGACATTCAAATAAGATTTGAGCATTAAACAACAGGAAAGACCAAGGTAGAAAAAATTAAGATGGACAATAAACAATCCTTCTTATAAATAAACTTCATTTAGCACACGTCTACTGGATGCCATCTATGTGCCTCCTTCACTCATATGACTAATGTCTATTGACAACAACAGCACGTGGGTCCCATTAGCGGAAAGGAAAATGGAAGGAGTCATCTTTGAAAATTAAGTCTTTTCTTTCCGGATCTAGAATATCATGTAGTCTGTGAATGTCCGTGACTGTTAAGTTATAGTACAATTTCATAACTATTTAAAGACAAAAGCTAACACTAAAGCTGCAAACTGTAGAGTCATTTAAAAATTTCTTCTCAACCCCTTCTTATTCATCCAAATTAAATCTAATGGTATATGAGTGCCTGGTATAAATTCAGAAGTCCTGTTATGTATTAGAAGATGGGAGAGATATAGTTTCCCATCCATAGTTTATTGTTATTCTTTAAATCCAGTTCAGGTATGCATGCATTATTTCAGCTCTACTGGGGCATCTGGGCAGGACTTAAGCACTTTCTTCATTTCATAGGTAATACCTCAACTCGTAATTCAAAGCTAGAGAAAAATAAAACTGGAAACATTTTTACACAAATATTTGAGAGAGATATTTATGGATTGAGTTTTTATGGGTAAGGGATTGAACTAGAATTGCAGGAAAGATTCCCTTTAATGGTATTCAAGAGAAAATAAGAGCTCACATAAGCAAGGAAGAAAATAGAAACACTAACATTTGCAATAAATAGCTCCAATTATTATTATGACTAAATGAAAGCAAAATGAAAATTGACATTTCTCTATTTTATATTTAAGAACTAAAGATCTAGCAATGAATAAAGATAAAGCAATACCAGGCTTTATAAGCCTGGTATTAAAAATGAAATTACCCTCATTGACAGGTGGAATTGATCTGGCATTTTACAAAAGAAGGTAAATGGATTTTTAAAAATGACTTTATTCTCCTTATATAGGAAACTCAAAACTACTTAAATAATTTAAAAGTTATTTCTCATGGAAATGGAGTCATTTTTTTCTATATGCCTAAAGCACATTAACGAGTATTCTGAATTTCCTTCCCTCCAGCCAAGTGATAAGTCAAAGTGAAAAAAGCCTGAAAGCTATTATATTGTAGAAAATATAATTTATCCTTGAGAAAGAATAGTTATTGCTTGCTGCTAAATTTAACATAGGATATACAAAGTTACTGTGGCTATGCTATGCATAGGAAAAACTCTTCTGTGGTGCTCAGCTAGTAACACTCATGGATAGTTTTAGCTCCAGCCACATTTCAGTTCATGGGTATTTATATCAATTTTCTCAACCTCGTGTATGCCATGCTTCATAATGCTTTCATCACTCCAACTCTCTTATAGAAGTTTTCATTTTTGTTTTGAGTTTTACTCATTGCAATTGCTATTTAAATATACTTTTTCTAGTAAATATGATCTGAACATTTCCCTTCTACCACCATATGGAAACATAAGGCAAATCTCTCGTCACCCATTCTGAGCATCATAGGTCTGAGTAAAATGAAATATGGACTTACAAACTTATAAATCATAAATGTACATGCAGTCATAGTTATCAACTCTAAACTTAAATGGTTTTAACCAAGGTTTTTTTTTTCCTTTATATTCCACATTAACACTGCCTTATATTGTCAATTATACATTTAACAGTTTTCTTATCCTTGATTATATGTCTCTTGTATATCAGAAGTTCTCCCTTTTGGATTCCTTTTAAAATTAAATGTATTGATTAATACCTCTATATGAGTTTCAGGTATACAATTTCAAAATACATCATCTGTATATTGCATTGTATGCTCACCACCTAAAGTCTCGTCTCCTTCGTCACCATATATTTGCCTGCCTTTACCCTCTTCATCCTCTCCTGACCCCCTTTCTTCTCTGGTAACCACCACACTGTTGTCTGTGTCTATTTCTGTTTTATATCCCTTCATCTTAGAGATGTTTTTATGAACTTGAGCACAAAGGAAAGAAAAAGCAAAAATAAATGAATGGGACTAACTATATCAAACTAAAAAGCTTTTGCACAGCCAAAGAAGCCATCAGCAAAACAAAAAGGCAACCAATTGAAAGGGAGAAGATATTTGCAAACTTACCTCCAATAAGGTTCTTCAATAAAGAACTCATACAACTCAACAACAAAACAAACAATCTGATTATAAAAGGGGCAGAGGACATGAATCAACACTTTTCCCAAGAAGACATACAAATTTATGAAAAGATGCTCAACTTCACTAGCTATACGGGAAATGCAAGTCAAAACCACAATGAGATACCACTTCACACGTGTTATAATGGCCATTGTGAATAAATCAAGAAATAACAAGAGTTGGAAACGATATGGAGAAAAAGGAACCCTCACACACTGCTAGTGGGGATGTAAACTGGTACAGCCACTATGGCAAACAGTATGGAGGTTCATTCAACAATTAAGAACAGAGCTACCATATAACCCAGCAATCCCTCTTCTGGGTACCTACCCCAAAATTTTGAAAACACTTATTCATAAAGATATATGTTCTTTCAATTCTTAACAGTCAGCCATTCCCTGCTCAATATTATAGAACATCTCAACTACAATTTTTATCCTTGAAATTATTTCTCTATTTGGTATTAGAGACTAAGAGATGGTAATTTTTTTAGATATAAAGGGGGAAAAATCAAAACCAAAATCTAAAAGCAATTCTAGTAGCACTCTAATTTTAAAACAGAGGAATTAATTTTTATCTTGTGCGGAGTCCAACATAATTTTCTATATAAAATTGCTAAGATTTATTTCAACAAAGTCATGCACTTGGATTTATTTTCCCTTCACCTTGTAATGATTAATAATTTTCAGAATCTTAGACACCATCTCATCTTACCTTCCTGTGGGGCTAGAGCTGCTATCTTCACTTTCCCATTGTTCATTTTTACTTCTTGGAATTGGGGGCTGTAGCATTTCGGCTGCTAATGGATCAGCATCATTCTCTTCTCGACCAATCCATTCTCCAATTACACGGGGTCTTAGAAGAGAAGAAGTAAATGCCACTGTTTCCTGAAGAGGAAAAAAGAACGGACTGCCTTAGCTTATTTACTCTTTTCAGTAGGACAAGGAAATAATTTTATCTAGAGTTTCAACTGCTTCCTCAAATCAAAATGTTCTTTTTCCTTTCTGAATTAACTTAAAACTTCAGTTCTTTCCATCTCTGCTAGATCTGACTTATTCTATGTGGTTTGTGGTCGTTCCAGAAGGTCACAAAGAACTGCAGGAAGGAATGCAACTCTATGATAGTCAGGAACACTCACGTAGAACTTCTAAACTATAAAACTATAAGGTAATAAATCATCTTGCTTTACTTCGTTACAGCAGCATGGAAAACCAATGTAGTGACTAAGCAGAAAGAAACTTCCAGAATTCACACAGTTTTTTTTTAAAGGCTTTAAAACAGTATCAGTCTTGTTTTATTTTATCTTTTCATTTTAGATATAATTAATAACTCTCATCTTTTATAGAATTCATAAACTACTTTTGAAGATCACAGAATAAATAATTTCAATGAAATTATGACCTAATTAGAGTGACAGTAATAGGCCAGTATTTTATAAAGGTTAAGAAAAATGTATCTTTAGTGAACCCCCAAAATATTAATGGAAGATTAAAAGGAAGAATATATGTTTATTTTTATTATAGTAAAGACAAGGTGTCATCTCAACACAAATTGTAAACCTTTCTGTTTGACTGATTTTTAAAAATGTATCTTTATTGTTGAAAGTATTATAGAAGTCCCCTTTTTCTGTTGGATTGCTTTTTTAGTACCTGCCTGAGATACACTTTTTCTTACTGAGCAAAATGCAAAACTGAGTTTTGTGGTCACCAGAGGGCACCATGGGGCAGGCTGTCCCTCTCCTCCAAGATCAGTTCCAGGAAGGCAAAGAATGTAGGCTGTGTTTCTTTTGTATTATCTGACACTCCTGAAAATCAGGTGTGAGTGGGAACAATTCCTTTTATGAACTTGTTCCTAAATGTATAAATCTGAATCAAAACTTTATGAGCAACTACTCATATAAATAATATTTAACAGACAACTCAAAATAAAAAATACAAAAGCAAACTCTTTTTTGTTGTTGTTGCTAATCCTCACCTGAGGATATATTTCCATTATTTTTAGAGAGAGTGGAAGGGAGGGGGAGAAACACAGAGACAAAAACATCGATGTGAGAGAGACACATCGACTGGTTGCCTCGCGCATGAGCCCTGACAGGGCTGGGAATCGAGCTGGCAACCCAGGTACATGCCCTTGACTGGAATCAAACCCAGGACTCTTCAGTCCACGGGCCGATGCTCTATCCACTGAGCAAACTGACTAGGGCTAGGAAAGAGAACTGTTATGCTATCCCAACCTGTCAAATTTGCTCTCTTCCCAGTTTTTCTAAGTTTAGTAAATGGCACCACAGTTCATTTAATTTCTCATCCTCCAAACGTAAGAATCATCACTGACTGATCTCTTCTACTACTCCTCAGATCCAATCCATAGCAAGCTCCAATGATATTACTGCTAAAATATATTCCTAATCATATCACTTCTCACAACTATCACTAGTGCAAGGCATCATCATATTCTCCTGGCATCTTAAAATTACTTTTAAAATATACTTAGTAAGCCCTAGCTGGTTTTGCTCAGTGGATAGAGCATCGGCCTGCAGACTGAAAGGTCCCTGGTTTGATTCCAGTCAAGGGCACATGCCTGGGTTGCGGGCTCAATCTCCAGTAGGGGGTGTGCAGCAGGCATCTGATCAATGATTCTCTCTCATCATTGATGTTTCTACCTCTTTCTCCCTCTCCCTTCATCTCTGAAATCAATAAAAATATATTTTTAAAAATAATCAGTCAGGTTTAAAAAGAGCAACTAGAGAGAAGAACAAGTTTCTTCCATATCTTCATCATCATCCTCAATGCAAGCAGAATCCAAATAGTTTACATAATATTATTAGTTTTCATTTTTTAATATAGTTGTTAGTGATTACAGTGGTTCAGTTTTCTCTAGCCAAATTTGAAAATCCTTAACTCAAAAGAATAGGTGTTATTACATATTTCATATAAAAACTTTCATTTAAAAATCTAAGCCTATAACTTTGAAAAAACATTTTTTAAATATTAGCACCATACATTATATTTGAACATTTAATGTTCAGTGGATTAAAACCTAAATTCTATATGTTCTTTTCATTAGATGTATAGTTCAACTTACCTTATCGATTTCATCTGAAATTGCAATACCTGGGATTCAAAAGAGATTTATAAAAATGTTTTAGAAGCAGTCTTTAATAAGCTAATGTCAAAGACAGAAGTTCTACTTGTAAAACTAGTATATTTTCAATTCTATTCTTTCTTTTTATTAGTGCTTCAAAATAGTGTGATACATCCTTTCTACTCATGAAAACAAATTAGAAATTCAAGTCAACTATGACAGCAAGAACTGCTGAAACAATGCAAATGATGGAACAAAAACAAGGCAAGTACCACACTGGTTTTTAGATGCAGAGCTAATGTGCATATAATTGTGGGGATGTAGTCTTTATGTTATAACTAGAGGCCTGGTGCACGAAATTCGTGCACGGGGGGCAGGGGGGTGTCCCTCAGTCCAGCCTGCACCCTCTCCAATCTGGGACCCCTCGAGGGATATCCGACTGCCCGTTTAGGCCTGATCCTGGTAGGATCGGGCCTAAACAGGCAGTCGGACATCCCTCTCACAATCCAGGACTGCTGGCTCCCAACTGCTCGCCTGCCTGCCTTCCTGATTGCCCCTAACCACTTCTGCCTACCAGCCTGATCACCCCCTAACCACTCCCCTGCCAGCCTGATTGATGCCTAACTGCTCCCCTGCCAGCCTGTTTGCCCCCAACTTCCCTCCTCTGCCGGCCTGGTCACCCCTAACTGCCCTCCCCTGCAGGGTTGATCGCCTCCAACTGCCCTCCCTTGCAGGCCTGGTCCCTCTCAACTGCCCGCCCTTGCAGGCCTGGTGCCTCCCTACTGCCCTCCCCTGCTGGCCATCTTGTGGTGGCCATCTTGTGTCCACATGGGGGCAGCCATCTTTGACCACATGGGGGCAGCTATATTGTGTGTTGCAGTGATGATCAATCTGCATATTACTCTTTTATTAGATAGGATAGAGGCCTGATACAGGGGTGGGGGCCAGCTGGTTTGCCCTGAAGGGTGTCCCGGATCAGGTGGGGGTTCCCTTGGGGCATGGGGAGGCCTGAGCAAGGGGCCTGTGGTGGTTTGCAGGCCAGCCACGCCCCCTGGCGACCCAAGCGGAGGCCCTGGTATCTGGAATTTATTTACCTTCTACAATTGAAACTTTGTAGCCTGGAGCAGAGGCAAGCCTCCTGCTCGCTCCGTGGCCGGTAGCCATTTCTGTTGGGGTTTGTATATATCTTCTATAATTGAAACTTTGTAGCCTTAAGCAGAGGCCTGAGCCTGGCCAGGGTGTGCGGAAAGCTTTGCTTCTTCCATTGCTGGGGGGCAACCCTAGCCTCCTGCTCTTTCCAGCTCTGTGGTTGCTGCCATTTCTGTTTCTATTTGTTTACCTTCTATAACTGAAACTTTGTAGCTTTGAGTGAGGCTTAGGCCAGCAAGGGAAGGTGGAAAGCTTGGCTTCATCCGTTACCTGGGAAACCCAAGCCTCCCTCCTGCTCTCTGTGGCTGTAGCCATCTTGGTTGGGTTTATTTGCATACTCGCTCTGATTGGCTGGTGGGCATGGCTGGTGGGTGTAGCAGAGTCATGGTTAATTTGCATATTACTCTTTTATTAGGTAGGATGATAATCAAATATAACTTAGCTCGTTACTATTTTGTTCCTGCTTATAAACTGATTTAGACTCCTAGAGTGACAAAATATTAAGGTAGAATGGTGGTTGGAGATCATTTATTTTAATTCCCTTTTTTACCGATGAGGACACAGACTAGAGAGCTCCAGGAATTTGTCCCAGTCTCTTAGATTGACAGCTTCTTAAGCCAATGAATAAATGATTCTTCCTAACAATTGCCCTTATTACCATTCACAGACTCCTCACTGTACATCTTATTTCTGTCTTTACCATTCCTCCAAAATTGTTTTAAATCAGCAATGTAAAGAGCTTAGTCCTTAATTTATTTGTCATCAATGCCCTGTCATTAAGTGCTGTTAACTCCCTCTCTTTTCTATTCTCCTGCTTTGTCTCCCCCACAGGAATCCTGTTCTTTGGAGTCCTTTCCTGAAATGCCAAGGGTTCTTTGCTGAGCTGTCTTTCTTTTCAGTTGATATACTTTCCTGGGTTATCTAACCCATACCACTGTCACTGTTATTTCTCTATATAGTGATGACAAACAAATCTTTATCTACAGCACAGACTTTCTTCCTGAGCTAGTTGTTGAATTCCTAAGTGCATTTCAGTCTCAAAGTGTCAGGCTAATGACATCACCTTCCCTTCATATCACTTCCCCCTTTTTGAGAATGATGCTGTGCCTAGAGCTGAACATAGGCCCTGGGGCCAGGCATTGGAGCTGGTGTGGCCATGTGAGGGGTACTTTACCCATTTCTAGAGCCTCTCCACTCCAATAACCTAATATATCAATTACACACAAAGCAGAAAAATATTGCCCTACTATAACTCAGGAAACGGCACCATTCTTCCCCTTATAGATAAAACTAGAAAAACAGGTGAATCTGAGACTCATTCATCATAGCAATATCCCATATAGTTCTTTTTTTTTTTTTTTTTGGTAAAAGTTATTGGTAACTAGGACTTGTATGTGCTACTGCACTAAAAAAAATGTCTAGCTACCGCTTTGGGAATTTGGGGTGACCTAAGCTTAACCAATATTCAAGGACGTGCTGTATTAATTAGCTCCTTCAAACAATTCAAGAAAGGCTTCAGGAAGGAGTAGCATTGCAGCTGGCCAGTATCTGCATTGCATGTGTGTGGTGGAGGACTCTGAGACATAATGGATTCGCAGTGGGGAGGATATGTAAGACCAATAAGCGATTCCAAAGCTTTCCAAACAATTATAAATATTTACAAAGGTCTAACATAAGTACCCATTTATGAATATTAGGGTTTAAAAATATATATAATATTTTAAGTGGTCACTTGGAATAACTCAGATTTCAAGATAATGTGTACAACACCAAATGGTGTGGTCAGTCTAAAATATATTTAAAATAATTATTCCAGTTTACAAAAACTAAGTTAATATTTTAAGTACTTATGTTTACATTTAATACAACAAAAATGTTCCTTTCCAATATGAATTCAATATTAAAACTGAATATATTGTGTAAAAATAAATATTTAAAAGACCATCTACTTTAAAAAGAGGGAGAGAGTAGATACATAAAACAAAATTATCTTTCTCATCCAAAGCCATAAAACTTAGATACCTGGAATTACATAACCCATGATCTCATTGTCTGAGATTTTTGAAACACACTTGATTTTTTAAAAAACTTTTTGCATTAATGCCGTTGGTCCTGCAAAAAGAGTTTTCTCATTAAATTTTTAGAAAGCTACCAGTTGATCTTTAAATTTCTTTTACATCTCAGTTTATAAATCCATTATTCATAAATATAATAACAGTAATTCACCTATCTGGACTGTAGCCAAGAACTAGCAAGTAAGTCAAAAGACCTTTGAACAGCCAAAATCTACGTGTGACACAGAACTTGCCCATCACTTATGACCTAGCTCCTTGGATCCTCTATCCACTGTCCATCACTCTCAACTTTAGTCACTATCAGACACTGTTTTGCAGAGTCAAGAAATGTTACCAATGAGAAATGGAGATGAAGGGAAAGGTTGCTATGAAGATATATTAACATACTAAGAAGTAATTGGTCCCACAATAATATTCAAACTAGATAAATTGGAAACTTGCCTTGGGGGAAAAGATTATGCTTCTAATTATTCCAAGTGTTTGGTCGGAAATATTTTATTGAGATACCTATTATTATATTTTTAACATTTATATATTTTTATTATTTTGCCTAATAAATTATCTAAGTAAGTATCTATTCTAGTGCATACAGTTCTTTCTGCTCCCGGTTGACAATGTCAATTACCGAGGGTATTTTTCATTTTTTTGTAATTTCACTTTTAATCAAAGCTTAAACTAACTAAAAACAGTAGAAAGAATTTTAAAGAAATGCTTCTTTAAAGCATGAAGCTCCAATGGGAACCATTTAGAATGGGTAGCCAGGATATGTCTCCTGGTGCCTAGCACAACATTCACAGCTATTCATTCTTAAAAGCTATCATACTTTAAGATGATATTTTTAAAGTATGTAGGAATGCAGGAGCAGCAGTGAACTGAAAATATCCAAAAGAAAATGTAGTGAGTGGGTTGCTACAATATGCTGTAAGGGAGAAAGGCCCACTGCACCACTGGCTCACTCCACAAGCTATTCCCTGAGTGAGAAAGTATTGTATTGTAAGAAGCCACATGATTTAGGCCATGAGACTCCCCTAACATAAGGTTATGGCAAGCTAGCCAGACACAGCTCAGTAAAGGCAGGAATTGCACCTGTTTTTCCTGACCTGGGGCAGGAACGAAATGGATCATGTTAAATGGATAAACCAATGATCTGGGCGTTGTCATTGTGAGTGTGAACTAGGGACTGGAGAAGAGAATCAGACCCAAAACATATTTTAGAGGGGAAATGAGCAAGATTTGGTAAGAATTAATTTTTGAATAGGTAAGGGGGAGAGAGAAGAGTGTAGAGGGACTCCAGTTTAGGTAAATTGGTAAGCGACGGTGCCACCATCTGAGACAGAGCACGCAGAAGAATGGTCACATTTGAAGAGGGAGGTAGGATCTACTCTGATATATTGAACTTAGCATGGCAGTGAGCTATCCAAGTAGAGATATGTTTTAGGCATTTTGTTTCAAAAGCATATACAGACTAATGTCGCCAATAGCTTCTGCAACGTTAAGCAAAACGACATACAATAAAACCAACTTACCATAGGCTAATTGATATAAACAAACATTTCTATAGCATCTCCTCAGAATTTGCACATATTAATATAAGCCTTTGACATATTAATATGATAAGGTTCTTTTCATGAATATGGCATAACAATAAACTGAAAACTCACTTTATCATTATTTGATCCAAAAGTAAATCACAGGTGGCAGAACAAAGCCTCTAACCTAGGCACTTGGATTATAAATCATTGCTTTTACACAAAGTACATTACACGGCACTATGCTAGGCTCTGAAAGGATTCTAAGAAAAACCTGGCCCAGTTACCATCCTTAAATGTAGAGACATTAAAAACCCATGAAAGCAATAGGAATAAGTGTTAAGATGACACAAAACAAAGAGGTTCAAAAGAGAAGAATGAATAAGATACCATTAGGTGTACACTTGACCTTGGTAACAGAGAGATTGTAGAGAGAGGTGGTGAAATAACCATGAGGGGTCTATAGCTCCTCCTACTCTGTATAACCAGTCTTCCCATGAGTCTGTGTAATATGCAAGATCAATCTCACTTCCAATCCAGGCCCTTAGAACTCCTCAACCTCTCACAGAATTTTAATGAGGATGTTGGAAATGGGCTACCAGCAATATTAATGAATGTTTCTACTTTAATACTGGTTAGGAATTTCAATTAGGATTAAATAACTGAACTTACTTCGAGAGAGCTTCTCAAGGGCCTTTCCCAGCTTCTTGCTCTCTTGAAGGATGTGGCTCAATTCATCAAAATCACGGCTTTCTGGTTTAGTTCGCCAGTTCCACTTAGGATGATCTACTGACCTTGACACTATGTTTAAAAAAAATGATTACTTCATAAGCATGCTGCATAGTAATAAAAACTTACTCTTCGTCATTATGTGAAAGACTGTATAAGATCATATACAGAATAAAAATGTTTGTCTTGGAAATGGTTTTCTTGTGAGCAAGCTGTGGGAAGTTATAAAGCTGGGTTTTAAGAAATGTTTTAAATGAACAAGTAAAGGGAAGTGTGATGCTTTTTATAGAAAAAAAAAAGAAAAATCAGGTACTGATTTAAAACTAACAATTTCTAGAATTTAAGGAAAACATAAAAGTAAAGTAGATTTGTTTATGTTTTAGCAGCTTAAAAATAATCACTAACTTCTTTATCATCAATCAGTAAATATTTCTAAGACATTCTTGCTGTCTTCTAGTAAAACTGAGACGGCGGTAATTACCGTCATTTCCCTTCAAATCCCAAATTCCCACTAAAATTGTTAGAGTAAAGGAATTTTTATTTTTATTTTTTTGGACAAAGAATTAGTTAAGCAAGGAGAGAAGCCACTGTTAATATGATGGCAAGAAATAGCATCATAGTTTATTGGAAGATGCAAAATGAATTGATGAGTAGTAAACAAATTTAGCAAGCTAGAGAATACCGAAACCTAGTCCCTGAAGAGAGAGATGCCCCCCAAAAGTGATCATTTCAGACCATTTAAGCATTAAAGTATCAAACAGGACCAATGACAAGTAATAAGAATATAATAACTTTCTTCTTCAGACTGGAAGGATTCATTGAATATCACTAAATTTTACAACAATAGAAATAAAGAAAAGATCTTAAAAGCTTTCAGAGACAAAAATAGCAAATCATATTGTCATCAGACTTCTCAACAGCAACACTTCTCCTCAGAAGATGGGGGAGAAAGTCTTTCAAAATTTCAACTAAAGATTACTTCCAACTTAGAATTTTCTACCCAACTCAAGGATCAATCAAGATACTTGTAAAGACTCAAAATTTATCTTGCAAGCATTTTTTTTCCCCCCAGAAAGCTCCTAGTGGATGCTCTACCAAAATACAAAGTGGAAAGACTTGGGACTCAGGCAGTAAGTGATCCTCCATAAGAAAAAGGAAAAGGAATTCCCCAGATGACAGTGAAGAACAATCCCAGGAGACAGCTGAAAAAGCGGCTAGAGACCCAGAAGCCAAGACTGGAGCAATAGGACACATAGCTACAGAGGAAATGGACGTAACACTTTTCAAATGAAATAAAATATAAAATAAGACCAAAATTAGGATCCCTTGATGTATTTGATCATATTGAGAGTGTTTAATAGTTTAACACAGGATTTAGTGAAGTATTAGTGATGGATACATAGAAAACAAACAGAAAAAAAAGTCAATTATTAACTCTAATTAAAAGTCAACTAATAAATTAATAGTTGGGCATCTTATGGCTGTACTGTGAAAAACGCAAATTAATGTAGTCTTACCAATACCAAAGCAGAGTATATATTCAACCAACATTTGAAATATCTGCATGATGGTAGGGGGATGCTGAGATGGGGCCAGAGTATAAAGCACAAAGTCTTAGAAGGAGGTCAAAAGATGATGCCTCAAATGTAAAAAGAGAACATGTAAGTACCTTGTATGTTTAGATATTTAGACCTGTGTACCAAAAGCAACATCTAAAGGAGTTAAAAGTGGTTCCACATTAGAAGAATAGAGGAAGAAGAAGAACACTGTTGCCTTGTAGTACCTACTACTTTACTTTTTAAACCATATATATTTTTGTTTTGATGAAAATAAAATTTTATATATTTATACGGTAAGGCTATAGGAAGGAGAGGCTGTTGAAATATCTTTTCTGCTACCTATTTGAAAGGTAATCTGGAAATATCGATTATAATAAAAGTATAATGACCTTCTGGCCTAGCAATCTTATGTTTGGTTAATTATAATAAATAAAAATGCCTATAGTAATGTATAAATTACAAGGTTGTTTATTTTATCAGGAAGTAAAATGTATTAATATATTTATTCAGTAGTTTGTGGTGGAAAAATTCTGGAAATCATTTAATGTCCTTCAACAGGGGAATAAATAAATTAAGGTACATTCACACTATGATACAGTCTGCACTTACTAAAAAGTTTATCTTAGATCCCAGCTTATTAGCATGGAGATATGTCCACAATGCATTTTAAAATAATAAAATCAAGTTACTTAATGTTTACAGTTTAAAGCCAGTTTTATGAAGCAAGTAAACCCATATATATTTTGTGTTAGTTTATACAAAGAAAAGGATGTATTCTTTATACCTATGTTTCTCTCTATATATATTTCTTATTACTATGACAGCAGTCTCTTTAACATTTCTTGCAATGCTGGTTTGGGGGTAATAGCCATTTTTTGTCTGGGAAGATCTTTATTAAACAAGAAAAGGATGTAAAAAAATGCAACCTATTTCAAAGGCTGTGAAAAGATACAAACAATTTCTGAGGGAGTAGAATCTGAGTGGACTGAAGAAAGAAAGACTATCTACATGTCTGTATTTTTTAATTGTCAAAATAAGCAAATATTACTTCTGTAATTTAAATAAATCTAAAATATAAAAAACAGAATGCAAGTGCTTCCTCTGTGTTTCTTTGTTTAAGGGATTCTGGGATAGAGATATCCGCTAACATCAACACATTGGCGATCAAACATTGGAGAGTGGACAGAGTGAGTGTGATAAATGGTTCTAGAAAAGACTTCCAAGCACACTGCTATTCCCCCAGGGGATCTCTGGGAACAAGCCCAGGCATAGGGGAGAGGAACTCAGAAAAGGAAGCAGATAAAACTATATTTGTACCATATCCTTCAAAAGACTGTTTGGCACTTTTGTTAACCTTCATTGAACAACTTATCTAATCTATATCATTGCATTATCTAATTTTCCTGCATATTAACATATGCTATCAAGAGTTCTCTCTCCTTTTAATTTACAAAATAAGAGAACAGTGTTTGTTTTTAAAATCAGTCCCAATTAATATTCCCGAATAACCACCAGACATGGCCAGCTCCCAAGCATCCCAGTCTTCACAGACCTACCAACTGACTGCACTGACATGGCAAGACCAGAAGAAGCAGCGCCCAATCAATCCACAGAATCATGAGGAATTACAAACTGTTGTTTTTTAAGCCATCGAGTTTTAGGGAGGATATGTGAAGCAACAGAGGACTGATACAACACTCAAGGACTTTCCTCAGCAACTTTCAAGAGGAACTAAAAATAACGTTTTAAATATTTTGTGGCTTGTGATGATCTGATATATACATGCACATATATCCAATTTATCAAGGAAACCAAATCTAGGTCAACCAAGGCCACAGTATGATGATGGTCAAGTCAGCTACGCTGGGGATTTCAAAAGATGGCTCAATAAATAATGGAAGGACACAGACTCCAGGTGGGGGCATCTCTTGAAGGTTTCTGATGGATTAAAAACCTTACTTAGTTATACTTAATCTTAAAACTGAGAACTACAATTTAAATACATTTTAACAAATATTCTCGGGAGAAATGGAAAGCAGCAGAACAGTATCAACAACATCAGATGACACACATGTGGTGACAGAACCTAAGAGAGGGCACGTCTATGACTTCACTGGGGCAAACCTCACCCCCAATGCAGGAGTCCATCCACAGTACCCTGCAGATGGCATCCGCCATTGGCCCATACAGCAGCCTACTGTACTAGTATATTGAGCAGGGCTAATTTTGAGCAATTCTTTATTATACTAATCAAATTCTGACTCACTGTGACCGCCACCCAAAGTTTCTGTGTAGGGGTTAAAAATAAATGTACTGTTTCCTCCAAATGACTTTACCAATAAAACTGCTAATATTTGATAATAATATGCTTATGTCTAGGATGATAAAGGATATAGTGTGTGTTTTCTAAATCTAGCCTGATAGTCTTTGCTTTTTTTTTTTTTAATATATTTTATTGATTTTTTACAGAGAGGAAGAGAGAGGGATAGAGAGTTAGAAACATCGATGAGAGAGAAACATCGACCAGCAGCCTCTTGCACACCCCCCACTGGGGATGTGCCCGCAACCAAGATACATGCCCTTGACCGGAATCGAACCTGGGACCTCTCAGTCCACAGGCTGATGCTCTATCCACTGAGCCAAACCGGTTTCGGCAGTCTTTGCTTTTTAATTGAGATGTTCAGTACCTTTACATTTACTGTAATTATTGACATGTTTTTACTTAAACCTAACATCTTGGTATTTGGCTTCTATTTTTCCAATCTTTTCTTTATTTCGCTGTTCCTCTTTTCCTGCCTTTGCTTAGGGAGGATAAATTATATTTTTCTTTTTGCATCCCATTTTAACTCATCTACTGACTTTTTATTTGTGCCATGTTATGCTTTGTAGTGTTTCTTTACACATTACAATATGCATCTTAAACCTATCCCAGTGTAAGTTCAATACATATTCTGTTACTTCAGGAACAATTTAACATACTGTATTTTGACTACATTTTTCCAGTTAATAATCCTGACCCTGTATTCTTATTGCCATATATGTAATCTCTACATATACTATAAAAGCTCACTTTGTTATTAGTTTGGCTTTAAAACGCTGACGGTTGGGTGGAATCAGAACTTGGGAGTAGGTCACCTGAACAGAGAGAGACATCATCCATCAGATGCCAGAACACCAGCCACAGTGTGTGACTCGGCAGCCTCATTAGGGCACGGCCTCTTCAGAGTGAGCAGCCTTTTAGCATTCTTCCCTGAAGTGGATGGGATCCAGTACTGACCCTTTAAAATTAGTAAGCCTCGAAGGTTACAGACTTATCATTGCGGGGTAGGGTGGGTGTGGGAGGGTAAAGAAGAAGAAAATGAGGGAGGGAGGAAAAGAGAGAGAGAGAGAGAGAGAACGAAACAGAAGTAAATATAGGGGCTTCAGGAATAAATAATAAGTAGGACTTCAGGGAAATAATCGGTGAAGGACTTCATAAGATTTTGTTAAATGTTTTGAATACAAATCTCATTTGCTCCTCCTCTAATAGATTTAATTTGCTTTTAAGTACTTTTTAAAATGTAGGGTGGGTGTTGCTTTGAATGTAATACAATGCTGCAACTGGCCACGAGAGGCAAGGGACCTATTCTAGGCAAAATACATTCTTAAAAGAGTATGCTCCAAAAGCTCTAAATCTGTTACACATGCAGGGGCTGGGTGGAGGGGGGCAAAGCGGGGAGGAAAGGGGGGATATCGGTAATACTGTCAACAATGAAAAAATACATTTAAAAAAAGAATATGAATAAGTTACCAAACAGAAATAAAGCTCAATGTTAATGCTGAAATAAATACAAAATTCATTATGATTAATAGCCAGAAATGTCAGATAAAACATTTGGCTTCAATTCTTACCTTTTCTTCATTTTGTTAATAACACAGACTTACATATACATTAAGTAATTTTTTGAATAACAAACTTCCTTACATGATTTGGATTCTGGTGACGGTGGAGAAATATTAGAGACAGCAAGGTCACTTTTTGACTTTTTGGGCTTCTTTGCATTTAATTGCCAAGGCTTATCATAGCTTCTCACATCCCTTCTTGTTCCTTTATGTTCTGTTCAAACAAACAAACAAACAAACAAACAAACATATATGTAAATACATGCTCACTAATGTGATTTCAAGATACATAAAAAAACTAAATTCAGGAAGTTATTAGGTATACTCAGCAAAATCTACAGGTCACCTTATATAAAAAATAATGCAAATAGTCCAGCTGGTGTGGTTCAGTGGTTGAGTGTCAACTTGTGAACCAGGAAGGTCATGGTTCGATTGCTGGTCAGGGCACATGCCCGGGTTGCAGGCTTGATCCCAAGTGGAAGCCATTCAGGAGGCAGCCAATCAATGATTCTCTCTTATCATTGATGTTTCTATCTCTTTCTCCCTCTCCCTTCCTCTCTGAAATCGATAAAAATACAAAATAAAATAAGATAATGCAAATATCCAAAAGCATTTCTTGCTTAATTTCCCCTATACATTTTAATTATCGATTTGATATGAATCAGTGTGTATAGTAATATGATAAAGATTATTTTAAACTGTGAAATTATTTGAAAGGCTTTGAAAGGCATGGGTTACCATTACTTAAAATAAAAGTCTTTAAATGCTGCCATGGAAGAAAACATTGTATTCTGCTGAAAATAAAACAACTAAATATTTAAGTAAATTTTACTGATGTTAGTTTATCCATTATTTACTATGACACAGAAAACTGACATTCACCTACGTTTCTTCCACAGCATCACTTATTTTCCCACTTGTTTCTTCAAGAAAGATTAATTCAACCAACTTTGCTAAAGTTATAGTTCCCTTTCAAAGGTGGTCAATGTCATACCAGTTCCCAAATGATCTTTTCAAGAGTTCATCCCTCTTGACTTCTTCACCAAGAATTTCATCTTTTTAGACAGACTTATTTTTGCAGGATGTTTTCTTCTATTCTCAGAGCATTACGAACTTCTCATCCCATTAACCTGACTACTCCTTCTCTGTCTCATTCATTGCTTCCTCATCTTCCTCTTTCATCCAGATGGCATTCTTTTGAGTTTCCCTCTGTCTTCTTGTTTACATTTACAGGTTTTCACCCCAGCTTTATGAACAAGTCATACATCTTTCTCTGGCCACCCACTTATAAGCACTAAATAAACAGCATGTGGATTTCTCAAATGTTCATGTTAAGGTTGTACTTAACTAGGTGTTATTCAATTTTTCTACCTCCAACATCCCATTAAATACCAAAAGAGGTATAAATATTCTAAAACACCAGGAACTGATATATTGGCCTGTGGACTGCCAGAACCCAGGTGGTATTTCTATTGGTAGGATTGAGACAAAAGATAGGCAAATCAGAAAGATGTTGGGGGGTTTCAAGACATCCACAACGCTTGCCCCTGTCTCAGAGTTATCTCCTTATGTTGTTTCATAATCTCTCAGAATTTTTCTTTCTACATGTATCCTAGCACCATAACTTATTCTAATGCAATAGGGGTAAAGGAATAAAGAATCCTGTTTGTAAAATATAGCAGCTCATGATACAAAGAAAAGCTAAAAGGAACCAGAGAGAAACGATACATTGGATTTTGTGGCCTTTTAAATTCTCCATGACTGGCAAGGAAAAACAAGTCCACATTAATTTAAATAATCCAGTAATAATATTGTTCTTATTTAGTTGTTTGAAAAGAGATGAGGCATACAGTCACTAGTCAGTTTAGCTGAGACCCACAGGATTTTACTGATACTGGAAATTTTAGTAGTGGCTTTGATTGCTTTCACCTGTTTCTCTAAAATTCTTTAGAACGATTCAAAAAATTCCAAGCTATACAGTGAGAGGACAAATAGAGTCCATCTATTGACAAGCCTAAAAATAGAACATTCCTCATTTAAATTTGAATAAAAATATGATTTTAAGAAAAACATTCAATATGCAAGACAAGAATACAACATTCAAGATACAGAGGAAACTGATGGTTTTACAAAAGATTTATTATTGAAACATTCAAATTTTACATTGTGGCTAACTTGCCAATAAAAATAAAATGATAAAAAATTTAACTGCAGACAGAGATTAAAAATAAAAAAGAAGATAAGGAAATACTGATAGGAAGCTGAAATGCAATACCAACATTTAAATTTCTGTTCAAAGCCAGAGAGAGAAAACTGATACTGCAGAAAATTCAATCAGTGACACAGAACACATTGACAAATAAATTTCCCTAGAAGTTAGTCTATAAAGAAAGGCAAATATCATGTGTAATGAAATGAGAGAAATAGAGAACAATATTTACACATACTTGATTTTCCTTAAGAAGAAATCTAAACAAATATAATAGAAGCAATAACTAAGTACAAAAAAGAAAAACAATGTTCTAGGCTTAAGAGCAGGATTTGTTGATTGCAAGGATTTAGTGAGCATAGGAAAAGTTAGAGAAAAGAGACAAACATTTAGATGTATTCCCAGTAAACTTTTGAACATCAAAAATGAAAAGAAAGCAAATCCCATTCGTGTTTAAAAAGAATAATTAAAATAGCTAAAAAGGAATAAAATAAGGCTGCTTTCAGGTTTGTCCTTGACAATATTAAATGACAAACTTCTGGAAAAGGTGTTGTATCCTAAATTGCTAGATCCATTTAAAGGCAATAAGAGGACATCTTGAGATATTTTCAAAAAGTATTATACCCATATACTTTAAACATTGAGACATTTTCTAACTAATTAGAACATACACCAAAAGAAAGAATTCAAAATTGCAGACAAGGTTTAAACTAGCATTATTGACTGTCACCTGAACTAAAATTTCTCCAGCTATATTCATATCCAAGGATTATTCTGTGCTTTCTTTCTCCCTTTTGTCATACTCTGCCCTCCAAAATTTTTCCTCTTCATTTTCTGGAACATACATTTCATGGTAAACAAACATTCCTCTGTTCCTAACCCCCGCCCCCTCTCATGTCTTAAGAGACACCTCATTCCTCCCCCAGGAGCACTCCCTGCTCCGCAGCTTCCTGGAGTGGTGAGTGTTCTCTTCTCCATGGGCTGGGTTTTCCGGGTCCAGCCATGTTAGGTTGAAAGTCCCTCCTGATTTGTGAGTAATGCTGGCTGTCTACACTATTCACCACACTTTATTATCACCATCGTACTGGCCCTGATATCTCTTACAACCCTACTCACGATATTGGCACAGTCTCCCTAGACCTTTCAACAACTTGGATGAAACCCTGGTGACCTCTTAATCCTTAGAAAAACCACCCATTAAACCTCAGACTTCCTTGTCCTCAACTCTGAAAGCTTCACTTCCCTGATGCTTATGATACTCCCAAACTAAGGCCATCAATAGGACTTTCTCATCATCTGGAATCATTCTACCTCAAGTCTCAGATAGCACAGTCTGTTGTCCTTCTGTACCTCTCCCATTTTCACTGAACCTTCACTTACACTGGCCTCCTAAAGATCTTCAGCTGTCCTCAGTAACCTCACTTCTCAATAAACAGACAACATTTTAGGTATCAGATATGACCTCACACTGGCCTTCTCCCAGTCCATCTCCTACTCAATCTGTTAATTTAACCACAACTTCTTCCATTCCTTCACTCCCACAGTTTTAATGATTATATGTATGATATGAATGCCTCACCTGTGACTCCTGCCTTGACCCATCCCAAAACTTTTAGACTCATTCCTGCCTGCTGGAATTATCTACTAAGATGCCCCACAAGAAGATCAAATCTTTCAATAGGAACTGGACTTACTATAATTCATAAATTTAGTCCTGTGTTATTATCTTACTTTATTAAACAAGCATTTATACCATTACTCAAGCTAATAAACTGGGGAGTTATAGTGATCTCCACCCCTCCTTCACCCTAAGCATTGCGTCCTAAAGCACTTGTGCCAGTCAGAATTCTAAGATGACCACCGTGATCTCTGTCCCCTGATGTTATACCTTATATAGTTCCCTCTCCTTCAGTGTAGATAGGATCTTTGACTTACTTCTAACCTATAGAATATGGCAAAGATGATGGGATGTTAATGCTATGATTATGTTATGTTATATAGGATTCCATCTTACTAAACTTGAGAGAAATCCCCTTGCAAGTTTGAAAGAAGTAAGCTGCCATAATGTGAGAGAGGCATGTGGCAAAGAACTGCAGGTTGCATGTAGGAGTTGAGAGTAACCTGGACTAAAATCCAGCAAGGAAACAGGGACCCCAGTCATAATTAATTCTGCCAATAACGTGAATGAGTTTGGAAGCAGGTTCTTTCTTATGCCAGATGAGAATGTAGCCCAGCCAATAGCTTGATTTCTAGACTTGTGAGATTAAACAAAGGATCCAGTTAAACCAGGAGCAGACTTCTGACCCATGGAAACTGTGAGATACTAAACATAAGCTGATTAAATCTGCACTTTCATACATTACTGCCTCTTCAAATACTATAATTTATAAATAAGGCTCATACGAGCTTCACTGGGCTCACAGATGCTCATCTCTTCTGCTTAACATAATGAGTGTCTTCTTTGTACCTGTAAACCAGAGTCCATGCCTATATACCCAAGCTCCTCAGAGCTTAAACCCAAGAAAGTGAGGCCAGGAAGAAACAGGAATTTGCTCTTTTGTATGCCAAAAGCTCATATCCTAGTTTCCTGTATGATGCAGATCACTTCCCTCTGGATAACTGACACCAGAGATGTCTACATTCCGAAAGGAATCCCCTAAACCCTATGTACCTTAGTGTGCTTTTGAGATATGGTCTCAGGAAGGTACTAATATGAGAATACAACCAAAGAGACCAAAATCCTTGCAAGGCAGCACGAGAGCATAAAGAGGACGAGAGGAGTGAGGGGGTCGTTGCAGGAAAGCATGTGGAGGCCCGGCAGTCAGATTTCCCGTAGGAATCCATCAGGCAAGGAACTGGCTACTGAAGCAACAGACATGGGAATATTTGGTTTTGAAAGTAAATGCCAACCCAACAGACCAGCGTGTAGAAGGAAAAGGGTTATCTTACAAGCCGATATGGAAGTTAAGTCTACCCAGTTATCTCACCAGGCTCACTGGGAAGATGAGGCTATTGCCTCAGGTAAATCTGGTTCCCAATTTCCAGAGTAAAGGCGTCTTTCTAAGGCTGCCCTGCCTACACAGATAAAATCGGGGAAATCGAGAATCATCATCAGTTTGAGCAACAAGAAAAGTAACTTTGGAGAAATCTATTGTTTACCTTTCTACAAGTGAGCTACAGACATTTAATTCGAATTCTTCACAAAAAGAAATAAAGAACAAATGCTTAGAAAAATTAGCTTGAATTCA
Organism: Eptesicus fuscus; assembly: GCF_027574615.1. Classification (NCBI taxonomy): domain Eukaryota; kingdom Metazoa; phylum Chordata; class Mammalia; order Chiroptera; family Vespertilionidae; genus Eptesicus; species Eptesicus fuscus. The sequence goes on along the minus strand of NC_072491.1, from coordinate 37,606,341 downwards.
TATAGAATGAAATCTTTTCATGAAAATCTGACTTATTTTCATAAGTTTAATACACAAATTCTCATACTTTAAGCATAATACTAACACTATGTTCAAATTCAGTCATATTTTATGACAAATTTTAGCATATGGGTGGTTACAGATTAATTCATGAAACCCTAGGTAACCATCTAGATTTATCTCACTATAATCAGAAAGACTTTTTGTAAAGTTTTACATTCCATGTATCAGAATTAACTATAAAATGCATTGTTTCGTTTACCTGATGTTTCACTTTCTGCCCAGAGAGCTGCAGATCCAGATAAAGTTCGCTGAAGTTGCCCTCGGTTTCCTTGTTTGGACTGAAGATGGTCAATGAGAAATGGGATTGGCTGGTCAGGTGTCTCAGTTATTAATTTGGTCATTAATTCCTGAAGGTAGAATAGAAAATACATTTACATCTAACAATTATAACAAACACTTACTCAGCAGTTACTATTGCCAGCTGCTTATTCTAGCTGCTTTATATATAACAACTGATTTAATCCTTTTAAAAGCAATCTTTTCAGGCAGGTACACGTTATTGTCCTCATTTTGAGGAAACTGTAGTGCAGAAAAGTAAGTTGTCCATGTTACACAGCTGACACATGGCAAAGCCAAGATAGATAGATAGATAGATAGATAGAGAGATAGATAGATAGATAGATAGATAGATAGATAGATGATAGATAGATGATAGATAGATAGATATAGTATTATTCTATGAAGATTGGTATCTAAGAAGCTCTCATTAGAGACACATGAGTATAAGCCAGCCATTATTATTATTCTACTTGGTTAAAGACATATTAGAAATTTAATCTAAACTCTTTTTAAAACCATAGCCTAAAAATTTTAACTTCTAAAAAAAAAAAAAAAAAAAGAATTTAAACTTCAGATTAGCATTTGGAGAGATGGCGTGATAAACCCAGCTTTCCATAAACCTCACCATATACTTCATATACCAATGATATTTTTTCTTCCTAACTGTATATAAATATCACAAAATGAAGAACATTTATTTGGAATAAAATAAATGAGTAACAAGTCACAGAATCACAGAAAACAAAAAGTGTCTTAGACTGGCCTACAGACACTGCAGAATTTCCTTTCTCCAAAAGTCCTGATGGGTATTCCCTCTTTCTTCTTTTTTTAACCAGTTAAGCAACGGAGATGTCTCCACCGGCCAGACAGGCTGTTCCATTTTTGGACTGCTAATGATGCCTTACACCGGGCAGAAATCTGACTAAGGGTGATATCTACACATTGTTTTCTTTCCAGTCAGGAACAGCAAAGAGCAAGCTCCAACGTGTGGTCAGTTAGACTCCCCAGACTGTTCTCCTGTGAACAGCTGCCAACCCACATGGGTATACTGAGCAATGGGGTTTGTCACTCACATGCACCATTTTACATTCACATCAGTCACATTTCCTCTTGTTGGTTTTAGCCCATCATTTCAGTCTGTCGAGGATCAATTTAAGTTCAGAATTTGTGAGAAGCAGTGGTTCTTGTGAGGAGGCCCAACAATCAGGTATCAGAGTGCCAACAGAAGGGGTACTAGAAATTTCCCACCTTGTTGTTGTTGTTTTTTTTTTGTCTTTAGTCTATTTCCTCTGCCTTGAATGCCCTTCGCTCAGATGTTGAGATGGCTGGCTTGTACTCTCATGCATCTCTATTGAGAGCTTCTTAGACACCAGTCTTCATAAGTCTTTATCACTTCCTTATTTTATTTTCTTCACATCATTTAGCACTCTCCTGAATCATCTCATTGAATAGTTGCTCACCTGTTGGTGCTTGTCTCTTCTCCTCCCTCCCAGAGCACTAAGAGGAAGGACTGCCTGGTCTGATCTATACTCTCTCCCTAGGGCTGGAACTCTACTGCTCATAGGTGGTGTTGAATGAATGAATGAATGAATGATTGACTGATTGCTAAGTTTACTGACCCCAGGTAAATATTAGTTATTAAAGTGCCTAACTGCCCTGGTAAACAATATTTCAAGCATTCATAGATTTCTTAGCCCAGAAAAATATACTGTTCTGACTTCATATACAAGAAACTGCTGTCATGATACCTCAAAGATATTAATGGACATTTCTAACAGTGTAGGAACACACAGATTTATCTGAGTAGAGGCAAAGGATTGTGTAGATGACAAACTTCCAATGTGATCTCACAGACATGGATAAAGCAATTCAAGGTATCTCAAAAATGTGCAGATTAAACAGAGGAATAAAAGGAGTAAAGGAATCCCACCTTAAATATACCATGAAGCAACCTATCACACAAATGTAATACTTTTAATATTCTGAAAACAGATAAGCAAGCAACCAGCTGACACAGGTCTTCTTTCTTTCTATTATTTAAAATAGCAATCATTTAGTTATGAACTGAGAGATCATTGCTCTATTGTGGTAAAACAATGCAGGGTTCAATTAAACCCCAGTTATGGATCAGTGGAATGCAATTTAAAGCATTTTGGATCTTGCTTCTGTAGAAGAGATGTATTATGTTCTATTTAAATCCATTGTACATTACAAAAGCTATGAAAAAAATGGAGAAAAAGATAAATAGTAGGACCGACTAGATTACTTTTGTCACATAAGGCCTGAGCATTCAGATAAAGTAACAACCTATCTAATAAAAGAGTAATATGCAAATTAACCATCACTCCGCTACACCCACAAGCCATGCCCACAAGCCACACCCATCAGTCAATCAGGAGAGAATATGCAAATAAACTCAACCAAGATGGCTACAGCCACAGAGAGCATGAGGGAGGCTTGGGTTTCCCCGGCAATGGAGGAAGCCAAGCTTTCTGCCTGCCCTTGCCAACCTAGGCCTCCACTCAAGGCTACAAAGTTTCAATGCTAGAAGATACATAAATCCAAACAGAAATGGCGGTAGCCATGGAGCTGGAAAGAGCAGGAGGCTAGGGTTGCCCCCGGCGATGGAGGAAGCCAAGCTTTCCCCACACCCTGGCTGGCCCAGGCCTCTGCTTAAGTCTACAAAGTTTCAATTATAGAAGATACATAAATCCCAATAGAAATGGCTGCTGCCATGGAGCAAGCAGAAGATAAATAAACCCCAGATACCAGGGCCTCCACTTGGGTCCCTGGGGGGCGTGGCCAGCCTGCAAACCACCACAGGCCCCTTGCTCAGGCTGCCCCACGCCCCAAGGGAACCCCCACTCTGATCCAGGACACCCTTCAGGGCAAACCAGCCAGCCCCCACCCATGCACCAGGCCTCTATCCTATCTAATAAAAGAGTAATATGCAGATTGACCATCACTCCAACACACAAGATGGCTGCCCCCAAGTGGTCAAAGATTAAGGTGACCAGATTTTAACATTGGTAAAGCGGGACACCATTGACCAGGGGGGGGGGGGGGGGGGTTCTTTTTTTTTTTTAATATATTTTATTGATTTTTTACAGAGAGGAAGAGAGGGAGAGTTAGAAACATCGATGAGAGAGAAACATCGACCAGCTGCCTCTTGCACACCCCACACTGGGGATGTGCCCACAACCAAGGTACATAGCCTTGACTGGAATCGAACCTGGGACCCTTGAGTCTGCAGGCCAATGCTCTATCCACTGAGCCAAACCGGTTTCGGCCCGGGGTGGGGGGGGGTTCTTGATTAAAAATTTGGCCTATATTGTAATCGCTTTTGGTTTTTTTAATAAAAGGAAATTCACTTCTTAGATCATCGTTGAATTTGCATCCTCTTTTCTTACTCATTATGTTAACAATCTAAAAAAAATAATTTAAAATTATATTATAAATTATTATATACATATTGCTTAAAAACACAGTAAGTAGGTACATAATTACATGAACATATTTTATTATTAGTTTATAAATTAAATTAATTTGATTGTTATAAAGTAACTATATTTTTAAAATTATTTTAATTTTAATCCTATATTTCTTTCTAAATAATAACAATACTAACTTGTATTATTTTTCCTCTGAATTTGCCATAACGTAAGTCTTAAGTGTCACTTTCAAGGCCGGCGCTAGACTTTTTACCGCCACTATAAAATATAAATAATACGAGTACTGTCTGCTAAATTCAAGAAAATTTACGTATTTATGAAATAAATAAATTACTTACCTAAATTATCTGAATAGCTGATTTGTAATGACATCACTTGTTTAACTAGCTTACTAGCACGCAGTACTATGTGTATCGTCTGAGAGACAGTTACAAAATGTTTTCGTCATTGCCAATCCCAAAAAATGCCATTGTTCATTAAGTCCAAACAATGGTGATCGAATTCTAACAACTGATCAACAATGCGAACTTTGATAAGCAGTTCTCGATAATCAATTCTCAACAATTATTTGTTATTATTAAAGTTTAACATTATAAAATTAACAAAAATAATATAAAACTCATATCCTGGCTAAATAGCCACATGGCCGCCGAAAAACCATATATTCCCTTCCCATTCTCCTGCCGTTCCCTAGCTTGTTGTGCATTCTTTCCAAAAATCGGGACTTTTTTAAAATGCTGCAGGACGCGGGACAAATTGTTAAAAATCGGGACTGTCCCGCCAAAAGCAGGATGTCTGGTCACCTTATCAAAGATGGCTGCCCCCATGTGGACACAAGATGGCCGCCACAAGATGGTCATCAGGGGAGGGCTGTTGGGAGGGACCAGGCCTGTAAGGGAGGGCAGTTGGGGGCAATCAAGCCTGCAGGGGAGGGCAGTTAGGGGTGACCAAGCCGGCAGAGGAGGGAAGTTGGGGGCAACCAATCCTGCAGGGAAGGGCAGTTGGGAGGGACCCAGGCCTGCAGAGGAGAGCAGTTGGGGGGGACCAGGCCTGCAGGGGAGGGCAATTAGGGGTGACCAGACCTGCAGGAGAGGGCAGTTAGGGGCAAACAGGCTGGTAGGAGAGCAGTTAGGCATCAATCAGGCTGGCAGGGGAGTGGTTAGGGGGTGATCAGGCTGGCAGGCAGAAGCGGTTAGGGGCAATCAGGAAGGCAGGCAGGTGAGCAGTTGGGAGCCAGCAGTCCTGGATTGTGAGAGGGATGTCCGACTGCCCGTGGGATCGGGCCTAAACAGGCAGTCGGACATACGAGGGGTCCCAGATTGGAGAGGGTGCAGGCTGGGCTGAGGGACACCCTCCCCCATGCACGAATTTCATGCACCAGGCCTCTAGTTAGATTAATAAGAGCTTTAAAACCACAGCAATTTCTATCCTGAAACTTCTTAAGATTTGGTGCGCTTCTTTTTTACCTTTCAAATTGGATGGAAAGTTTCTGTGGGTATGTTTTTTCTTTTAAAATAAACTGAAGGGGCCCTGGCTGGTTTGGCTCAGTGGATAGAGTGTTGGCCTGCGAACTGAAAGGTCCCGGGTTCTATTCCAGTCAAGGGCATGTACCTTGGTTGCAGGCACATCCCCAGTGGGGAGTGTGCAGGAGGCAGCTGAACGATGTTTCTCTCTCATCAATGTTTCTAGCTCTCTATCCCTCTCCCTTCCCCTCTGTAAAAAAAATCAATAAAATATATTTTAAAAATAAAAATAAATAAACTGAAGGGTTCTTATACTGTCTTTAGCAGATAGCTCATACAGTCATAATAAACCAAGTAATCACTGTTAAATATTTTATCATTAGTCTAGTAACTAATTTTGGATATCCTTATATTCCATTCATGAATATATGAGATTAAAGAAAGGATACATTCGGTTATAAGCAAAATGAAATAGTTATTGTTTGCAATAAGCTATGTTGGGAATCATGGTTGGGTCTGAATCTAATTTATGAATGCAGTTCATCCCTGAACAACATGGGTCTGAACTGCTTAGGTCCACTTATATACAGAATGTTTTCAAAACAGTGGAAAGTTTTGGGGAGTCAAAAGTTATATGGGGATTTTTGACTGGAGGCGGTGCTTCTAACCCCCACATTCCTCAAGGGTCAACTGTATTGTATTCATAAGAGGAATTATTCTGCCTCTCACTCAATCCAGAAACCTCTTTCCTGAATGTGAATATTTAACTCCTGAGGTTTGCAAAGTTGCTCCTCACAATAAAAGGATCGATTTTGCCCCCACAAGGATTTACACAGAGACAGAACAGGGGGCTGACAGATTGAGGTGAGGAGTCGTGCAGCTGGCATGTCAGGTTGGAGATGGAGACAGGACTGCAGAAAGTTCCACAGCCTTATCATTCTCCATAAGTAAAAAGTATCCTAGGACAGCAAGCCAGTGTCCAGGATGGAGGCTGATCGCCATTAGGGAAACGTCCTATGCTTACAGTGTAGGGGAGAGGGCTCCTCCACAATTACTGCCATGCGTGAAACAGTGGTAATAGGAACCGTCTGGGTGCCAGACCAAGGTGGACACTTTGCACCTGGCCATCTGCTGCACGGGCCACCTGTCCACTGTGTTGGCAGCGCCGCACACAGACCCACATCCAGGTCTAGATTTAAGCTCAGGCACGCTATTATTCCCCCCAGAAAGATGAGACATTGTAGCACATCTTAAAACATGGGGAAAGGAAGGGATGGGGGGGGGGGCGGAATATGTGAGTTAGTGTGGCAGCGTGTTTTCCTCTCAGGCACGTTCAGCTGCACAGGTGCAGGCGTGGAAGAGGTAAGAATCTGTATTTAGGCAGGGCTGTGGTTTAGCGAAATGCGCGCAATGATCTGAGAGAGGGACAAGGCACTTGTGAGTACATGCAAAGGAGCAATTACAATAACTGTCTGCAGAATTACAATAACTGGCCCCAGAATTTAGGATGGACAGGAAGCTGAGTGAGGGCGTCAATGTGATAAGGGGAAATGATGATATGGCAGGATCCATGAACTGGATGTCCAGGTGGGGCCAAAGAAAAGCTGGAATTAGGATACTAGAGACAGTAAGCTAGAAGGATAGAGGAGACAGTCAGAGAGAAGGATGTTTGAAGTGAGACTATGAAGAGCCTACTGTTAGTTACCGGTAACAGCAATTGGAATGGCTGAAACAGGGTATTAGGTAAAAATCATTGGCCGAAAGGAGTTCACTAAAGACACCAGGATGATGAAAAGGCCATCTACACGTATATGGAAATCGCCAAGATGGAATACAGGTGTAGTGTTAGAGAGTGTGGCAAAAATTAGGAGATAAAACTATTGAGGAATCGAGATGAACCACCCAGAGGTCTGTGGATCAAAATAACAATGAAGGACAGTGGGCAATATAATCTGAAGACATGGAGTTAAAAAGATATTTTAAAAATAGTTCTTAAAACTAGCAAGTCTAAAACATATAAGTACTAATGTTTCCTTTTTATTAGGAATATTTCCTCAGCTAGAAAAACTATACTATTACCATTAGAATCACAAATTATAAAATATTACATGCATTAACATTTATATATTCATTTTTCAAAGAAAAATTGTACCTAATACACAGAACACCAAGTCAATTTACAAAAATGTTAACAGATAAGGCATTCAATACTAAACTTACATAAACTAAAATCATGGCATTAGGTATAGACAGAAATTCTTAGATAAGCTAAATTTAACAGCATGCTGACATCATGCACTCCCTATGGTTTATGGTAAGTAAAAGAGCATATTGATGACCTGAGTAATTGCTGGAAATTCATTTCTAATTTACAGACACCTAACAGCCCCGTTCTCAGAAGGTATGTGCTGAACTCTGTTTATATATGCTTTTTATAAGGTTTTGTAGAGTTATATGTGTTTTGATAAAAACAGATATCATATGCTTAAAACTAAAATTCCTTGATGAACAATAAACAGAAATCAATTACAACAAACCCGCACTGGGTCTGGCTGAGCGCAGTGCAGCTGGTAAACTAAGAAGTGATTTAGGAAGATTCACAATCATTCAGTAAAATCCATTTTCTGCTGAAGCAATGAAAATTGCCAGCTGTTTTCAAGAATGTTTTACATATGAAATATGCTGTGTATGCTTATATATTTTTATTTAACTAAAAACATTTCTTTCAACACAAAATTCAGACCACAGATACCATTTGGAAGCCATGTGATTCTGTAACATTTGTGCAACTAGTTAAATACATGTTGGTTTCTTGTATAATCTATGGTCTTATACACTGGCCCTTCCCTCATGCCCCAAGGACCCATTAAAATAACAGAAAAGATATTATTCATAGGATGAAAACATACTAGCAAGGATAATAAGGAAGGGTGCCATCACTTGACTAGAGCTTTAACAAACTCTGGAAGCAAGAAAACTGAAGTAGGTGGGCTAAGACTATGGTTGCATCAAAGCATGGAAGACACTGCAGCCCAAGACAAGAGAAGTCAGTTCCATTCTTTCCAAGAGCCAGAAAGACTATCCAAGCTAAAGCACAAAGAGAGACCAAAGAGACACCCTCAGTGTAAGTCATTAGGAAATTGCATTCCCAGCAGGTGGGCTGGCTGAAATCCCATCTCCCTCTCCTAAGGGGTGCTGTTGGAAGCTGAGCTTTTACGCAGAGTGAGGTCAGAGAACCTTGTCTCATGCTACCTGTCTAAGAAATTCTCCAGGAACAGTGTTGGACTCCAAGAAGCAGCAGAGTAGAACCAGAGGTAACACTGGACTCCGCATCTCATGGAAGGTGAGGTCAGATGCCTGGGAGTGAGCCCAGGAAAGCAAGTCCCCCTCAAAGCAAGGCCCTCCTTATCGGGCAGCACCTTGACTACCCACTGATGTGTTGTCCGAGGAAGCCCAAAGGCTAACCTCTCTAAGCCAATACCCAGCTTTCCTTGTCAAGGAAGAGGTCGGATGGGGGAATCTATTCAAGTACAGAGAAACTGGTACAAGCTACCGATGATAATCAACCTTGTGTTTCATTCATATATATGAATCAACAACCAAAAATCACTAGAAATTTCAGGAAAAAATTGAACAAGTATATAAACAAAGAGAACAACTGATCCAAGAAGAAATAGAGCTATTTCAGGAAACTACTGGAAAGAATGTTGCATTTATAAAACAGGAATTTTCTGCCATGAAACCTGAGAAATCTGAAGCAAATATAGAATTTGTGAGGATTAAAACAGTATGGTTAAAATCAAAATATACATGGAAGGACTCAATTAATTTGAGGCAATGTTAGTGATCTAAAAATAAAAATGGAATAAATCTAATGATAAAAAAAACACAATTACAAAAATAAGGAGAAATATAAATTAAGAGACATGGAAGTAAGGTATGAAAGGCCCAATATCCTTTTAAGAAGCATTTCAGAAGAATAAAGTGAAAATGCAGATAAGAAAATTTTTAAAAATTAATAAAAACTCCCTAAGCTGAAGAGATAACCAAAGCATCAGACTGTAAGACTAATAATGACTCAAGAATATGTTCTAATAAATAGTTTCGTACTGAAAAATATACTAAAGGCTGTATAATTTGTGGGATACAGTACAAAATGAAAATGCAGGGCCCCTTGTTCAAAAATGATTAAGAATTTAAAGATAGCGAGAGCAGAGCATTAAATCAAGTATGGGGACCTCTGAGCGCGGGGGCCTGTGTGACGGCCCAGGTCACACCGCCATGAAGCCAACCCTGGCTAAAGGAATGTTAAGAGTTGCTGAGTCAAATACTGCTGTGCTATACACTGCTTTTTTCAGTAAATTTCCCCAGTGCTAAAACTGCATATTTAGCAAAACAACTCAAATATACCATGAATATCTCAAGAGTACTTGAAACTTTTTCAAAGTGTTATAAAATCATTTCTTTCATAGGGATTATATAAGTGAATGCTTCTGGACCAAAATAATAATCCTGATTGTGGTAAAACTACTGGATTTTCAAAATAGTATTCCAGTATACTATGTTTGCTCCTGACAACTGTTTCATTACATATTCCTTTAGGCTTATGCTAATCAACCTACGAGTATATATTTAATATAAATAGGATAGTGTTCACAGATACCAACCACTGGTTCAACTACAAGTGAATGCTAACCAGCTTTGTTTAAGCAGACCTATTTGGTTTTTAAATTAACTAAGAGGCCCTGAAGATTTCTAATAGTTAAAATGGCTACAGAAAAATCATCGATTATATTTTAGTATCTTTGTATTCCTGTAATCTATGTTTCAGGCTTGTAAACTGTGGTACATATATTTTGCTTTTCTTTAGAAATATGCCATTGATAAAAGGATAGAAACAGTCTAAAAGAAACCCATAAAAATAAAATATTCAGTGACAGTTCATAGGACTGAGTGTTTCTTAAATAGGGCAGCACAATTAAGTAATGCATTTCAAAAGTAAAAATGTGCAACCCAATTCAACAATTCAAAAATGACAACTATATAAGGATATTTATTGACCATTATGTAAAATAAAGATAGTGAATAACCTAAAAGTCTATTGATAAGATTTTGGCTAAAGAAGTTATTATATACCATATTTTGGAATATCTTAATTATTAAAGAGAATAAAGCAGTTTATATATACTCAAATGGATCCTTCTCCAAGTTTAATTGCTAAATGAAACAAACACTCAAATAGTTCATTTGTGATTTTTGAGATAATGATGCATAAAACTGCAAGTTGGGACACGAATTCGGATGGCACTTAGGAAAATATGGGGATTGAAACGAGAATGGAGAAATACCTGGGAGGCTAGGAGAAAGGATTCCGTCTCACTGTAAAAGCAACGAAGGGAACGAGGTGAGAGAACCAGAGTGATATTCTGAGATCGACAGAACTGGAGAAGACTAGCAAAACCATCTGGAAAAACTTCTCACTTTACGAGAGAACTGAAGACCAGCGGGATGGGCTGACCTGGCTGGGCTTACAAAGCCACCAGGAGTTGTGCTGTATACTGTGCAGGTGGAATTCCTCAGTCACTGATTGCTATGATTATTAATGATTAATGTCATCATTAACATTATAGGAACTATAACACATTTAGAAACATTCAAGAGACAGACACTGAGTCTTTTGTTTTTCTTTAATCCTATGCTAAATTCCCTGCTAGGGCCTGAGAGATAGCAGGATGAATAGGACATGTCTCCTACTGTTTGGTGGCAAGGAGGTGTGTGTGTGTGGGGAGGGGGAGGGGGGGGTGGGGGGGGGGGGCAGGGATTGAGACAAAGATATGCCCCCAAGGTTTCCATTTAGTGTGAAAATTGCTAAACTTCTATAAGTACAGCCTCCCAAGAAAGAGATATAGTATACAGGTTTTTTATATGTAAAGTAGTACCATTAAAAGTACCCAGCATACTTCCTATTTCCCTGCCTTTAGGATCTACAGATTTCCTTATCACTGAACCCCTTGGACAAATATGTTTATTTTCCACCCCACAACATCAAACTCCTACCAACCCCCCACCACCAACCACCCCCACCACCACCACCTCCTTTGCCTGCTATTAGACAGTTGTTCTAATAATATAGTTCTAATACAATAGTTGTCCATGTGTCTCTCCCTTAGCAAACTATAAACTCCTAAACCACAAGGACATGTGCTCATATGTATTTCTAAATTTCTCATAGTACATATTGCTGACTTGTACTAATCAGGTCAGACTGCTCATTTTTATTTTAATTGTTTGTTTGACATGCTGAGGCAAACATGAGAAGTATAAAACAGACTACATTCCTTGACATCAAAGAGCTCACAATTAGTATTTGACCAGCGATTCTTACTAGGAACAGGGGGCCCCATTCCAGATGTTCAGAATCTCGAATCCCTGATTGGAGTGCCTGTGTGCGAAGTTGGATTCAGAGAGGTATCAAAACAAACATATATTTTTCTACCTTCCTCCAGTACAGCTATATGTCCAGGGAAAGCCCCCTGCCCGCTTCTTTGTTTGTGTCCCTCAGAGGGTGACAATGTTCATCCCCAGGCACACAAAAGTTGTTCACTGATACTTACAAACATCCATATGTATATATCCCACATATTCTTACTGGATATGATATGAAGGAATTCACATTATTGCTTTTTGTTGTTGTTGTTGTTAAATTCTCCCTAAAGCTACTAAAGTAAGTTGTTTCAAGTCCTATCCTAGAAAAACTATAATTTAAGCTATAAAACTTAACAGTATTTTCATATCACTAGCATTCTACCTAGTTGATTCATTTGATTATAGGGATACCTACTGCATTTCCAAATAAGCTGATTCTCTCTAACAGTTAATATGTACTATAGCATGGCCTTCTCTCTCAGCGAGATATAATTCAAGAAATTAAATCTTGAGCACACAATTAAGTGAAAGGTTCCATAACTACTAGTGGCCACTAGATGGCAACAAGCAGAAATGTTGTTATTTTTAGCACTAAATTATTGAGATCACTGCCTTCACTTGAAATGAGAAATTATGAGCTTACTACAAAGCATCTGAGCTCAAAACAAGATAAAATTCATCACTGAAATTGTAGGAAATGTTATAAATTTAGAAACAAAATTGCTTTGCGCACTACTTGGCACTTTAAAATCAGGCCGTAATTGCCAAAGGAAGCATGTTTCCTCTCTTAGAAAGAGCATGCTTACCCACTCAGTGTCACTCTCTATGGTATTATTCCTGAATCCTTCTGCACCCTCTTTCCCACAGGTAGCCAAACACTAAGTCTGGCTGCTGGTACCTCATAACTCCATCTAGAATCTAGTCGGTCCTCTCTAATCAGATGTCACTGCCTTGTTCTAACCACCTATGCTCTCTCCCCTAGATCACCGACATGTTCTCGTCTTCTAATTCTCTCTTCTCAAACTCTGCACTGAAATAACTTGCTTCCTGTAGTAAATCTTCTTCTCAAGGTTGTCCTTTCTCTATTATTTGCCATGCTATTGACTTCCCTTCCCTGTGCCATCCTTAGGAAGCCAAGTGAGAGCGAAAGTCATGCAGAAGCCTGATTTTTAGGCTGTGAAATAGCTTCCAATTTGTCACTGCAGGTGGGAAAGAAGGTTCATTGCAAAATTCCTCATTTTCACTGATCTTCTCACATTCCCATGCCTTGTTCCACCAAAAATGTAAGATATTGATATATTTTATCATGCTTCATGATATCCTCCATTTATTTGTTGCAACAATGAACAGTTCTGCCAAGAAGAACACGTCAATTCTCTTGTATATTGGATCATATTACGAAAGCCAGCATTCCCTGTAATTAATGGACTTATTGTGAGACTACCCCTCAGTTTCAGAAGGGCTAAACTTAGCCAGCACCCACTAATACCTACATTCAACTCACGTTACTCACAAAAAGGTTATCCAGTTGTAGGACATTCACTAAATATGTAGATGGACATCAATTTCAGTGTTCAGTATGTCCAGCCCCAAATAATTAGTTTAATGCATGAGTGAGCATGCTTTGTTTTACAGCCTTGTTTTACAAATAAAATAAAATGTTGATTAAATGGATTAAACAAAATTAAGAAAGTAATGTGTTTCTCTAATATATTCCTTGGGAAACTTTTCCAAGGTCAACATTCATTCCTTGGGCTTTTTCCAAGCTTAGTCTTTATTCCGTGAAGCCAAGAACATGATGTTATCACTTTTCAAAATCATAATAACCTATGGGATAAAATAAGACTGCAATCCCTAACGTGGGCTACTCAAACCAAGAAGAAATTGAGGATGAACTGGGGTCAGTCTCCTTTAAAGTGGATTATCAGAGGCTATCAATTTTTATACATTTAATTAAGGATTTTTAAAAGTAAAGCATAATTGGGAATAAAATGTATTTGGAGAAAATAAGACTGCAATCCCTAACTTAGGCTACTCAAACCAAGAAGAAATTGAAGATGAACTGGGGTCAATCTCCTTTAAAGTGGATTCTCAGAGGCTATCAATTTTTATACATTTAATTAAGGATTTTTTAAAAGTAAAGCATAATTGGGAATAAAATGTATTTGGTAAGCAAAGTTATTTTTTAACAAAATTTTATCTGCAATATATTCAAAACCTTTCAAATGAAAAATAATAGTTTTGGCAGAACATTACATTTTTATATTTTGGGAAAATATACAAGAAGTTACAAAGACCAATCCAGCAATCATTCTTGTACTCGAAACTCAAAAGTGCCACACATTATTTTTGTTTCTAGTTTAACTATAAAAGAAATCAAACTCCTCCATGCACCCAAGCAAAGATGGGAACTTAATATATTTTATAGATGACCTTACATATCAGAGGAGAAAAATGGACTATATTATAAGGATATTGAAACAATTTGCTTTCTATATATTTATTTTAAAATCTTTAAAATGATTTCCTAATTCAAACCACATACACAAATAAACTCGATTTATTAAAGTGGGGAGAAAAAAATGTAAAAGAAAATCTTTGTGGCCTCAGCGAAGGAAAATATCTTTTAGATAAACAAAAATTGTGGTAAAAAATGGGAAAATTCATAATTTTGAAATCTGAATTTTACACTCACTCTTCAAATAGGTTACCCTTTTTATCAATAAAACCAATTGATTTTATCCAATGTATTTTACTTGAGTGAAAAGTTATATGAATTATTCACTATTTATTAGTGATGTTCATCAATTTTCCTGGTTTTCCCCTTCTGGGCACATTGTAGAATTACACTTTCCCCCTTCCAGGGGGCTTTGGATTTGCGTTGGACAATGAAATGTGAGCAGAAGTGATATGTGTCACTCTGGGCAGAAGCTTTTAGAGCCAGTGCACTATCTGCCATGCTCTGGCCCTCTGCCGTGGTGGCCAGCCTTATTGCAGACAGCAGAGGTTCTCGAATGAAGATGCTGGAGACCAGACTTACCACTGACCAAGATGAAAACTGAATACAAATGAGAAATAAGCCTGGGCGGTATGGTTCTGTGGTTAAGTGTCAACCTATGAACCAGGAGGTCACAGTTCGACTCCCAGTCAGGGCACATGCCTAGGTTGTGGGCTCAATCCCCCATGTGGGGCATGCTGGAGGCAGCCAATCAGTGATTCTCTGTCATCATTGATATTTCTCTCTCTCTCTCTCCCTCTCCCTTCCTCTCTGAAATCAATAAAAATATATATTTTTAAAAAGAGTGAGAAAATCAATCTTTGTGGTTCAAGCCACTGAGATTCTATGGATGTTTGTTACCCATCAGTTTGATAGCGATATGACAGTATCATGCTGTACTCTGCTAGCCAGTGACGGAAACCCAACTCAAAGTTGCTGAGAAAAGAAAAGCAACAAGTAGTTAACAAGGTCTAACTGTAGAAGAGGAAAGACCTGTAGGGTCACCCATGGTTACCTTCCTCTGACCCTCTTCATTGCTTTTCTGAGCCTGTTGGCTTCATGGCTCCTCAAGCAGCCTGTTTCATGGCATGGTGGCAGGGGAGTGGGCAGGGGGCATGGCCACCAGCACATCAGGACACCTTGAGATGGTAAAAAAAATTCTCTTAATTTGAATGTGAAAACTTTTGTGACAGAACTCTAGTCTAGATGACCCAGACATGGCCTGGCTCCCGTGCCTGTGCAAGTTACTGTGGGACAAAGAAAGTTTTATCCTAAGATCATAATTTCTATGGTTTTTATCAGCATGAAAGGAAATATTCCATGGGAACACTTAACTCATAGTTAAGTAATATGAGCTATTATTAATATGATGACTCTGACGATTAGTTTTACGTATCAACTTAGCTAGACCGTAGTACTCAGTTATTTAGTCTAATACTGAGGTATTGCTATAAAGGTTCCTTGCAGATATGGTTAACATCTACAACCAGTTGACTTTAAGTAAAGGAGATTACCCTTGCTAAGGTGGGTGGGCCTCATTCAACCAGTCTAAAGCCTTAAGCACAAACACTGAAGGACAAATTCTGTCTCCATACTACAGTGGTAACTCCTGCCTGTGCTTCCAGCCTGCCAGCCTGCCCTACAGATTTCAGACTTCCCAGCCTCCACAATTGCCTGAGTCCCTTTCTTAAAAGAAATATCTGTTGTATCTGTTTTTCTGGAGAAACCCTGGCTGATCCAGACTGCAACTACACTCACAGGTAACCTTCATCTCAATTTTATAGACAAAAACCTGAGCTGATAGGTAGTAGAGGTGAACTAAACCTCAGATTCCCTGGTTCCAAAGCTCATGGCCTGAGGGAGATACAGGAACTGGATTTTCAAAACTTGGTAAAAGCCCCATCAGAGAGAGAGAGAGAAAGAGGAAAGAATGGAAAAAAGAGTCTGTCCTAGTTTTAAAAAATTCTATGTGATGCAGTCTCCATTCATAATCCCTCCTGATTTGTATTACCTCCTACTACCAGAGCATCTGCCTTTATGTATAGTACCTTATTGCCAGCTTTTTCTTCTTGACCTGCTTATGGGTTATGTAGAAAGCATGTAGCCACCACCTTTTAGCTCAAAAATTTTCATAGATTTAATCAGTCAAACTTGGCTACCTCAGACTTTCCAAGGAGAACTCAGTTCACCATTCTCAACTCTTGGACATGAAACTCAAATTTTAGGATGCTGATCCAGGAGACAGACCAGCAGACTCAAAAGCAGAACCCACATCCATCATCCTCAATCAAGTGTATACTCATTGCATTCTGCTTCCTTCTCATTCCTTCCACAGTAAAAAAAAAAAAATAAAAAAAAAAATCCATTATCAAAAGGAAAGATACAGCAGTGAGGGAGAAGGCAAAACACACTCAGATTAATGAAATAGGATACATTAATCTGGAAAAATGGAGGAGTTACCTTTTTACTAATAGTCATGGTGGTGGTGATCACTTCGAGAGAAACTGTAGCTCACCAAAATGCTTACTCATATGGCTTAATACATAAGCATCTTAGAAAAGAGATTAAAAGAAAAGTGGTTATCATTAGGATTATGTAAACCTAAGAATAATTTTCATCCAAAGAAACTGTCCTTGAACTAGATTTTCCTCTTATGTGAAAGGTAAATATATTTCTTGCCACTTAAGTTCACCAATCCTTTTGAAAAACAAATAAAAAAGAAATCGTCAAATCGCCTCTTCCATAAATCAAAGATCACTTTCTTTTATTTGGTCTCACCTTTAGATTTTTAACATATAACCCCTTGGATGAACAAATCTCCAAGTGCCCAATAAATTCTGAGTTCCTAAGCAACTATTTAAAAAAGTGTCACCCATGACCTTTACAATACAATAATTATAAAATAAATTCACACCTTTAAAGAGGAAGGCATGTGCCATGTATAGCAATGTGGACAGAGAGTATACTTAGGTGTTAGATGTGCTCAAAATGAGCTTGTAAGACAGCATCACAATGCCTTACAGTCATCCATTTCTTTCTCTCTCTCATGGTCTATCCCACATGCACTAGAAGCATAGTTCATACCTCACATCTAAGTAGTATTTGATATCATACTAGGCACTTATGAAACCTCATTTAATTCACGGCAACTATGCAAGGATTATTATCATCACAGATGTGGAAAATTAGAAGGATCCTAAGATCATGGATGATGCTGAGCCACCGAGATGGAAACTGTCTTTGAATTTTATACCATTCTTTTTCCTTGATACATTAAAGGCTCCATGAGGAAAATATTTTGCTCACTATTCTATCTCTATTTTCTAGGAGAGGGGTGATTTTATAAATCTCTGTATAATAAATGCATACTAAAATCTGGGTTCCATATCTTATTAGTAATGATAAAAGCTTCACATCACTGTATACCTGGTGGATAGCACACCCTATAATTGGTATTTTACATGCATTCATATTGATTTCAGAGAGAAAGGAAGAGGGAGAGAGAGAGAGAAAAAAAATCAATGATGAGAGAGAATCATTGATCAGTTGCTTCCTGCATGCCCCACACTGGGGATTGAGCCCACAACCCAGGCATGTGCCCTGACGAGAACTGAACCATGACCTCCTGGTTCATAGGTCGACACTCAATCACTGGGCTACATGCATTCTTTATCAATTGACAATGCAAAAGGGTTGCAGTACAGTTCCTAGTGAGAAAAGGCTAATGTGAAACTTACGACACTGATGTAAAGCTCAAAGAGCAGTGGTTCTCAAAGTGGATCTCTGGGCCAGCAGCATGCACATAGACTTGGGAACTAGGCGTGCATATTCTAGGTTTCCACTTCCTATCTACTGAATCAAAAGCTCTGAGAATGGGACCTAGCATTCTGTGCTTTGTCCAGATGACTTTGATACATGCTAAAGTTTTGAGAACTGCTAGTTATTGTGAAACATCCATAGAAGATAGTTTAATGGTTATAGGGTCCTTCTACTTCTCTAAAGCTATGTTAGACTCCACTGGGGCTCTGGAATTAAATACAATGAGGCTATCAAGCTTAAAGGACGAAGTTGCTAAATTCAAAATATAAGCAATTCCATTTTATCCCCAAACCCTTTATACTAATACAACCTTTATAAATATGTTTCTCCATGGAATCTAATTAACAAAATAAACTGATGAATGGAGTGGATCGAGAGACATGGAAGCATGGAACAGAGTGTGGAATCTCAGAGGGAAGGCAGGGGAGGGTGGGTGGGCGGTAATCAACCAAAGATCTTATATGTATCCATAACCCATGGATGCAGACAGTGGGGTGGTGAGGGACTGGGGAAGGGGGCAGGGCAGGCTGGAGGGGGTCAATGGGGGAGACAGGGGGGGCATATGTAATACTTTCAACAATAAAAAGAAAATAAATAAATAAATAAATAAAAAATAAATAAATAAATGCTAATGTTCGTAAAAAAAGAAAACGATTTTTCTCTATGGAATAATGAGCAAAAAGGGAGACGAAACAATAAATTGAATGTCTGCTTTATCTGAAAAAAGTAAAATTTCATGGGACAAAAACCGGAAACAATCTTCATGAAATTCATTACTGGAAAAGACCAGTGGAAAATAACTATCAACGGGAAGCAATCAAGTATTCGCTGGGACACACTACCAGGAAATGGGAGTTGATGCTAATCAGAAAGTTGCTCTCTAACAGCAAAGAAGTCATACAACAATTGTAGAAAGTTCAAGTTTGTGGGCTATTAAGTGTCTTTTACTAATTCAACCTAAATGCTCACACATTGGAAGTGCAGTAATAACGTTTTTTATTGTTTTTAGTTCTGCACAGTCATTAAGAGTGGCTTTCTATATGATTATTTTCTTTGGAAAAAACCGTATCAAGTAGAGACAAAAAGTACTATGAAGAAAATTCTATTTCTGTGTCTTCTACCATAGGAAATCAATTTCTTTTCAAGAACATTTTCATCTTCCTCTCCACCACCACAGCTGCCCCCTTCTCTCTATTTCTAATGGTGTTTTCTTCATGTTGTGTTCTTTATCCAGATGCATATTAATATATGCTAAGTGAGAAAATGAAGTGCTTTGCTCCCTAACTTGAGAGGACACCTGATGGAGCACCCCACCTGGGCTTATGCTCCCTTAAAACATACCACCTACCTAGCTTTTGCTGATTCTTGTCATCCTATCTCCCTGAATTTAACTAGTGCTGTATTCCGTTTCTTCTGGCCACAGTTAAGATTGCTAAATGATAAAGCGGCCCAGTCTGCCAAGTCAGTGACTTGCCTTTTAAGATGAATCTTAATGCCTTTCCCTAAAGCAGTGGTTATCCATCTGTGGTGATGTTGCCCCTCAGGCACATTCTGTAATGTCTGGAGACATTTTTGATTGTCACAACTGAGAGAAGTGCTACTAGTGTCTAGTCCATAGAAATGCTAAATATCTTGAAACTCATTTCCCCTCGACAAAGAATTATCTGGTCCAAAATGTGAACCACGCTGAGATTCAGAGACTTTGCCCAATGCCATAAATAGCATGGATATTAACGATCCAGTGGTAAACAGCATTTTGGAAGGAGGCGAAGGGAATGCCTTAACATTTCTCGAATCATAATACAGATCCAAGTGGAAAAGGCAGTGACCTAAGGTCAGCCTCTTATTGTCATGGACATTTAGTTTGCACAAGAAAAGACAAGCCATTATATTTTTAAACTGTTAATATCATTAGGAAGTTGTCATGTTGTTTTGATGGTTATTAAATATATTTTTATTGATTTCAGAGAGGAAGGGAGAGGGAGAGAGAGATAGAAACGTCAAAGATGACAGAGAATCATTGACTGCTGCCTCCTGCAGGCCTTGCACTAGGGATTGAGCCCACAACCCAGGCATGTGCCCTGACTAGGAATCAAACCGTGATCTCCTGGCTGGCTGCTTTGGTATTTTAAACACAGGATAGAAATGGTGGAGATGTTCCAAAGATGACAGAATATTCAAAAAGCAACATTTGCAAACCTAAAATATAATACTGGCTGTATATGAAAGTCTAGGATTTAGTAGATTAAAACCTAAATAGTTAACCTATAAAAGGCTCCTCTTTGGAAGATTTAAAGTTAGAGCAGGACTTTTGAATACAAAACATGAAGTTTATTGTTTCCCCTTCTTGTTAGAAAATTATAGCCTAATCTTCCTCCTTCAGATAATGTGACAATTAAACTAGCCAATACTAGTATAGTCAAGCTCCTTGTTGCACTTCTTAAAATATTCAGAAAAAAAATGAAGTGTTCTTTCATTAATCTATTCTTGTACTAGATAACTGAAATCTTTCACACTTTATTCATTATAATTTCTTCTAGAATTAGTAATGGTAATTCTGTCACCTCAAAGCCTTCTTTTTCTGAGGACAACTTAATGTACTAGCTTTCAACTTTTTGCTTGCATTTTATTATCTATTTTATTAATATGAACTTTCATTAGAATTTAGCTTTCAGGCACATTTTGACACATAAAAAGAAGTTAATGTTTACCCAAAAGAATCTTCTGAAGCCAGTGCATGTGTTATAAATCTTAATGCCTTGAATTGAATATATATATATCAGGTGTACCAGTTAATAATGTGGATTTTTTTTCACTAGATGGAGTTACACATATGTTGATATATATGCAATTTGATATGCATGCTATTTTTTTGTATTGACAGTAAGCTTCAAAATTTCATATGTAAAATTTGCTGAAGGTGTTAACGTCATAGATATTTTTACGCTTAAAAATATCAAATTTCATGCCAAAAAAAGGAGCATTTGCGGGAAGTTTTAATTCATTATTTTGAAGAAAAGTGCTGCTGAAAGTTATACTTCGGGAAGCTTATGGTGAACATGCTTCATCTCAATATACTTGTGAATGCTGGTTTAAACGCTTTAAAAGTAGTGATTTCGATGTGAAAGACAAAGAACGTCCAGGTCAACTGAAAAAGTTTGAGGACCAACAATTACAAGCATTATTGGATGAAGATGCGTGTCAAACTCAAAAACAACTTGCAGAAAGATTAAACGTTGCTCAGCAAACAATTTTCAATCGTTTACAAGCAATGGGAAAGATTTTCAACTGAATGAAAGACAAATAGAAAACCAAAAAGTCATCAGTAAAATGTTGCTTCAATGGCACGAAAGTCTTTTTTTGCATCAAATTTTGACTGGCAACGAAAAGTGGCTTTATTTTGAGAATCCCAAATGCACAAAATCATGAGCTGACCCAGGTTAACCATCAACATCGACTGCAAGGCCAAATCGCTTCGGAAAGAAGACAATGCTCTGCGTTTGGTGGGATCAGGAAGGTGTCGGGTATTATGAGCCTCTAAAACCAGGTGAAACCATTAATACTGATCGCTACGGACAACAAATAATCAATTTGAACCATGCTTTGATCGTGAAACGACCAGAATGTGCCAGAAGACACGCAAAGTAATTTTGCTTCATGATAACACACCATCACACACTTCAAAACTAGTTAAAGACAACATTAAAAGATCTTGCCTGGGAAGTATTAACCCACCTGCTGTATACACCAGACCTTGCTCCTTCAGATTACCACTTGTCCCGATCCATGGCACATGTACTTTCTGAGCAGCACTTCAAAACGTACGAAGAAGTGGAAAAATTCGATCTCTGAATGGTTTGCCTCGAAACAAGGAAAGTTCTATTGGGACAGTATCCACAAATTACCCGAAAGATGGGGAAATGTGTAGCTAGCGATGGACATTACTTTGAATAAAGCACTTTTGATGTTTCTCTTGAAACTATTGTGTTTTCTTTGATTAAAAAATCCACATTATTAACCAGTACATCTAGTATACACACATATGTGTATGTGTGTGTGTGCATGTGTTTCTTTCCAAATTGTCTTACAGATGAAATATTTGCTGAGCTCATCAATGTCTTACATATGACTATTTACCAAGCAGTATGACTGAATTCAGTCAGTGTGGCAAAAGTGGTTTTATGTCAATTACATAGTGATGCATTCAATACGCCCCAGTGAGAACCAAGATATTGGGCCTGCATTCATCTAAAAAAACCTGTCAACTGTTTTGCTGACTTGTCAGCCACTGAGCCAAATAATGACAAAAACCCACTATGCTGAAAGCAGGACATTATCCTAATCAAAATGTCACTTCCGAAAATATCTTTTTAGAAATGACAATACTGTAAACAGAAATTTCCACAGTGACAATTAAACATAATTAACTGCTAGATTTCTCTTCAAGCTTCTTTCATTCTCTACAACATATTTTTCTGGTACATCTTGTTCCTGTCAGGGAAAAATGTGGCTACCATTTTTTTGTTTTGTTTTTTAATGTAGTAAGTGAATTTAAAGGCATATTGGTCCATATTATAAATCTTAATGACTGTCAAGGTATTTTCTCTAACCATAAGCAGAGCTTGGGATTCACATGCAACAAGACAAAAGGTGAGAAGTATATGTATGTGTTCGCGAGGAACAGGAGGATGTTCTGGCACATCGGTATCCAAGACAGTAATGTGAATTCTCTTATTTGCTAGAAAGTGGCCTACACTGTTCAGGGTTTGTTTTATTTGGATTTTTCATATGTGTTTCTTTGAACAGGAACCAGTGACTTATGGAATGAATCAGGAAATGTTGCAGAGAGAAATTAAAGGAAGGTCCAAGCCATGGAAGCCACAGAAGAAAGAGAATGGATGAAGTTGCAGCAATAGCACCAGTGGGACTAAAGGAAGAAAAGCAAGAGTCACACAATGGTTAAAATGATATTCCAATAGATTTCTGTCTAAGTCAATACTGCTATGGAGGAGGGCAGGGAGAGGAAGAGGGAGAGAAACTTCGCGCTTGGCTAATCTACCCGCAGGAATGTGGACATTCTTCCTTCGAGGGGAAGAAAATAGGTCCTTCCTGGAGTTTCATTCAGAAGAGAGTTTGATTTTTGTCATCAGGAGTGGATTGGGCCTGGGGATGACCACTAAGGTAAACACTAGAATTTTTGACAAAAGCAAAGTCTTTGATTCTCAATTATCCAAACTGGCTAAAACAGTCCATCATCTCATTACTCTTCAAACAATGATTAGTTATAGGCTATTGTTTATAAACTAGGGTAAACTAGGGTAGAGGCCCCTTCTGTTCCGCAGCACAGCCATGGCACAGACGCTGAGCTCGCGCCTGCCGCTGGCAAAGCGAGCTCAGTGACCTGCCGGCCCAATCGGCCACCCCGAGTCCCGCTCCCCCGCGCCTCCTGGCCAATCGTGGGCATAGCGAAGGTATGGTCAATTTGCATATTTGTCTATTATTAGATAGGCTATGCAGCTTATTAATATACATATAAGTGCATGTAAGTGTGATTATTTTGTTCGTATGGCAAGTCTTTCTTTGAAAACCTTAAGAACTTTTAAAAGGCATTTAATGAAATACAAGGAATTAATATACTAGTATACATTTGACGCCTCATTTTCTCTTCTCATTTCAAACATAATCCTTCACCTTTTGAAATTTCTAGTATTAGGTTTCTATTTTTAGCTGGATGTTCTTAATGTCAGCCTTTATATATTGATCTAGACTTCAGATTTTAAAAATAAATGTTCCTCACAACAAACACAGGCGTCCCAAACTATTTCTTGTCCCCCAATTTACCTATCATATACGATCATTGTTGAAGATGTTTGAGGGTGCAAGCAACATAAAACCCAGTTCTAACTAGCCTAAATAATAAAGGCAACTAACTGGCTTACTCAGCTAGACAGACTTCTAATTGGTTGACTGAAGGGCTTACTAACACCATCAAGGATTTCACAAGGATCTGGTCATTTCTGCTTCTCTGCTCTGCTCTCCATACTGTGGGCTTCATCCTGAAACAGGCTCCCTACATTGTTGTAGGAGAAACTTCAACCTAACTCTTCCCAACAAATCAAAGCTTCGGGAAGATAAGCAGGCAAGGAATTTATACTGAAGACTGTTACCATTCAAGCATAAACATGGAAAACAGAGTATATATACAATATGTTGTAATCTTTTAAGGATTTTTTTGGTTTTGGTTTTATCTGTTACATTAAAATATAGTTGCATTTATAGGCAGGGACAAAGTGTAGTAAAATGAGAGAAAAGGAGACAGACACACAGTACATAACAAGAAAGGCAGGGAAGCCAAAAGGAGGAAGTGCAATGAACCGACAGGTTTTAGAGGATCTGGCCCCTGCCACTGTCCAGCCACATCCTGCAGCCTTCCTCCTCCCTAATTCTCTACTCCCAAGGCACACCAGCCTTACTACAGTTTCAGTTAAGCCAAGCATCTCACTACACCAGGGCATTCTTCCACCCTGTGATATTTTGCACTCTTTCTTTCAACTTATTAACCTGTTAAGTCCATGTCCTGCCTCATTGTCACTGCCTGAAGAATCCTTCCATAACTTACCACGGCTTCATGAGATGAGGTCCCTCATTTTTAAGTACTCACAAGAGCTGTACTTTTCCTCTCTTCTCAATACAATCAAAATTAAATATCGAATTTTGTTTTCATTCTATGCCTGTCTTTTCTGATGGACTTCATGATTTTTCTTTCCTTCCTTCATTCACACAACAAACACATGCATTGTTCAAGGCCCTGTGGGTACAAACATACACAGAACAGAAGAGGGACCTTGGCACTGTCTCATGCAGCTTGTGTATCCTCAGCACCTTGGTGCCTAGCACAGTCAATAGTTGATTGTGGGCCACGCTATAATATTTGAAGGTTAGCTGGTGGTTGAATTAATGAAGGGAGATTACGAGTTATAGGTAAATTAAAGGACTTGATTCAAACTTAGATGTGCCTGACTCTAACGCTCATTTTCTTAACTAGTTGGCAATCCAGCCAAATGCATCTCTAATAATAATAATAATCTATAATAATCTAATAATCTATAATAATAAAAGCATAATATGCAAATCAACCTGTGCCATGCCAGCACAGCCAAGGGTTCGGCAAGCCTGAGGGAGGGCAGCGAAGGATTGAAGAAAAGACAGACAAAGAGAATAAGTTGGGTCTAGGTGGATCTTCCTGTGCCTGGCTGAGGCCACAGAGAGAGAGAGATCCAGACAGCAAGCTGAGCCTTTATTTTATAACCAGAGGTAAACAAGGTAGTGGTCACCATAGTTACAATGTTCTTGTGAGTTTCACTTGTTTTGGCAGCACTTGCTGCACCTCCCACAGCCCATTAGCTACCCAGGAAGGATCTAGGGAGTGTCATAAGGTCAAGCTTAATTATGCTAAGAGGGCTGTGCCCTCTAAGCTGGGACTTGTTTATGGCTTTGCCAACAGGTCAGTTCGAGGCTTAACCCTATAGCCACTCCCTACACAACCGAACGACCATCCAGACAACCTTCCAGAAGATCACACTATGACAAACACTGGCACCAGGCCAGCCAAGGCGGGTGCAATGTGATTGGTCGGGAGGCCCCACCATTGCCCCATGATTGCCCGGCAGAGGGAGGCCTAGGCCACCCTCTGTGGGGTGATCAATGGGGGGCTCTGTGATTGATCACCCCAAAGAGGGAGGCCCAGGCCACCAGCCAGTGGGGTGATTGATCCAGGGGGGGCAGGGAGGCTCTGCGATCACTCCCAAGAGGCCCAGGCCACCCTCTGCTGGGTGATCCATCACGGAGCCCCACGATTAATCGCCCCACAGAGGAAGGCCCAGGCCACCTGGCTGGCAGCCGCTATGGCGGGTGGGTGGGTCCTCCCTCTGCAGGGCGATTGATCTAGGGGCCCTGCAATCAATCACCCCACAGAGGGAGGCCCAGGCCACTGGCCAGTGACACTGTGGTGTGTGTACGGGGCTGGCCAGCGATCGTCCCACAGAGGGAAGCCCAGGCCAGCCAAGCGATTGCACCCCACGCCTGTCGCCTGCAGAGGGAGGCAACTGGTGGCAGGGGAGGTAGGGAGCAGTGCTACACAGATGGCAAGCAGTGGCAGCAGCAGCGGGGGCAGGACCAGCTGCCAGCAGCTGGGGGAAGGAAAGCCCCAATAGGCCCTGATCGCCAGACAGGCCCAGGGATCCTACTCAAGGGATCCCTTATTGCAAGAGGGCATAGGCCGGGCTGAGGGACACCCACCCTATACCCCAATTTCGTGCACCAGGCCTCTAGTTTAAAATAAGAAGCGTCTTCAAGTATATTCATACTTTTGTTACCAATTAACACCTAGACCAGTGCTGGCCATAAAAGTGCCCACTAAATTTCTATAATTCCTAGATTAGAATAGATAAAAACATGTGTTTTAGATAGTTTGTGATTTAAATAGTTGTGGTTTTTTCCTAAACAAAATAATACTCCCAGGGACCAACTCTGTAAGAAATGCTTCATGAATCATCTTTCAAGATTAAAAGATTGCCTTGTCTTGTGTCATCCTGTTTCTTTTCTGGAGTTTGACTAAATGGTTAATGGCACAAGAACACCAATAGAAGCAGAAAGAAACATATGAATATTCTATACAATAAGTCATTATCACAACTATACCATGCTCCTCCACTTAGTGGTTGGAGCAAGCAGTGGTGTCCTAATGGGGTACACATGGCCATTTGTTAGGGAATGGAAGAAAATATTAGACTTACACTTCGATATATTTCTATTTCATCTCTTGAAAATGTCCTTGTTTACATGTTTTATTGTGCATAAAATTTATTAACACATTTGTATATGCCCATAATTTAGACATGAACATAAATATTGTGGATGCATAAACAAACATTTTTATGAATAAAGTTGCATGATCAAAACATTTGGACACCACTGGGTTAGAACATGATGTAGGCAAAGCTCATGTCAAAAATTCAATTTCCGCCTGATTGGCATGGTTCAGTAGTTGAGAGTCAACCTATGAACCAGGAGGTCATGGTTTGATTCCTGGTCAGGGCTCATGCCCGGGTTGCGGGCTGAATCCCCAGTGGGGGGCATGCAGGAGGCAGCTGATCAATGGTTATCTCTCATCATTGATGTTTCTATCTCTCTCTCTCCCTCTCCCTTCCTCTCTGAAATCAACAAAAAAAAATATGTTTATTAAAAAAATTCAACTTCCCACATCACCTTATTGCACATAAATAAAATCTCTCTCCTATACGGCATAAAATTAAGTCCAATGAAGAGGATGCAGATGAGTCATCACAGAGCCATCTCTGCTAAAGAGTTAGAAAAATTACTCAAAGAATCTTATTGACATTGATTCTATAACACCTTTTCCTACATGAAAAGAGAAAACTACTTATTATCTTGTGTTGTACGAATTGCTCAATCAAAATACAAATCCTTATTTAATCTTTACAACAATCCACTAAGCTGGAACTATTTATCCTATTTCATGTTTGTTTGTTAGTTAAGAGAGTTAACTTCCTAATGAACACTTCTAGTAAAAGAAGAAACTGGTATTTGAACAATTTACAATCACAAAGTCAAGCACTTTCTTTTCCTTAAGGCAGAACCCTAATTTTGGCACTTAGATTTATTTGATCTTGGACAAATTATCTACACGCTTTAAGCCTAAATCATTTATTTTTTAAAAGAGAATGAAAGATAACTACTTTTAGTTGATCAGTATGTTTTACATATGCACTTTTTTTTACCACAGGAAAAAAAATATGCTAATGTTTCAGAGCTCTGAGGTATCCTCTAGGCCTCACTCTCTGAATCCCCAAGCTCATGTTGAATAATTACAAGGAAGTTCAAATGTTTTCATCTGTTTGGTGGCTAGCAGGATCCTTGAGCAATATTCATATCTGGTCAGTTTTGAACTACAACAAATCGTGTCTAATATGAATAATGAAATAGACTGAAGCCTGCTGTGCCATAGTCAGAAATTGGAGAAAATTTTTTATTTTAAATTGGACTTCATGAGATAACAACCTGAGTATCAAGGATTATGAGCTCCCATCCTGTGTGTGATGTAGATTTATCAAAAACATACCAGAATAGATACAAATATGTTCCTAATATAAGCTTCACAGAAAAATTTCCAACATTTAGTATAACCATCATTTAACTAAGAAAGAATTGTAATATATCATTTTGGTTTTGCTAATAATAATAATGCCTTGTGGCTCTATTTATTTTAACTGTGTGGTATACCACGATTACTAATTGGATAATAAACTCCAAGAAATGTATTTATTTCAAAATAAATCTAGAGAAAACGCATTTTGTTTTTTTAGCCACATGCTACTGTAAATAAAATATACTGTGACTAAGAAAAGGAAATAGATTATATTATCAAATTAATCAGTGTAACAGAGGGTAAAATGAGACCGTTTCAGATGCCTCAGAATTTTGGGCTAAAACATTAAAGTTGAGAAGAATGGGTGAAAAGCAAATCTTGTGATGCCTAATTTTATTTGTCAACTTGGCTAAGTGATGCCCAAATAGCCGATAAAATATTTGAGTTTGTCTGCAAGAGTGTTCCTGAAAAGATTAGCATTTGAATCAATAGACTGAGTAAGGAAGACTGACCTCAGCGATATGGATGGGTGTCATCCAATCTGTTAAGGCCCTAAACAGAACAAAAAGGGCAGCGAAGGACAAACTTGATCTCTCTGTTAAAGCTGGGACATCATATTCTCCCAACTTTGGACATTGGTACTCCCCTGGGTCCTCAAACATACAGACCCAGAAGAAATTACATCACAGACTCTCCTGGTTCTCCAGCTTCCAGAAAGCAGATCATAGGTCTTTATAGCCTCTATAATCATGTGAATCAACTGATATGGGAGAAGCTAACGATTACTTATGTCAAGTTTTAGCTGTCATGTTCTAACAATTTGCTGGACTCATTTACTGACACTTGGCCTCAACAGAGTCCTACCTTCAATGAGGTTGAGATGTCCCAGTATATCCCATATAATAAAAGGTTAATATGCAAATTGACTGAATGGCAGAACGACAGGTTGCTATGAGGTGCACTGACCACCAGTGGGTAGATGCTCAACGCAGGAGCTGCCCCCTGGTGGTCAGTGCACTCCCACAGGGGGAGTGCCACTCAGCCAGGAGCCAGGCTTGCTGCTCCTTTAGCGCTGCCTCGGAGGCAGGAGAGGCTGCCACCACCAAGGCAGCCCTAAGGACCCCTCCGAGGATGTCCACCTGCCGGCTTGGGGAGCGGGCCTAAGCTGGCAGGCGAACACCCCCCGAGGGGTACCAGACTGTGAGAGGGCGCAGGCTGTGCTGAGAGATCCCCCAGTGCACAAATGTTATGCACCGGGCCTCTAGTCCTAATATAAAGAAAAGGCTCCAAAGGCTTAGAAAGATAAGAACAGTGGAGTGAGTTTATCATGTGCAAACTGTACATTCACTCACCACCAATTCTAAACAGGCCTAGAGGACATTCTCTTCACTCCCAAGAGAATACCCTTGATAAGCTCTGTGGTGATAGTCTCTACAGGCCAGAGATAACAGTGAGAGTTGTCAACTGAATAGGCTCTGCAGTCAACTGGGATGATGTCATTCAAACTAGCAAAGACCAGGTGGCAATGCTTAACTTCCATAGACAAGATGGACATATTTGCCATAATGGGGAAGAGGGACAAAATGATAAGCAAAATATTTTGACCAGCAGTAATCTTTCATATTGTCTGATAACCAATCATGGTGTCTTTAAAGGTGAAATAGATGGACAGCGTATGGAAATGCAACTTAATCTATGTAATAGAAAAAAGAAACTAGATCTGGTAACTAAATCTGAAACCTGATTTGGGTTACCACAATAGAGAGTCTGGCCTCATGAAAATTTAGGGATGCATCAAATTGGTGAAGCCTCTGAAGGCCCACTAATCCTGTAGAATATCCTCTCCAAAGGGGCTGCACCCCCACCCCCACCCCCACCCCGCCTAATTCTACAAAGAAGCAAACCCTCTTTGGATTTTGGAGGCATCATGTACCACACAAGAGTGAACAATCCATTAGGCTACCCTTTTTGACTCAGGTCCAGAGCAAGACAAGACTCTGCAGCAGGTCCAGCTTCAGTACATGCTGCTCCAGCACTCAATCCTTATGCCCCAGTAGATCCAATGATACCGGAAGTGCCTGTGCCAAGCAAGATGCTGTTTTGAGTGTCTGGCTAGCCTTCATAGGAGAATCACAGCACAGAACTCTAGAGGATGTTAATGAGGTCCTGTCTGCTTCTCCAGCTAACCTGTTTCCTTTTGAGATGGACCTCTTGGCTTGTTACTGGACCCTCTAAGAACATCTGACCATGGGATATGAATTGGCCATGAGACCCGAGATGCTCATCATAAAGTGGGTATTCTCTGACTCACCAAACCATAAGATTGGATATGTGTATTAGCAATATAACTGAGTGGCCAGATTATTATGATCTCTGAACGCATAAAAATCTGGCCACTTAGTGTATTTGTATCTCAAATGGGTAACAAAAGTATTCTAGACTTTTGCTGGAGATCAACCACCTATTTGCCCTGAGCTTTCTATCAGCCAGTGCAAAGGGGAAAACTGATCAGATGCACGATTTATAGTATCTTTGATATCAAATAAATGAGGTACTCAAGAGAAGTACATCGAGTGGCCAGATTATTATGCATTCAGAGATCATAATAATCTGGCCACTCAGTGTAGAATACACAAGTAAGTTAAACATGCAGGTAGCCTCTTTCAATGCATACGTCTGCTACATTGCCTCCATTCCCTCAATCCATTCATATGTCTTCCTGGGGAGTTCATTATGACCCATGACTAAGACGAAAACTTGAGACTGGTTTAGACCTGGTCCTGCATGATATAGTGGCATAAAATCCAAGTGGACTACTGGACTGTTACAGCACTATAAGTTCACTCCTAAGTCTGCTACAAAGACAAGTAGAAAAGCTCCCATGCCTTAAGAATATTTATTTGTCCACATAGCTGATCTACTGCCAGAAGTAGAGATCCACTGATTTATAGACATTGGATAATGGTATGACTTAGAGATTGAAAAAGAACAGAATTGGTATATTGTTTTCAAGGATGTCTAAGGACAGGTGTTTGAAAGAACACCTTAAAATATGCATAAAAATTTAAGGTATTTGTTTCCTGTCTGCTCTGTGGGTCTGAACCAAAAAAAGAAGAAGAAGGACAAGAAGAAGAAGAATTGAAATAAACAACAGCATATAAGCTGGGGAAAGTGGTAGCCAGAAGTAAAGCACTCGAAAGTCCTTTCATTTTTCATGAGGAAGGCAAAGATGTTGCTCAACTTCAGGTTTTTAAGTTAAAAATGCACCCTACTATTTCTGAGATAACCACAAAAG
This sequence comes from Eptesicus fuscus, assembly GCF_027574615.1. Classification (NCBI taxonomy): domain Eukaryota; kingdom Metazoa; phylum Chordata; class Mammalia; order Chiroptera; family Vespertilionidae; genus Eptesicus; species Eptesicus fuscus. Next base: position 37,574,879 of record NC_072491.1, on the reverse strand, counting down.
AAAGAAATTAAGTTTAAAACTTCCAAAAAGTAGAGGAAAAATATCTTAAACAACTTATTAGCAATTCAAATTCAGCAATGTAAGAAAATAAAGTATACATTTTAATCAGAATCAATTTCTTCCAGAAATACAAAGTTGGTTTAACATTTTTAAAATTCAATAATGTAGTTTTTCCCATTAATAAAGGCCAAAATCATATGATAATTTCAATATACAAAGAAATATCTTTAAATATTATTGAACTCAACTTTTAATTTAAAAATCCTTGCAAACTATTAAGAGAAGTAAACTTTCCTAACTTTATAAAAGGTATCTATTTAAAAAACTAATAAAATTATAGTAATCATTCTTCTTAAAATCAGGACCTATACACAAAAAATATCAAGTATTACCATTTCTATTCAGCATTATATTAGAGGTCTTAGCCAAGAGAGTAAGACCAGAAAAAGACATAAATGCCACTGAGTCTGAAAAGAAACTGTCATTTTTCCCATTTTCCATTAAGAGTAGCTACCATATAATCATATGGAGACCTCCAAAAAAGGAAATAAAAGCTATAATGACTAAAAAGAAACCACTCTGCCATTGTCACCAATATGGCTCTCAGGAAAGAAAAATACAAAATAATTTCCAGCTAAAGTAAAAAATAATAACATAGCACATTTCTAGATGCACATTTAGAACCAAACTGAAAAATGTATTGCATTACAATGAAATCCACTTTCTAGTCCAATTAATAAATTAACCTGTGCTAAAAGCCCCTCCTGTTGCTTTCACAGATAATGGCATTCGGAAACACTTTAGGTCATGACTTTACTTACATGAGCCTCCAAAGTCAGATTTTCAAACCTCATTAAAGTACAGAAGAAAGTAAACTAATAGATTCTATAGCAACTTCACTAGTCCAAAGTAGAGTAAAAATGACCAATCTTATCTAATAAAGATGGGCTATGCAAATTGACCGTAACTCTGTGACAAAGATAGCGGCGCCCACAGCCAATAAGGAAGGAATATGCAAATTGACGCGACAAGGCAAGAGGCGGAAGGTGGCTCTGGCCAGAGTGAAGGTGGAAAGGCAGCTCCAGCCAGAGCGAAGGTAGTGCCGGCAGCCGGGGGAAGGAAGGAAGGCCTATTCTTGCACGAAGCTTCATGCATCGGGCCTCTAGTTTATCTATCTTTAGCTCAGTAATGCATTTGCTTTACATTTAAGAAAAACAAATGTGGACTCTGCTAGGTATTAAATAAAATCTGTGTTAATAAACATCAAATTCATAATTAATATGCACCAGCTATATTTTATTGAATCTTTATTACCTAATCAATAAAAGCCAGCATGAAATATAACAAAACCTCCATTTAACAATTCCATGTATACTATACCCATGTGAGAAAGAGGGCAAACAATTAAATGAAATAGGATGCCTTCCATTTTAGCTGCACCTTTCTTAGGCTTGAACAATTGAATGGCATCATGAAAATATTTCTTTTATACAAATCACAATATTAATAACTACACTGATAACTGAGGACTCTATGTTACAAAACGAAAACCCAGAAAATCCAAATCAGTCTTGTTTACACACACACACAAAAAAAAGGGGAGGTCAGTTGACTCACAAACTGACTATAAATTTTAATTCTTTTTCTTTTGTGGATCATCTTTTAACCTTTGTGTATTTTTCCTGGTGAAGTTTAGAAATAGCAGAAAATTTTAGCTTGCTTTGTGTACAACATTATGTTGTAATTCTGTACAGCATGCTGTTTTATATGCATTTATTCAATCAACAAGTATTCAGTTGAATTCTTATGATGCATATACCATAGTCAAAGACAGATCCTTGAAGAAATGGGAGGGGAGGGAGGGGAGCCAACAATATAGTTAGAAAGAAAGCCATAACTCAGAAAGTAGTTAAGTAACAATGTGGTTAACCACTAAAATGAGTAGCTCGGCCTCTCAGTGCAACAGGAGTTCACAGAAACAGAAGAGCTGGGGAAACTAGAGCAGTCAAAAACTTTAATTAAAAAGGCAAAACACAAACTATCCCCTAATAAGTGGTGGATGGTTGGATAGGGGAATACAGTAGAAACTGGGATTTGTGCCCAGGTATTTCCTTCAGAAACAAATGCTCATTATGACAGCTGCCAGGAATGTGGGCTTTTGAAGGTTCTTACCTGAAGCCTCCTCCAGAATTGTCCTCCCACAGAAGGCAACTTACTTACCCCAGGTCACATTCTTTCCCTGGAGGAAGCCTGCTTCTGATGACTGGAGTACAAAGGCCTGACTACCATGTATCCACTGGAACAACCCTTACCTGCCTCCCCATTCCAGAGCTCCCCAGGTGATCCCGTCTGTATCATCAGCTGAGGACTCTATTGTAACTGCCTCTTCGCCCAACTTCTTCCTCTACTCAAACCCTCTACCCTCACTCCCTTCAAGGTGCTGATCCCGTGAATGGACATGCAAAGCTGCATCTCTGAGTCTGTTTCTCAAGGAACCTAATCCAAGACTTTGTTGAAGAAAAGGGAAACATTACATGTAGAGAGATTATCAAGAAAAGACTTGACATTATATGTTTTGGCAAAATTGATAAGCTAAGCTGGCTAGCTGAAGGTGGTGTGTGGGGACAATGAAAAGTTCTGGTTAAGCAGATTTTGGAAGACCTTGAATGGCACCCTAGTTTGGAATTCATCTCATAATTCAGTGTTGCAAAACCTCTGCATCCTCAGTGCTCCAGGACTGTTAATTCATCCGCCCAGCTGACTGGAGGCAAAGCCAAATGTGGTAAAAGGCAAGCATAAAAATTCTCTCAAGTTTGATTAGCTTTGAGATTTATATGAACCTTAGCCGATGTATCATCCAAAATGAAAACAATAGCCAAGTTAAAGTCTCTGAAAGATAGCCCAAGTCTCAAAAACCAGGGGATTTGTATGTTTATTTCCCCTTGATCCAGTGAATTAAGAAAATCAATAAAATGAGGTGTGCAAAGTGGTGATAGTGAACAGCTAGTCCAGCAATTATATCACTAATCCATGCAAAACCACTATGACCCACCTGGTTTAATTTAATAATTCCCTTCCTTTAGCCACATTCAATAAACTTTCTCAGGTGTGTGTGTGTGTGGGGGGGGGGGGTTGATTACATGAACCTTGTATTTTGTCCACAGTTAGCATTTGTTATAATGAATGCATGCTCTTGTTTAAGAAGCATGGCCCCAGTGAATGGATAAATGACATGATAAATGTCACTGTTTGGAACCGTTAATTTGTCAGCCACATGTAGAATGGCTCAGAATGGCACAATCTGATGGAGTTTGTGTGGTTGCCAGGATTAAAATAGCAATGATGATAAGAGCAAGGAAGGGCATTTCAAAGAACAAATTGAAAGGATTTGATAATTTACCAGATATATTTGTTTAAGAAAAGGAAGGCAGGAAAGCTATCTGGGCCTTGGGAAGAATTATTAATCTGTAGCTGAAATAAAACGGTAAGGAGTGGAACATCTTGTGTTGTTTTGGCTTCCCTTTAAGTCATTCTGAGTTTGAGGTACCTATAAGATAACCTAAATGGAAAATCTTTCAAACAGTACCCACTCAAAATCATTTCTGAAATAGGAGATGCCATATAGATAGCTGTCGATGTGGTGATGGTACAGCACATTCCCACCTGGCCTGAGACATGTCCAAAGGAGATGCCCCATCATGTGTCCTTTATAGTGCTGGCAGCCACCTCCCTCAGTGTTCATTTTTCCTCACGTTAGGGCAGTTGATTCCTGAGTGTTACTACAGAGCCGAGGATAAGTCTTGTGAAGCCAGGTAATATGTAAAGTGCACAATATTGTGTGTGTGTGTGTGTGTGTTGTGTGTGTGTGTTTGTGTGTGTGTTCTCTTTGAAAAAGGGTTTTAAAGGCGGGGGAGGGCTCATAGAGTGACAGTAGGCTTGTATATGAAATGTGTGACTTACTTCTTTTCCATCTCCCCAGGGCACCATTTCTAGTCCCCTGAGGCTCACTTCTGCTCTACCTGTCCTCTTATCACCATCACTTCTGATCTGGTTCATCAATTAGGGTTTTTCTCTCAGCCTGGGGCAAAAATCCCCATTAAGGTTTTAACTGACAAGAAATTCAGTATTAATATGCAAATATGCTACTAGTCCTGTGAGAGTCGGTAAGGGCCTCTAGAAGACCAAAAATCACCTAAAAGCAATATAGCAGCCAAACAGAGCTTGGAAAACAGAATGGGTTCTCGGAGCAAAAACTAGCCCATTAATCTGGTACCTCATATAAAAGCTATGAACCATTCTTACTTTCCATTCTTTTTGTGTATCTGACACAGTTGTTCTAATATTGCGTATGCGGGGATGGGCAACAAGGAGACTTAGAGTTGTGAGTACATGAAACACAGGGCTTACTGTATTATTATTCATTAACCACTGCATTATTTATTTGTATTACAACTGTACGCCTACTTTTGCCCACCCCTGTGTAAGGTGGAGTTCATCTTTTCTGTATTTTTAATGGCTAATCCGTGCAAAACGACTGGGGAAAGTTGATTTAACCCTTTTTGAAAAAAGTTAAGTGAGAGGAATAAAAACGAATAGCCAATTACAGGAAATGGGCTCCTGAACAATGAGGAGATATGTCAAAGGACAAGGTTGACCAAGCCCCTTTCCTCGTGGAGGTTATATTATAGGAGGATCCACATACTGAACAGATGGGTAAGAAAGGGCCAGTGACTGAGTGCTGTGGTGGCAATAAAACAACGGCAGGATGGAGGCTCACTGGGAATCTGCGGAGAGTGAGCTGTCTGTAGGGCCCCTCTGATGAGAGGTTTAACTTGAGATCTGAAGAGCAAGAGGGGCAGCCATGCGAGGTGTTGGGGGGGAGGGGAGGACCTTTCAAGCAGAGCAAATAGATCATGCAAAGGCCCTGACACACAGGCAGATGTTAGGCAGCCATGTCTCTGCTACTCCCGAAACTCATCCTGGGAGAGAAATCATCAAACTGAAAATAAATTTTCAACAACCCAGAAGGAGCAAAATATTTTGTCCAAAGAAAGTCAGCTAGAGTGTGTATCAACAGGAAGCAGATAATTCAAATACATCCGATCATGTATCTAAATTATTTGGACCATGAGTGGGTGACTTTACGATTTATATAACATACTTATATTCATCCTTACGTCAAAAAGAGTTTAAGATATCTCCCATAGAAGTAAAAATTATGATCAAATTGCATAAATGAAATGTGAAGGGAATAAGATAAAGTACAAGTGAGAACATTATAGGGGGCGGGCGGGAGAGGGGTGGTGGTGATAATGGCCTACATTCTGGCTATCACTAGGCTATGAGTTTTCCAGAAACCTAGAGCAAGAGATGTGTGGTGGCAAAGTAGGGCAGGAATGCTATTAAACAATTCAAAATATGCATACGCCTTCTCTGGTATTATAAAATTAAGCAGTAGTTCCCATAAGAGGATTCTGTCTGATGTAATGAACATGCCCCTCCACATCCTTGAATTGACAAAACTGTATTTTCATGATCTGGTTCTTACGGTGACTCTCAGTACAGGCTTCTTAAATCATTCCACTATACAACTCAGTGAAAGTAAGTCTTCAATGGGCCACCTCGTGCAGAGTGGGTATCCAAGTCACTGTTCAACTAATTTCACCCAAAGTACATTTTTAATAACTTGAGAACTTAATGTACATGACCCTCATGGATTCTTCCCTAAATATTACTTCTCAAAACTGAACGATAGATGAACTTAGGGACACTGATCTCTGTCTTGGATTCCCTACCAATCCACAGATCATAGCAAGGGGATGTTGCCAACTATACACAGACTTCAATGTCTTAACTGAATGTTAAGTGAGGATTTGAGTTAAAATAATTCTGTGAAAGCTGATGCTTCATATGAATTTCCAAAAAGTAGAATATTTGTCGTCTGTGTAAATTTAAAGGTGTTTTTGCCACTAAGAGGAAAGACACCAGGGAATGTCTTAATAAATATTTTTAGTTAGAATAAAATAATATTCTGTTTAATAAACTGTAGTTGTTTTTAATTACCATTTATATAATGCTAAGATGATTATTATATTTTGTAAACAAAATATAAAAAGAAAATACCAGGTCCGCTAGAAAGAATTCATAAAAGTAAGCATTAATTTAAAAAAATCTCAGACATATAACTACAAGAAAGATTATATAATGAAGTCCACTTCACACATATAGATATGTTATTTCAAATACAAGAAAAACCAAATGTATTCTCAATTCAGTTTGTCACTATGCATTTTGATCAATAGTTCAAACAGTAAAGAAATAGCATGAGTTATATACTACTCTATGCTCCAGGCTATACTTAAAAAAGTAACTCCTCTTTTTTATGTTAAAGGAACAACTTACAACCTAAAACTATCAGAATGTTTCACATAGAACACTACCCAACAACCAGAGCACTTAGATATTTTTAATAATTCATGTTTTAATGTGATTTTTGCTAAGGACTTCCAGGAATAAAAGCTACAACAGAAACTAACAAATCTTCCCTTGACTTTATTCAGTTTACATACTTGATTCTATGGCAAATTTCTTAAAAACTAATATCTAACTCTGATTTCAAAATGAGTCTTACTTCTAATATTATAATGATGGAATGAACTGATGAATATGAAAATGGACATGGCATATAAACATAAAACAAAGATAGCTTTTGTAAAATTATGAGTGTATCAGTCTTATCTAAATACACCTGAGTTTTTGAGGATAGGAAATGTTTTACTACATTTATAAGTTCTCAGTAGGTAATACAGCACCCAATAAATATATATTGAAGGAATGGAAATAAAGTTTCAAATATTATGCACCAAAGAATTTAATATCTGTTGAAAAGATAATAAAGTCATAATGAGTTTTCAAGGTGAAATCTCCCATAAACCCTGAGGATATTCCCAGACTCCTCGTGCACATTATCATTTATACACAAGCTACACTTTTCAGAAGTGACGGGCTGGTCCTGATTTCTTTTCATTCATATATGCATTGAAAACTATTTAGTAGACTACCTGCTATGCACCAAACATTTTCTATGAAGATATAAGCAGTTAAAACTGATCAAATATCTGTCTTTAAGAAGTTATATTCTAGTGGAGTAAAGAGAACATAAACTGAAATTATAAAAATCCAGTGAAATAATATCAAATGACAATGGGGATGCGAAGAAAAACAAAGAAAAGCATATAACAAGAGAGTGATGGGGAGTGAGGGAGTGAGGATTCCTTCTGAAATAATAAAAGATATTCTGGGCTGTTTTCTAACTTTATGCAATGCTTTCAAATTTTGCGAAAGTATATTGTCAATGTTGAGATATAGCAACAAGCAAGGCCTCCCCTGCCCCCACCAACGAACACACACACACACACACACACACACACACACACACACACCCTACATTCACATTTTACTCTGCTAAGTGCTGCTCTCCTTTCTCCTTTTCAGAGATAGCAGAGCTACAACCTAAGCAGATGCACTAATTTCCAAAAGCAACTTATTACGTGGTCTGTCACCGGGTTACTAATATCAACAGAAAAGAGAAATAGCAGCAGCAGGTAATGTGATGGCAGCCAAAACTGACTGGGTGTTCACCAAGTGGCAGGCACTAAACCGGGCTCTTTAAACTTTGTTTCCTCTCACATGTTCCTCATAAAATACTCCTCAGGCACTGTTATACAGATGAGGACATGGATGTTCACAGGGATCAGGTAACTTGCTCAGGGCCAAGCGGATAGTAAATGACACTAAGCCAGAGTTATCACCAAAGATCACCTGCCTCATCCCATGTAACTGTGCCATGCATCTTCCCCTATATTAAATGCAAATGAATTTGGGGGAGTTAGGCATTAAGCCTTGCACAGCGGTGTGGATTAATTTATCAAGCCCTCTCCAGAAAGCAGATATTAAAAAGAGAAAAATATGGCTGAAAGGGAATTAAATAAGGTTAATTCACGTAAGTACATAATTAAAAGTTATTCACTGTTCATAAAGGCTAATTAATAGAATGGAGGATATTTTGCTCTCATTTAAAAAAATAAGTATTAAGATGCTGTCCTGGCCAGTGTAGTTCAGTTGGCTAGAGCACCATCTGGTATACCAAAAGTTTGCAGGTTTGATTCCCAGATAGGGCACATACAGAACGCAACCAATTGATGTTCTCTCTCACATCAATGTTTCTTCTCTCTCTTTTTTCCTCTCTCTAAAATCAATAAACATAACCTTGGGTGAGAATTTTTTTTTTTGAAATATGCTATTTTCTAGCTGGCTCTAGCTTCAATCTGTTTTTTTCCCCCACAGAAGGAAAAAATATATACAAGTCAATGCTGTGTTTAATTCAATGGATACCTACTGAGCTTTGTAACCTTCAAGAGCTTCAGATCTACCTTTAGATACAAGACATGATATAATATATGAACAAACACCCACTGTCAGCAGATTACTGTAACACAGTGGTCGGCAAACTGCGGCTCGAGAGCCACATGCGGCTCTTTGGCCCCTTGAGTGTGGCTCTTCCACAAAATACCACATGCGGGCGCGCAACATACAGTGCGATTGAAACTTCGTGACCCATGCGCAGAAGTCGGTTTTCGGCTCTCAAAAGAAATTTCAATCGTTGTACTGTTGATATTTGGCTCTGTTGACTAATGAGTTTGCCGACCACTGCTACAACACATCTTTCAGCCTGTCCTCCACTAGAGGGAGGGCACAGAGAAAAGGAAGAGAAAGCAGGGCAGGGCCCCTATTCAGACCAGTCACAACAGGTCACTTTTGTAACATAAGCATCTTAGTGCTGTAAAATTCCCTCTCAGCACTGCTTGAGCTGTGTCTCACATATTTCGATACGTCATATCTTTCTTTTTTATATTCAATGTATTTTTTAAATTTCCCTGAGATTTCTTCTTTGATCAGTAGATTACTTAGAAGAGTGTTACCTATTTTCCCAATGCTTTGGAAATTTTCCTGTTTTCTTTCTTATTTAGTATTTACTTAACATGTCTTTTCAGTCTGAGACCTCCCTTGACTTTCACGACCTTAACATTTTTGAAGACTCCAGGAAAACAGAATTTCCCCAACGAGTTTATCAGATATTTTTCCCATTGCTCAATTCAAGTCATGCGTGATTGGCAGAAATATTACAGAAGCAATACTACATTGTTTTACCTGCATCCTGCCAGGAGGCACAGGATATCGATCGGTTTGATTATTTAAAGTAGTGTCTGCCAGGTTCCTTCACTATAAAGTTACTTTTTCCCTTTGTAATTAAAACTATTTTGTGAAAAGACACTAGAGATAATGTAACATCTCATTCCTCATCCACTTTTCACCCATTTGTTTTAGCATCTATTCATGTTTCTTGCCTGAATTACTAAGAAGATGGTTGCCAAGTAGTGATTTTCTAACTCCATCATCCCTTCAATTTTAATTAATTGGCATTCTACTATATGATAAATCGGTTTCATCTCCCTATAAATTGAATACATTCATGTATCTCATTATTGTCCCTGTGCAATAAAATAATCCTATTTTATACAACAAGATAATCTATTACCATCATTTGTTTGTTTTGATTCTAAAGATGTCCCAGATTTAGTTAATAAGAGCTTCTTAAAGTTGCCTTCTATATTCTTCTGACATGTACCTATTTTTCTTTGGCCACTTTCTTACTTTCTAGCATAAGATTTTTCAGGTTCATCTTGTACTTTCTCAGCTCCAAAGCTGGAATCAACCATTTCTCCAAGGATACCTGGTTCCACTAACAGAGAATGACATTTATAATCCAAAATCTGGTCAGTAAGTGTGCTCATTGCTACTGGGGTATTGCTATTCCCAGGCCTTCACAGTAAGGCAGAGTAAGGAAATAAATGTATACATTTATATATACTAGTTTGTTAATACACACTAGTATATATACAAATCTATACTTACTTTTATTACATCTATATCTATTTTATTATTGAAAGTCATGAGACACATTAATACCTCCAATTTCATTCCAGCACCACAAGGTTCATTCTACCTCTTTCCTTTTTATATTTGTGACGCCCATCTCCATCAGTGTGATAGTTTGCTCGCATTGTGTTCAATATATTTAATTACTTTCTCAACACTCCCCTACCTCATAAGTAACAAACCTCCTGATCCTGCCAGGTGACTACCTGGTACTCTCCAGGCCAATTGGATTTCAGGGTTGCAGATGTGGCTGGAAAGTGTGGGGCAGGGTACCTGGAAAAAGCCACTTGTGCAGCAGCAAGTGTGGGCTTGATGCAGGCTATGGGTGACCATACACTGGACCTGAGTCCATCTCATAACACCTGCCAAATCAATTAGCACAAATTCAGGCCGTGTAAGTAGAGGTTCTTTGAGCTAAACAAAGAAGGTGATTTTACTTGGAGTGAATCATATTGCATTTGGAGAAATACAGTGAATTTGGTTGGCCACATCTTCAATACACAGAGATTTAAAATTCTATGGAGATTTTTATAAAGGACCTTTTATTCTGCTTTTTGGTAGTTTAGAATTTTACACTCTTGTGAGTACGCTCGGGCTTGAACCAAGATATATGACTGCTCTGAGCAGCTTACAACCAATAATTTTTAAGTAATTATTCTATTTTAACAGCAATGTATCCTTCTCTATGTTGAAAATAAATTTACTGTGATGTTCCACAGCATATAATCTCTTGGAAATGAAGTTAAGCTGCTTACAATATCGACAAAATAAATCTCTTGATCCCAATAAGAAGCTATATGCCAGTTAATTATTCAGTTTCAGAATTTCTGACTGCCAAATTCTTTGATGGTTAAATGGTTGGCCTTAGGGTTTGAGATAAGTCTTGTGTTTACATTATGCATCTTCTCTATGTGTGTTGCAAAAGTAGTCCCCTTTGGTGGGAGACAAACCATGTAACAATTAAGGAACTATGTGTGGAAACCCATAGTAAATGGGATTTTAGTGTCAATTTATTGAAGTGGTGTCAAGCATTCCTTATAGATTGATGCCCAGGCTTCCCTACCTGCCAGCCCTGAATAAATCAACAGAATACTGAAAGTGTTACATCTTACAAAAATATGAAGTAGTTGTGGAATGTAAGTCATCACTACCATTTTCATCTTAAATCTTCATATTATTTGATTAAAATATCATTATCCAAGACTCTAATGCAATGATTTCTAGGCATAGTTTTATAATGCCTCAAAACATCTTCAATCATATTTAAAGGTAGCATAAACTTACACTACTAAATAATCTGGAAACAAGATTCATTTTAATTTAAAGTAGTTTTTGAAACACCATATTGTATGCAATACTTTATAAGCTTCTCAAATGATAAGATGTTAGAAATAAACAAATTAAGTAAGAGATAAACTAGCAAGTAAGTAAATAAGATATCCAGGTGAAAAACAAAACAAAACAGGATACAAGTATCCTCAATAATAGTATTTGTGACCTTTGCTATTGTTTTGAAATAACATTCACGTGCTCTCTTTGAGATGCCTCATTCCAATATGTTTGTTTGTGTTTTTTTAAATAAAAACAAAACATTCCAAATTTACAAAATCTGTAAAGGGGACATAATGTCAGGTCTTGTATATTTTCAAAACAAAAGTAAACTTATTTCACCAACTCCACTACCTCAGCACAAACACAAAAAAATCACAACAAAGCACATATAATAAAACTAGGAGACATCTAACCATTTCAAAGAGTGATTGAGAAAAGGAGATTTTAGCATATGCCACTGTTTCTTAAAATGTGGTCCAGGAATTAAATACATAATAATTTGTGCCTCTTACTATATTTGGATTCCTGGCTCCCCCTCTGGTTTCCAGAGCAGTTCTTATAAGAACCATTGACCAAAGTGCTGGGAGCACTGACGAGAATGTTAGATCAACAATATCTGTGTTACACCAATTTCACTGGTTTTCTAGAATGAGAAGAAATAGGCAACTACAAGCTGGTGAGATTGTTCAATTTTGTGAAGTATGTGTAATTCTACTCTCAAAACCGAGCTCTATAAAGATCAAAATTATTGTATAAAGACCTGCTTTTCCTAAAAGAGAATGTATCCATTTTCTCCCTTCAATTTTTAAAAGTGCACATCAATCCTTAAAAATTAATTACTCATCACTACATATGGGATGTATGTAACATGTCATCAACAAAATCTACAAAAATCAAAGCACATCATTTTTTCCTTAGTATGGAATTTATTGGGGTGACAATGGTTAACAAAATTACATAGGTGTCAGGTGCACAATTCCTTAGCACATCATCTGTACACCGCATTGTGTGTTCACCACCCCAAGTCAAGTCTCCATCCATCACCATTTATCGCCCCCTCCCCCGCATAGTTCCCTCCACCTCCCCCCAATCACCACACTGTTGTCTGTGTCCATAAAGCATGTAATTTTGTCATTGTATTTTAGTGAGGAAGTCTTATGATTTTATGAGAAAATTTTGACAAACCTTAAATCTCATCAGTGCAGAACTAGCTGGCGAGCATTTTTTTTAAATGCGGACTTGATAAATACGAAGTTGGATTTATTTCCTAATTATGTAGAAAGTTTACATACATTCCAAGCTCTATTATCACTTGGAGAAACTCTTCAGAATTTTAAAATACGTTGAGAACAGCATCTATTTAAAAAAACAACTTAGTTATTCATCCTAGTAAATTGTACATATTCCAAGAGAGTAGAAACACTATTTACTTTATCTTTCTTTTGATGTAATTAATACAATGTGCCACAAAGGGTTATGATGCTTCTGTTTTTTAAAAATATGCATATGGCCTTGCCTATAGTCTCCAATTATTTCACTAAAGGTAAAGGAATCTAGTAGCTCCAGCAATTCTACTTTCCTTTGGATTTGGACCTCCTTTGCTAACACTTTTAGCAGAAACAAGAATCAGTTCACACTGTGTAGGACGTTATGACTACACAACATGAGTTTCTGCAGAAACTATGGCCAGTCTTTCAAGACAGCACAACATGAAGGATGGACAGAAAACCAAGAGATCGTGAAATCCTGGTTATTTCAAATCGCTCCTCCCCAGAAAAAAGACCTATCTGATGGCACGCCCTGTCCCTGTCTCCCTTTTTGTGTTGAGGCATTAGTTTGAATCGTTGTTTTCTCTGCTGTTCTCACTCTCTTAAGTCCTAGAAAAAGCTGCTCCATTCTTGGTACCTCTTCCCGCTGCTGCACTTCAGCCCCCATCAGAAGCCAGGGACATGTAACCCCAAAGAATGGCCACAACTGCTTTTTTGCGAGGGCAAGCGAGGGTATCTGGACCCTCCCACAGCCCCTGGATGCCTGCAGGTGCCTAGCTAGGAGGTTCAACCAGGAGGAGAAGGGACAGTGGCCTCCCTCCCTCCTGCCTCCACATCTGCCCAGCCCCCCTGGCAACCGGTGGGACACTTGGCCCGCGCAGGGTTTCCCTCTCCCATTCTCATTTTCTCGAGTCCTCCCCTTCTTCCTTGCTCCTACCGTTATTTTTGTCACCAACATTGTTGGCAAGAGAACACAGCACAGAGCTAAGTCTCCTTCCCATAAATGCGTGTGTGCTCTCCCTGAACCCTTCTCTGCCCCTCCCTCCCCCTCATCCAGGTAGGGTCTGGCAGGCTCTCCTTCCATCCAGACCCCAATGTCAGCGTCTCCCTTTGACAATTGCATTCAACACGCCCGCGCCTACCCAAGCCCACTCCTTAACCAGATCCACCTTCTCCCTGTTAACCGTGTTCCTTCCACGGCGAAGCACCTCCTCCACCTTTCCCGGTCGACTACTGCCCACATTTTTAAAAATTCAATATGCGAAACAGCATGAATTCCAGAAAGCATGTGTGTGCACGCGCGTGTGTGTGTGCGCGTGTGTGTGTGTGTGTGTGCGTGTGCGTGTGTGTGTGTACCTTCCCTCAGCCTGTCAGGGTCTTGGGCGTGACTTGGAGTGCTGGACAGTCAGATGGCTCAAACTTCCCTGCCAGGCTGAGGCTGGGCCCCGCCGCGCTCACCTGTCTGCGCCCAGGTAAGCAGGGAAGTGCCAGCCCAGCCCGCTGTGCTCCAGGACACCTGGCCCGGAGGCAGGGATAGCAGTGACCTGGAGCCACAGGGGCGCCCCTCCTGCGCGTTCGTCTCCATTCCCCCTTCCCGCCAGGTGGTCTGCTTCTGGCTGGGCAGCCCTTCCTCCACAGTGCCTTACCTCAAACAGGGGACCAATCTTGTTCTTCTCCAGGTAAGCCTGGATGCGGGATTGCTGGTAGGACGCCATGGAGACAGCAGAAGCCACGCCGAGCGCGCGGGCTGCACGCGCCTCTGCCTGGGGCTCGCCCGCCTTCTCCCCGGACTGGGGCTGGGACAGGAGCTCCCGAGCCTGGGTTCGTCGGCGTGCGGGTCTGGCCCGGCCACGGGTAAGCGAATGGGGCGCCCACAGCCCGGGAACCCGCGCAGCGCCGCCAACTCAGACAACTCGGCGACTCGGAGACGCGGGGGGAACTCATTCACTGCGCTCTCCTGGCTGCACCGCCCCCCAGGCTCCTGCTCCGGCTGCGCGGCACTTGGCTGCGGCGCCCCGGGAATTGGAGCAGCGGTGCCTTTCTCCTCTGGGCGGCAGCAGCGGGGACCAGGGGGCCTGAGGCTAGCGGGGAGCTGCTGCTCCACCCAGAGTGGCACCTGGGGGCGCCTTTGGCGGCCGGGAGGCGGGCCGGGGGCTGCACCTCGCCCAGAGTGTGTGTCCGCGTGCAGAGTGCAGGAGGCGTGTGCCCCTCTCCCAGGTTACAGCACCAACAACCCGCGCTTCTCCCCAGCCTGTGCTCGCCCTGCCCGCCGCTCCCTAGCGACAGCGCTGCTCCAAAAGCCAATGGTGAAGGGGCTTCTTTCAAAGTGCATATAAATCTGGTGCTTGTTGGCTAATATATGGCAGCTGCAAATGCAGTTCGCAAGGGGGTCGTCCCCACCACCCCATGGGAACCTCTCCTCGCCAGCTCCTGCGTTGCCTCCACTGGTTCAGGGGCCCAGAAGGGCAGGGTTGTGAAAGGGGCCTGGGTCTGAGGGTTTGCCACGAAAATGAAGTTACCTTCCTTTGGAAAATCTGACTTGGCTTGGAGCAAGTGGACCTGGCGACTGCAAGCGGAGAGCCCAGCAGAAAACTCCCAAGTGTTGGGAGAATCCTTGAGCTTTGGACAGGAAGAAGAGATCAAAGCAAGCCAGTCCTCCCCTCCAAGATTGCCTTCCTAACCCACACATAATCATGTCTATGTCTAATTACATGGCTGCATCTCAGATGCTACCCTATTCCACTGAACGGTGTTCCTGTAGATACTACATGACCTCCTCCAATTTAGCCAATACCTTCCTTATCATGCAGGGATTTCCAAGATGAAGATCTACAAACACAGAGGTTCCTTCCCAGAGCTCTCTTTCTTATGAAAAAACAAACAAACAAACAAACAAAAACCACTGAGGCTTCCAATGACGATTCCCCTGGGTCCTAACCATGACATTGCTACCAAAACTAAAAAAGATTTATGTAAGTAAATATGAAGATTTAGAATGAAGGGAATAACCGTCCTTGAAGCAGACTGTAACAGTATAGATTTCTTTTTCTCCACTGTGTTCTGGATTTCTGTAATTCATAGTTTCTTTACTATCATCAGTGGCTTTTCGCCTGATATACTTATGTGGAAACGTGCAATAGTTTAGATAAGAATGGAATATCCCAGAAAGTATCATTCACTTCATTTAAATAATTCAGATATGAAATCCACCAAGATACCTAAGAGCTTAACTATCGCTGGTAAACAGAAATAGACGTGATTTGGAGTGGGAAGATGCACAAGCATTACTCTGACTGTCCGACTCCGTGATCTGCCCAGGGAGAGTTAACCTGAATAGCAGTGAGATGCTCAGGGTTGACATGTGTTTTCCATTGTGGATCAAAGGTGCACTTCCTTATGTTTTTTAAAACATGTCCAGAAGAAATTAAACATACGACCAGGTGAAAAGCCAAGTATTTGATACCACATAGCACTGAAGAATCAGAGTGGTACTTTTCTGAAATCAAGGAGACATTAGTAGGATACTGTTCAAAAATCAGATCATTAACATGCTAACTAAGTCCTCACTGTTCTCAGAACACTGCATGGGGGCATTGGGTAGAAAAAGACAAAATACATATTCATGGGAGAATCGTAAAAATATGTACATTTGTGTATGTTAATACACGGAATACCCCAAAATTACATTTTTAAAATTCAGGAAATATTTTGAAAGTTTTCAATGCCTGCCTCAAATACTAACTTCTTTTCTTGGTTCCTTCCACTTATTCCCCAAACCTGACGCCATTACTACAATAAATATGTATGGCACAGCCTCTCCATGGCAGACATTACGTGAGGACTGAGGATGAAAAGGTGAAAGTCCCTGTCTTTATTCTCGGGTGTTCAGTCTTGTCTAGGCAATAGGCAGACACAAATAATGACATTAGAAGTATTGTGCTAATGCAGTAGATATATAAAACATGTTGTGCATTTACTAATGATGGAAAATTACCTGTGCCAGAATCATCAAGGAATGCTTCATAAAGGAGACGGTGTTTGAGCAACATGTTGAAGGAAGAGTAGAATTTTAAAGTTTTTCAGGTAGGATTGGTAGAGTGATGTCGGTAATAGTTTAAGCTTTGGCATAAAAAATGGCATGTACAAAGGCACGGAAACACAAAACAGATTGGGGGTTAGAGAAACATGGGGTGTGGTTGGAGGAAAAGTGGCATGTGAGGTTAAAAATGTAAGGCGAGTAAAGCTCATTAAAGGTCTGAATGCTTTGTTCAGAGTACAGACTTGCATATTTTGGGCAATGAGAAGTGACTAGTTTTGAGCAGAGGAGTATTATACAGAGTCAGGTAAAAGTTTTACAAAAGTTGCTTTGGTTACAACATTCATGATAAATGGAAGAATGAGATGGGGATTACAAAACCAAGGTGGGTGACAGAATCCATAAACAAATCATGAGGGCCAGCCTTAGGACTTGGTGTAGATAAGAGAGGCTACGATGTACACAAGAAATATCTGAAGACATATCTGTTAATTAACTATTTGTAGGATGAAATTGGAAGAGAGAATCAAAGATGACCCTCTGATTTCTACAGTGAAGTTAGGAAATTATAAGTTATTTGCCCAAGTCACCCAATGAATAATTGATAAAGACAGGTTTTATTCAGGTTTTTCTAACTCCAAATCTGAAACTATTTTAATTCTCTATCCAGTACTCTGCAAACTAGTCAAGAATTTAGTTTGCAGATATCATTGTTTCTTAGTAGAAAGGGCTGTCTCATGACCTGTCACATAGTAGGCACTCAATAAATTTCAGGTGGATGAACTGATTACCTTTTAGATCAATTCAATCTAGCTACGTTCTTTCAGGGTAAATTTTGCCTCTAACACATGGCATTTTGTTCTATTTTGTTCCGTTTAATTAATTACATACATATCTTGGTCCCTCTTTTAAATTGCAAACTCACCAAAATCATGAACTGTATCTTAATAATTCTCTTACACTTTACAGTATGTAACAGCATATTGCCATATAGTAGGTTCTTCCTAAACATCTTTCCATAGGATATTTAATTACTATCCTATTGTTGTACATTTTATGAATTTATTTCATTTAGTCCCTTTAAGATAACCTGAAAAGGAACCATCGTCTTAGATTGAATTTAACCATTTCACCCATAACATGGCACCCTTATGATCCTTTCCCTTTTGTTTTATTTATTTATTATTTATTTGTTTATTTATTTATTTATTTTGACTTAACCACAGCCTGAAAAGGCCATTTTCTCTGAGACCTTTGACCTCATTGTGTTATAAGATCGCCTGTCAGCATAATTGACAAATATACAGAATCAAGTTTATAGGATGTACTAAAGCCCTTGTCTAACTTCATTTGTAAGACACTTTGCTCAGCACCTTCCACAAATGATTTTTGATGAGAGACAAGGGAACAATGGTGAAGGCCAGTTGACCTAACTAGGAAGTATTAGCAATGTAGCCCCTTCAAACTAATTAAATATTGAAATCAGAGAACAGAGAAGGTCTATACAGGCTCCTGGAATCAGACTACTAGCCTGAAGCATACTTGTCCCCTCCTGCATCTCTCTCACCCTGCCAAGGTATAACAGGGACAAACACCTGCCCAAAGAGCACGGTGCAGCATCAGGATTTTGATTTTTGAGCTATAAGGCGGAGAGGCTACATCAGAGACAGAAAAGATACAGCAGGTAAGTGGAAACATGGAATACTCCTGGGTGGAAAACTTCCCTAATGTAATTTGATTTCAAAGTCTGAATTATCAGAACAAGAACGATAATTACAGTTCACACTACATTAACTTATTACACCATAGGATAGTCTATATATGGAAACTTTCAAAGTACGTGTTTCAGAGAACAATTCAAAAGATAACCAGGTTGTATTTTGACTCTAATACAAGAATGTTTATTATCATTTCACATATTATAGTGTCTTTTCAATTACAAAGATACTGATACTAAAATGCTGTTAGATTTGTGGTTAGCATGAGCATGGCTCATATCTGTGTTAGTATGTGTGAAGGGCCAGTTAAGTCTCCACTGAATTTGATTCTTTTTAATAGCTCCTCAGTAAAATTTAGAAAGTATTTTCTTGTTTACTGTTAAGTAGTGGTTCAAGTCCAGCTAAAAGGGAGGGACGCATTATTTGGGAGCCTATCAATTTCAACCATTGAGAACATTGACCTTGGAGTTCTAGCCCAGGACAGAATCTAGGCTTTGCCACCAGCTGTGCCATCTTCAGGAAGCTACTTATTCTATCTCATCTGTAAAGTGCAGGCAAACAGCACTTAGTTCCTACATTTATTATAGGGATTACCTGAGGCAATGCAGGAAGCACTCAATACAGGGCCAGGAACACAATAAAGATTCAATAAAGGGTAGTGCTAATATTGTTATTATTGTAATTATCTATATTTATAAAAGCCTAAACGACTGTTACGACCAAACGACCGAAACAACTGGTCGATCAGTCACTATGATGCGCACTGATCACCAGGGGGCCGACGCTCAATGCAGGAGCTGCCCCCTGGTGGTCAGTGCACTCCCATAGTGGACCTCCCGTGGCCAGGCATCGGCGTCGGGCGCCCATTCCCTCTGCACCAATCCCGGTGACCATCGCTACCTCTCCCGACTCCGCCGGGGCCTTTGGGCCCCGGGCTTGGATGGGAAATCGGGGGTGAGTGGCGGCAGATGCAGCTCCTTTCCTAGGGGGGCTGATGGCCGGTTCCCTCCTCGGGCTGGCGGCCAACCTTCCGCACCCCATCCCCCCCCCCTCAGCCGGCAGGCCCCGATTGGCCTGCGGTCCCTCCCACCTGCCAGCAGGCCCCGTTTGGCCTGGCCCTGATCAGCCCTGATCGCTGGCCAGGCCTAGGGACCCCACCTGTGCACGAATTCGTGCACCAGGCCTCTAGTACCATAATAATTATCACCACCATTGCTATCAATTCCTTGAGAATGAGATGAACCCAAATGATGCTGCCAGCTTGTGAAATCCCAGCCTTCTCAAGTGACATATCTCTTTAATTTCCACATTTAAATAGTAGCTTTTAATATTTAATTTTTAATATGTGGGATCTTTATAAGCAATAAGCATCTAAAATACTTTATGTCAATAACTTCATGTTTATTTGCATTACATCATGAATCACTTAAAGGAAATCTACAGATGCCAAACTGTGTAGATACCTTTGATATTATCAATAAATCGTTAAGCCTGACACGCTTTTTGCTTATACTATCCAAAATAATACTGTCTTAATTTTTCATCTCAATAAGTGAGTCTTTGTTAAGAAGAAATATAACTTGGACAATGAAAAATTGTCACAAAATACCGTAACATGATACTGGATTTATTGAAAGGAAGGAGACAATAAGAGGGACTAAGCAAACAAAAGATGACTTGGAAAGGAAAAACCACTCTACTTGGTGTGCAGGGTGGGGAACCAGGCACTCTGCCTGAGACAGGATGTGCTCCCGTCCAACTATCAAGGAATAAGAAACATGGGACCTACTTCTCCAACACGCATCCCTGCACATGCCAGCTAATGCTCGGCCATAACGCGCACCTCACAACACCCCAGCACTAAAGGTTAAGTGTGCATTTTAGAAGAATGAGTGGAACCTGCCCTGGAATTTAAACAAAAAAAAGAAGATAAGGAAGACAACTCTCTGCAAATAAAAGCTGGATACTATAACACCCCAAGTAGTCAGCAAATTCTCTCCTTCCAAAGTCAATGTTGGTCCATTTCCAAAGGGTAATACTCATCTTCCAACCCTCAATAGGTTTTGAAACTCTGAGACAGAGAATTCTATTATGTCTAAGCACACGCTAAGCTTCTACACATGTCAGGGAATCACACTGACATATACCACAAAAGATTTATGATGAGGTCATGAGTAATAGCAGTTAAACTTGCTAACTTTGCCTGGGAAGATTTGGAAACCAAAAATTGAGTGAATGAATGAACGAATGAACGAACAAATAGGTATAGAATAAATGAATTAAAGAAAGAATAAATAAATAAGTGCTGGTAATTCATTAGGCATATCCAATAACCAGTTTGTCAATCACTTAGATTTAAATCCCCCTTTTTACATGTATAATAAAGTCTAGTAGATTTTGTTCAGTAGATTCTAAGTATTTGTCAAGTATTTAGATATAGTGTTTCAATAAGATAACGGCACTGATTTGCCTTATGTGTTTCTTGAGTCTATCCTCTTCAATTTGCCACTTTTCTTTTTCTCTTACTTTTTTTCTTTCTTTTCTTTTTTTTTTTTCTTTTTTTTTTTAAGGAGGGTCATTCATCTTGCAGCCTAAGCCTGAAACATGAGTAAGCAATTGTCATTGGTCAGTGAAAATCAATGGACTAAAATTGATGACAAATGTTTTCTGCTACATCTCTTTTCTAAAATGTATTGTAAGATCCCTTTGTGTGTAAATGCTGCTCTTGACAGTTATATCCCTATGCATATTTTAATATAAAGTCATTGTCACTGAACCCAAGATTTCATGTATGTTAGGATGGTTCTTCCTTACTCTCAGCATTCCTGATGACTCTGCTTGCCAAAATTATTATTATCAAACAAAAAACACTTTTATTCTCATTTTCACTTAAGAAAATGGCATTGTATCAAGAACTTGTCTTAACGTAGCAATGACAGTAAGAATATTTCAAAATTTAAGTAGAGAACAAGGAAACATGGTCAACCTCCTATATTTCATTGATATTTAATTTTAAAATAGTCTCCCTATTACAGAATAGTATTAAATATAATTGTAATTCAAAAAAAATTTTAATGAAAAATAATTTTTAAACCTCAGTGAGATACTACTTATACCCACTAGTATGGCTATCTATCTAATCTAATAATAGACAAATATGCAAATTGACCGTACCTTCGCTACACCTAAGCCACGCCCACCAGTCAAGCCACGCCCACCAACCAATCAGGACGAGCATACAAATTACCCCAACAAAGATGGTGGCTAATTTGCATATCAAGACAGTGTCGAAAGAAGCCAAGAGCTACAAAGGGAAGTAAAGCTTCGAAGAAGCAAGCAAGCCAGGGGGGCGGGAGAAGGAGAAGGGAGAAGCGAAGTCAGGGCCATGGGCGAAGGGAAATGAAGGCGGGCTGGAGGAGAAGGCGGGGCGGGCGACAAGGGCGGAGCGGAGGTGGGGCCGGGGCTGAAAGGGAAACGCGGGCGGGCTGGAGGAGAAGGCGGGGCCGGCGACAAGGGAGGAAAGGAGGCGGGGTAGAGTGCAGCAGGAAATCCTATTGCAGGATTTTTCCTGCAACGGGAAAGCTAGTATATATATATAAAAGCCTAAGCAACCGTCTGACCATTCGGTAGCTATGACACTCACTGACCAGCAGGGGGCAGATACTCAAGTCAGGAGGTGCCGAGCTGCGGTGACTTGGCAGCTGTGGTTCCCAGGTGATACACCCGGAACAGAGAGGAGGGAGCCGAATTCTGTGGTGCGTCACCCGAGAACCACCCTCTCGCAATCCAGGACTCCTCAGAGAATGTCGGAGAGCGGGTTTCGGCCCAATCCCCACAGGACAGGCTGAGGGACCCCACCGGTGCATCCGTGCACCGGGCCTCTAGTACTGTAATAAACTAAAATATAGACAATAAGTGTTGGCAAAGATGCATAAAAATTGGAACCTTGGTACACTGCTGGTGTGTATGTAAAGGGGGCAGGCAATTTGAAAAAGTCTGGCAGTTCATCATAGGGTTAAAAAACCAAGTTATCATATTACACAGCAATTCCACTACTAGGTATATACTAAAAAAAAAAAAAAAAAGTAAGAAAAAAGAAAACGCATGCCCACACAAAAATCTATACATGAATATTCATAACAGCAATATTCATAAAAGCCCCAAAGTGGGACTGATCTAAATATCCATTACTTGAAGAACTGATAACATGTGGCATGTTCATTTAATATGATTTTGTGATAAAAAGGAATATAGATAGTACTAATACATGCTCCAGCTAAATGAAACCACAGCATACCACATACTGCATGCTTCCCCTGATGTAATATAGCCACAAGAAGCAGATCTATAGAGCAGAGAGTAGACTAGTGGTTTCTTAGAGCTGCTGGATGAACAGGAGATAGGGGGAGGGGTGGTGGGAAAGGGGACTGCTAATGGGTGTCTTTTAGGGCTGATAAAATGTCTTAAAATTTATTGTGCTGGTGGTTGCACCACTCTGAACATGCTTAAAAGCCATTCAGTTGCACACTTTAAATAAGTGAAATAAGTGAATTGTTTGGAATGTGAATTATATCTCAATGAAAATGTTATTTTAAGAAATAAGAGTAACTGTTAAATTTTGCTGGTTCCAAGGTCTTCCTAGACTCCTTTTTTTTTTTATTGTGTGTGACAGAGAAAAATATTGTTATAAACACACACAGAAATATAAATATCCTAAACATGAGTCTTTGGGAAGCAGCATGATGGGATAAAAATGCAATATTAAAAGCAAGAGAGTTAAATGACTCTGCCTAAATCTGAGAGTATGTGCACCTGTGTGGACTCAGGAACCAAGAGGCAGTTGGGTAAAGGTAAAGATGTGGTGCAGAGAGGAAGAAGATTTAAGTAAGCTACTAGTATACTGAGTCGATTTGAATGTTGGTGAAATAAATGAGAATACTTGGGAAATATTCAACAAAACCACCATTCCATCTTTCCTGCTATGCAGTGGGACTTGTTTTGAGGGTCTGTCTGCAGGGTAGGTGCTGGGCCAAAGGGAAGCCATCTGCAATCCTGTGTTGCTGGCTTCTGTGACAGGGGTTATTAGAAGTCCTTTGCTTTCTTTTTTTCTTGAGGTTAAGAATTATAATTTTAAAAATTCTTTCTGATTCTCTACATTTCAGCACTTAGATTTAATCATGCAAATACTCTGTAACTTGGTCTTTATCACAAAAGTGGAGCTTTTCAGAACCATCCCTGATGGCCCATGCCTATAGGACACTGATATTCACTACTCTGTATATTCCATTATATGAAGGTAGCACAATTCATTCATTCGCTCTTCTCTTCCAAGCTTTCGCTTAATGCAAACAACATTGCAATAAAATTCTCATCCATGTCTGATTTTTCCCATGGTCTAAACTTTTTTCAGGGTATAAACCTGGCAAAAGAATTGCTTGGTCATAAGGATGCACAAATTTAGATTTATGAGACACTATCACATTGCTCTCCAAAACGATTGCATAAATGTGTAATCCTTCCCACAACTTTGGGGAGTTCTTTTTGCCTGAGTCTTCACACATACTGAAGGGTTGGCACATAAAAGGTGTGGGTCTCAATTCCAGTTCTCCCTCACTGCACACGTATTAAATCCCAGCCCCTGTGCTGTTAGCCCCGCAGACAGAGCCAACTCTGCAGATCCCTGTCCTAGTTTTCCGTTTCTTCTTCATTTCTGGCCCAAGGCAATTTCCCTGCCTTTCTCAGCAGTTCAGCCTGAATTTATAAGGCTGTTATAATTTATTGATCAATTCTTGGTGTTTGTAGCTGGAGGGTTTTCAAGTTATCTGTACCGCCAGACCCTTACATGCCTGAGAACATTTTCAGCACCTGAGTGACTTTTAAACATTCCCCAGATGTTGGGCACCATAAAGAAAATGAGTGAAATCAAATTAGCAACTATGGTGAGCTATTAAACTTTTTCGCTTGTATTTATTAGTTGCCATACTGCACAACAATTAACGGTAGGGACTCGACAGCTTACCTAGTTTGAATCCCAGCTCAGTTCCTTACGAGCTGTGTGACCTTGGGCAAGTTACTTCATCTCTCTGAGCCAGTTCCTTCATCTCTAAGATGAAGATGTAAATAATAGAACCTATCCCTGTGGGGTTGCTATAAGGATCCAATGAGTTACTACTTATTAAAATGCTTAAAACTATATCTGACACAGCATGTACTGTGTAATTATGTGATAAATAAAATGGAATAATGACTATTAAACATTCGTTTTTGTATTATCCACGAATATTTTAATAATGATCTTTCTTTCAGTCCCCAGCATGGACAATATAACATTTTAAATACTTTATCCAAAGTTTATAGACATATCTACAGGAAGTTCAGCCTAATAAAAAAACTACCTGAGCATCACATTGAAAGTAGTGCCCCAGTAATTTATTACTGTAGTTTTATGCTACTCTCTACATGTTCCCTGTGGCCTCTAGAGGTTTGCTCCTATTTATTTGTTTGAGTCTCTTTTAAAAGCTTTTCTTTAATGTCTGGTGAGCCTTGATTGCACTTTCATTTTTTGAAAGTATTGCACTCAAAGGCAGATCAGAAGGCCACACTGGGGGCAGACTGCTCTCAGGGATCATCTTGCTGAGATTTTTCTGAGTATTTTGATGGTGGACCTTCTGGACTGCATGCCTCCAGGTCTTTCTTTGGGGTTGGTTAGTTCTAGGGTCAGATATCCCAATACCGTTTTCATACTGAAATATATTAATTAAGGTGGTTGTCAATCAGATAGACAGAGAGCTTTAGCCTGAGGATCCTTCTTCAAATACATTGAGTGTGCTTTATCTGTACTCTCCTGTGCTTTTCTCTGTGAGCACTTGCCTGCTGACTGAATTAGATACTTTGGAGAGGATAAATGGTGATGGGGGGAAAATTAAATCACATTTAAAAAATAAAAATATATGTCAAGACAAAACCAAACAAGCAGAACCTCCTCAAAATCTGCAAAGTGTATTTTAATTGCTGGGTGATGGCATGCGATTGCAATCACCTGAACTTCCTTGTGACCTTGTTTCACCCTCAGTGAGACAGGCTCCTTTCTCACATGCATTCTGTACGGCCATACCGAACTTACATTCTGTCAATCAGATCTTACTCTTC
Source organism: Eptesicus fuscus (assembly GCF_027574615.1). Taxonomy (NCBI): domain Eukaryota; kingdom Metazoa; phylum Chordata; class Mammalia; order Chiroptera; family Vespertilionidae; genus Eptesicus; species Eptesicus fuscus. The sequence continues at coordinate 37,549,377 of NC_072491.1, read as the reverse complement.
CATCCTTTCCTGACTTTCCACAGAATGTCGTTTCTTCCTAAAATGCCCTCTTTTCTCTCTCTATTTGGCTAGAGAGCTTCTACTTTCCTTAAATATCCAGCAGGATGATCTTTTCTGAGGGGCTCTGACCTCGCCAGGCAGACTCATTCTAACTTATCCCTTCTGTGCTTAACCGAAACGGTGCATTTACCTCTACTGACATACTTATTGTCTTTCTCTTCTAATAAGTTTGTATATATGTCTTCCTTACTAGTTTGTGAATTCTATAAAGTCAGGGACTCACACTGTTTTATGAAACCATCTTACCAACTGGAAGCATTTCCACTAACTACCAAAGAGATCTATACCAACTGCATTCCATACTCTATTTGCTGTAAGAGTCAGATTGCCCTGGTGAGAGCTTAGACTTTTATTATGGAATGGCACTTAGTTAAAAAAAAAAAAGTGTGTGTGTGTGTGTGTGTGTGTGTGTGTGTGTGTGTGATTATCAACATTTTAGGAAAGTATTAGCTAACTTTTTTTATATTTAAGTATTTAAAATTCCAAGTGATGATCATTTAGAGCTTCATTGTGTAACCTCAACTGCATGCATTACAGATAGCACAGGCTATGTTGCCCTTTGATCTACTATGATTTCTGTTGTGGAATTTAATATGAAAGAGATGATTGTTCTGTAATGAATTTGCAAATGTGTTTCCATTTGGAAATGCGTATTCATGTATGCATGTGCCAGCTGGATAAATACATATAACAGCTTTTTAAGTATTATAGATTTTACTCAATGATGAGAATGGAATCAATACTTAAAATCTGTGGAAGCTAATGTTTTCATTGTAAGGGACAAACTCCGGGCCTGGTATATAGAGCGAACCCTGAACAGTACTTTACCTGGACCTTAATGTTACTGCACAGTTTGAAGAAGAGCCCAGCAGCTGGGGTGTGAATCTGCTGAAGCATTAGGAAAAAATATTCTCTAAGGAAGTTTAACTGAAAATTCTGTAAAATTTTTGGGAAAAATGCAAATAGTTGCAAACCTCATAGCTATGAGAAACTTGACGTGATAAAGACAAATACTCTTACAAATATCATAAGATTTCATTAAGCAGCAACTTCAGAGATCCTGGAAGTAAATGAAAGTAAAATTATAAAGAAGTCTATTTGCACTTTAAATGAATATAGTATAAGTTTCATAACATGCAAATGAAAGCCACTTCTGAAAATAAGTGTGCCACTAATTTCCTGAGAATTCTTAAAAATGTCTTCACCCCAAATGTGAGGAAAATGAATTGAAAACCACGAGAAGGTTTGCTTAACCAGATGGAGTCTGGAGAGTCAAAGAAAAAGGAAGGATAAAATATGATCTAAGCTAGTATAACATGCTCAAGTTTCGCATTGGTGAACATGTGTAGATATGTTAAATGCATGGCCACCAGGAGGCAGGACTGGGGGTTTGGGAGTCCTTGACTGCAACCCCCTTCAGAGACAACATGACTGGCATGACTGGCTGTGCACCCATTGAGTCTAGTGTAGCGAGGGCAGCTTGCCCCATGAAGTCTCTCAAGTAAGGACTTTGTAATTGCGTATGATTGGACCTGAAAGATCACAGATAAAATTATGGCCTGGAGCTAGACTTCCCAAAAGCCAATATAAATAATTGGTACTTTCTTTATATTGAAATGTTCTCTCTTAAGGAACAGATCAGTCTGACCTCATCTATTAAAAAAATTTTAAGATGGAGATAAATGATTCAATAAGTTATATAGATCAGTCTATCGCTTTGTGGTTGACTAGAGGCCCGGTGCATGAATTCGTGCATGGGTGGGGTCCCTCGGCCTGGCCGGTGATCGGGGCCATTGGGGGGCCATCTCGTCCAGTCCCAATCGGAGCCCTTGGGGGCCGGCCAGGGGTAGCGACTGCAGGAGGTTGGCCAGCTGGGGGGGAGGGGCTGCTGGAGGTTGGCCAGCCGTGGGAGGTTGGCTGTGGGAGCACAGTGACCACCAGGGGGCACTCCTGTGTTGAGCGTCTGCCCCCTAGTGGTCAGTGCACGTCATAGCGACCGGTCGTTCAGTCGACAGGTCGTAATGGTTGTTTAGGCTTTTATATAGAGAGATATTGAGCTATATGGATCATTACCATATTTTCAGATAACACTTTAAAATTTTAATTCAAATTTATTTATTTAAATATAAAAATAATAATGATTCCACACAAAAATAGCCAACTGATCTTTGAGAAAGGTGCAAAAGCAATTCTATGGGAAAAGAAGAGTCATTTTAATAATTGGTGCTGATACAATTCCACGTCCATATGCAAAACGATGAACCTAGAGACAGACCTGACACCAAAGTGTACTCAAAATGGATTACAGATCTAAATATCAAATTCAAAAATATAAAACTAGAAGAAAACATAGGAGAAAATATATGAAACCTAGTCCATTAGTTTGCTAGGGCTGCCAAAGCAAAATGCTATAGACTGGGTGGTTTCAATAACAAAAATTTATTTTCTCATGATTCTAGAAGCTGGAACTCCAAGAACAGGTGTTGGTAGCTTTGGATTTTCCTAAAGCCTCTTTCCTTGGCTAGCAGATGGCTGTCTTTTCACTGTGCCCGCACACAGTTTCTTATCTGTGTGCATGGACCCCTAATGTCGCTCTCACATTTTATAAGGACAGAGGTCATATTAAGTTAGATTTCCACCCTAAAACCCAAAATAACTGATAATACTAATTGCCTGTGAGGATGCAGAGTAGCAGCAGCTCTCAATTTCTGCCTGGAATGCAAAATGATTCGGCCGCTCTGAAAACTATGTGGCAGTTTCTTTCAAAGCTAAACATAGTCTTACCATATGATCTAGCAGTTGTACTCCTAGCTATTCACCCAACTGATTTAAAAAGATATGTCCACAGAAAACCTTCATCCAAATGTTCATAACATATCCTATATAATAAAAGCCTAATATACTAAAGTGTCTGGTCATCCGGTCATCCGGTCAACCAATCAAAGCACAATATGCTAATGATATGCTAAGGCCGCTCAACCACTCGCTATGACGTGCACTGACCACCAGGGGGAAGACGCTCTGACTGGTAGGTTAGTTTGATGCTGGGGTCCTGCCGATTGGGACTAAGCAAGATGGGCCGGACACGCCCTGGAGCCCTCCCACGGTCCCTTCCCAGCTGGCCAACCTCCCACATCCCTCCCTGGCCCCAATCATGCACTGGTGGGGTCCCTCAGCCTGGCCTGTGCACTCTCGCAATCTGGGACCCCCTCGGGGAATGCTGGAGAGCCGGTTTTGGCCCGATCCCGCAGGCTAGGCCGAGGGACCCCACTGGTGCACAAATTCATGAACCGGGCCTCTAGTTCATTTATAATTGCCCAAAACTAGAAGTGACCAAGATGTCTTTTAAGAGATGAATGGAAAAACAAAGTGTAGTACAACCATACAATAGAATACTATTTGATGATAAAAAGCAATGTACTGTCAAGTCAAAAACTGACTTGGATGAATCTTAAATACAAATTGCTAAATGAAAAAAAAAAAGCCAGTCCAAAAAGGTTATATACATTATGATCCAGATTAGTATATGATATTCTGGAAAAGGTAAAGCTAAGATAGTAAACTGATCAGTAGTTGGGTTTCTATTGGTGGGGGGAGGATTGAATGGGTGAATCACAGAGGGTTTATTTAAGGCAATGAAACTATTCCTTATGATACTGTAATGGTAGGCATATATCATGCTATGTATTTGTCAAAATTCATAGAACTTTACAGCCCAAAGAATGAACCTTAATGTATGCCAATTTTTACAAAGTAATTTAGGCAGTTCAGAGACCTCAGAATGAAATGCCGATGATGACAAAACAATCTATCTGAATTGTTAAATTCATTACACAAGGAGGCCACTAGACTGAGGTGGCTTTAATGCCTTAATCTATAATAATAGACAAATATGCAAATTGACCACACCTCTGACACACCCACAAGCCACGCCCACCATCCAATCAGAGCAAGTATGCAAATTAACCCAAACCAAGATGGCTACAGCCACAGAGAGCAAGGTTTCCTAGGTAACAGAGGAGGCCAAGCTTTCCGCCTGCCATTTCCAGGCCTAAGCCTCCACTCAAGCTACAAAGTTTCAATTATAGAAGGTAAACAAATTCAAACAAATGGCGGCAGAATGGAGCTTGAGAGAACAGGCCAGGGTTGCCGCCGGCAACAAGGGAAGCAAAGCTTTCCACACACCCTGGCCAGGCTCACCTGCTTAAGGCAACAAAGTTTCAATTATAATCCCAACACAATGGCTGCGGCCTCGGAGGGAGCCCCAGGCTTGGCTTGGCTCCGCTCCAGGCTACAAAGTTTCAATTGTAGAAGGAAAATAAATTCCGGATACCAGGGCCTCTGCTTGGGTTACCAGGGGGCGTGGCCGGCCTGCAAACCACCACAGGCCCCTCACTCAGGCCGCCCCACACCCCAAGGAAAACCCCACCTGATCTGGGACGCCCTTCAGGGCAAACCAGCTGGCCCCCACCCCTGTACCAGGCCTCTATCCTATCTAATAAAAGAATAATATGCAGATTGATCATCACTGCAACACACAATATAGCTGCCCCCATGTGGTCAAAGATCCTGCCCCCATGTGGACACAAGATGGCCACCACAGGATGGCCAGCAGGAGAGGGCAGTTGGGAGGCACCCGGCCTGCAAGGGAGGGCAGTTGTGAGGGATCAGCCCTGCAAGGGAGGGCAGTTGAGAGGGACCAGGCCTGCAAGAAAGGGCAGTTGGAGGTGATCAACCCTCCAGGAGAGGGCAGTTAGGAGTGACCAGGCCGGCAGAGGAGGGAAGTTGGGGGCAAACAGGCTGGCAGGGGAGCTGTTAGGCATCAATCAGGCTGGCAGCGGAGTGGTTAGGGGGTGATCAGGCTGGCAGGCAGAAGCGGTTAGGGCCAATCAGGAAGGCAGGCAGGCAAGCAGTTGGGAGCCAGCAGTCCTGGATTGTGAGAGGGATGTCCGACTGCCCAGTGGGATCGGGCCTAAACGGGCAGTCGGACATCCCTCGAGGGGTCTCATATTGGAGAGGGTACAGGCTCGGCTGAGGGAGAACCCCCCTCCGTGCACGAATTTCGTGCACCGGGCCTCTAGTCTATAATAATAAAAGCGTAACATGCTAATTAGACCGGACATCCTTCCGAATGTCCTTTCTTCCCGACCAAGCCGGTAGCAGGCGGGGGCTGAGGCAGAGGAGCAGAGGCCCTGGACCCGGGCGGCAGGCAGTGGGTGGCGGCCAGGGGCAGAGGTGCCCACCGCAGCAGCGGGGGCCAAGGCCGTTGCACGAACTTCGTGCATCGGGCCTCTAGCAGTCTATGAAAGCAAACCAAAACCTAAGCCTGAAATGCTTCAAGATTAAGAAATCAAAACCTAAGGATAACCAATCCAAACAGCCTACGAGGCTTTCCCAAATAAGGCAACAGCTTAAGCTATAGCCAATCAAATAATTTCTGCTTCCACCTCTTCTCTGTAAAATCTGTCCCTGAGCTCCTGTTATAGTGTCTAGCCACTTCTGGTTAGACACAGCCTGATTCAAGTAGATTTTTGCTCAAATAAACTCTGATACATGCCTGTTTATATTTTAACAGGTCTGTAATTGCATGAAACATCTCACTGGAGGAATGAAATGTATGAAACACCTGAGATGGGGAAGAGGTGATGACCTAAGTAACCCTGGAAATTAAGTCTATAAGACCAAAGGCAAAGGAACCCCTGTACTCTAGTAAACAAAGTTCTTTCCCACAGGAATACAGGTTATCAATTCTAAAACACATGTAGATGCCTGAACAGAGACTTCACTAAGGAGGATATGTAAGAGGTAATTCAACACACAAAACGAGGTTCATCATCACTAAGTGAGAGGGAAATGCACACACCACACATGAGAATGGCTAAAATGACTCATCATTCCAAGGCTGGCAAGAACACGGAGCATTCAGAACACTGGTTTACTGCTGTTGGGGATGCAAAGTAATGTAACCACTCTGCAGAACTATGCGATAGTTTTTATGAAGTTAAACATAGATTTACCACATGACTCAGGACTTCCATTCTTTGATATCTACCTTAGAATAATTAAATATTATGTTCACACAAAAACATATATGCAAGTATTTATAGCAGTACTATTATAATTGCCAAAAACTGGAAACAGTTCTAATTTCCTTCACTGGATGAATGGATAAACAAACTGTGGTCCATCCATACAATGAAATACTGCTAAGCACACACACACACACAAAAAGGTATTTTTATTTTATTTTAATTAGTTTAACTTTAAAAACTAATATTTGATTCAGGATTGGAAATTTTTAAGGTATGTTTGAAAAAACTTGGGTATGTGAATCTTCTTTATCAACTGTAAATTTTATAAAATCTAAGTACAGAACAAATATATCTTATAAAATTTAACTTTCAAATTAAGATGTGTTGTAAGCATAAAATTATACACTGGGCTTTGAACACTCAGTATATACATCAAGAATATAAAATCTATTATTCATTGTTATGTGGATTATATTGTGAAATAATAGTTTGGGTTTATTTCGTTACATAAAAATATTAATTTATCATGTAGCAGATATAAGGGTGCAAGAAAGAATGAAATGATAGTGAAAAATCACAGAATGCTAAAAAGCTTTGGGAAGATACATGAAATAAAAGGATTTAAAAGAGATGATGATTGCAATTAGCCCAACACTACAATGATGTTGGTGCAGAACTGATTAATTTCGGTCCTCATGCTCCACTCACAAAGTATTAAACTAATTTTTCTTTTAACAAATTGGCCAATGGAGATCACTGAAAGTAGCATCTTTTAAAATTAATGAAGGGGAGGATTCCAATGTTTCTGTGATCCTTCAATAAATTATAATATGCCTTCAGAGGGAGAAGTTAGATTAGTTAGGAGATAACGATTAATATTTTAAAAATGTAAAGCCAATTTTAAGGTGCATGTTTTGTGTCAGGTTGGTGGGTTAAATTTTGCCAGTTTAAGAGAAAGAAAAGAATTCAGGTTATTATAATATAAGACTTAATACTATATATGCCTTTTCATTACATGGAGGTATCCCTTTATCTTTTATTTTCCTGAAAAATAGCATTTGTGCTACTGGATGAGAGAAAACACAATAGTATAATCTTGAAGACTCTCTTTGTGTATTGCTTAAGCCAGAATGGCATTCTGCTACCTCATCTATTATAGGCATTCTTTGCCAGTATATGATGAAATTCAAGGTTCAAATCAAATAATAAAATATATGTTTTTTGTCTTTTTCTATCATAATATTTCCTTCAGATACATATATTTTTAATCAGTGATTAAATCTCTCTTTTCCAGATTCTAATAGAAGACAGTCTGTGTTAAAGTTGACAGCGCAAGGAAAATTCAAGGAGAAAGAAGAGGCCAAACTGTGAATTTAGTATGTATTAGCCTTTCCTTCTGTATAACTAAACAAAGGCTTTGACTTGCTGTTCTCTTCAATGTCTCCTAGGTCAGAATAGGGTCAAGGAGGGCTGTAAGACGTATGAAGGAATCTTAGTATGATTTATTTATGAGCATGTAAGGTGACCCTCCCAGTCTCTTGATTATTCATCCACATGAAAAATGTATGGTTTTCATATCTACTCTATAGAAAAGATATAACCAAAGATACAGGCTCCAAGGATAACATGGTCAGGATATACCAATTTCTTTCAGTTTTTTAATATCAGTAATAGGTTTCATTTGATTTTATGAGAACATTGAAGTCTTGCTATAACAAATGAAGTAATTTCTACATTTTGTGCCATTATGACATTATAAATGCTATTTATTAAAGGTTAATGGTTCATTTGGGTTTTAAAATTAAACTTCTAAAAACTAAGTTAAATTAATCTAATAAAAATGAAAAAGAAAATGATAGAAAAATATATTCAGAAGTTTTTTGTTTTATTGTATTACTTTTGAAGCAACAAAAAGAACCCTGTATATTTAGATAAGAGTAAAGAAATAAAGTAACAGACTCTTCAATATATGGATTGCAAGATACTTTTAAAAACTCCTTTTCCGCCCAGTGTGGCTCAGTGGTTGAGCATCAACCTATGAACCAGGAGATTACAATTCGATTCCAGGTCAGGGCACATGCCCAGGTTTCAGGCTTGATCCTCAGTGTGGGGCCTGCAAGAGACAGCTGATTAATAATTCTCTGACATCACTGATGTTTCTATCTCTCCCTCTCCCTTTCCTCTCTGAAATCAATAAAAATATATATTTTAAAAAACACTCCTATTCCCATTTCTCCAATTAAACCAGATTGTTCTGCTTATTATTCTCTTTTTATTCTCACACTGGTACTTTTACTGAGATCATTTCCTCCAGTTAAATACCCTCCTCTTCTCTCCCTCACTTGAAATCTGTATTTTGAAACATACCTTCAATGGTACCTCCTCTAGCCACTAAACAATCTCTCCCTTTCCTGGTCAATTGTGCACACAGGTACAGCATACCACCCAGCGCCCGCCCATTCTGATTGGTTAGCCACACTATTTTATTCAATGGAAATGATGTCATATCAATTGTAACTTTAAAAAAATTTTACTTCTGCTACCCATTATTCATTCATTGCTTATTCATTGAGCTGCTGCTCTAGCACAAGGGATAAATGATGCATAAAAATCCCAGAGCTCATACTCTAGCAAGCTTTCATTCATATATTTGACCATGATTTGATTCTAAATATATATCTTGGGTAATTATATCTACATGTGTATACATCTTATGTCTGTAAGTCTATTTCAAACATTTATAGGACAGTTTCAATCTTTGTATCTGACAAAGAATTGTATCAGAATAGAGCTTATAAAACACTGAGATAAAGAAAAGGGAAAAAATCTTTAGCAATCCATAAAAGAAAGTTGAGGCCGAGGTAGAGAGTGATGAATATCTTTCACCAGGGGTAGGTGAAAGGGCCCCACCAGCTATGTCAGTAATTAATTTAAATGTAAATAGATTAAATACTCCAAAGACAAAAGTTACTATACTGAATTTTTAAAAATAGCCAAGTTCCAATTACGTGTTTTAAATATACACTTTAAATACAAAGACACAATAGGTTAAGAGCAAACACCACAGTGTTGGCACAAGAATTGGTAAGAAAGGGGACGTAAGGAAATGGTAATGTTCTGAAAGGATGACTCTGAGGAATGAGAGAGGGAGTTTGTTAGAAAAACTAGAAGATTTCCACTTAACCTCAAAGGCCAGCTTGAACCTGCAGCTCACAAATTTTCAGAACTCATCTCCAATAATAAGCCCAATACAAAAATACTATTGTAAACAAAAAGTTAAGGATACAAAGTTAAATTAAGACATAATGAAAATATTTTCATTGTGAATGAAACTCAGGCTTCTAGCTAATTTGGATGCAATTCTTCCAAATCCTATGTTGCTCAAGCGTTTTACAATTTAAATGAGAAACATTTCTGACCACATGGTCACACGCGGCAACTAAACTGACTTCATGGAACCACCTCACAAGAAAACACAAAACAACAAGTGTTATTCATGCTGTTTTTTTAACAGCCACATCATTAAGCATATAAAAGGATCTGCAATTAAAGATAATTGAATTACATTTCAGAAAATATTTCAGTTCCAACTGCATTTTAAAGCCTTTTAATTAAAGACAATAAAAATTTCATACCTTGCACATTATATGTTGCTAGAATTTACCTTCATATGCACATTATGTATTAGTTAAATTATCACAGTCACAAGACGGGAGGACTGAGAAATTAGAGAGCTAGATCATTCTTCAAGCGAGAAATAAGAGAGCGAGATCATTTCTTTTCTATGAGCTTCAGATACGTTTCACTTGAAGCAGTATGTAGGAAAATGTATTGCAAACTTACCTAGGCACTCTGTGTGTGTCACTGACTGGGTACCTTGACCCACCATCAGTTAAACTTGGGCTTAACACCAAAAGTTGACCTTATCCTAGGCTTTCCTCTATTAAACATGTAAATAAAACACTCCTTCATTTCAAAGCACTGAAGGCCATTTCTTCTTTTTGCATTTGAAAATGGCTATTGACAGCAAAGCCTAAAGAACAGCTAAGTATTATTTGAACACAGAGACTATTTTCTGATTTGTGGCCTTTTTACTTAGTGACTATCTTTTATATTTGTGGCTATCTATGGTGCTATTACTATTTGTCCTGTGTGCACTTCTCCGTGCTGAACTAAGTACACGCATTTCTGATGCCTGAAGTTGTTTTGCAGAACCTCTTAGCTTGATTTTGGAGTTTCCTCTTAAGCAAGAGTTGAAGTCATATGCATGGCAAAATGGTAATTTCAGAAAAGAGGGTGGTCCACAGTGTCCTATTCCATTCAGATCAGAAACAATGGAGAGTGCTGAAACCGGTTTGGCTCAGTGGATAGAGCGTCGGCCTGCGAACTGAAGGGTCCCAGGTTCGATTCCTGGTCAAGGGCACGTACCTTGGTTGCGGGCACATCCCCAGTAGGGGGTGTGCAGGAGGCAGCTGATCGATCGATGTTTCTAGCTCTCTATCCCTCTCCTTTCCTCTCTGTAAAAAGTCAATAAAATATATTTAAAAAAAAAAAAGAAAAAGAAACAATGGAGACTAAGAAAGGCTGTGGACAAAAAGATCAGAACAATAGAGGTCATCTTGGAAAGGGGGAACCAGATTGTCACGGTGCCCTGGGATCATCTCTTAGGATCTTGGGAGGGGTTTTACGTTGTGTCAGTGTTGGTACCACACTCTGTGTCCCAACCTTTCCTGAAGGGTAGAGGGGAGCAAAATTTGCCACCTTCAAATGTGTCTCTGGCAGGAGGATTTTTTGTTTTTAAGAAACAGAAGCCTCAGAAAATTTTTCTTTCACATCCCCCTGAACTGCCTAAAATAGTTTAGATCGAGGGCCTGTTCCAGGAAGAGTTATCACCAGTGATAATTACAAAGAACCTGAGTGGTGGGGCGTGGGTCTCTGTATGGCATGGCAAACATTTGTCTTCCAAACATCTGCTCTTCCCATTTCCTGTGAACTGCCTTTCTCCCCACTGAAATCCCAGATACTTATCCTATTCCTTAGCTCAGAATGGCATATGAACCTCAATTGCCTGACTTGTCCTTGGATCGTTTATTCTTATGGAATTCCGGTACATATGTAATCAAATTTTTCTCCAGTTAATTTGTCTTATGTTAATGTATCAGATTTTCAACTTCTAAAAAGATAGAATTTTTTTTTTTCTCCTCAACAACATCATGGTGTTCTTTGTAATTTGATTCCCAGCTCACAGCAACATTGAGCATTTGACAAAGGGAATAAGAGCAATCTGTGGTTGCTCTCCCCGCCCTTTCTGAGGACGTGAAGACAGCACATCACCACACATCCACTGGGAGGCTGACCCAACAACATGAACACCCTCCACCCCAGCACTCTGAATAACACGAAACAAAACACAGCTTCAAAATAATGAAGTTGCACTTGGATTCTATCTGTACAATAAAACCAAACAGCATTTCTCTGGGTTATAACATAGGGGTGTTAAAGAGCAAAACGTCAGTTGTGCACATTTGAAAATCTAATTGGCTTTATTTAATGATTCATGAGTCAGGCCACATCCCATCTAGCAAACACAAGGGAGGTCCCAGGAGTTATAAAAAATGGAAGGTTTTTATAGGCAGAGGGAGGGTGGAACAAAGTAGTTTAAGAGAGTCAATTATTTCAGGCAAGGTCACTTCCCCTTAGGAAAGGCACAGGGCCTTATCAGGCAGAGTAACTCACTAGTGTTGATCATGAAATCCCAGACTGATTTAAAATTCTACTCCTGAGAGAGGCTAAAACTGAAACGAGATTAAATATTAAGTCTTGGTGGGGCTTACCACAAATGATTCCATTTTGTGCCTGTTGTTTCTTTTGACAGGGGTAAAAAAATATTGTATGAGTTTAACAATAATACTTATGTTCAAATTAATATATATATATATATTATATATATAAATTAATATATATATATATATAATAGTCAAATCCATTTGCCAGCCAAGAATGCCTATGAAAAGATCCTTAGTTATGATGCCTTCTGATTTTAAATTTGGTAAATATATTTTCAAACATAAATTCCCTGTTTGAATTATATACCTAATAAAATCACTATGGGTTTTGCTTTTTTTTTAAAGAAAACCATTTTGTAAACAAATTAATCTGATTTGTAATATTTTTTTAATTTATTGTTTAAGGTATTACAAATAGTAGTACATATGTCTCCTTTTTTTTTCCCCCATTGACCTCCCCCCGGCCTCCCCTACCCACCGGGACTTGCCCTCACCCGCACCCCCAGTGTCTTGTATCTATTGGTTGTGCTTATATGCATGCATACAAGTCCTTCTGTTGATCTCTTACCCCCCTCAACCCTCCATACCTTCCCCCTGTAGTTTGACAGTCTGTTGGATGCTCCTTTGCCTCTATCTATGTTTGTTCAACAGTTTATAATGTTCTTTATATTCCATAAATGCGTGAGATCATGTGGTATTTATCTTTCACTGACTGGCTGATTTGTAATAGTTTTTAAAAGATAATGACCTTTTTAAAAATTAAAATAAAAGCCTTCACTTTTCTAAATATCTAACTGAATGTGAAATTGAGTAGAGAACTACAGGTAGAATACACAAACCATTGAATTACAGCACTACAGATATTTTTAATAAAGTTGACATTACCTTTCTTATTTCTGAATTTTTAATCTGATTTTCTAAGTAAATAACATATTTTTTAGAAAAGTAGCCTCCTGAGAGATCAACTTTGGTTTGACATCGCAGAAAATATAAGAACTAGATATATTTGCAAAGCATAATGCTAAAAACCCATGCCTACTCAACTATTCTAACAACAAATCTATATATCTAAAAGCCTAAGCGACCATTATGACCAAACGACTGAATGACCAGTTGCTATGACACACACTGACCACCAGGGGGCAGATGCTCAACTCAGGAGCTGCCCCCTGTGGTCAGTGTGCTCCCACAGCCAACTTTCCTGAGCTGGCCTGCCAGCCAGCCCTGATCAGCCCCGATTTGGGGGGCTGGCCAGCCAACCTCCAGTGGTCCCTCCCCCCAGCTGGCCCCGATCACTGGCCAGGCTGAGGGACTCCACCTGTGCAGGAATTTGTGCACCAGGCCTCTAGTATTTACATAATAGTGTACTTTTTAATCACTTGATATAAACTTGCATTTGAACCTTATGTTAATCCTATTGCTGGTTTCTTCTAGAGATGAGAAAGGAAGACAAAAACTCAACCACATTTAGAAAGCTTCAAAATATAAGAATCAAGATGTGAATTAGGTTTTTTAATTGACTTTAGTGTTCTTCAGGTAAAATTACTGTTATTTATGATAAGAGATTCTTTGATAAATCTCTCTCTATTCTGTATGATGGAGCAGACATCACTTTCAAATTGAGTCGTTCGCTTTGAAAAATGGACAAAATGCCTGAAGTCACATATATCTTAATAATTAATTATACAACATCTTTTTATAGTCAAATTTGAATGGAGAGACCCCCAATTATTAGTCTTGAACCATGAAAAACAATGCTTTTTGCTGTCATTATTTTGCATGCTCTCATGCTCTAATTAAGGATGATGAACCATTCATTTACACATTCCATGCTGCATGAAGCAGTGGTTAGGCTTTTCTGTATAAACAGATCATTGGAACATGATGTGATGTGTGTATTAAGCAACAGAAGAATATAGATGCAGAAACATTCTGTATGATGATTAGAGGGGACAAAATTCAAATAAATATATGGAATAGCTTAACCCACACTCTCCAAAATAAACAACCAATAAAACCATCCCAGCTGTAGAAATGAGGCCCAGTCTGCAGCAGCTGGTCCTCTCTTCACTCTGCTCTGGGACTTCTAAAGGCAAAGAGAAAGAATACCCAGCTATGCTGCTGCCATTTTTTTTTCAAAGAATTTGTAAAAATCATATCCACAAAGTATTTAAAGTAAAAAGGACCTGGGCTCCATCACCCAATATCTCCTTCAAAATACTCCCCTTGGGAAGGGCCAGAGGAAACACTCTCTCTCTATTTTTGAGGCACACCTGTTTAGGCTTCCCTGGCTAGTTGTGCTTGAGCAAAATTTGGTGTTGCTTATTTGTTCCTGGCCAAGAATAATCCCAGTTCAATTCAAACCAAATTACTATTACTAATAATGTCTTTATTTGTTTTTTCATTCAGCCAAGAAAGACAAAATATTCCAAGTTATAATAAAAATAGACAGAACTAGGTGATGTCTTCCCAAAACAAATAATTATGGACAGGTAGATGATGAGATAGGTAGGTACACAGGTAGACAGATAACGACAGATAATAGATAGATAGATACCAGGGTGGGGGGAAACTAGGTTCACAGTTTTAAGACAATTTATTCTTGTATTATTATTTATTAATTATTGTATTATTTTCCATATGAACAACTGTAGACCTACTTTTGCCCCACCCTGTAGATAAACAGAGTGGGCTCTTGAATCCTGCAGTTAGACTTTGAAGGAGAATAAATCTAACAAGGCCAGAGTAGCACTCTCCAACTAGCCTCGAGAGATTTGCAGCATTGTTCCAAGACACAGAAAATATTTTCTTGTTTCTTCAGAAATAAGGGGAATGAAAACTTGCCTGTGGTTCAGTGCCCACAACACTTTCAACAACTCGGTAAACATGCATCTATTAAGGCACCATCTGCCAACAACAGAACCATCCACGGAAGTGCCAACAGGACTGCATTCCGCTGCCTCTGGTCTCCAGCGTCTCTGCCTTTCCTGGGGGACAGCCAGCTCCCTAGACTCCTATTCCTAACCTGGAATTAGATTCCACTTCCCTGCAAAGCAGGAAATGTCTTCTATCGATTTGAATCCGTACTCCAAGCCCCAAACCAAATGGCATTTAATAAACTATTATAAAGAGGGGACATGATTACACTGGAGTGTGGTAAGAGATGATATAGGTTAGAAAGAAGCAGGAATGGAGCTTATGAGCAGAGGATTTGAGAATTTAAATGAGGTCCAAGTCTACAAAAAGGGAATGGAAATGATGCAAAAGCCATGGAGAGAGGTGGGGGAAAGATGGCAATGATCAGAAAACAAAATTAAGAGCCCGTTTTGCTCACAACATTAGAAGTTGGCAAAGGCTTCATGTTGTGTCTGAAGGTATTTGAGAATACTGCTAAAATCAGTTAAAAACATGCCTAGCTCTGGATCTCAAGAGCTGTGGGGATAAGAGCCTGTTATAATGTGGACAGTAAACAGGAAGGTTGAAAACACTGAGTGGAAGGCTGGCCCTCATCTGCAGGCACCCCAAACGATGTCACAACCAATCACAACACCCACAATGTGGTGGCAAGGGAAAGGGGAAACAAAGGAACTATATACTGTTAGGCTAATATTAAGTTGTGTATTTTGTCCATTATTCTTTCTAGTTTTCTATGCTCAGGGTGTTTGATGCTTGTACATTGGGCATACACACCTCCTGGTCATAGTTCAACATCATAAAACTTAGAATCTTGACTCTTAGCCCAAAACAGGAAAGAAAGTATTTGGCAAAACATGTATTAGATATAATGTTTTTTGTAGTGTATTCCAATTATTGAATATGTCTTTAAAAATTATGAAAAAAATAGATTAATCAGAGACCAGCTGCCAATCCACGCCAAATCTACTTCTGAGATAAACATCCTTATTGTCCCTTCTCTTCCATTTCTATGCTTATTTCCCCAAGTCGGACTTTGACTCTTTCTCTCTAAAATTATTGCTTTTACTTGGTCAACCCTAAGTTGAGCCTACCTACTCCTTACTGCCAGGTGAATATTTCTGAAATTCTCTTCTGATGTTCTCCTGCTCAAAACTGTAACAGAATAAAGCCCAAATTCTTTAGTGTCTACCTTTAAAGCAGACCAGCATGCGGACACAACATGCAATTAGTGTCCAGAAAAAAACTCTGAAGGAGCCACTCCAGGTGTCTGCCTTCACAGCTACTTTATAGTTTGCTTCCTGACCTGTTGCTGGTTGTAGGCAGCACAGGTTATCACAGGAATAATGAGACTTTAGGTAAATTCAAATAGTTTCAATGGTACTATGAAACTTATTAATATATTGAACAACCATCTATTTGAAATTTGTATAAGTTTGGTCACAGGTGATTATTACTTTATTTTAATATTCTATGTCCAGAAAAATCTTAAATGTTGTAATATATGTATTATGAATTGAAGTTTTAATTAACGGATGTCATTTGACTTATGAGAAACCACTTAGAAATGAAATACTAATGCATGGCTGGAAGCTAAATAAAACAATTTACATGTATAAATATACAATAAAATATACAATTTTGTTACTATTGTAATATATACAATATGTAATTATAGTATAATCATCTACAACACATATAAAGAATTAAATAAATATTCTAACTTTTGGATTTTTAAAATAAATTTAAAGAGCATCCTTTCCTATTTTCATTCCTAAAGTTCATACTGCATAGGGCTATTTTTATAAATAAAACTAAAAAAAAGGAAAAGTTGCAACTGAAAACTAATACAACTCGGTTTATAGAAAGAGTTACCATTTATTGAATGCTTGCTGTGTTGTTGGACTGGGTGTTTTATATATATTATGGCATATATGTTTACGTATGCCTCGCAAGTGCCATCAAGTGCTCAAGATTCCTCCTTTTCTCAGGTGTGGATAACTGAGTTAATTGTCTGCCTTGCTTAGTAAACAAAATAGCAGAGATTCAGACCTTCTGACCGCACAACCCACACTCGTAACCCATGCCAAATCTTTATTTGTTGGCATAATTATTTTTACGGCCAAACTTGGAAAGATGTTTTGTAATAGCCTAGCTCATCTCTTCATAAAAGAGGCTCAATGAGGATGGTGTTTTATTGGATTTAAATGACCTCTTTCTGTAGTAATAAACTGTTGTAAAGCTTCTGATATATTACTGAAGGATTTTTACTGGAAATAATATTTCATGATTTCAGCCTCAAGGAGAAAATAATTACTGGGTAAAACAGGAGACTTTACAAGGAATTATCTCCAAAAAGCACATTAACCTTCGTGCATATATCTCTTAGCTTTGAGTTCTAGGAAACACATGTCTGAGATGTCCACAGTCTTCAAAAAAAAAAAAAAAAAAGCATTATAAGAGGCAGTAGGAAAGGAACATGGATTATATAAAATGTTATGTCTGGTATCAAAATGTTTGATAAGAACCAGTTATATTTGAATTTGTGTAGTTAAAATGCTAGCTCCAATGGACCTAACACATCACCTTGCTACAAGTTGATAGGAATTGGAATTTTTTTTATATTAAGTTCCTACGTTCGTTAATTGACATTTTTAAGCCAGAGACCGAGTAATGCATCAGTGATAAACTGAGGTTTACATGAAAATATTCCCTGTTTGCTACATTTTCCATTTGCATTTTACCTCACACTGTGAAAACACTGAAAACTAAAGGTGCACAGCCCAGGAAGGAAACCTTGGCAGGTTTTCTCTTTTCCACTAATTACCAAAGCAGAGGAAACGGGCCCCACTTGCATCCAAAGAGTTAGGTTAAAATTATTAAAAACAATGGAAAGGAAATACATAAATTGAAAACAGTCTTGCATCACTAGCCGATGGGGATACGTCCTGGGGACTGCATCCTTAGGCAATGTTGACGTTGGGCTAGCCCCGTGGTCGGCAAACTGCGGCTCACGAGCCACACACGGCTCTTTGGCCCCTTAAGTGTGGCTCTTCCACAAAATACCACGGCCTGGGCGAGTCTATGTTGAAGAAGTGGCGTTAGAAGAAGTTTAAGTGTAAAAAATTCGGCTCTCCAAAGAAATTTCAATCGTCGTACTGTTGGTATTTGGCTCTGTTGACTAATGAGTTTGCCGACCACTGGTAGCCTCTTGCTCCTGAGCTACAAGTCCCTGCGGCCTGAATACTGGAGGCGACTGGACTGCACATGAACATCTGTAAATACAGGAACGGTACCGTATAAAAGATTAAAAAACAAAAACAAAAACGCTGCACCCGAACAGGGCACCTACCAGGTGTGGAGCTCGCTGGACTGCAAGTTGCTCTGAGGCAGGGAGTGAAGACAAAGGCCTGGGACGTGACCCTCCGGCCACGTACTGCACGCCGACGCACCACCCTGCTTTACTGCCTGCGTCCTTACGCTGTTAGGACGTGATGTGACGCAGCTTGTGACGTCACGTAAAGACGTAATGCCAGCTGGGATGTTAGGACGGCTACCTCCTCACGGAAGACAGGAATTTCCCGTTCCGTTATAATCTTAGGAGCCCACCATCATATACTGTATGTGGCCCATCTTTGACCAAAATGTCATTATGTGACATAAGAATGTAGAGGAAGACCTTCTAGACGAGATAATGTTTACCTTTATGGGTATACGTAAAGTTCCATGGGAATGTTTGGAAACAAGTCAGGACTTTGGCCACTATATATTTTTTATTTTTTGTTAAAATTGAAAAGTCTGCCCTAGCCGGTGTTGCTAAGTGGTTAGAGCGTCCATTGTGCATCGAAGCGTCATGGGTTTGATTCCAGTCAAGGGCAGGTACCTGGGTTACAGGTATCAATAGATGTGTTTCTCTCACATTGATCTCTCTCTCTCTCTCTCTCTCTCTCTCTCTCTCTCTCTCCCTTCTCCTCCTCCCTCCCTCCCTTCCACTCTAAAAAGCAATGGGAAAAATATCCTCGAATGAGGATTAACCAAAAAAAAGAAAATTAAAAAAAATTGAAACTTTGAAAGCAGATATCCATCCTATTCGGTAACCAAGGACCCTTCCTGGCCCAGACCCTCATTGCATTTTACTAAAATCTTGTTTGTTTGGGGGAGAAACTGCCTTAGAGGCAGCGCGGGGTGGGGGTGGGGGATGTGTGTGTCAGCAAACTCACAAGATGGAGGGGCACATGGAAACATCTCCCCTGAGTGGCTTTCCTTAAGCTTTTCCTCTTTCAGGTTCCACTAAAAAGAAAAGAACATAAAGTATTCTACATATTTTTATTGTTGTTTGAAAAAAAAAAAAGAGAGAGCTTTATACAGCTATAATTTGAATGGAAATGAACTACAGATCCTATACCCCAAAAGGAAATGTTAACTTTATTCTGGTATCAAATAGTGTGGCTTTACAGTCACATTTTTTAAATCTTCCTTTTGCTTACATGGGTGAATAATACTGGTACCCGAACAGATGGCATTAAGTGACTAATAAGTCAGAAAGAAAAGCTACCGTTGAGAAACAGAATTACTAGCTCATCATCTTGCATTATGAAAGCCAAGAAAAAAATCACTTCCCACAAAGAAAACCTGACCTTTGTTCGTCTGCTATGGGTCTTATTGATGTCATGATACTATTGTCCTCTAGAGGGTAACATTTGGTTGCTATTTGCATCTTTGTAATTTAGCCTTTATACAGCACATTCATCATTTTTTAGGTCTAAAAGGTCAGTTGTGACTTAGGTTTTTCCAGCTTCCCCCTCTTCTCCTCTCTTTGAATCCAGTTAGGACGTTTGGTTTGCTGTCCTCTGAAGGAGTCCATGCTGAGTGGGAAACACATCCTAAGGATGCTTTAAGGAGACAGATCTTGATGCCCTTGATAATTTATAGGTGCATGTGTTCTCATCTGATTCAGCACGTGGCTCACATCTTGGGCTGTTCACCTCCAGACTGTTCAGGTCACTGTTAAAGCAGATAGGAGGGCAGACAGAATCTTTAAAAATGTGAACCTGCCCTAGCTGGTTTGGCTCTGTGGATAGAGCATCGACCCATGGACTAAAGGGACCCGGGTTCCAGTCTGGTCAAGGTTATATAAACCTTCTTTCTCCCAATACATTCTTAAGACTTATTGAAACTGTTAGTCCCCATCCCACTACATCACTGGCGTTATGTCTTTTCTTTCTAACCTAGACCCCTTCTTACAATTGCCATCAATTCTATTTTCCCTGTCAATCTTTAACCTTAGATAAATCCAACCATTGGACTTTTCTCATTATATCTCCTAGCTGGTAAAACTTACTAAAGAAACTTGAAACTTAAAATTTATAGTGTGTTATTTTCAGGCTCTCAGCAAGCATCGAACACATACATAATCAGAAGCTGTTTTACCACTCATGTTCCATATATTATTTTTTTAATTACTTAATTTCATTAAAATTTGGCTAAGTTTGAATGAACAATTTGTTGTTGACATTCTATTGTGGACTTTCACAAATACTGTTTGTGAGGCCTTTTAAACCATAAGTATATTTTTGGTGTGTGTTTAAAAATGAAGAGGCGCCATACTATCTCTGGCACAATCTCTCTTAGACCAGGGATGGTAAATACACTTATTTTGAATGCCAATTTCCATTAGCTACTGAACTCATGGTGCATAACTCAGTCAACAATCGGTTGGATACAAAGCGTTAGGAAAGGCAGATACTTCACTGCTGATTGGAATAATCTTCCAAGCTCCAAGCTGTGCCTGGCTGACATTGACTCAACCTTTAGGGTTCAGCTTAAATATAACATCTTCAAAGATTGTCCACCTCCAGACGTGGTCAGATGTTCTTGCCATAAGCTCCCCTATCATAGCTGTTTAAAGAATCTATCTCCCCCAGCAGACTAAAAGCTTCCCTAAGGAGATCCTGCCTATCCGGCAGGCTCACTCACCATTGTATCTTATGCTTGGGATGGTGTCTGGCACATAGTAAGTGCTTAAAAAATATCTTCTGTATGGTCCCCATCTCTGCATTATTAAATCTCGTCTCTACATATTCTTCCTGTTCTAGCCACACAAAGCCCCTTGTCCGTCCCCTAAAGACTCCACATTTCCCAGCTTTCCCAATATTTACTTGTGGGAATAAACACTCCCCCTCCTCCCGCCCCTCCAACCCACCCCCTAGCAAACTCAACATGCCTGATTCTATTATGTATCCTTCAATGTCCATTTCCAATTCTACCTTCTCTAGGAAGCATTTCTGTACCTTCTCTTCCCATTTGGAACCCCTGCACATTTGATCACTTTCTCTTATATATGCTTAGACCTGAAAGGGACCTTAAATTTGATTTGCTCCAACGCTGTAATTCAACATATGAGAAAACAGAAACCCAAAGCATGTAGGGCTTTCTCCACGGTGACTACTCAGTGGAGCGCCTGAGTCTGGAAGTCAAGCCACCTATGTTCTTTCCACTGCACAGTGCCACCTTCTGAAGGTAGATGGCCAACTTTGCCCTCATCAGCTGAGAATTCTAGCGCATCTGATGGATATGCCAGTATATACCAATTATCACAGTAGGGATACTTTACAATTGAAAAAATGCTGTCTAACTTTCTGGACTTACTAATGCTCAGTGTATTTTTTTATTTTTTTTGGTAAATTAGGATGGTTGTGTATCAGAAATGTTCACAGTTATACGCATCTGTATCAATGGTTATTATACTTGAACATTTTTACTTTCATGCCACTTGAATATATTCACCGTGATTCTAGATTTTTTAAAGACATTTTAAAGCTGATTACATCATGGTGATATTAATCTCCAAGGAGAAGCTTTTACAAGCCCTTAAACTAGAATCCAGAAGTGAAATCACTTTCGAACCTAAACTACAGCTTTTATGGTAGAAGATTTAGCGAAGGTTGAAGAGCATTTCTGCTGCAGTGTATTTTCTGCAGGAGCCCACAGTGCCTCCTAGTTCCCATCACCACCCTCTCTCTGCCTGAACTAAAAGTAACTACCTAACCAGCTATCATGTTTTGTTGTCAATGTGCCATCATTAGCACAGATTGATTCAGGGCCCCTCACAAAAGAGAATGTAATGATCCCAGATCCTTGCTTTTTCTATTTCCTGAATATCTTAGCACAAACACAGTCTGTTCTCTCTTATTAACTCCATTTAGAAAAAAAAATTACCCTTATCTTTCAAGGCCCAGCCAAGTTCCTGACTGACCCAGAAGAATTCCTACTCAGATCAGCCAGCAGCGGTGCTCCATCTGTCGTATCCCAAGAGACGGATGGTCCTGTAGATCCAGGACAGCATGGATCAGCAAAAATTGGTGGAACCTGTTTTTGTTGCTACCTGTTTTGCTGAAATAGTAAGTGGAGAAAATAGAAGAAATTCTGCTAATGTTGTATAACCAGCATTTCACTTCTAAGATGGGATGGTTGACAGTCTAGACATTTCTAATAATCAGGAAGCCAGCAACTAGCTGATATTAGATGAAAGTTTGGGCTAAAAAGGCTTAAAAACTGAATTCCCTAAAACAAACAAAAATCGCTCCAGAGATACAAACAACTAAAGGTAAAGGTTACTTTCCCAGAGGTGGACAAGAAAATTGAATACCATGGAAGAAGGAAAAGGGATGCGTTAGAGGAAGGTAGTGTGTATTAAATGCTACTATGTGCTGGGGGTTATTTTAAGCACTTTATGTCATTTTATTTAATTCATACAACCATATTGTGACAGAGTATCTGGTGAGCTGGTGTTTGTATAGGCTGCTGGCCAACAATTCTTGTGTGTGTTGTTTGTTCTATCCAGTACTCCACACTGCCTGATGCAAAATAGACTATCTTCCAAGAGGATCAACAAATATGGACAATTTAGGAACTGTTGACATGAAGAGCAAGGCTCTTGCTACGTGTCTGGGGCTGACCAAGTTGAACTATGTCTTAATTTATTAACGCTGCTATAATGAACTAAAAGTAACTACCTAACCAGCCTAGCCAGTCGTGGACTCAGAAGTACAGCAGATGATGCTGGATAGTCCTGTAGCCTCGAACTGCTGGAAAATAAGAATCTCTGCCTAGGACTGTCACAAAAAGGTTTTGGAGACAACTTGACTAGACAATATAGCTTTACTTTCAGCTTCTCAGATATTCAAAGAAGACATTTACTCCTGCCCCCTCTTTACTGTCACCCCTACTTTTTTTTTTAAAAAAAAGGTTTTATTATTCAGGCATTGTGAGGCCAGAAGATCATGAGATGATTGCCATGGAAAAGATCTTTTGTTGCTCCCAGTTCTCTAGAGGAGGGGGGTATGCCATGCTGCACGGGGCCACATGGGGAAGCACCAGGGTTGGACAGGAGGCAGAGGAAGAGAAGGGGGGGATGAGGTTTACTGCGGTTTCTTAGGGAAGAAACAGGCAAGGTAGGATAAGCAGGCTTAGGATTGGCTAGCTTAAATACCATTGCAGGCTCGGCAGTATAGGGGCTGTCCCTAGTTGTTTGGTAGCTGGCTGGGGGTGAGTAGAGCAGAAGGGTTGTGGCCAGGAGTGTAACAGCCTGACAAAGGAGGTAGCTGGGGTGTGGGCTCTGCCTTGGTTGGTTTGTATTTAAAAAAACACACTGGCTGGCGAATTGTTTAAAATCTCAAGGTAGCCCTAGCCAGTTTGGCTCAGTGGATAGAGCGTCGGCCTGCGAACTGAAAGGTCCCAGGTTCATTTCCGATCAAGGGCACATACCCGGGTTGTGGGCTCAATCCCCAGTGGGGAGCTTGCAGAAGGCAGCTGATCAATGATTCTCTCTCATCATTGATGTTTCTATCTCTATCTCTTTCTCCTCCTTCCTCTCTGAAATCAATAAAAATATTTTTTTAAAAAAATTAAAATAAAATAAAATCTCAAGGGATTGAGTAACCCCGGGAGGGGCAGTCCTCCAGGATCAACCAGGCCCCAGATGTCAAAGCATCAGAATACAGAAAATAAAAAACATGGTTCATATACCCCCCTCAGCCCCATCACACTCAGTCAGCCAGGGTCAGAAGCAGCCCTTACGCCAATCATAGAACTAGTACTGCCTTATACGTACAAATCCCTCTCCTTCCTCTCTGGGTGGCACTTTCCACTGTCTCTATATTTAACACAATAATAATTAAGAATTTGGAAAAGAGATGTGATTCAACTCTAACATTTCAAATTACGTGTTCCCATGAGCACCGGCAGCAGTTGCAACCAAGACTCCACTTCTTAAGTTTCCTGACACAGCTGGGTTTTTTTCAACCATTCCCTTAACTAATGTCAATATAAATGTTCATGTAAAATAGTTTGGATAACTCTTCACTCTGCCTCTTCTCTAAAGGTGGATCTGGCATCATTTGTCATCTGTCACTCTGGCACAGGCATCTGCTAACTCTGTTTAGTTTATGTCACACAGACTTTGATGAAATAGTCCTGGGAAAAATGAAACTGCATCTCATAATCTTTTCCCTTTTCGCCTCTGGTTGAGGAATAGAGTGGCAGTGGGTTAAAGTCCCTCCAAAAGATCCTTGAAACATGTCCTAGATGTTTGAGAAAAGCTAAGGCAATACCTCTCACATGTCTTCATGATTTATAACGTCAGATGGGAAAACACTATAATGGCTTTCCATTATCGTCTTTTTGTCAGAATGACACCAGACACATTTCTTTCTGGATTTCAGTTTTAAAGTTAAAGTTCAAGGCCACTGACATTTATTTATTCACTTAGGCAGTGAATACCACCCTGGTAATATTATCATCTAGTTCTTCTACCTCTGATTTTTAATTTTATCCTAAAAGCAAGGAATGGTTAGGGAATAAGTTCAGAATCACACACTCCATCATTGTTTAGATCTGAATTCACAATAGAGTGCCAAAACCTTCTTCACTGTTTACTTTTTTAAATATTCAAATATTTGTTAAAACGTTAACTACATTTAACATTTTATTTTTTAACTTATCTTTATTGTTGAAAGTATTACAGATGTCCTCTTGGTCGTCTTTTTCCCATTGACCCCCTCCACCCTGCACCCACCCCTCCCAGGCCTTCACCACACTAGTGTGTGTGTCCATGGGCTATGCATATATGCATACAAGTTTCCAGGTTAATCACTCCCCCCCACCCCCACCTTTCCTCTGAAATTCATCAGTCTGTTCCATGCTTCCATGTCTCTGGATCTATTTTGTTCATCAGTTTATTTTGTTCATTAGATTCCACATATGAGTGAGATCATGTGGTACTTATCTTCCTCTGACTGGCTAATTTCCAGCGCAATTTACAATAGCTAAGATTTGGAAACATCCCAAGTGCCCATCAGCACATGATTGAATAAAAAAGCTGTGGCTCATTTACACTGTTTACTTTTTAAGAATATTTCCTTCTGTGAACCATAATGTGCGCAATTTAAATGTAAAAATCTGCATTGTTTATACTTACAACTTTTTAACTCTTGGAGGAAGCCTGATATAGAACATGTTGCTCATGTTCAGATCATCTATCTGCCATTATGCATTGGAACTCCTAAACCCACTTTCCCACAAAACATGGTCTCTACCAAGGTTAACGTCATACTGAAGGCTCACAGTTAAGTAATATATCTCCAGGGCCAAAGCCAAATAAAATAAATCCAAGACATGTATATTTACATACCCTTACCATGAAAAGCATTTTACCTAATAGCTACATGGAAAAAATACCTAAGCATTTTCATTCTTAATAGAAAAATAAATCTTCATTGATCTCTGGCCAATTAGCTAAAAAAACAAAAACCATTTTACACTGCTTTTACTTAAACTAGAGCTCCAACTTTCTCCTTTCTTTTTCTATTAACTTTATAAGAAAAGTAATCTATATTTGCTTCGTTTTCCTCTTTTTCTGCTTAATATATTATCTACCGTCACCTGGCTTCTGAACCAAGTTTCTTTGTAGAGATAATTTTCCTGTTCTAGTTTGATAAAATCAGGAAATGCACAGAAAAGGAAATATACTAATAGACTTGCCAACGCAAGATAAAGCATGAAATTAAGATTGGTACATGAGTTCTCCAGTGCTACTTTCATGGCCATCTGTTGTTTAGGCCTGCCCAGAATCTATTCCTGCTTCTGATAATATCACCCTGATTTTTATTTTTTATTAAAAAAAATTTTAGGAGTCTCTGACAGCACCCTCTCTTGAAATCAGGAGATGGATGATGTCTTGCCAATGAAAGTACAGCTTCTCCTTGGCTCTTGTGATGGTTTAAGAGAGATCACAGGACTCAGACTAGCCGATCAGAAAGCAATGCAGAAATTTTGCTGCAATGTTTGGCAAGTTTTTTTCCATTGAAGTTGGTAAACTGTATAAAATAGAAGCTTAGTGATGTTGGTGGCCACTTTGCTATCATTAGGAGAGAGCTGGTCTGAGCAAGCAGCTAACACAGAGGAAAGCAAAGGCAAGAGATGAAGAGATGATTTCTGGTGACATCATTTTAAACGTGAGGGCTGGTCCTGCCCAGGAGATCCACCCCTAACATTTAATAGCTTCAATACATTCTTTCAATGCTTTGTTTTACTTGTTAAAACCACTCGGACTTTGGTTTCTACCAACCACTTATACTAAAAGAACTGGAATAATACAAATATCTATGTTATATAATCTGTATATTAGGTATATAAATGTGCCAGGCAATAGGCATTCTGGTGGAATTATTATATGCTATAACTTTTTTTTGAAAAAAAATTATGATCTTACAAAAAGCATGTGAAATTTTTGCAACTAAAATAAAAGAGAATGCAAAAAATAAAAGGAATTAAAAGCCAAATGTCCTTTTTACCTCTCATTCTACTTACAATCACTGAATCAGTTGACAATTCCCTCTTTGAACTCTATTTTATTGACTTCCATTACCACCTAATTTTTTGAATCTCCTCCCAACCACTTCAAATATTCCTTTGGATTCCATTCACAGCATCTTTTCTTTCATTTACATTCTAGTGTCCCAGAATTATATACTCGGTTCTCTAGTTATCTATCTCCTTGTACTCTTGCGATTATTGCAATAACCTTCTAACTGCACTGCTGTGAATGTAACTATTTTGATAGTTTCCTTTGTTTTCTTGCTTGAAAACTTCCGAAGGGTTACCACTGCCCACAGGATAAACTACAAACTCCTTTCCATGGCATCCCATGCTTTCAAATGGCAGCTAACCCCTCTAATCCCATCTCTCTATTCCCCAAATAAGCCATCTGCCTAAAGACACTGTCTCTGGAGAGTAGGTCTTTCCTCCTACTTCTTAGTTGAACCTCATAATGATACAATATTCTATTCCCTAGTGAACATTATAGAGTGCTTCTAGGTGCCAGTCTCAGTGCTAAATTCTTACCTGCATTATTTCATTTAATTCATGTTACAGCCCTATGAAGTAAGTGGTATTATTATTGTGATTTTATAGTTCAGAGAATCTGAGGGAGGGTCAGAGAAGTACCTTGTTCACAGTCATGCAGCTATTAAGTGATGGCTTTGGCCTCTTAATTAGACTTGTAGAATATACCTCTGGTTACAGGCCTACTGCACCATTAACATATGAACTCCCCAAGAGCCTCTGAACATTAGCGGGTTACTCAGCCCCAACACCAAGCCTTCCAGAAAGTGGGCTCTCAGTTTGTGCAGTTGACTTACTGAATGAATGAATGAATGCTATGAGGGGCAAAGAAAAGAGAAAGAAGTCATCATATTTATTATTAGCCTCTATCTCAAAATGTGATTTCATTTTCAGGAATATATTTTCCTTACTAATCCTTTAAAACTACCATTTTGAGAGACATTTTATACTCATTCTATATTTTTAATTGAAACTTCTATTAAGGTAAATGTAGATTCACCTTCAGTTGTGAGAAATAGCTCAGGAAAATCTCGTGTCCCCTTTATTCAGTTTCCCTGAAAAATAAAATCTTGCAAAAACAATACTACAGTTTCACAATCATGATGTCAACAATAATACTGGCACGATGGAGAACCTTCCATTGCCACAAAGTTCACTCTCATTGCCCTCATATAACTAAAAGTGCTTCCTTCCTTCCCATTTCTCATTCGTTTTCCATTTCCATAATTTCGCCATTTCAAGAACGCTACATAAATGGAATAATAGTTTGAAGCCTTTCACACCTGCTTTTTTAAAAAATTCTTTACATGTTCTAATTTGTCAAATAAGTAATTTGCAACTATTTTCTTCCTGTCTGTAACATACCTTTTCACTGGCTTTAAAATAGAAAAAGTTTTAAATTTTGATTAGATCTCATTTATCAATTTTTTCCTTTATGGATCATGTTTTTTTAGATCAAGACTAAAAACCTCTATCTTGCCTTGGATCATGAAGATGCTCTTTTATATTTTTTCTTAAAATGTTATAATTTTATATTTTACATTTAAATCCATGACCCTTTTGAGTTAATATTTGCATGAGATGTAATGTTGAGTTCAACATTTTTATGCCTATAGATGGATGTCCTAGCACCTGTTGAAAAAGCTATTCTTCCTCCATTGGGCTGTTTTTGAACTTTGTAAAAACTTTGAATCTAAAGTTATTTTTTTTAAGTTTAATTAAAAATAACCTGCTTGAAGGTGATGAAAATGTTTTGGAAACAGGTAGACATAATGGTTGCACAGCATTGTAAATGTACTAAGTGTCAGGGAGTTGCAAACTTTGAAATTGTTGTTTTTGTGTTACATGAGTTTCATTTTAATAAAAAAAGTGGAAACAAAAAGCTTATTGGTTGGACATCAACTAATATTTTAAACAATTTAAATAAGGTTTTCAAAGTCTGTATATAAAAGCCACTTTTCCTATCACCCCTGAGCCTGCTCTTTACTCTGCATTTGGTTATAGTTTCTAGATCTCCCATTGCTAGTTAGGTACCATCCTAATGTCTAACCTCTGAGGGGAGCATTTTTAACAGTGAGTCAACATGTGGGCAGTTAGAGAAATTTTTAGTAGACCTAATATTTCCTGGCCCTCGATCCCTGCATGCCCTTTGTCATTCTTTGATCATCATTTATATCCTCACTTGTCTTCATCCTTCTGAACTAAAGTGCCAGAAACAGAATGCTCTACTATATCAAGGGTGATCTCTGCTTTTTCTCTGAGCACACAGCCCCGGAATAACATAGTGTATCACTTTTCTGGCAAGGGGTTCACAGGTCTCTCCTAAATAAAAGCAACATAGTGAGTCAAGGGCAGAGTCTCTAGAAACTCCAT
The DNA here is from genome assembly GCF_027574615.1 of Eptesicus fuscus. NCBI lineage: Eukaryota > Metazoa > Chordata > Mammalia > Chiroptera > Vespertilionidae > Eptesicus > Eptesicus fuscus. Next base: position 37,520,312 of record NC_072491.1, on the reverse strand, counting down.
GACTTGCTGAATGTCTAGACAGTTCTGCAATGAAACCTTTTCTTCTGCATCTACTTTAATTAATAGCAAAGGAGTCCACACTTAGATCTGGAAGATTCCTGATCCCCAGGAATCTTGGAGATGACCTGGGGGCTCATTGTATCAAGACCTAGCTTTAAACAAATCAGAGTGATATATGTATTACTACATTCACATTATATCCAAATGGCTGACCAGTGTCAGTCTGGAAAACCCCACACTTAGCATATGTTTAAATACTTTCTGGAGAGATAAAATTCCTTCAAGCCATCTGACTCAAGATACCTAGTCATGGCCATCAAAAATTACAAATTTAGTCCAGAAAACATGGTAAACTGGAGTCAAGTTTATACATAATAGTAAAACATCTCATCAGAGTATAGAGCTGAAATGACTAGCGTGCAGAGGAGGCATTTGCATTTCTCTGTGGATTATGCTCTTCCTCATGACTAATATCCTGAGCAGAGATGAATGGTGAGAAAATAAACGTTACAATATTATAGCCTGCTTTTAATTCTAATTCACTGTTACTGTTCATTTATGTCACTATTTGTCATTTCTTCCTTTAAACCCTAATGACATCTCCATCAGATAAAAGCTGTGCCATATCCTATGAATGCATTTATCTTTTTTTCCCTTCATATTATCATGAAACTTCTACACCAGTGTTCCCATAGTGTGTTTTGCTGAATATTAACAAATCTTCCATGAAATATTCCCTGTCCTCTAGTAAGTTTGGGAAATATTGCATGCCACCTGTCTCCCCCGAAGTCATGATGTTCATAAGTTCATTAAAAAGTTGGAAAAGTCCTGAAATAGAGCTGTTTAACTCCGTTTCTTAAACTTATTTTGACCATATCATATTTTGTATGTGTATTTCACCTAAGAACCTTTCTGGAACACCAGTGTCTAGAATGCTGTTATAGAACAGCCTATGTGTGCTGGTTCCATTTTGTTCTTATTACTGTAATTAAATTTGCAATCTCAGCATATACCTGCAATTTCCAAAAAGTCAAACCTAGTTATAGATCTTTGTTTCCTTCAATGGATATTTCTTTTGACATTTCTGAGTTGGCTTACACAATCAATAACATACACATTTTTCAACCATCTCCATGGGATTTCATAATTCTTTATCATTGCTATGAACTAGATATTTCAACTTGCTTCTGCATACAATGCCCAGACTTTCTAGCCTGGCATTCAGAGACCTACACCATCCAGACCCAACCTTCTTTTCTATCAGTAGCTCTTCCTAATCACACTCACAAATCTTAATTCTCTATTCAGACTGATCCACACACCATTCCACCAAAATACCTGCTGCATTTGTTTCTCAGCATGTGTATTCATGCTGTTCTTCTCAGCAAGGTTGCCATTCAAATTCCAGGAACAGCAAAAGTCTCTTATCTCCCATGAAGCTTTTCCAACCATGGTCACTATTAAGCTTTGTTTTCTGACCCCCCATTCCTAACAGTTACTGTCTCTACAACTCACCTTGGCTCATATTTGTTGATTTGTTTCATATGTGCATAATTTTTCTTCTATAAAGCCTGTAATTCTTAAAGGGTAAAAATCTGTTTTTCATGAAGTTTTGTCTCCTAAACAGGTGAGAACAGCAGAGGAATTGGTTAAATTAAAATGGAAAGAAGTTAATATGATCATACTACATTACACTTTATTGTTATTGACATTTATGATACAATGTTACTATTCTAGTCTTTTACGCAAACAAAAATAAATGATATAAAACACATAATACACTTTATTTTAACCATACCCAAAATACTGTGTGATTGAAACTATGTTACATGTATATTTTACAAAGGAAAGTATAGACTACTTTAATAACATCTTCAGATGAAATTTGTCATTATATTTTGGATGTTATACAGCATTAAATATGGATATATTCAAGAGAGTTACTATATATAGAACCAATTTTACTAATTAAGATAATGATAACTGTGTAAATGAATACTTATAAAAATATGTTTAAGCAAAAGCTATGTTCTACTTATTTATTTGGCAGTAACAAAAATATATATTCATCTGAAACTCTAATAAATTTGCTTGAGGCATTAGATATGCAAATTAAAAATGTATGTTTTCTAAAGCATTTTATCAACTTAGTGTTCTTGACTTAATACAGTATATATACCTCCATGATATTAGAATAGGTTTGCGTTACAAATAATGTTATTTCAAGTAAAAAACATAGGCAGTCATTAACACATCCAATACATAAATGAGGCCCACGGGCTGTGCCTTGTACACAGTTGAACTCAAACACATTTGTTGAATGAATACACAAGTGGATGGCATTTATTCAGTTATTTTCACCCAAATGTAATTACCCAAAGCTTTCTATTTCTAGTAAAAATATCATTTAAAAACTCAACACTTTGACTTAATCAGCTACTTCTTCTGGAAAGCAAAGGTAGGTAAAGTGATTCCAGATTAAGTTGCAAACTAATGTCAGTGTTCAAAACGATCTCTACCAGATGTGCTTACTGTATATGTAGGCAACTCTGGTGTTTACAGGACATTTAATATTTTGAACAACTCCATATATCATATCTTCATACAAAACAAGACATCATAATCTAATTTCTATAATGTATTATCATGAAAAACAAGAAGCAGTAAATATCAATGTGTATATTTATATATTAGTAGACTTAGCAGACTTCAGGTGTCTCTCAGTGAGTGAGGCAGCTATCCTGAGTGAAGCAGGCCATATGCCTATGCAACAAAGGCTAGACCCGTGGTCGGCAAACTGCGGCTCGCGAGCCACAAGCGGCTCTTTGGCCCCTTGAGTGTGGCTCTTCCACAAAATACCATGGCCTGGGTGAGTCTATTTTGAAGAAGTGGCGTTAGAAGAAGTTTAAGTTTAAAAAATTTGGCTCTCAAAAGAAATTTCAGTCGTTGTACTGTTGATATTTGGCTCTGTTGACTAATGAGTTTGCCGACCAGTGGGCTAGACGATGCACAGGCCATACTGAACCGTCTTCCACGCATGCACGACTTGGCAATCTGAATGCTGAGATCACCGGCAAAGGTAGTTTTGAAGCAGTAAAAATTTTCTAAAGCCGAAGTCTAACAACAGTTGTGGCATTACAGCGCCTAAGGAGATTGAAGGAATCAGCCTGAACCCATTCTTGGCCCAAGTTCCTCGTGTACCTTTCCCCCAACGCTTCGGCTTCATGCAGGGTGAAACTTTCTGAGGCTCATCACGAAAACTTCAAACACTTGATAGGGTACAGAATAGCTTTCTTAATCCAAGTTCAGATCATCTATTTCAAAAGCTTTGGCCTTTATAATTAAGCAGAACAACTGAAAATTCATTCAGCAAATTGGTTAATATAGTTACATATTAATGAAATAAGGACTACTGGCTTTGAGAAAGTAATTAAACTATAATTTAGTGCAATAATTCTCTTGAAAGTACGTCTTTAAAAATGAAACATAGTTTCCAAAAGCTTAGAAACAATTTAGTCACACACTGAAGGTTAGTTTCAATACTAGTAAATACCACTAATGTAGAAAATCTAAAAAATGACCATAGTCAAAAATCCTTGTACAACTTGGGAGTCCCCCCAAACATAACTAATAGTCTACTCTTGACCAGAAGCCTTATCAAGAACATAAACAACTGATTGATGCACATATTGTATGTTATATGTATTATATACTGTATTTTTATAATAAAGTAAGCTAGAGAAAATAAAATGTTATTAAAATCACAAGCAAGAGAAAATACATTTATAGTATTGTATGCATTTGTTGAAAAAAATCTGCATGTCAGTGAACCCAATGCAGTTCAAATCTGTGTTGTTCAAGGACCAACTACATATTATAGTATCATACGAATTTAAATTAATTTTAAATTGAACATCGTGGATGCAAAAAGAGTGGTCACTGAATTGAAACCACTTGAAAAATGTGATTTAAAGAGACAGGAAATAGTATGAGACTTCTAAGATTGGGATACTGGCTCATAAAATCAAGCTATACTCTAAAGTCAACATTAGATATACAATATAAGGAAAATAATACAAAATTTTTCTTTCTTTCTTATTTCCTCCTTATTAAATAGTAATGGGCAATATATGTAAAATTTTAGTTTCCTAAAATTGCTCATATTTATAATTATGAAATTGTAAGATATCTTTGTAAGATATAATAAAATATTTAATGTGTATGACTAGGAGTTACTTGTTATCACATAATTTGGAATCCAGTCCCCAGTTAAGAACATTTTCTATGCATGCCCTTCCCTTTTAGGTGGAGAAAGGGAGATGTCCAAACTCAGAACTTGGAAGAACTGTTGGCAGACTTTAGCAATGTTTAAAGGTACTCAGGTTGTACAGGAGTGTGTGAGCATTTAGGTAAACCTGCTCTAAAAACTCAACGCCAGTGAAATGTCCAATGTCACACAGAAGTGCATCATGGTATTGAAAAATTGTTTTTATTCACTCATTAAATAGACATTTTTTACTGTTACCACTGCTTTGGAATCACAGTCAAATATTATATGATGTACTATTCCAGACTCAAAATATAGCTAAAACTGTTATCTTTAATTTGAGGAATTTTTTTTCAGATTGCAACAGCATTGGATTACTTCAAAATATGTATTTAGAAAGGTAAAATGTCCTGGAAATCCTATGATTTTCATATATTAAAGGCATTTTACTTATTTCCATTCATTTTTTTCTCAATATAAGATGTATAATTTAATGGCAACACAATCCACATAACTCCTACTTTACTAAGAAATAATTGGTAACATTTACAACAGTTCTGCTGGTAACCATAATGTATTAAGAAGGCAAACTTGCCTCGCTGGCATGTTTCAGTGGTTGAGTGCCAACCTATGAACCAGGAGGTCATGGTTCAATTCCGGTCAGGGCACATGCCTGAGTTGTGGGCTCCATCCTCAGTGTGCAGTGGGGTGTGCAGGAGGCAGCCGATCAATGATTCTCTCTCATTATTGATGTTTCTCTCTCTCTCTTCCCCTCCCTCCTCTGAAATCAATGTAAAAAAAGAAAAGGCAAACTCCCTGGGTTCAAAATCCTGGTTCTACCACTTGTCAGTCATGTAGTCTTGGGCCAGTCACTGGACCATTCTCTGTTTCAGTTCCTGAACTGTAAAAAGGGGGTTATAAAAAGAATGCCACCTGGAATTGTCATTATGAAGATTAGTGAAGTAATAACAAAAAGAACAGGTAAAGCACTTGTACGTATTGCTTGGCACATAGTAATTATTTAACTGTTATCTATAATTTTTATTATAATAAAAAATGAAAAAGGCTGATGGTAATATACACCATTATTAACTTTGGAGCATTTAGTAAATGCCAAGCACTTATTAAAGTAAATGGTATCCTTACACTATGTTTAACCCTTAAAGTAATAGTAAAAGCATTATATCTCAAAGAATGTAAGTCCTTAAAAACATGCTAACTTATACATACCACAAGAGCAGGTAATTCCCCCATGAAACATACCAAAGTGTGACCAAACTGTTTAAGGACCCTTTCATCCCTCTAAGAGATTACTGCTGCCAGGACAGTGATTAGAAAACACCAATGACAGAATGAACAGTACCTGCTAGTTAGTCAGTTTTGCTCACTCATTAGCTCTACATAGAACTTACTCAAATTTTCAGTATGTGGAAAGTCACAATTTGCTGATATCATGGACCTTTAGGATCACTTGCTGATAGTATTGAGAATGTTAAAAGCTAAGAATGTACTTAATATAAATATTTATGTTATACTCATCTCTTTATTACATTCAAAATGTTCAATGTTTTTCTTTGAAAACTCTGATGTTGGTTTCTTTATTTTTCATTACAAATATGAATCTATTGCCAAAATCTTAAGAGATCCTTTGCCAAATAACAATATTACCTTAACCAGTATATAAATAGCTCATACATATGTAAACATGGCATTTTTGTTATTTAATACACAACTGCTAGTGATGAAGGTCGTTAATGATAGCTTGAAAACCATGAACAAAGTTTATAAATTAAAGTGTAGTAATGGTTTATATATACTTTAGTTTTGAAAGCATTTTTCATACTAAATTAGTCCAAATTCATAAAATTATAACAATCACAATAAGGGCATTTTAATTATTTTGAAAGTTATGAATTTAAACTCAATATTACTGTATTCACTATGCTAACAACATTATTTTATCAAGGTAGAAATGATAAAAATTATGCACAGAATACGTCTTGTGCTTCCATAGATTATCAAGGTCTCTAATAGTCCTTTTAAAGTTCACCAAATAAAGCTTTAGTTTCATATCTTATACATATACCTTGATAGAAAAAATGCTGGGTAGGGTGTATTCTCTTAAGAGTTTGATGTCTTATATGAAAGCCTTTATAAAATTAAGAATTTTAAGTATCTAAGTTAAAGGTTGAGTTTTTAAATAGACTTATTTTCCCCTCCTTTAGCCTCGTCTTCTTTTCCACCTCCCCAATCTCTGCCTCTTCCCACCCCCTGGCCACGTCTGACAGCACCAGTACACATAGCCCAAGAAAGCCACGCCCACTTCAGAGACCCATAATAATGATCATCATGTCCAGCTCTGGCCTCTGGAACTGTCCAGGAGCATGAAGGACACCGGGAAGCAGCTGGAAGAAGGTCTTGATGGAGGCCTCAATCGGTGTCTTCTCCTCTCCGGACAAAACACCCTTTGAAAGAGGAAAGCATGCTCTTCACCTTTCATTCAGGAACTATTTTCTCTGATGCAGAGGGACTGAGGACTAGGACGCCAGTCTCTGTTTTCTGTAACATTTCTGCACAGTTGAGGAACTGTGGGCATGTGTCTTCAGAGATCCATTATTACGTCTTCCCATTTGGAGAAGATAAAACTAAACACAATGAAATAATTTTAGTAAATGGGAGAGTGGGCACGATGGTTCATTTTGTCCTCTGATATTTTTTTCTGTAATATCCAGGGATGAATTTTACCCTAAAAACGAATAGTTCCTGTCAATACATAGAGAGATCGGTTTGTGAAGCTGAATTGTCTGAATGAAGGGCTATCTATTTCCAGCACAGGAGGAGCTGAACATTAGTTATTGACACCATGGTGAAAGATTAAGAGAAAAAATTCACTTTTCTTTGAGTGCAGAGTGTTTCGCCAGGCGGTCCTTTGTCTAGTCCAGGGCTCAGAAGCTCTGCTCGCCAGGTTCCTAGAGGTTCTCTTCATTCTTCTCCAACGGGGGGAGGCGGCTCGCACAGCTTGTACAGCCTAAAAGAGGCATGAGAAAGTGTGACCGTGGCCTGACCCAGTGACATGACTGGAGGTGTTGTTATTAGTATAACAAACACATTAGTATAATAAATACACTAACAATAATTTCTTGGTTTGGGAGGCATGACCATATTGCCTCTTTCACTAAAAATCACATATGAATTAGCAAATTCCCAAATTTCGGTTCTATTTTTTAATTTTTTATTTATCCTCACCAGAGGATATTTTTCCCATTGATTGAGAGAGAGAGAGAGACAGAGAGAGAGAGAGAGAGAGAGAGAGAGAAATATTGATGTGAGAGATACATCGATTGGTTGCCTTTTATATGCACGCACCCCCTTGGGGGCTGGGAAACCTGCAACCCAGGTATGTGCTCTTCACTGGGAATCAAACCCAATACCCTTTGGTCCCAGGGCCAAGGCTCTAACCACTTACCAAACTGACCAGGGCTGTTCTATTCTCTAGAAAACACCAGTGTCTCTGTACACACAAATATGATGTGCCCTAACCGGTTTGGCTCAGTGGATAGAGCGTCGGCCTGCAGACTCAAGGGTCCCAGGTTCAATTCCAGTCAAGGGCATGTACCTTGGTTGCAGGCACATCCCCAGTAGGGGGTGTGCAGGAGGCAGCTGATTGATGTTTCTCTCTCATCAATGTTTCTAACTCTCTCTCCCTCTCCCTTCTTCTCTGTGAAAAAAAAAAAAATATTTAAAAAAATATGACGACTGGTTGGGCACTGCTGTCTTGTTCATGCCAGCTGCTTTGCTCCTATGCCCGCTGTTCTTCTCCCTGGTAGCAAAATTGATTCTCTAAATTCCACAAGATGATATTATTATGATAATTATCATCATGTCTCTCATGATTGTCTTGTACCAAGATTACATCTACCCCTTAGGGGTCTCCTGATTTTCTGACCACTTTTAGAAATTGGCTTCATTTGGTACCATCTGGTGGTACAGGCAGTTCGATATGGAATGGCTGCTGTGGCAGAGTCCTGAGTCCTGAACATCGAAGGTACAACTAGCTGGTGTTTCCGAAGAAATATATGCCCCGCTTTGCCCATCCTTCCCCTCACCTGTCAACAGAATCAGGTGGAGATTCACGTGGGTCTAGGAATCCATCTGAACTGGTGGAGATGCCGGGAGATGGGGAGACGCTCCCTCTTTTCATCCCAGGTCTAGTTGTTTGTGACCATACAGCCTCAAGGCCAAGTTCAGGGGACTACCTAGGACTAGACACATTCTAGTGCTCCACATTCCCCTGAGTGGTGGAATCCTAACTCCAGAACAAAGGAAAGAGGAACATGGTTGCAATAGTGGCCACATAGGGCATACCCATGATGTAAGGCATAGTCTGAGAGAACATCAGCTGGCCTAAGGTGGCTGGATGTTGGACCCCACCTGTGGTCCTCAACAGTGCCCTTGGCCACGCTGGTTCTCCTTAGTTTCATGGTCTAAAAAATAAGTGCAGATTTCTGCTTTGCTTCCTTTGAAAAGCACTCCAAACCTAGGGATAGCTGCCATATTCACTCCCTTTAAACACATTAAAGTGAACCCAGCTTAAATGAGTGTTGGCAAATTTAGCAAGTTAAAAATTTCCTCTCCCTTTAATACTTAATCCCATGCTAATTCTAAATCAAAGAGGAAGAATGAGAATGATTTAATATTGAGTTAGAAACTTAGTTAACAAAATGAACTTTCCTAGTCTGGACACACATGCAAGAAGTTATTGCCTTGGAGGTTTGTAAAACGTATTTCAAGTCTGGAAGGTGGTTACTGTTCCACGTGTCACCTCCGTAGAAGAAAATAAATACTGAAATAAGGACATCTGATATCAGAAAGCTTATTTCACCCTTCCCGGGGAAAATAATACATTAAAATGACCTGATAGACTTCTAAGCAGCTTTTTTCCAGCTAAAGGATATGGTATTGCTTCAAATTGCATGCCCGGGGCTGGAATAGCAGAATAATTGGGAAGTTCTTCCCCTCGTGAATGCCTATCCTCATTTCCCAACAGTGCTGCCTGGGGAGTGAGAAGGCACAGTGGCCGCAGCCACGCGGAACAGACACAGTAAGTTGGGTAGAGGATGTCCTTCCTCGGCTGAGCCATCACATTCCATTTCTTTGAGCTGCATGTTCACACAGAATGTAACTAATGCCACGGGGTAGGCAAGTCTTTGAAACGTCTGCCTTGCAATCTGGCGAAAAGGCTACTTACTGCCTGTGATCACCTAATGAAATAATAGCTCTGGGTACTGCAGAGCTGGGCAGATTCAGCTTCTATGAGGCTTTTTGGAAGCGATTCAGGGTTATTTGAGTTCAGACACATTTGTAATGGAAATTGTGGGGCTTTGGGGATTTAGAAAAGCAGATGAAGTTCGGAAGTAAAATGTAATAGGTAAGAATTAGACTTTTTCTCTGCACCGAGGCATTTGTTTTTTGGCAGCTAAATTGTTAGGTAATAGGAGGTCTTTGTTTGGCCCTTGCTTTTCTCCTTCCACTCATGCACACCAGCGGCCCTGCACAAAGAGGTGTGGTCCCAGCTCCACTTTTGTCTTTTCCTGTTGGAGCTGATATTTCCACCCAAATCTAAATCTGCAGAGTAGAACTTTCAAATTGCAGTCTATAGATCACGCCCTTTATCTGTGTACATGGCAAAGTACAAGTTGAATTAAAGGAAACCACAAAGCAAATGCCTCTTTCAAGGCTAAAGTCCAGTAACACTCCATTGCTAGGCAATTTCCCCATTACACACAAAAGAAAACTGTCTCAGAGGATAAATAACATGACTAAATAAGGTCACATAGCAGGAGCTGAGACTTAACCATCTTGTCACTTTTAACCACCATAGTATGCTTGCCTCCCAATCCTACATAATAAAAGCCTAATATGCTAAGTGTCTGGTTGTCCGGTGACCAGTGGACTGACTGTTCAAAAAATCAAAGCATAATATGCTAATGATATGCTAAGGCTGCTCAACAGCTCACTTTGATGTGTACTGACCACCAGGGGGCAGTCAACAAGTCGCTATGGCGTGCACTGACCAACAGGGGGCAGATGCTCTGACCGGTAGGTTAGCTTGCTGCTGGGGTCCGGCCAATTGGGACTGAGAGAGACAGACCAGGACACTCCCTGGAGCCCTCCCGTGGTCCCTCCCCGGCCCTGATCATACACTGGTGGGGTCCCTTGGCCTGGCTTGTGCCCTCTTGCAATCTGGGACCCCTCGGGGAATGTCAAAGAGCCAGTTTCAGCCCAATCCCACAGGCCACTGCCCTCTGGAGGGCGCCAGACACAAGGCTCATGGCTGGCGAGTGCTGCTGCAGCAGGTAGGAGCTGCAGGCGGGCGTTGGACTACGGGTTTCAGCCTGATCCCTGCAGGCCACCAGAGGGGCCCACCCGTGCATGAATTCATTTGTGCACTGGGCCTCTAGTTATGCAAAAAAAAGAAAAATCAAGCTTTCATTGAACAATCCTTTAAAGATTTCATAATGCAATAGAAAATAAGACAAGTGTGCCATTCCAGCTGAAATGTAATATTTGGTTCTTGGTGAAGATGTGCTAATTGCTCTGAAAAGCCAATGTATGAACAGAGGAGGAAGAACCTCATCTGTACTGCCCACAAAGGCATCTCCACATGGATGTCCCATTGATCCTTAGTCTCAATAGTACCGGCTGAGTTCGTCATCTTTCCTCTTTGTGTGCTCTTTTCTCTGTACCTGGAACCATTCATCTCCTGTCACTCAAGCCAAAAATGGGGTGGCCATTCTAGGATCTTCTTTTTCTCAACCTTCTTCTTCCAATTAGTGTCCAAAGACTATTATTTCTGTCTAGTAAATGTTTCTCCAATCCTTCCTCTCATTTTCATCCTCAATACCATAGTAATCTCCTTTCAAGTGCCTGACTTCAGGGTTAGCTCTCCTCTGATTGGTCCTTTTAATGTTGCCAGAGACAAATTCTAAAATTTAAATCTTCCAGATAGGAAGATTGTTTATTAATACCTCCCTATGGTCTACAAGTTAAATGTCTCATACAAGTGTCTTCCTGACCCAGCTCCTGACTATGTCTCCAGCCTCACCTGGCATCATTCTCGAAGCACATTCAGCCATCGCAGAGATCTCCGTATAGTTCTCAGAATGTGATGCGTCCATAGGCACCGGTGTCATTGCATCAGCTGCACAGGACATTGATTACCATGCTGACTGGGCCAGGACTACTCTTCAACCTCCCTTCTCCATCCCTAGGCTGAGATATGTGCCCCTTCTATGTATTCTCATGGCAATCTGTGCCTGTTGCTGTCACAGCTCTTAACTGTATTCACTCTACTGAACACATTGGTGCCTGATGGGAGATTATATCTCTAGTTTTTTAAAAAATATATATTTTTATTGATTTCAGAGAGAAAAAGAGAGGGACAGAAAGATAGAAACATCAATGATGAGAATCGTTGGTTGACTGCCTCCTGCACACCCCCTACTGGGGATCCAGCCCGCAACCCGGGCATGTGCCCTGACTGGGAACTGAACGTGACCTCCTGGTTCATAGGTTGATGCTCAACCACTGAGCCACACTGGCCAGGCTATATTTCTAGTTTTTAACAAAGCACCTGACACATGCAAACACAAAGCTGAAATTCAATGTATGTTTGCTGAGTGAATTTTTAAAAATGAAAGAAAGTGAATGGTTTTAGGAAAACTATGAAGAGATGGGTTGGAGATTAGAACCAAATATTATCTTAGGCAGAGGTAGCAAATGTTATCCCCACAAAGACATTTGCAGAAATATTACCCCAGATTTGCCTGTGGATGGCCTGGTTGTAAGAGCCAAATGTTCTTCAGTTTGATGTCTTTGGGGAAGGAATACTGGTTCCCAACTGGGAGGGAATCCCAGCCACTCTTTGGACCTTAGCACTCTCTTATCTTCTACCTTTCCTTATGAGTTACATTTTACTCATCTCAGCTCTTTAGCTGAAAGCTTCTTGAGAGATGAAACTATTTCTATCTCGTATTTTCCTTCAGCATAGGAGATAGCAGAGTACTTTGCATTTCATAAGTCCTCAATAAACATTTGTAAAGTGAATGAAAGGATAAATACAATAAAATGTAAAAACTACTCTAGCTCTCTCTCTCAGGGCCATTATTCCCTTGTGAAAATGTCAGTTTTATAGCTGGCACATTTTATTGTGTTTCATTTCAAGTGTTTTAAAACATAACCCAATAAAGAAAAGAGTGAGTTCATCAGTTTATTTTCTTATATTCAGCCTGCTACTTATTGGTTTATTGATTAGGATGGGGAAGTCTTATCCTACCCAACTGTTTATTATCATGTATAAGCTCTAGCTGAGAAGACCTTGCTGAGCTGTTATCTTGTTTTCTTATTTTAATTTTAGCACTGCACTGGGTTCATTATCTAAATGTACCCTGTCTGCTCCAGGTGCTAGAGAGGTAATTCCTACGTGAAATGGTTCTTTGGCAAAAGAAAAGTCTTAGATTATAATCTAATCAAATATGGAAGATAACATTAACAAGACTTGAAGCTCAGACAGGATTAGGAGTCAGCACTAAAAATAAATGCAATTAGAACATGAGTAGTACTTCATCCATTTTCAGGGGGAAATATGTTTTGTTTTTTGAAAGTACTTTCACTGCCCACACAGTATTTCAGAACGAAATTTAACTTCATAAATGCTGCAGTTTTCATTATAACTCTGGTAACTGCTTTGTACATAGAAACAGAGTGTCTCATCTGCAACAAGGCTTAGAAGGGCCGTCTTTTTGCTAAAATGCAAAAGTACAGACACAATCAAATGTAAAAGAAATTACTTAATTTTGCCCTACTTCAAGACAGATGACTGCCTACAGGGAAGTCAAATCAACATTACTTTGATGGCTATTCCCATATTCATTTATTGTAAGGGTGAATTAAAGTCTTTTCTTGTGATGACATGTAAACTGTGAATATTTGGTCTGGTAACAAACAAAAAGCTCATTCATTCATTTATTCATTCATATATTCTTGAAATCAGCTCAGATATTCATAGGTAAGCAATGATAAACAATGAACAAAATCAAAACAACATATTCCCTGCCCCCAAATAATTCATTATTCAGGTTGGGTAAGGAGACATGTAGCAGTATATTGTAACACAATCAGGGCTGTCATCAGTCAATATACAAGATGCTAATGGAGCATAAAGAGGAAGGAAACTCAAGCAAGACTTCAAGGGGAAATGATATCTACGTTGGGTTTTGTGGTTAAACAGGAGTGTTTCATACAGACACAGATGGCAAAGGCAACCACGCCAGAGGGAACAAACAGCATGGCCAGTCATAAAAGTATAAATGAAAATAGCATTTTCATAGTTTGGCACAGTTGGCATATACATTTTCATAGGAATTGTGTGGACTTTTGTGATTGAATTCATGATGAAACTTGCAAAATTTAAATGATGTCAAGACTTCTACTTGCTACCTCTAAATTTTCTTCAGCTAGAATTCCATTTCATTCTGAGAGCAATTATGCCTAATCACATAGCCACAAAATGTCTACAAGGCCAATTTCTATGACTATAATCAGGTCTACACTGGGCATAGCCTCGAGCAGTTGCAGTAGCTGTGAGTGACGCTGCCTGGGAGAGGGTGGAACAGAGCAGACATGGGGAGTCACTTACCTGGGAGCAGACTGTGGGGTCCGGTCTCTGACTCCTAAATTCTTTGCTGTGTTCTGAACTCTTGCTCCCTGAAAAAAAGTAAAGAAAATCACTCTCGGCTCTGCATCGCATTAGTAATCAACATAGCATTAACACTTGAGTGCAGAGTATTTATTCCAACCATGTACTTAACATCAAGGGAAACTGGATGAGAAGGAAGAGAGAAATTTTCACCTGAGCATTTTCAAAAGTAATGCTTTTAAGAATTAAAACATGCTGATATATTGCTTCAAAGGATTGGTATGTATTCCAATAGCCCTCTAAATTATTTGAAATTAGTTGAAATAACAGCTTCCTGTTCACCATCTCATCTTTATTCCTAAAAGCAAGCAACGCATAAGACAATAGGAAATGAGCAGGTTATAAATATCTGCTGTGTCTTCACTTTCGTGGAACAAAAATCACAGTTATATTACACTCGTGTGTATTAGCTAAATAATTAGCTATTTTAAACTTCATAGTGTTTATCAAGAAAATAATTTCTTAAATAGTTCTAAAGCAATTTGCATGTGGATCTCTGAAATGTAAGAATTCTGCCTCAACATTTATAGCACAAAGACAATGTACTATGAGCAATGAAAAAGTCTTTACAATCTGTCAAGTTCATGAATGAAGCTATAATCATTGTTCAGTTCCTAATGGGAATTAGTTATTACATAGAACAAAACACCAGGGTGTGGGGCTGAGAACAGATAAAGGAGAGTAGTTTTAAAAAAAACCTCTGAAACCCTCTCTCCTGCTACCAAATTCTAACCTATGGGAAAGGAAGAAAGGAAAGAAGAAAGAAAAGAAAAAGAAAATTTCTCCCAAGTGGACCAAGCAGGGATGGGCAACCTCTGGCCCACGAGCTATATAAGGCTTGCAAAATCATTTGGTCTGGCCCTGCCAAGGTGTTAGGAGTTAATTGTTTGCCCAAATATAGTAGGCTAATTTTAAGTTGATAATTCTGTATGGCCTGCCAGTTATAAATATGCAAGCGGCCCTTGGCAGAAAAAAGGTTCCCCACCCCTGAAGTAAAGGAAAGCAAAAGGGATAAGGGATGGGGGTGGGGATGGGAGAGATGAGAAGGGATTTAGGAAATGCTATTAAGCAGTTTAAAAAAAAAATCACTTTTTTATTTTAAAGTAATTTTAGACTTAGAATTTGTAAAAGCAAAATAGAGAATTCTCATAATTTTTTATTAGTTTTCTGACTTATGTCCTGAGCCACTGGGTTGTACACGCCTGAGAGTACTTGCCTGTTGGTGCCTGTATCACGGTGATCTGCCTACACAGGTGTCTGGTATTAGGCAAGAAGTGCATCTTCCCTGGTCCTTGGTCCTGGTGCCCAGTCTAATGCTCTGATACTGTAGCTAAGGAGCCAGAATTCTTTGCAATCCCAGTGTTTGTTAAAATGGTCAAAGAAGAATGGTTGGCTTCCATCAAAGAATATTTAAAATGTATCATTTATTGGACAGAAAACCTTAAGTTCATAATGTAAATGGGAGTGTCAACCTCAAATTATTTTATTAATCAGATCAGATGGTTATGTGTAAGTGCTGCCGAAGATTATTATAATCATTACAAAAAAATTGTAAGGAGCACAGTACCCTTCCTTCTATCTTTTATGTCACCTACTAACTCAAGCAGTTAATTCAAACAACTCTACGGAAAGCACATATACAAAATCTGTACGTGAAAACTGTACTGCAATTAGAAATAAGAATAATAAATAATGCTGAAAAGCTTCTTCCTAAAAAAAAAAAAGAAGCTAAATATCTTAGAAATGATAAATCACTAATTTGGCAAATATTCTAACCATTCAGTCTTCTGTAAAACGGAGTCCAAGGGGTTGAAAGGCAAAAGGAACATCTTTCATTCCAGATGTGTCCTAACTGCTCAGATCCCACACTGTTAAGTGCTGGCTTGTAGACTGGTCCCAACCATCAATCCCATTGCCTGAAGCTGCTGAACCCTGGTCAGAGGATTAGCAGCAGGAGGAAGACTGCAAAAGTCCACTCCAGTTTCTCTAAAGAGAAGGCCTGGGCTCCATAATCTTTCACCGAGAAGGTAGAACTCCATCTTTGTCTCTCAGAACCACTTAGAGATGTCACCAAAGCTTAGAGCAGACAAGCAACACAGGAAGGGGTAGGGATCTAAATGTATTTATTCAATAATTAGGAGGAAGACGAAATGATAAGTACTAAAAAATAGTGCAAATTAGAAATCGACCAGGGACTTTGTAACACGTTAGTCTTTTAAAATTACGTTTTATAAATATATAGCAACAGGTATTAATGCAAATGTATGTATATTATGTTTTAAAGAAGCTTGTACCAGTTAAACAAGTCAGTAAGGCCTACACAATATTGTTTCACTTTTTTCATGTTCTCTATCCTCATTTTCAGTTATAAGAAGTTAAAGGTTTTGAGTGTTTAAGTCTATATACTTACAATGTATATGTAGCCAACTCATAATTACCCCCTTACTATTATAAAAAGATTATTATAAAAGAGGTTAATATAGTCTCCGATGAGCCACAATTCTGAAATGGCTCCTACAAGTCTGGTTGCAATTTTAATCTAGTAGCAACAGAGTGACACAGAAGATTTGTCTCTTTCTGTATGTTTCAGAGCCCACATCCCAATCCAGATCTGACTAATCGCACGTTCACCTTAACCTACTTTTAAAAACCGAACCCCAAGAAGTTCTTCCTAAACCTGCCACCTTTGCGTCTGTATTTGCCCTTTTCCAGCTGAACCACAGTATGCCACGTGCTTCTCATGGGTCGAACCTCCTTGCAACAAATCCCTCCTGGACCCTGTGAGACCTGGGTGTTCAATCTTCAGGTCTGGGGTTCACAACCTGAAGGTCCAGGGTATGTGCCCGCTGCACCTCATGTCTGCAGAGCAGTCCACAGGCCAGCGCTGGCCTCACTATCACTGCTTCTGGGTTGTTGTGTTGTTGTTTCGGGTTTCTTTTTTGACGCAAGCCCATAGGGATTTATGTTTAAGATTATCCACTCTTTAGTAAACAAAGTTCATAATTACAAAAGTGTATCTTAAAAATTAAGTCCCTCACTATCACTGGACAATTCAAACCAAGTCAGCAGGTAGAGAGATTGGTTAAACCAATTTTCTGTGGTAGCCCTAAGAGAAGGTGGCAGAATAAGATATAAAATTGTCTTTCATCCTGGCTAGGTAACTTAGTTGGCTAGAATGTTGTCCTGATGCTCCAAGATTTCGGGTTTGATCCCTGGTCAGGGCAAGGCATATACAAAAATCAACCCATGGAACAACAAGTGGATCTCTCTCTCTCTCTCTCTCTCTCTCTCTCTCTCTCTCTCTCTCTCTCTCTCCTCCTCTCCCTTCCTCCCTCCTCTCCCTCCCTCTCTCCCTCTCTCTCTCTCCTCTCCCATTCTCCCTCTCTCCCTCTTCCTCTCTAAAAATCAATAAATAAAATTTAGTTTTATATCTCTCAACTTCTTTTGTCCTTCTACTCATTATGTCTTTTCTACTAGAGTAAGCACATTTTCCTAATAATCACTAAATTGGATATTAGTGCAGTTTTGCTTCTATCTTTTCAAAGAATTTTAAGGGTTAAAAACCAATTGACCACTCCAAATGCTCTTGGATTATAGAATGTTCATCCCCTTTATAAGCTAGTACGTTCTTACCCACACATACTTCAGAGACCTACAGGCAGTCCAATGGCGTGCTTCATCCTCTAAATGAAAAACCGAGGTCTGTGCTTATCTGGCCCGTGAGGCCCTGTGAGATCTCCAGAAGCGCGCAGGGCCCTCAGTTCTTTCCTCTCCCCGACCCTTTCCCCAGTTTATTCCCTGCAATTCCCAGGAAGTGACACGTATCTTCTCCTTTACATAGGTCCCAAGCCACCCTGGCTCATTTTGCCTGGCCAACTCCCTTCCCTCCTCAGGTGACCTCTTAGACACCCTTTTTCCAGGTTCTCTAAGTTTCCTGGAGAACCTTCACGTGGACATCTGTGCTGTCTTCTTCCCTGGGAGTGTTTCTTGTTTCCAACTTACTCTCTGAGCCTGGAAAACTGCTCGTCACATCCAGGCACTTGTCAGACATCTGATGAGCGAACAAAGGAACCTTCAAATCCAGGTCTTATAACTCAACTCCCTACAGTGTGTGAGACTCACCTGCTTCCGCATTACATCTGTAGCCTGCATAATGTAGCGAGGAGGCAGTCCGTGGCTTCTGGCCAGGATGATGGCCTGCTCCACTGTCACGCTCAGGGTGCACCTGTGAGCAAAGGCAAGGGCAAGTCAAATCCCACCAGTTCGTGGTAAGCACTTCAAGACACTTGGGGTTACTAACGAAGGTAGCAGAATACACCACCCCCAAATATATCATCGTGGAGCGTTACTCATTTTCCCTTGGGTATCTCCCATGCATTCATGATGTATACATGTTAATAAATTTATTTTTCTCTTGTTAATATGTCCTTTATTACAGGGGTATCAGCTAAGAACTCAGAAGGACAGGAGAAATTTTAATTTTCCTCCCCTACACTAATTTCAAAATCAAAAGGCACCAGGCAAAATCAAAGCAACTAGACAATGAACCATTGATTTTTCTACAAAATACCTGTTCTAAAGAGATTATAGAGCTACCCTGTTGGGGTCCAAAATTAAGTGTTTAAATTTCAAACAAATCCATAATGAACTATGTTTATTGGAAAGTTTGTACACAGGAAATTAAATAACCAAAATTATAATAAGTTTTATTACCAGATATTATTCTTTACTGATATTTTATGCAATTAAAAAATGATTCCCTAATATTTCCACTCATATTGATAATAGATTTATATTGATTTATGCCTAATATAGCAGAAAATAAACAGTGAAATTAATAGTCACTAAGATCAGAATTGATTTTTTGAAAGTATATTTCTTGGACTTAATTTAAAGACTGTAAAATTTTCCAAAGGAACCTTTAATTAATTATACAACAATGCAGTACCCAGAGTAGCCCCAAGAAAATTCACAATTCAGTCCCTGAATTCAATGATTGGTGAGCCTTCTTCCTTTTCCTTCCCTTTATGGTCTTTCATATTTTTCTCTCTAGTGGTTCTTAGAGCCTATATTTAAGTATTTGTTAATGTTCTCAGGAGCTGGTTTCTGAATTGTTTTTTCAGGGGTAATTTCTGTACACATTTAATAAAAATGCTCATTACTTTCAGATGTTTTTCCTAAAATTTATTTTAGTGGATATGTTTTACTTCACTTTTCAATTTACTAGTATTTTTATGGTATTTTCTCCATGTCTGCATTTACCCCCGTGTGGTTTGATTTTTACACATGTATCTTTCTAGATCGGTCTAATTTTCCCCTACAAATGAAAGTAAGTTCAATAATACAATTGCTTTTTGTGTGTGTGTGAGAAATATCTAACCCATTTATCCCTGGTTATGAGGCTGAACTATAGCAGTCTAGGATGTGTGGTGGCTTTTGATACTGATGATTAAGGAAAAGAGAAGACAGTATTTAAAATATCACTGCTGTAAATTTAGAAAGAACCTGACAAAGTGCCACTGTGTTATTATACATAATTGCGTTCTAAGGAGAAACATGTTGCGTTCCACTGGCTGTTAAATGACTTGAAAAGCAGCTTCCACGTTAACAATACAGAGAATTCTTCAGAAAGCACTAATAACCCATATTCAAAGGCTAAAGTTTTATGTCTAGCTTCCAGTAGTGCACAAGGTTTACAAAGATTTGGTGTATGAATCTGATAATGCACCTGCCTGCTGTAAGACAATGTATGCCAATGAAAGCCAAAAGGTATCACTGACAGTTCATGTGTAAAAACCAATTGTTTACAAAGCATTTGTTAGGTTACCAGACAGACCATAACCTTATTCTCCTTCTTCAGGTCTCCTCTACTTCAATTTTAAGTTCTTACTGATCCTAACATTTTTTTTTAAATATATTTTATTGATTTTTTACAGAGAGGAAGAGAGAGGGATAGAGAGTTAGAAACATCGATGAGAGAGAAACATCGATCAGCTGCCTCTTGCACACCCCCTACTGGGGATGTGCCCACAACCAAGGTACATGCCCTTGACCGGAATCGAACCTGGGACCCTTGAGTCCGCAGGCCGACGCTCTATCCACTGAGCCAAACCGGTTTCGGCTGATCCTAACATTTTAATCAATAATGCCCATTACACCAGCTGAATGAAGTTAAAAAAAAATTGGTATCTTTTTCTAATCACACTGAAATATCTGTATGAAATTTCTTTCACCAGCATATCCAAAAAAAGATGGCTTCATCTATCCTTGCTCTTCATATTAACAACATATTCCAATTAGGCCCCAAGCTTAATTTGCCACTGTTTAAAAGTAAGACATTTTAAAAGGGACAACCAGGTCAATGTGGGAGATAATGCAAAAGGTTGATGTCTCCATGAAGGCTCAGAGTTTCCATCACAGCATCACAAGTCCATTTCCTAAACTGAGCTTATGAAAGAAAGCCTAGCCACAAATCCACAACTTCACTGTGAATGTGCCGTTATTTGCCTCATAACTTTTTATCTTCTCTCAACTATCTCAATCTGAATGTCCAAAGGAAAAGCTCAGCATTAGCAAGACGCATTTTGATTCTTGCATTGTCTGAAAAATCCCAGGTCGCAAAGAGTAGTGCATGGTTTTCCAGTGGTGTATAAATGTATACGCAGAGTCAGGTTTTAGGAGAGAACAGTTGATTTTGTAGCTATTTCCAGTGACAGTGATCTGCTAACCCTGGGCACGAGAGTGAAGGGAGCAGCCCAAAGGCCAGGATCCTAAGCAAGTCCCATTCAGTACTAGATTTCTTGTCTGACCCACCAGTTTCCTTTCTAGCATGATCTCTGTTGTAACATTAGACAGCACATTAAAATTTAAATAAATCTATATATTTTTTACTCCACCGTGGAAAATACGGACCTTCAATTTTTCAGCTCGTTTCAGATGCAATGCCACATAAAGTTTTTAGACAACTGTTTTCTTGGGAGTCACCAAAAAAAAAGGTCACAGAGTTGAAATTGTCCTTTGTAAAAAGGCAAATATAACTAGACATTGAAGACAGTTGTTTATTGATTTTAGTAATAAGACATTTCAAGTAGTGGCTCTGCTTAGGGCATACTCCTGAGGAAGTGAAATAGACAAGGCTGCAAAATTTTGCAGAAATTGTGCATTTCCCACAGAAAGAAGAAACAGAGGGTCAATATATCTGTGCTTATAATGAATAAGTCTTGACATATTTTGTGTTAATAGATCCCAAGTCACTATGATAAATGTGACTTGGAGCTAATTGGTCCAATTTAATTTGACTGTGGAAGTGTCACTAAGAAGTTCCTTTCCATCCATCCATCCAATTACTTTTCAGTGTCTACTTTGAACCTACAAGTGACATTAGGTGCTGTCAGAAGTGGATTTACCATGTGAGGATGCAGAGAAAAAGGAACCCTCGTGCACTGCTGGTGGGAATGCAGACTGGTGCAGCCACTGTGGAGAACAGTATGGAGCTTCCTCAAAAAACTAAAAATGGAACTCCCATTTGATCCAGTGATCCCACTTCTAGGAATATATCCCAAGAAACTAGAAACACCAATCAGAAAGGACATATGCACCCCTATGTTCATAGCAGCACAATTTACAATAGCTAAGATTTGGAATCAGCCTAAGTGCCCATCAGCAGATGAGTGGATTAGAAAACTGTGGTACATCTACACAATGGAATACTACACTGCTATAAAAAGGATGGAACTCCTACCATTTGCAACAGCATAGATGGAGCTGGAGAGCATTATGCTAAGTGAAATAAGTCAGTCAGAGAAAGATAACTATCACATGATCTCACTCATTTGTGGATTATAATGAACAACATAAACTGATGAACAAAAACAGATCTAGAGATAGAGAAGCATCGATCAGATGCTCAAACCTCAGAGGGAAGGTAGGGGAGGGAGGAGGAAAGGGGGAGAGATCAACCAAAGGACTTGTATGCATGCATATAGGCCTAACCAATGGACACAGACAACGGGGGGTGAGGGTGAGGGCAGGACTGGGGGAATGGGGGACAATGAGGGGATAAGGACACATTTGTAATACCTTAATCAATAAAGAAAAAATAAATAAAAAAGGTTGAATTTCAGGGTCCCTTACCTGTATGGATGCCTAGAAACCTGTTTATATAGTCACACACTTTTAAAAACTCGCAAAAGCTGTAATACTTTCAATAATAAAGATAAATTAAAATAAATTAATTAAAAAAAACTCACAAAAGCAAAATGTTTTCATTGCAAATGGTTACTACGGCTGCCTTTTTATATCCCGACTTCCCTCTGTCATGTTCTGTAGTGTTCAAATGGCCATGGTTATTTCTGGAACTAAACTAAATTAAGTAAATTAGGGGTGCATTTAGGTTAGGTTACTGGGACCTATGCATATGATTCCTAGTCACTTTCATTTATAGTTAGGTTATTAAAGTATCCTGACGCAGGAATGGATTCCAGAGTATTCCTACTGCCCACTGTACAAATTCACCCAATGTTGAAAAGGAGGTGCAGGACTCGAGGTTGTAATGCAATATGTTCATACCCTGGGGCATCCAGGACTGTAAGTATGTGTGTGGAGGAGGAGAAACAAGGTTAAAAATGCATTGAGCCAGAAGGCGACTAATGTCATCTCCATTGCTCCTTGCTACTGACTCATACGGTACGTGTGCCTCTATGAACTCATGTGGGCAACACATTATTTGGAAAATCTGAGGAACATTAGGTTTCAGAAATCCCAGTTTCTCAAATCCCTTTGCATTTTAATTAATTATTATTTGTTAATCCTTACCCAAGGATATGTGTTTATTTTAAATATATATATTTTATTGATTTCAGAGAGAGGAAGGGAGAAGAAGAGAGAGATAGAAACATCAATGATGAGAGAAAATCATTGATCAGCTGCCTCCTATATGCCCCCTACTGGAGATTGAGCCTGAAACCTGGGCATATGCCCTGACCAGGAATCGAACTTCAACCTCCTGGTTCATGGATCAATGCTCAACTACTGAGCCACAACGACTGGGCAAGGATATGTTTTGATTGATTTTTAGAGAGAAAGGGAGAGAGAGAGAGAAACATCAACTTGAAAGAGAAGCATCAATCGGTTGCCTCCCAGACTCACTCCAACCAGGAATCAAACCCACAACCTGAGTACGTGCCCTGCCAGTCAACACTTCAATAAATTGAGCCACCCAGCCAAGGCTATTTTAACTATTTTTAAAAGCTTTCTACTTTTTTATTTTAAAGAGAAATTCATTAAAGTAACCCTGTGGTAAATTCTTTTATAAGATTCTGATGTTACAGGATTATGATAATTACATGGAGTAAATGACAAACTTCTACCAATATTCTTTTATAAACTGGGGTTTGGCTGAACTAGAGTTTTACCTGACATAATTAGGCATTTGTTAATATGAGGTTTTTCTTTCAGATGTCTGTTCCAACTGATCCTAGGTAGTAGCTATCAATTTTATTTTATACTAGAGGCCCGGTGCACAAAATTTGTGCACGGGTAGGGTCCCTTGGCCAGGCCGGCGATCAGGGCTGATTGGGGCCTTCTGGCTGCTGGCCAGGGCCTTCCTTCATTCTGCGCCACCCACTGGTGGTCAGCACACGTCATAGCAAGCAGTCAAACTCCCAGTGGGTCAAACTCCTGAGGGGACAATTTGCATATTAGCCTTTTATTATATAGGATGTCAAACCACGGAGCTAAAGGTCAGGAAAAGCATGTGAACTGGTCTCTTATTTGCCATTTCTACTCCTAGATGCTAGGGGTTGAAAATGACCAATATCCAAACCTCCTTCTCAAACAAGTCTCACTGCAGAGACAAAGCCTGGCTTCCTATGTTGGCTTAATTGGAAAATTGTGTAGCTCAGTCATTAATTAAGTTGAATCTATCATACTCTATTTAGTTCACTTTCTAAGACTTCAAATATTAAATCAAATTACATGTAAATCCTTTTTAAAAACATCAAACATGACATTTCTATAATAAATTAGACACAAGATTCTTGAAACCTAAGGACCGTCTACATATTTGATCATTTGCCAGGATAACAGATAAAAACATCAGTTGTACTCTAATTACATTTTCAAACCTCCATGGATCTACTGCCTCATTTAATGTTGATTCAAATTGTACTGAACAATGAAGCCAATCTCCCAAGAGTTGAAATGTGTTAAATTGAACACTTGGGGAGATGCATCACCCCTTTTGGGCCACGAGGATGACACAGTAACTTAACCCGACATGGGAAAGGAGAACAATGCAAGGTTTGTGGCTTTGAGTTCTGTTTTCCTACAATGGATTTATTTGCTAATTCTCAGCAAGGTCATGGTCAGAAATTCTGAGGTTTTGCTAGGTAGCTAATGATTATATTGCTATCTCTTGGGGTGATCCCACATTTTCTTATTATTAGTGGAGGAGGGGCATTCAGATTCTAGTTATAAGCTAAATCACCTTTAATAAATCACCTGAAAACCTAATGTAATGAAGATTTCCGAATCTGTAGCCACAATAATTTTGAATAAATCAACATTATGTAGATGTTGAAGTGAAAACATATTTTTAAAAGTAATTAAAAATAAAAATGCAACCTTTGGCAAAGGATACTTTGTTTTTATTTCCCCCCTTTTTTTTAGAAAAAAAAAAATCAGTATTCATATTTCACCAACAAGTCTCTAAAGGACCAGGTGTTGTAATCACGGTCACACAGGGAGGAAGTCACAGGACTCAAAACCATTTTCTGATTCAAAATCTAGGTCTCTTTCCATTAATGCAAAATTGTATCACGTAGATGGCTGCATTTAGAGAATTCTACCTCCACACATCCATAATTCAACAATCACAATCTTGGCTCAGCATTTATACTTTAGATATGTTTTTTAAATTGATTTTAAAAAAAGAGGAAGGGAGAGGAATAGAGAGACAGAAACATCGACTGGCTGCCCCCGTCATGTTCCCTACTGGGGATCGAGCCTGCAACCTGGTCATGTACCCTGACCGGGAATCAAACTGGTGACCTCTTGGCTCAACCACTGAGCCACACCGGTTGGGCAGCATTTATACTTTAAATTCATTGTTTTGGGAAAGTTTAATTCGGTCAGGCCATATCACTTCGCTATGAATGTAGACCTCATCATACTAAAATGAATGTGTTCGTGATTAAAAAGGAACTTAGATGTGAAGCACGTTAAATGAGTATAACGATTGTAAGGCCATCAGGTAGTAAAAATAAACTGAAGGGAGACCGTGTACCTTCTCTATGCAGATTTGCATTTTTCGATATAAAACGCACTGTTCTGTGCAGAGAGTGCTCATTCCTGCAATGATCTCATTTATTCTGTCTTCTAATTACTTTTAACCACCGAGCACAGAGCACCACTGTGAAAAGTCTATTGACATCTAGAATGAAACAGCTGACTGAAGAAGCTAATTGCTTAATGTCGCAGGGTTATAGATCCCCTGCTCCCTCCTGTTACCTCACACTGAGGGAGAATGGTGCACCGGGGGCTGATGCAGAATGTTAAGTACTGATCAGTCCTGGATTGGCTGCTATGCTTCTACACAGACAGAGTGTCTGTGACAGGAATATGGAAAGACCGCTGCTGACCTATTGGTCTTTCCCACCTTGTTCGCCCTTAGCAATGCATTTGTGACAAATGAAAAGCCGGAGAACACTGTCACAGGTCCTCAGGGATCTCAAAACCCGAACCCCTGTGCCCTCGATCCCCTGTAACAGGGAAGACACTTTTCTTAATAAAACACTTAAGTATTATTATGTGAAAAAGGGGCAAACAGACTATTTTGTTTTCAATAATAAGGAATTCACTTATATACACACTTACACACAGATAGGATAAAATATTAAATATATATACTCTCTCTTTAGGAAAATGTGAACGACAGTCTAACAACAGCTAGTATCCATAAGCCAGCAATCACTCAAGCAAGTTTCCAGTATATTCTATAGAAATAAGCTCTGGCCCCGCTGGTGTGGTGAGTCGTTGAGCTTCAACCCTATGCACCAGGAGGCTGCGTTATGATTCCCTGTCAGGGCACAAGCTCGGGTTGCAGGCTCAATCCCCAATAGGAGGCGTGTAGGAGGCAGCTGATCCATGTTTTTCTCATCAATGTTTCCATCTTTCTCTCCCTCTCCCTGAAATCAATAAAAACATATTTAAAAGAAAAAGAAATAAGCTCCGATGTCTTTTGAGGCTTTCAACATTATTTGACTCCTGTCAAACAGACTGTACTGATGAAATCTTCCCATGACTATATTGGGTTCCTAGGTTTCCTGGTCTGCGAGCTGAAAGATGAGGGTTTAATGAGCAATAAGAAAAAAGAAAAACCACACAGTACAGAGATGGCAGGCAGAGCGGGGCAGGGTGGAGAAGAACTGAGCAGAAGGCAGAAGTGAGCAGGACAGCTGGCGTGAGATCCTGGTGGCACATGCAGAGCCATACAGAATACTCCGCTCACTCCATAGATTTTAAGGCAAAAAGCCATCGAGTGTTAAGGGGCACATTTGCAGCATTGTCACAGGGAACTGGACATGGCATTTTCATGAAAGATAATGGGACTTTCTACTGCAAGTTTCAATACATGTCCTGGCAGTCCTCAGTGTATAACTTTAAACCAAGGCTTACAAATTAACTGCCAGGCAAAAACTCTCCCCACCCCTCATTCTTTCTATGCAAGCACCTTAAAGTGTGTTTTCGTCTGAAGTGGTTTCATGGCTGCGTTTAGCACGGAGGCAGTCACAGGCCTTTGGGGAATTGAGCACTTGAGGCACTTGAGGATGTATGTGCTGTGCTGAACGTGTGAATGAATATGAAATACTGCGTGTGTAGTTTAGTCACCAGGTTTGAATCTGCTTCTTCACATTTTAGATTTTTAGCCCAAACTCTACCTATTTTATTTCATTTCTGTTTTGTTTGGGCGGATTTACCTGAATAGATTGGAAACCCATGGCAACTACCTGAACTTCCTTGACCTTACTCTCCACTTTGCTATCTGACTTGTATCTTTACTCCTTCCAGGTTCTCTGATGACTCCAGCACTTAAGGGGTGTCTGGTATGAGATTTCTTCCCTCTCCCCAGTTCTTTGACACCGGACCATAATTGTTTGTCTCTCTGACCTGTTTGTCCCAGACACCAAAGAGAGCTTAATCTGCGTATCGTCAGACGTTTCCGATGGGTCCTCCTGAGTTCTATTCTGAGGCGCCCACTTGCAGGGCCCAGAGAGCGCTGGGAGGTGGAGAACCCGGGACAGCAATACCCTGATGAGTTCCGGCGATCTTTCCTCAACCCCACGTGGGCAGCTGATTCTTCTTTGTCTCACTTCTGTGCCTTCTCCTGGGGTAGCCCTTCCTGCTCCCAACACCTGAGTGTGTTCATTCCTGAGTGGGTTTAGTCATGCTTTAAACCCAGCTCACATGTATCTCTGTGAAGTCAGCTCTGACCTG
Source organism: Eptesicus fuscus (assembly GCF_027574615.1). Classification (NCBI taxonomy): domain Eukaryota; kingdom Metazoa; phylum Chordata; class Mammalia; order Chiroptera; family Vespertilionidae; genus Eptesicus; species Eptesicus fuscus. Next base: position 37,492,794 of record NC_072491.1, on the reverse strand, counting down.
GTCTCCTTCTCCTCTCTCCCTGTACTATTATCAGCCCCATTTCTGTTTTTCCATAGCCTCTTGCTAGGGGGGCGAGGGGGAGTCCAATTATTTCTAATTGCAGTATACATTGTGAAATAGTCATCATAGTCAAGCTAATTAATATATCCATCACCTCACACAGTACTACTTTCCTATTCTTCGTGTGTGTGTGTGTGTGTGTGTGTGTGTGTGTGTGTGTGTGTGTTGAAAACACTTAAGCAATGTCAGGTATATAGCACAGTATAATTAACTATAGTCACATTGTTGTACATTAGATCTCCAGAATTTATTCATATTGCATTACTGAAATGTTGTACCATTGACGAATATCTCCCCATTTCCCCCCTCCTAGCCCCTGTTAACCACCATTCTGCCCTCTGTTTCTCTGAGTTTGGTGGAGTAATTAAGATTTATATGTACTTGTATTCTACTCTGAGTGGGATATATTTTTCTATTTTCCAAGAGCCCCATTATAGCATTTTATTTTTTCTTTCTAAAGATTAGAGCACAATTTTTTTTTTCATTTTTTGTTTTGATTCATTAACTATTTTATTAGATATCAAACAAGTGAGAACAGTTGATTTAGTCATAATCTAATTATAACTGTTAAAAATAATTGAAACTACAGTTATATTTAATGACAATTTTAAATGTCAGCTCTGTCATTGTTATTCCTACCCTTATATAAAAGAAGTGTTTTAGACCAATGTGTTTCAGATTCATGATTACAGAGCACAATTTTAGAACCTCTTATTGGGAATATACAGTATCTTGGGATCATGAGTAAGCAAAAATGTTTCTTCTGTTCTATTTAGCCGTCTTCCTGGAGATTTAAAATTCAAGAATTTCTACTAATCTTGTTACTGAATCTCTCAAATCATTTTTTGCACAGAAAGTAAAGGGATACATCTGAAACCTACATTTGCTTACTGCAGGGGTTTTTTCTGTCCCATAGAATCTAACCTACATAGGGAAATCCCCAGAGTGAATCTCCTGCCCTTACCTGCTGTTTCAACTGCAAGTGGAGAAAGATGCCGCTTCATCATCTGCCCCTTAGGACTGACGACCCGCACCAGGCTGCCCTGAGTGCCCCACTTTTATAAGATCCTGCATTTTTTAATCGGAGGCCTATTTTGTCAATTCGTCCCCCAATGTCATATGATGACAGATTAAAATACTGCTAAGAGAAAGTTCTTTAAAGTTCAAACAAAAGTGGTTTTCAAAATTGTTCATTGATACTTATCTGAAAAATATTTTTTTAAAAATAATTTGTAGGAATCGAGAGTCACTACACTGTTTATCATAATTTGAAATATCGACTTTTTCATTAACCAAATTGGTAACACATAGTTCTCTTTATTGTTTTATATTTTAACTCCTGGATTTCATTATTCTAACAAATGCTTACAATCATATGTTAGGTCCTATGCTATGGTCACATGATGGGTTATATAAGCTTCAGCTGGTAGGGAAGTGTTAGATAGGACAAGGGTCTCAAGGTCTGGGCGGTTCTTACTAAATGCTCTTCTTGCTAAGTGATAAAACGTACCACAGTATTTTGCAAATGCAGCTATAAACAGATGAGCTTGACAGCAACTCAACCTGGTAAGCCCACTGCAAAGAAGAAATCAACTTGTAACTAACCAAATAGTCCACATAAGCAATGGCGGAGTCCACCTTCCCCGAGACAGAGTTTTGGATAGAAATCCTGTCTTCTTTACTTGTCACCATTAAAGATACTACCCAGCCACAACCATGTCTAGTCCTTGAATAGAGCATCCCAAGTGGCCAACCCCTTGAGTTCAGTAACAGAAAGGGAAGAAGAACGACTGAGAATTCAATCAACATTTGTAATACTGTCAAATGTGAAAATATATCCCAATTTCCAAATACCAAAATAAGAAAGCATTTTAGAAATAGACTCCTTTTAAGTTAGAAACTTCATATAGCTCTATTCCTAATCTCTATATCAAAATCCCTTTAGTTCCTAAAACTTTATACATGTTAAAGTTAATTTCTACAATGTGCTAAAGAAAAAGCAGTCTAACACTGGAATACATAGATGATGGCCAGCTTGATGTTCATCATCATTACATTTTTTTAATGATGAGAACAAGCTGGTGTTGCCACAGACTGTTTCTCACACTTATATGTGGTTTTAAACGGGAGCTAGTGGTGATGCGGACTGGTGCTGGTGAGTCCTGGTAATGCTGTTCAGAAGCCCGCCTGGATGTCAGTAAAAAATGCAGGGCCTTAGTTCCTGGAAGAAATTCACCCTCTCAACAAAGCATGAAGATAAACGGTAAGTTATGAGTACAGAGCCTCCAACGTTTTCATTCAAAGACGTCATAGGCGAGTCAGAAACATGCGGCTTGTGTTCAGATGACCCTTTTCCCGCAGGGCCAGCCCAGGGCTCTGACACCACCCACACCCCATTGTTAATAGAACCAGAGAGTGTGGACAAAACCCTCTGGAGTAAGTCCTTAGAGGGGGAAAATAATTCCAGATTTCTTGTCCTCACTAGAAATTTCTCTGACATATCTTTTCAGGTAGCCTCGGGAAATGCCCACCCACTGGCTCCCACGGCGCAGAAAGCTGAAGCTGATGGGTGGGAGGAAAAGGGCGTGTTTGGTTTTGGACACACTAGGACGCATGCCTCTGGTTTTATAACATTTGTGGGTACTGATTTTTATCAGTTAAAGAAAACCAGTTGGCTAGTAAGCCGGTGCGGGAATAAAGAACCAAAACAAAATGAAATGCCGCGTTGAATGGAAGGCTGCTGCAGTATGAAATCAAAGGGACACGGAGAAATCCCCATGGCGTGCTTCTGGATAGCCCGCAACAAATAACTGGCAGGAGGACAAAGGGAACTTTAACAGCCACAGTGCCGATTCAATACTTTAAAAATGTCCACTTTAGCAAAAACTTAAAAACACTCACTTTGGCATAAGGTAAAGTTGCTGTAAGGCATGCATCTGGACAATATATAGCATAAATCTTGGTAGAAAAGGAAATTCAAAAGATCTTCAAATGTTTGTACTTGTTAAACCAAGGAGTGTAAATGAAAGCACTGCTGAAATATCAGTGCCCATTGAGAAGAGGAGCATGATATGTACCCTCTTTACACAAGGCATGAGGACAATCCTTCTGGAACCTGAACAAAAATATATAAACCACAGGTTTAAACTCTAGTAATTCTACCTGGAGGATATTTTTGTTTTCTTTTAGCTTAATGGGAAATAAAATTGAAATATGAATAGCTACATAAAGAAAGATGCCTCTGATGTACAAAGGATAAAAAAGAGAAATCACCAAAATAATACAGGAGTTGAGTAAACTGTGGTATAACAACTAGTTGGAATGTTATGTAACACAAATAAAAGTGATAATGAGAAAGTGGATGTATACATTTTGGAAATACATATAGTTTCTAGGAGCCTAAAGCAGATTGTTAAACTATATATACCAATAACACTGTGTTCAAATGTGTGTTGTTTGATATAAGTTGCAAGAGATGATATAAAATGAAAATAAGGCATGTCAGGATGGGAAATTCTGAGAATTTTCTATTATTAAACTACTTGTTAATAACATGTTTATACTGATTAAAAGGCAAAACCTGATCTTAAAAAGAGACAGTCCTGTTCTTCCACTATTCGAAAGCAATGAAGAGACTGTGGGCAGGAAAGTTCATCAGTGGAATTATAAGTCATGCAAAGGATTACCCTGGGAAAGAGAATTTAATAAAAACAAAGCCAGGCTAAATGCTGTGAGTGGATTTTAATCATTCATCCTGAATTCTTGTCCAACTAATCTCGCATTCATTGTTGTATGCAGTTCTGCCATCAAATTCAAATAGGCATTGAGACACCTAGACATTAATGCTAATTAAGTCTGCCTTTTCATACTGAGAAACCACATTCTTCTCTTTAATTGGAAACATATGCAGTATAATTCAATCCTTTAAGAATATTTCAGAAAAGGAAAACTGACTCTCTAATGTAGATAGCATAGGGTTGACGATTTCTCATTTTGAGTTTAAAAGTAAATGATAAAAGGTGTGTGGAATATTTATTCTCACACTGTGAACTTCTCCCCTCTGCTGGATCCATGTCTAATGGCAGTGCAGGTGTGGATCTACCTGAGTTCCTCTCCAGCTGTCTGGATTATAACTAGTAAGAGAATTATTTTAGAACCAGTCTTATGTGGAATTTCTGTGTCCAACATAAATTAGTGCACATTTACCATCATGAAAAGTCTAAGCATAGCCTTCACTAAAAGGTTAAAGATATTATTAAAGTCTCATTTTATTCTGCATCATGGAAAAACAAAACCATACCATTTTCAAATAGTTTTGACCTTCAGTTCAGCATCTGTTATGGGGCATTTGTGCCCACACTTCAGTAAATGTCTCCAAAATGAACTAACCAAAACTATATTTATTTTGAATTGTAGAAATGGAAAAGGTCAAACTACTTTGAAATCCCAATGTTACTTGTGATTCTAACACACCCTTCAATGAATACAGCAATTGTAAAATAGTTGTGGGCCATCAATCTTTTTCTCCTATACAACATCAGTCAAATTCTCAATTGCTCATGGAATATCTGAGAATAATTCGGACAACTTGGTCATGGTTCTTAGATTAAATGACAAATTTAATTGTATTAACTTTCAGTAAATTGATGTGGCGGTTGTCACAGTGTCTCCAGTCCTCAGATAATGATGATCTTGTACCAGGTTAAGAGAAGAACACAAACGCTCTAGGTGATGACACTTGGCTGAGGCCACCATGCCATTCCTGGAACACGCCAGGCACACTGCCACTTGAGCTCCCACAGGGGTGTGGCTGTTCCCTACCATGACCAAATGCCCTTTCCAGAGATTCCTGCATAACTCACTCCATTTCATACAGGTTTCTAATGAAATCACCTCTTCAGAAGGCAGTACCTCTTCTTCCCAGCCCGTCAACTTTTACCCCTTTGACTTGTAATCTTTTTTTGCATTTATTCCACCTATCATATTACATATTTACCTGTTTACTTTATTTCCTGTTTTCCCCAACACAATGAACACTATGTGAGAGTAGGGTCTTTATTTTTTCAATGCTGTATCCCCAGCCACTAAAACAGTGCTGGCCCATAATTGGTGTTCAATACATATTTATTGAGTGAATGAATAATGAGTGAATTAATAGGACCAGAATGAATGAACACAAGTTGATCATAAAGGAGAGATAATTTTTCCGCTAGTAAAAACTATGAAATGATTTTATATATTCAGTTGCAGACAACACTTTCAATTAATCTCTTAGTAAGCTTGCAATAGAGCACAAAGTACACGGCAATGAAAATAAAGAGGGAAATTCTGTATACTAGTATTCTATCAACCGTAATAAGTAATGTTCCTTTCAGAAAAATCAAGTCTTTCCATATTGCATAAGCCAAAATATGCTGTGTAGGACTTGAAAACTAGAATTCAGGCATACCAAGTCAAACGGAATTTCACACAAGAGCACCTGCTGCCTTGAATCATCTTTCTCCCCTTTTCTACCTCTCCAATCTGATGCAACAAAACCCAGTTCAACCATCAGCTTCTCCAGGGAAACTTCCCAGTTCTAACCATCGCAGAGATCTTACGTTTTATGGATAACTTTCCTAGGTCATTTACATTTTCTGTACACAAGTAGTACAGATGTACTTGTGTTTGTGTGTGTTTTTTAAATTGTTTTTGCTATATGTTATAGTATTATTATTATTATTATTAATTTTGTTATTATTTTCTGTTGTTTGTTGTTCATACTTTGTCTCTAACATGAGCATCACCACTTTATTACACAGCCAATAGCACCAACTGCAGTCCATTGCATGAGTTAAATACCAAGTGCATTTAAATAAATAATAACCACCATCCTCAAATCTAACTGGCCTAGAACTCTGAGACAATGTCAGATGACAGAAGGTTCTCTGCCCACTCAGATGACAATGAGAACTACATTCTTCCCTATTTTCCCACCTACATGGCTTTGCTTCCTTGTGAAAAATGGAAGGATGACAGAAGAGGAACACATACTTACAAAAAAGAACTTAAACTTGTGGCTGTCCACTCACCTTCTGCATCTGAGGTAGCCATATGAATTCATGCAGAGCACAGTTGCCGAAGACAAACCACCTGACTAGGACCCATCTGGGTGTCCCCTTATATGTTTAGGAACAACATACTATATGGGCTCTTACACTATTATTTTGCCAGAAGTGGGAAGATCGTAGTAACCCCAAGGCTGCAACCAGCTCACAATAATTGTGTAGCAGGGATCTAAACCACTGAGGAGTGGAGTGTCCACCAAATGCAATGAAAAGTGTCCTACCAAGCAAGTTCCTACAGTGGGATAAGGTCAATGAATGGTAACTTTGTACCTAAAGTACAAATATTATAATATAAATAAAAGCGTGAAAACATTCTGGGCTACAATGACAGAAATGTGGGAGTGTATTCATTTGGGTGAATAGTCACAGAAAATATAGGAACTAAAACCAGGAAATACTGTGCAAGAATTACCTAATTTCTGAAATCTTCTCCCAAATACATTTGTCCCTTGAATGCTGCCAGTTACAATTTCATGTCGCCAAAATGTAAACCAGCACTAAGAAGTGAAATTGGGCACGGTGCACGCTCACGTACCGGTGCACGCCGCTGTTGCACATGATGACGTGGCAGGCCCCCAGCCTGCTGCACAGCTCCGACGACACCGACAGCAGCCCCACGCCCGAGGCGCTGCACGCCGTGTTCGCACAGGCCGCCGTGCGCTTGGACCTGATAAACGAGGCTACCAGTCGGTAAAGTTCATCCAGGGCATTGAGAGGCCTCAGGAGCTACAGGACAAAGGGATGAACATAAAGTTCAACATGTTTAGTGGAAATAAATCCTTTTATTGATTTTATTTTTCATTGAATTTATTGGGGTGATATTGGTTTAAAAAATTAAAATGGTTTCAGGTATACAGTGTACATCATCTGTATATTGTACTGTGTGTTCACTACCCCAAGTCAAGTCTCCTTCCATCACTATTTATCCTCCCATACCCTCCTCTACCTCCCCCCAGCCCCTCTTCCCTCTGGCAATCACCATACCATTGTCTGTCCATGTGTCTTTCTTTTTTAAGAAATACTTATAGATAGAATATAATTCATAGCTATTATAACTTTTAATGAATAGTCTAAAACATTTTATTGTGGAGGTAACAAAATTGGAGACTGCAAATACAAAAGCAGAAAAATTGAGTAAGGGAGCTATGTAAATGATAAAGCATAAATAAATGCTATCCTCTTATTTGTACCTTATCAACATAGGCAGCCTTGGATGTGGAGTTGGGTGGTGAATTTGACTTGTCCAAGTAAAATGCCCTGTAAGAATCCAAAGAATTAAGTATTATTCATTGTGAGAGAAATTAAAATGCACGAGTGTGCTTGGTACACAAGTCTACGGACCAATTATTTCCTCATCCTGAATCCCGCAGCTGCCTGTTGGTCCTGGGCACATAGCACTTTGGAAGTAACCCAGGGAAGTGTTCAGCTCAGGACAAAGGGTTACAGGGACAGACCCCCTGCAAAGTGGAACATCCATCAAGTGCCATGACAATAGTTTCATTCACCTGGCTGAGTCACTATCTACTAAGAGCACAGGATGGAGAGCGAGATCAAAGGAATTTGAGCTATTTTAAAGAGTTCTAGACTTTCCCTAGTATCCGAAGGAGATAAGAACTCTCTAAGAGGATTGCCGTTATGAGAAGAGGAAACCAGCTTGAATTGTGTGAGGTACAGAGAAATGCAATGCGGCTGGAGCTCGGTCAGAATGAATGAAGCTTTGGAAGAGGCTGGAACAGGCAGGCTCTGCAGGGCCCTGTAAGCCCTGATGAAGACTTGGGTTTTAACTGGCCCCATTACCAGACGGCGGGCTGTTTTATAAACTTGATTGTTGTGCCTAAAAAGTCATGTTCTCCTGCAGATCTGAGTACCTTTTTATTTCAGCTATACAGGTACACACTTAGGTGAACGCTGTGAAAACCCATGCACGCACCACCATGCTTTAACTGTGTTAGCATTTTGCACTTTGTTTCTCCTTTAAAAGAAAGGAAACTTGACAGATGCAGATAAGCCCTTTGTTACTCACCCTTCTCCATTCCCATCTGGCCCCAAACTCTCCCTCACAAAGGGCAGCACCACCCGGAAGCTGGCGCTTATTACTTCCACACTTTAAGGTCACCCATATGGTCGGCCTAAATGGAGGCACCAAGGAATAGCTGTGTCTCTTTACTTTTTTCCCCTTTAAATCCACATTTTCTTTCTAGGCTTACTTCCCCAAGAAGGTGATTATTGAATAAATATTTTGGTCAGCATCTGTCAGTGGTATGCTCCGACACAGAGTTCTAGAATTAGACTGACAGTACATTTTCCCCCTCCGTACTGCTTCGGTGTCTGCTCTCAAACTAGTTGTTTTTGTTTTGGGCCTAGTCTATTTTTTCTCTCATAGGTTAAGACTTTCTTTTTATCCTCGATATTCTAAAGTTTTACCACAAACTATTTAGGCATTGATTTATTTTTATTTATCCAGACAGAGTCTTAAAGTGCACTTTCAACTTTAAGAGTCTTATCTTCAATTCTAAAATAATCTCAGCTACTATCTTTTTACATAACCTCACGTTCTCTCTCTCTCCACACACACAGATACTCAGACAGTGCACACTTTTTTTTAAAGATTTTATTTTGCAATTACTGCATTTTAGATGATTTACTAAGTAATATCTTCCAAGTGAAAAAAAAGGTCAAGTATAGAGTTTAGCACTTCTGAGAATTTTATTTCCATGATTATCTTTTCATTTGCAAGATTTCTGCCTAATCTTATTTCATTTCTATCACTAAATGCACGAGAATGTAAACTCTCCATGTGGAGGTGGGTTTGATTTAACTTTTGTTCATTGCTGCTTCTCTGCACCTAAAACAGTGTGTGGAACATAATGTTGACTTAAGAAATGTAAATAAGTAATTAGGTTAAAAAAGGTGGAGGGATTACAAACACAAAGCAGCTCACAGACAGACAACAGTATGGTGATAACCAGAGAGAAAAGGGGGTGGAGGGATGTAGAACAGGGCATGGGGGGAAAACGGTGATGGAAGGAAACTTGATTTGGGGTAGTAAACACACAATACCAGATGCAGATGATGTATTTAGATTTGTGTATCTGAAATCTATATAATTTTACTAGCCAATGTTCCCCTAATGAATCCAATGAAAAAGATACAGAAAATAATTAATAAATAAATAAATAAATAAATAAATAAATAAATAATTGGGTAACTGGCTTTCTTTTTCTTCAAGATTGTCTACCTTTTTAATGGGCTGCAATCCTTTGTTTATACTTTGAGCATCTAAAATATACTTTGCCAGGCTATTTCAACATTTTAATTTCTTCTGAGTCAAATTTGTTTTCAGTGGCAATTTTGTTGGCTCTTTCCTTCTTCATGTTCTTTGGGATTTTGTTTTGCAAGTTCATTTGACGTGGGAGGATTTTTAATTTAGTTTTATTTGTTATTTTGATTTAGCTCCAGCCCCTATCTCTCATTATCTTTCTCTTACAAATGATTCTGTGCTCATTTGGTGCCCAGAACCCCCGTCTTCATATTGGAGATGGGAGTATCACATTATGCGGACATCTGGATTATTACCAGTCACATCATGAGCCAGTTTAGTTCCTAGTTTAATGGCCATGTCAACTTCTTCCTTCATCTCAAGTCCATAAAAGCTATAGTCTCTGGCAGCCGTAGACAACAGATTGCTCATCCTTTGCTCAGAAGTGGAGGAGCCCTTCTCTACACCCTGCTTTTAAACTGTGAGGGTGGCTCTTGATCTCTACCTAGTGTGGAATGACTTTAATTCCTCATTTTCCTTAAGAAGCTGTACAGAACCCTCTGTCCACCATCAGAGGTCAACAAGCCAGAGGCCTCAGCACAGAATTGCCCCCATTTCCTTTCCATTCACTGGTCACCGAGATGATAAACTGTGACCTCAGCTGTGACTTTTACATTTTCTGCCTTCACATTTTATCCAGCATTGCTATACATTTAGAACAGAGGTAGGTGATGCTTCAAAGCTGGAAGCCATAGAGACACCTGATCAGATGTTCTCATGCCTCCTCATGTGTGCTTGGTAGAAAAAGAGCACACAAGTCAATGAATTATTTAGCCCCCCAGGGTCTCAAGCACCTCATTTTTACAGAGGATATTAAAATTGCCCTGCGTATCGATAGCATAATGTTGAAGATTAATCAATGAATATGAAGTGGTCGGTACTGTGGTCAGCAAAGAGGGCTTATGCAGTAACTATTTTTCAAGTGCACACAGTAGGAGGCATCTAAGCCAAAGTGTCCAGTTTTCCCCTAAGGCCATCTCAAACATTTTATGATCCATGTAGAAAATGAAAATTAAGGTAGATATTTGGCATCTACATAATTTTGCAATCACTGCACAAACAGAGGTTCAGTTCTCAAAAGAAAGGAAACTCTCTGTTTGGTGAAAGTGAAAGAGTATCATTTAAATGGCTTGCTCACGTGCACTGGTTGTGGGAACTGCAGCTCTTCCCTACCCTGAATAGTTTGGGGAGAAAAATATTCTGTAAAAGCACTCCAGGGATCATTAGTACACCAAGGAAAACTTCACTACTGAAGCCTGCCACCACAGCTGGCCACACTGGGCACTCTACCTACTTTCTGAAAGAAATGTCCCTAAAAAAGAAAAGTTAACAGGAGGATCATGTTGATCTAATTCTGCTACATTCATGAAAACTGACTTGGCAGAAATCTTCAACTTTTCAATGGAGCAACATCTTCTAACAAACATATTTGATGAAGAGAATCAGTAGAAAAATAACTTTTATAGATTTAAAATAAATAAGTGCTCACATCAAGTGAAACCTTATTCAGAAACAATCATATCTTTCCTAAGCTGCTATATAGCAGAACTAAAATAGAAAAAAAAAATCAGTGATATAAGCACATCCTGGAAAATACTCTTAGAAAAGAAAGGCCAACTATAAATTCAGAGTTAGATATATTATTGATCCAGACTTGGGCAAGTAGTTAATATTTGTTAGCCCATGATGATAGAAAGCAAGAAATTATTATAAAATACAACTGTGAGCTGATGACATTTAGAGAAAATGACCATGAAATATAGCCACCTTGTTACACTAATGAAATTTACATAGACAACAAATATTTTAGTCAATTACTTCTTATAATAAAAACTTGAACTTGAGGCTGCAGCTAATTTTAGGTACTCCCCATCAGAAAAACACACACACACACACAACAAAAAAAACACACAACACACACACACCACACACAGGTGTGCAGCCAGTTTACCATCCTTATGGTTTGCAGGTATTCACAGAATTTCATTATTTTTCAGAATATGACAAACTGTGGACAGGAAATGAATTTCTAATGCACTTCCCTTAATTGCAAGTCTTACCATGCTCCTTAATCAAAATTTATGAAAAAGTTAATGGTAAAATTGGATCAATGCCAAAATTGACCGTAGTTTATTATGTTTCTGAGGCTAGTAAGAATGAAGTCATGATCCTTTGTCTCAATATAGCAAATCTTACTGAGACCATTTGGAAATTGCTGCTCTTATTTTATTGAAGGTGAACAGTAAGTTTCCTTTCATGCTTGATTACATCAGGCTTCACTGTCACAATTTTATAAATTAACTCTACCATAGAAAATGGATATATTACAATAAAATTTTTTCATTTAGTCCTTATAGAATAAAATACCAATGAAAGAAGTAATAATGTCATAAGTACTATCAGTAGTGATACAAACCTATCCAAATCAAATAACTACAATGAAACTAATTTGGGCAAACTAATTTCATACAATCTAATAGTAAAGACAAGTGTACAGGTATCTACAATGCAAGGTACAATGTTGGGAGGTAAATTAAAAAGTGCAGAAAGTCACTGGGATATACCTGCAAGAGAAAGAAGGAAGGCCACGTAAGAATCCTATATAATAAAAGGCTAATATGCAAATCGACCAAACAGCAGAATGACCGGTCGCTATGATGCACACTGACCACCAGGGGGCAAACGCTCAACACAGGAGCTGTCCCCTGATGGTCAGTGCACTTCCACAGGGGGAGTGCCACTCAGCCAGAAGCTGGGCTCAAGGCTGGTGAGCCTCTCCTGCCTCCACAGCAGTGCTAAGCTGTCAGTTAGGCATCCCCCAGGGCTCCTGGACTGCGAGAGGGTGCAGGCTGGGCTGAGGGACCCCTCCCCGAGTGCACGAATTTCATGCACCAGGCCTCTAGTATAACATAAGAGTTGTACTTTGACCCATGGAAGGAATTCTGGACAGGTCAAAATGGGAAAGAATCATTTCAAGTGGAGGCAACACCATGAAGAACAGAACTGATATAGAGTGGATGGAGCCAATTTGGCTGAAAACAAGGTTCATGTAAGGTAGGGAGAGAGAATGTTGGCCAATTCAGCTGGATCATATTGTGACAAAATTAAGTAGCAAACTAAAAAATTGTAATTCATTTGTTAAGCAGTTGAGAAGTACTACACAGTAAACACTTAGCTACCAGCAAAAAAAGAATAAATGGAAAGAAATATGTGACACACAAAATATGAAAATTCAGGGAATTTAGTTTCAAGAGACCCTAGAAATGAAAAGCATCACTCAGCATTCATAACAAGACCACAGTAATGGAAACAGGGAATTGATGTTTGCCATGAGAGAGAGAAAATTAGTTTGGGTAACATAGAGATTAATCGTGTAGAGTTAATCGAGTTCATATACTATTTTAAGAATCAGGGAAATGCTTTGTCAAATGGGTAAAGAACTAGGATCAAAGCTCTATAGGAGCAGGCTGATGCTCCTGGGATGGCCAGGTTTTCACACAAAGAGAGACGATGCAACAGCTTGATGTAAAATATTTAAATTTATTAATTTTGTCATTGAAGATACAGAGAGGTTAAATCAATGACAAATGTGACATTCTTCTTATTTGGCGCTACCCTCCTCCTTTTTCTGGGCATGTTGGAGTATATCCAGTTTTCCAAGAGAGATGACAAAGGCATAAGAGCCCCTGCTGTTTTATACATAGGGAAGAATAACTATAGTATTCAGCTCAGATCTCTGCTATATTCTTGTTTCTTTTCCAGATCACTGCTTATGAGATCATCTCTATATTTAAAATAATTATGGAAATTTCTCACTTGGCCAGACTCATCTGTACTTCTACATAAAATCGCATTAAAAGATACTGATCTCTTGTCCAAGTGAGCATCACCAGACAGGTTCAACCTGAGCTCACATATGGGTAGAAACCCACGATGAGTAAGGAGGTAGGAGAACATTAATTTGCATCTCCATCCCAACCACTTTCCTTGTCCATAAGCATTAGCCTTGATTTCTCTAGATCAGATTTTACTTAAAGTAAGAGAAATCCTGAATAATGAGATAAATGTGGATTTGCTTGGGCAAATGAGTGTTTTGGCTTGTTAAAAACAGAGCATCTTAGGTGCTTGTCATTAGAGAACCGCCTACTAACAATTAACAGCGCCATTTTTACTTCTACCTGAGTGTTGGGGGTGAGAGGGTGAGGAATTGCAGGAAGGCTAACAAGACAGTCATGTGACCACAGAGGACAGGACTTTCCCACATTGAGAAAAGCACTCTTCTCAGACTTCCCTTATGCTGTGAAAACAGGATCATGGTGTTCAAGGTGGTGGAGATGGACCCACTGTTCCCTACTGCTGCTGCTGACCACAATTCACTCTCCTTTTGATAGCCTTCAACCAGCAAATACTGGACTAGAATCCTACTCTGTGGTTTTCAAATGCTCCTTTTCTTCACTTTCATCTTGTCCCTCTTTTCATGAGGATGCTAGGGTGATAGTCCTTCCTGCACCCGCGACTTGTATATATCACCACATACTGGGAAGAGAGCGAGCCTTATACCATTTCTGGTCATGGATTCTGCTATGTTGAATTAGATGGAAGTGAAGGGGTAAAAGACGTGAGACTTAAAAGAAATGCTCCCTTGCCCCAATTGTCAATGAACTACTGTGAATCTGTCTTACCTTCCTGAAATCCTTGTGGCATTCAACAACAGTTGAGAGTAATAAAAATGACTAATCCTACACTATGGCTTTCTGGACACACGGACATGTTCTTAATACTTTTCATTCAATTATTTCAACCAATATTGTGTGAGCATCTATTGCGGTGTGAAGCACTATTTCCTATTTTAGGAATACGGCGATGAGAGCGAGACAAAGCTTGTTTGCTAGAGTACATGTACACGTCAGGTGAGAACACGTGTACAAGTCAGGTGAGAATGTGTCCTTCCCTCCCTGTAAGTGTCCAAAGAGCCTGACTCTAGCAGCCTTTCTTCGTGGGAAAATAGAAACTCCTCTAATTCTGGTTCCCCCGAAATCTGCTTTTCTACCATAGAGCAGCCCTGTCCCAGTGTTTTTTCCAATAACATTTCTTTACCCAGACACAAGACAAGCTTGTTCTCACTCCTGTGGGATCTGCCCTCGGCTCACTTTACAATGTCCATCCTCATTTAGAAAATACACACACGAAGGGCCAAAGTGACATCTCTCGCCAGCAACTGTTTATTTTAAATGCCAGCCTATTCCTCTATCTCAGTGCCACTCAAAACGTGGTTTGCAGACTTAAGTAAAGAAGTTGCCAGCAGGAATTTAGAAATTGCATACAAACATATGTTGCGTCAACATGCAAACATTCAAAAGCACTTGTCATATTGAGCAGGACTTAGACCGGCACAGTAAGCCCTGTGCTGTGTGAGTTGCAGAATAGTCACAGACAGCAGGGTCACATCACAATTAGTGTCAACTATAAACCCAACCTGTATAAAAATAGAAATCAAACATAAGCATGTGTTTTTACTTAAAACTTATCAACTCTACAGTCACTTTAATTACCAGTCAGAATTTAAAAAATTGATGGTTAACATAATTAACTAGGAAATAAAATTGGTAACATTTATCTATAATTTATAGATGACAATAAAAATTTCACTGGAGTTTTGTTAAGAAATTGCTTTTAAATCTTATCTTTCCTCCCGTTAACATATCTCTGAGAAACTGGATTTCCCATACTCTGAGGGTAAGACCAACGTGGGAAGAGTTTAGAGGTACATTTTCTCCTGTAAGCCATGCTGCCATGCCAACCCAGAGTAGGCCCTCAGGAAGAAACTACCTTATTTCTCACACTGAAAACTTTAACCCTTTGCACTCGCTTGCTTTTTTCTTGATTCCTTTATTCTAATGCTAACCGTGTCGAGTCACACTCGACATCCGAGTGCAAAAGGTTAAACATCGGTCTATACAGTGTTCAAGTATATGTAAAGACAGTGAATATGGAGAATCACAGTATCACTCAACTTTTATTTTTGGTTGCAGAATAGCAAAAGTGACTCATGGCGCTTCCGTATTCATTGCTGTAAGAATCTGGTAGTATTCAGATTCAGCGTAGCGGAGCAGAGCTGAGCCTGATACTTCCCGTTTGAATTACACCTGGCATGAAAAGCCCCTGCTTCCTGGGCTCTCACTGGAGAAGAGTACTGCAACCTCGTTCATCGCAGAGTTGGGCAACCGCATTTCCCGTCGTTACACCACACCCAGGACTGGAAGCACAGCTAGGCTGTCCATCCTTCTGGATAGTTCTCCACAATCACTTCTTTCCTCTTACAGCTTTCTGGTATGAAATCTGGGTTATTCTCATGAGTATCTCGGTGCTCTTCCAGTTCCATTTGCATAGTTGTTTCATGCAAGTGCCCTCTATGGTTTCCCCAATGGGACGTGAGGTCAGCTGGCCCAGCACCGAGGTCCTTGGAAAAGCCCTTCATACTAAACTTTATTCTCCAATGAGCTTTTTTGCAGGAAACCCATGGAATCCACCTTCTGAAACAAGCCTTTGCTACTCTATATTTGGTGAACATGGAGATCTGCACAAACCTCCTCTTGGCTACTACTCATAGCAACCTCAAAAGCAATGCTAGCCCCAATGGACAAGTAAGGACATCAAGGCTCAGAGATATTAAGAACTTGCCAAAGTCATACAGCTAGTAGGTGGGAGCAGGAGAGGCTCCCGCCACCACCGCTGCACTCGCCAGCCGTGAGCCTGGCTTCTGGCTGAGCAGTGCTCCCCCTGTGGGAGCGCACTGATCACCAGGGGACAGCTCCTGTGTTGAGCGTCTGCCCCCTGGTGGTCAGTGTGCACCACAGTGACCAGTTGTTCTGCTGTTCGGTCAATTTGCATATTAGCCTTTTATCATATAGGATTACATAGTGTATATTCCAACACTTGATTGAAATTTGAGGTGAGGAACATGGCTGATAATGGATTTTGATGGCATTTAAAACATATGCAGATGAATTCCCCTTTCCTGAGAGTGTGGAATCGTCTATGAGGCACATTCATTGTGAGGATAAAAATACATCAGTGAGATTGATTCATAGTCAGACTCTAGAGATGCTTTCAATTAATTAATAATATGATTACAATGATTTCAGTCTCTTTTGCCTTTTTCTTCCACTTTGGTCTCTTTCATCTCTTCTAGTTCTACAGCTATGAAACAAAATCTTTTCATAAAAAACAAACAAACAAACAAAAATCAGGATGCTTCTTTGCCCTTTAAAACACTTGGAAATTCTCATTCCCTCCTCCCCCCCCCCAAATATTTCACATATTTGTGTTGTATTTAATGCTTGTAAACGATTACAACAGCATTAAATCACTTCCCCAAACCATGTACATTAATCCTGTGATAGTTCACTTGTTGGGAGAAGAAATGGAGTATTGGTATAAAAGCATATGCTTCAGAGCTGAAAATATCTAGTGTGAGTCTCGGCTCCCATGGAGCCAGCTGCCTGCCTTTGAGCAATTCACCGAACCTCTCTGTGTGTGAGGTGCTATCATCTGGGAACTCTCAGGCATTATTTTGGTTTAACTATTACCTCCCTGTTAGTGAACCCAGCCTACTGGATAGAGCCTCTTAGATAGCAATCCCATATCTCAAATTCAATTCAATTCAGTATCCTGACACTCCCAATCCCCAAGGAACTTCTCCTCTGCTTTTGCCTTTATATCAGATAATGATGCAAGCGCCCAATCCAATGTGTCTGTCTCCCTCTCAACACACTATGTATTCTCTCAAGACTTTTTTTTCCTACCTCCTAAATATTTCTAAAATCAATACTTTCCTCTCCATTTTCCATTTGCTTCACTAACTTCCTAACTAGTCTCTCTGACTCTGCTCTTAGTTTCATCCTTAATTTGTCCTCAATGGTACCACCAGGATGCTCAATTTAAAATGCATGACCCCTTGCTCCACTTAAAACTCACAAGCCAATCACCTCTCTTACAGGCATAAGGCTAAGTTCCTCAAATGGTGTCCCAAGGTCCCCTTGGTCTGCTCCTGCCCACCCCTCCTGCTTCCTTTCTACCATTCCTCACCCATCATGGTTCTGCAATGTCTTTGCTCATATTGTTCCCTCCCCCTGAAGGAGCCTCTCTCCCTTCCTTCAACTAGCCTATTAGCAGTCATCTGTCAGAACTGCCCATGCTAAACTCCTGGGTCTTTCCTAAGTCTCTTCTGCACTCCCTGGGCATCCTGTTGCCTCTACCATAGTGTTTAGTAGAGTGTTTCAAAATAACCTGTATACTGCATTTCCTCTCCCTTTCATTTAAGATTTTCAAGGGCATTACTGTC
Source organism: Eptesicus fuscus (assembly GCF_027574615.1). Lineage (NCBI taxonomy): Eukaryota > Metazoa > Chordata > Mammalia > Chiroptera > Vespertilionidae > Eptesicus > Eptesicus fuscus. The sequence continues at coordinate 37,474,964 of NC_072491.1, read as the reverse complement.
TGATTCATCTCTGCATCCCAATGCTGTACACAGTTCTGTACTTGCATAAATTACACAATAGCTGGGCCGGCATGACTCAGTGGTTGAACATCGACCTATGAACCAGGAGGTCATGGTTTAATTCCTGGTCAGGGCACATGCTTGGGTTGCAGGATCAATCCCCACTAGAGGGCTTCCAGGAGGCAGCCAATCAATGGTTATTTCTCATCATTGATGTTTCTGTCTCTCCTTCTTCCTTCCTCTTTGAAATCAATAAAAACTATATTTTAAATTACACAATAAATATTGTTGAAACATAAAGACTATTTCTAAAAGGAAGACCTGTCAGCAGTGACAGTAAAGTCCATACTATTCTCCATGAATACTATTCTGCTAAAGTCACCATGTTACTCAGGAATCCACCACCATTTCTATTCTCATCTAGTTGCCCCAACTTTTGGGCATTTATATACATACAAACAAACATTCATTAATCATCTGTTAGTGGACACCTTATCAACAATGGGTAAATAAAAAAGAAAAAGACAAATCAAAAAGGAAAACCAGGTATTCATAAAATGAATATAAAGCATGATGTGATGAAGTCTATAATGTAGGTATAGAAAGGAATATAAAGAAAAAGACCAACTTATGGGAGGAAGAAAGACATAATGGAGGATGGATTTTGAGGTATGCCAGGAAAGATGGGTGGGAATTGGCCAAAGCAACTGAAATTAGAGTCAGTCCGGCTAAAATTACCAAAAAGCCAAGCAAAGATGTTTCATTTTCTTCTTGAATGACTGACAGAATCTCACAAACTTGGATCTATATAAAACAGAACTTTGTCCACCATTGAAGTTGTAAGGTTCATGTAACTAGAGAGCTAATATTTGAAACAGAACTCTCTATTTTTCCCACAAATCATGATTTTTAGTAAGTCCACATTAATTTCTTCTAAGTTACAATTACGTTTTTTTGAATCAGAAGTTCTGGGCCTGAGCTAAATTTCCTGATTGGTACAGAAGCAAAGCTTTGAGAGGATAATGCATAATCATTCATTCACCTTCTGTGGTCCATCCACCAAACAGAAGTCTGAAATGTCAGCAAAAGGAACTAAACAAAAGCAATAGGGGAAAAATTACACTCAAAGAACTTGACCAGAATGCCTTGAATACATTTTTTAAAGACTGATTGTCCTTGTGATGGGCTAAAAAAACTCAGCAAAGTTACAAATAAAAAGAAATCCTGCTGCTGTAAGCCCTGACAATTTTTCCTCACAGAGTACATTTCCTTAACTGAATCTTCAGGTTAGTCCTATTTTATCTCTAATATTTTCAGCTCTCCTTTATCCCAAAGGAAATTCTGGACACAAAGTCCTTTGATCTTCCCTTTGCTTTGGTGAAAACAACAGCTTTTCTTAGCTTAGAGACAGAAGTAATTCAAAGGCTTCTTTTTGGAGATGATTTTATCTGCTTCTGCTTGTCAGCCGGAGTATCTATTCATCCTTAATAAATATTATCACAATAAAAGACTTATCATAGAATGTGAAAACACTGAGTTAAGTAATTCAAATCTCATTTGCTGCTCTTATCTAAAGACTGCATTAAAAATTCCTTTAATGTAGAAGTTAAATAAATATTAGATATAATTACAACTTCTCAAGGGCAAATGAATTAGTCTGCATGCAGATAAGCATGAGCAGAGTGCAGATAAATGAAATAAGGTTACATGTATATATGTAAATGCTGCTAGATCATATTCTCAGAAAGTAGTGGCGGCAACATTTAATAGAATTATAGTGTTTTCCAAATAAAGAAAAGATAGGTTGTTCTTAAGAGTGTCACTATAATTTCAAGTTTACCTGCTCTTGTCTCATGTGAAATTTATGAACCTTGGCTATGCTGATGAGTTTTCTTGAGAACGGTCTCCAACAGAGCCAGCATCTGTGCCCTTCAAATGGCCTAGAATTTTCTGTATATAAAAAGCAGACTGGATGCTAGAATAAGTTCAATAAAGTAATAATAGCACAAAAAAGAAGGCTATTACACTAAAATTAATCTGATCTCCAATTCACTTCAACTATTTTTATGGTACTTACTACATACCAAGCACAGAGGTGACCAGGACCTAGCTGCCCTCCTATGCATTGAGCAAGGCAGATAAATAACTCACACGTCAGACCAAAACAAATGACATTCAAGAGGTTATTAAGTTTTAAAGAAGAAAGTGATTAATTCCAGCTGAGACTGTAATAACTGAAGGCTTCCTGCAGAAAGATAAATGTGAGATGTGTCTTAAATAATTATACTCTTTCACCAAATAGAAATGGACCTGAAGCATGCCCTGAATGATAGTTGGGTTCAAAGAAGCTGAAGAAGAACTGACAGCAAAGGAGGTACAGGTGGACATGCTGACTCTATTCGTACACTTGTTTCATGCCCCTCTTCCTTTTGAATTCCAACCTCATACCACTCTATTATCCGCCCCCTGTAGGATTTTCACACATGCTATTGTCCCTGCCCCACACTTCTATCTCCTATTCCTTCTCCCCTAAACACTATAGCTTCAACTCCTCTTTCAGAAGATCGCTGCACAAAGATCATACTTCCTCAAATAATTCACTCCTTTAACCTTCAACCATCTCCCTATCCTGCCTCCAATTAAGACAGATTCCCTTCTTATGCACATGCATAGCACCTTACACATTTCCTACATTATTTTTTCCACACATTGCTACAAATTGTTAGTAAAAATGTTGTTTGATGTTTATCATAACCCATAGGCAAAATTTTCTTGGAAGGCAACAATCTTGTCTACCGGGAGGCCCTCAATGTGAAGCGTTGTCCCGGGTACTTGGTGGGAATACAGGATTGCTGGAGTAAATGTAAGTATCCAGGAATACCTTTACTATTACATTGTGTGAGGATCTGGCACTTAAGTATAACTTACATATTGTAAATATTAGAGCCTTTATACAGTTCACATATAGGAAAGAAGTATAGAAAACATTCAGCCATTATAAGTTAATTCAAATTCTTTGTAAATTTAATTTCTCCTGCTATTAAAGAATCACTTCTCATATAACACAAAATTTACAACTCTGAAAACAGAAAGAAATTAGATGTACACATTTAGTTTACAGTTTTTCTTAGAACAACAGAAATATGGATGCATCTTAAGGTATAGAAACATAGAATCTGCCTGAAAGACAAACTAGAAAATAAATATAAAACTATTCTAGAGGAGATAAATATGCATCTGGAATGTTTCCAGTTAATTTAAAAAGAAACCCCATCCTATATAATAAAAAGGTAATATGCAAATTGACCCTAATAGTGGAATGACAGGTCACTCTGACGTGCACTGACCACCAGGGGGCAGACACTCAATGCAGGAATTGCCCTCTGGTGGTCAGTGCACTCCCACAGGGGAAGCTCTGCTCAGCCACAAGCGGGCTGACTGGCAGGAGTCTCTCCCGCCTCTTCGGAAGCGTTAAGGATGTCCGACTGACGGCTCTTTGGCAGCGCTCCCTGTGGGGAGCGGGCCTAAGCTGTCAGTCGGACATCTCCAGAGGGCTCCCAGGCTGCCAGGGAGCGGGCCTAAGCTGGCAGGTGGACATCCCCTGAGAGGGTGCAGGCTGGGCTGAGGGACCCCTCTGAGTGCATCGGGCCTCTAATCATTTAATAACTCTAAAGCTACAGATTTACTAAGAAAAACAATTGAAGGATAAGGAATTATTTATATTCTAATTAATGGTCTCTCTCTCTCTGTCTCTCTTATTCTTTCTTTCCCAGATTTATTAAGTCCATACTCTTGTTGAGTTAAGGTAGTTTCCACAGCTCCTTATCAATAGAACAACCAAAATTTTCCATTTCAAGCTTGGGTACACCATTTGTTATCTAAACAAGGAATGAGAAACAGTGTTTTATGAGTTGAAGGCTCTGAGGGAAGGAGGACATGGGGATGGAGAGAGGGGCTAGGACTGGAGATGAGGTATGAAGGCTGAGGTCCTTTATGTCCTCACATTCCTAGCTGTACTTAAAAACATGAAGTGGCAGTAAGCCCATACCATCCTTCACATCTACCTCACACCAGGAGAACGTATTTATGACATCGTGCCCCCCCTTCAGAATATAGAGAAATGACACATTTCATGGAGGTGCTGTCCTGGGAATGGCCAAAACTTCCAACCAGACATTTTTTCAGTTGAAAAAATTGTTCAAAATATGACTCTGAGATTGGTATTTGGGTAGCATTCCTTGTGAACACAAATAAAATATCTATCATTTTCCTACTTATATTGAATATAGTTTGGCCCTTTAAAAACTTTCTTTTAAAGAAAATGTGCCAATCCATATCCACAAAGGCACGCCTTAAGAGAATATATGCTTTGAGTAATTTTCTTGTCTTCCTTCTGTAAGGATGATGAATTCACATTTAGATACCCCGAAACATAAACCCTAGAATGTTTCAGTCTGAAGCTGACATACCGCAAAAATGATAAATGACCTCAGTAACTAATGTACAACTTGTTTCCTTTTGATTTTTCTGCTTTATTTTACTGTTGACTTTATAATAAAAATGATACTTAAAAATAATCTAGAACCCTCTAATTGAAAGGAGTACTTTCATACAAGGAATAATGTTCACACTGACATTACATTTTATCTCACTGGTCACATTGCAGTGGTGCTTTTGGCTAATAATCAGGATGAATTAAAATGAAAGAGTTTGGTAACTTTAAAGTACATTTATGTAAGGTAGGAAAGAACAAGGCTAATGGGGATGATGGCTCATGTCCAGAGGGAATGAATAAAAAGGAAAGCCTGGGGTAGAAAAAAGAGAATAAAATAGTTAGAGGATGGTGAAGGTAGAGAATAAAAATGCCCTTGCTCCTGAGTTTCTTGGTTAGAAATTATTTTAGACATTTTACATGTTGTTATCTACACTAATAAAAGAGAAATATGCAAACTGACCATCACTTCACGATGCCCACCATGGCTGGCAAGCGCAGTGGTGGTGGCAGAAGCCTCTCCCGCCTCTGTGGCAGCACTAAGGATGTCTGATTGCAGGATTAGGCCCACTCCCTGCAGGCCTAAGCCAGCAGTCAGACATCCCCTAAGGGCTCCCAGACTGCAAGAGGGTGCAGGCCAGGCTGAGGGACCTCCCCGCCCTGAGTGCATGAATTTCATGCACTGAGCCTCTAGTACAAAATAATATTGAATATAAACTGTAATTGTAAATATTGAATGTAAACTGTAAAATTACATATATATATTACATATATACTTACATATAAACTATAAAAACAAGATTAAAGATGATAAATTTGTACATCTGTAATTTATCATTAGGGAAAAATACAACTCTGTAATAGTCACAAATAAAGCAAAATGGGAGATCTTTACTGTTGAGAGTATTACACATGTTCCCTTTTCCCCCCATTTCCCACCTCCACCTAGTTCCCATGCCACCCAGTCCTTCACCACCATTGAATAATTACATACCTGAGCTTCTGGTTGTATTGTTTGACCTTTTCCAATGAGGCTGCATTTATTTGGGCTTGAAATTCTTCCACTGAGACATTGTCTCTATAATAATATCCTTCCATGCTCTCTAGAGCTGTGGAAACAAGTAAATGTACTTTTCACGTGATTTATAACTCAGTTTCTCCACATTTAACCTTATTTTTAGAAAACTAGAGGCCCGGTGCATGAATTCATACACAGGTGGGGTCCAGCTGGCCTGCCTCAATCGGGGCCGATGGGGGCCGGCTGGCCGGGGGGAGGGGCCACGGGAGGTTGGCCAGCTGGCCCCGCCCCCAATCGAGGTTGGGGAGCTGATCGGGGGCTGGGCCAGCTGGGGAAGGGGAGCTGCAGGAGGTTGGCCGGTTGGACCTGCCACCACCGGGCCAGTCATTCCGGTCATTCTGGTCGTTCCGGTCACTTGGCTTTTATATATATAGATGTATTAAATATCACCAAATATAACCATATATGCAAGAAACTATCTTTCATCAGACCAATAATGAATAAAAATCATTCTTCTGCTCTCATAATAAAAATCAAACATTTGATGACTCTCTGTTAAGCAGGGAAAGGGATTTCTAATTTAAACTGTTTTCTGTTCTTAAAACGTTTTGTATATGTTCTTTGTGAAGCTAAACTCAAACTCATAGATGTTATTAATATATATATAAACACAAAGGTAAATACACACATACTTATGTATGAGGCAGAAATGTATATTAACATATGTGAGTAAAAAATTGAAATTGTCATCTCCATGTATATTCACATTCTCTTATAGCTGCAATTAAATTATAAAATATTAGTGTAATAAATAAGACATTTAAAGTTAAATCTTAAAATACTGCCTCTACCCAAAATTTAGTTAAAAATAAACAAGCATAAACATATATATGTATATATATATGTGAATATATAACTAATATAATAAATGAAATTCACATTCATTTTAAAAGTCTTTTGATTAATATAAATTTCCTTCTTAACTAACATTTTTGGTTAAGTGGTTCTTTTTCCCTTAAACTTTATGCAGTGATATTTTTAACCTTTTGGCGAGGAAAGGAATCACATGGAATTGCCAGAAGTATAAGATTTCTTATAGAGAGGTTGCCAGCAACAGGAATGGCAATGGAATTAATCTTGTCCAATGTAAATTATTTCCCCGTGAAATTATTGCCACTAAAGAGCCTCACTTGTCAGCAGACTATTTCAAAATTGAGTAAAAATTAATCTTTCAAAACTGCTAAATGCAATCATTTCTAAACTAAATAATAAGGTTTCCTTGAATTGACAGAGACTTATCACTATTTTGGGAGGCAAAATAAAGTCGCTGTTAATTTTAGCTGTGCTATATTTTCTAAACTAGTCAGCCTGGAGCACTGAAGAAACAAAACGTTGAATACTGCTGCATTTGAAATTTTAAAAATGGAATTACTGGCCTATAATCAAGAAAAGCATTTGTGCAAAATTAGACAGAAAGACTACTACATTTAGTTCAGTACAGGAAATAAAATGTGGAGCTTGTTTCAATGATTGTTTATTTGTTTATTCCTTAAAACTTCTGCATTAATTAGAATATTTGCACTAGTTCAGCAAGCTTCTGGTCCTGAATACACACAAGTCATACAAAGAAGTCTTCCTGAAAAATCAATCTTCAAATATTCCAGGAGGATTCGATCTACCAATGGTCAGACTTCGATGTGGATTCCTCTTACTAGTTGTAAAGCTAATAATGAAAGCCCTTGCACTGGAGTTAAACCACACCTACCGTCCCATAGTAGCTGTGTGACCTTGGGCATGTTAATTAATATCTGAGATCCTCAGGTTCCTCATTTGTGAAATAGAAAAGAAGACTACCTACTAATTATGGTTCTTGAATTAAGGCAAATAATAGTATTAAGAGAGCCTATGACTACTCTTATCATTCACGGCACGTGTTTTATGTACTAGGCAACATGCCCAATGCTCTATGGGCACCATCCAATTCTCAGGGCATATAGATTACACATGAGTGTGCTTAGCCAAACAGGAAGTTTGTGATTCCAGACCAAAGAGACTGGAAAAACACCAGGAAGGAGTGAGAGGGGAACAGGGGCTGGGGGGTGGGAGGGAAAGAAGAAAACACCTGGGATCTAATTTTTATAAAAGTCTGGATGGCTTGCCTTTAACCAGAATGTCCACCCTGCTCTAAACGTTTGCTATAATTTAAAAACAAACGGACATTTCAACACTCTTCTCGACAATATTTCCAAATTAACAACAGTTAAAATTCACAGCTATGTGAAAAAAAATTTTATGAGAAGAGAGTCTAATAATTTCGCAAAGTTTTATGGTACCTGCATGGTGTTGTGGGGAAATGAATAAATAACATGAGTTCTATATTTAAAAAGCAAACTTTGTATGGAACCTCTTTCCCCTTTTTAGGTCCATGGCTTGGTATTTGTTTAAAAAAAAAAAGAAAGAAAATGGGATGACTTTTTGCCAAATTAAATTTCTATTCTCAGGAAAGTAGGTTAAATATACATTAACGTCCAAACTTTACAATTTGACCTCTCCTTAGCATTTTACCTTAATTCTCATTCTGTGGACATCTAGACTCAAGAACTCTGATAGAATACATTTCTGTCGTTGTAAGCCACCTAGTTTGTGGCCATTTGTGTGGCAGTCCTGGAAATGAATACAAATTCAGTTCCAATGCCTCACGTAGGGAATGTGTTCGTTCCAGCCCTGAAGCTCTGGCTCCCTGGGTTTAAAGATTCCGATCCTCAAAGGGGCACACTTTCCCTAGGAGACAAAGCAGGGGTCCCACAGAACTGTAAGCTGTGGTTGCCACCTGGGCACTGGAGATTCCTTGTGCCAGGCATCAGCAGCCAAGAAGAGCAAATACCATCTTGGCCAGACTAATGGACCCTGGTCATCTTAAGGGAGTAGTTATGATGTATAATATGAATGGCATCCAGGTAATCCACTCAGGTCCCTCTTGGTACGCCCTTGCCCACTTTTGACCCTCCGGGATGAAGGTCCTAATCATGCCACAGAGACAAGCAGAGGTTCAGGCAGAGAACAAGGCTAATCTGTAATGGGTAGCAGAAGAGGAAAAATGAAAATCTATTGCAGCCCAAGACGAGCTGTAGCAATAGGGCTATAGCTTGTCCCCTTAACATGTCTTCTCAATTATCCTCCCAGGAAGGGAGGCCCATCAGTCATGAAGGACACACTCCTGATTCTTAAAAAATGAATGGATTTTAGGGTGCGAGATGTGGACTATGGCAGATGCTCTGAAAGTCACCCACTCAGATTCCCCTTCAAAAATGTTGCCCAGCTGCCAGAAACAACAGAAAAACATCCTCAGCTGTCAGCTCTCTAAAGCATCTTCAGCCTTTGCTGGAAATTTGTCCCACCCAATTACATCTCCTCCGGAGGCAGCCTGCATCCCAATGACCTAACAATGCAGAAGCAAAAAGGCCCAGCTCCCTCTCCCCAACTGCCCAGAATCTAGAAGGGTCAAACATTTGTGAAATGGATTATTCTAATTAAGCAAATATTTACTGGATAATTGCACAGTGTTTCATATTCCACATAGTCCTGTTCCTTCTCACGCCCAGTGGACATTCAGAATCATCTGGAAGGCTAAAATATAGTGTGGGACCAAGCCTGGGTATTTTCTAAACCTTCCCAAGGTGACGAATATGCAGCCATTACTGGGAACCACTGAGAGACAGCATGAAAACAGGCCTGTGGGGATGAAGGGAAAGTCAGGGAGGAGGAAGTGACCCTCGATACCCGCCTTTATTCCCATGTCTTACTTCCTTTATCTCACCCAGGGCTGGGGGGTCCCCGCAGGATTAATCCCCTGACTCGCAGGATGTATTGACAGAAGATAGTCCTAGCGTGATCTTCACCTTCTGGCACTGTGTGATGCTTTGTGCTGACTGTCCTGACTGTGTCTGTGCCCCCCACCTTGGAAACCTGTGCCACTCGTTTTTGCCTGCCTATAATTCCCTTCTGCAGCTCTGATCTTCAGCGATGCATGTTCCCCGATGTGTTCCCCACTGGCCTCCAACCCTGGAATTCCTGGTCTAATTGTCGGTGCCATCTCTGCAGGGTGTCTCCTCCAGGAGTGTGCCCTCCTCTGCCCAAAGACCCATTCTAGTAAGAAAATTGTGGAGAAGGCAGCTCATTCGCTTCCTGTTCAAGTACACGGTACTATTGACAGCTTTCAGAGGGATGCTGTTAATAAATTTCCCAGGAAGTTTTGAAATTCACCTCATATTTCTATATTCTTATTTGCTAGCAAAGACCCAGGTACGCATGTCCACACAGAACTAAAACCCTCCAAATAAATGTTTATCACAGAATAGATTCCATTTGGAATCTCTTCCATTTACTAACTCTTTCAATTACCAGATGGTAGTCTCCACTCAAACCAGGGCTGTATTTAATGTGCTTCCCTCAATCTGATGAATACTGAGAGCTACTAATGGTTCCTCATGGGAGTTTTATGAATGCAGAGGAACTCCTGCAAGCCCTTTCTATAGACAACTTTATCAATGACAGAATCTCAATGAGACAAACTGTTTCCAAGTCTTCTTTACCTATCTATGACCTCAACTGCACAAGTATTTCCACTGATGCTTATTCAATTCATTTTTCATATTTTACTGCTGTGTGACTACTAAAACTAACATTTTAGTTTCTTTTTAAATTACATTTTAAAAATATATTTTTATTGATTTCAGAGAGGAGGGAAGAGGGAGAGAGAGAGTTAGCCTATATTATATAAAAGGCTAATATGTTAAAAATGAATGTCATGACCCACAGGTTGAGAACCGCTAGCAGGGTCGCCTAAGACCATCAGAAAACACAGATATTTACATTACAATTCATTAACAGTAGCAAAATTACAGTTATGAAGTAGCAACGAAAATAATTTTATGGTTGGGGGTCACCACAACATGAGGAACTGTATTAAAGGGTCGCGGCATTAGAAAGGTTGAGAACCACTGCATTAGCTGGAAAAGGAAGATTTAGAAAGTTTAGAAACTTGACCTGATTGAAAAGAAGAAATGGTGGACCTTGAAAAGGACTTCAGGTTTTCTCACTGCACATAATATAGTCAAACACTGATGCAGTTAAATATTTTACCCTTTGTTCTCCCTGCATAATAATAATAATAATAATAATAATCTGCTTCGTGTTGATATTTACTGCTGTGCTGTTGACAATTACCTGAAAGAGAAGTTGGGGTGCTTCACTGGGCTGAAAAAAGTTTAGCTACATTAGAAAGCATGTGCAATTAAGCAAGTTTATTCTATATATACTAGAGGCCCGGTGCACGGATTTGTGCACCGGTTGGTGGGGTCCCTTGGCCTGGCCTGCAGGCCGAAACCAGCTCTCTGACATCCTCCAAGGGGTCCCAGATTGCGAGAGGGCACAGGCCAGGCAGAGGGACCCCATCGGTGCATGATTGGGGCCAGGGAGGGACTGAGGAGGACTCCAGGGTGTATCCGGCCCATCTAACCCAGTCCTGATTGGCCGGACCCCAGCAGCATGCTAACCCTATGGGTCGGAGTGTCTGCCCCATGGTGGTCAGTGCATGTGTGTCATAGCAACTGGTCGAACAGTCGAATGGTCAGACACTTAGCATATTAGGCTTTTATTATCCTATATAATAAAGAGGTAGTATGCAAATTGACTATCACTCCAACACACAAGATGGCCACCCCCATGTGGTCAAAGATGGCCGTCACAAGATGGCTGGCAGGGGAGGGCAGTTGGGGGCAAACAGGCCCGCAGGGGAGAGCACTTGGGGGGGAGGGGACCAGGCCTGCAGGGGAGGGCATTTAGGGGCGACCAGGCAAGCAAGAGAGGGCAGTAAGGCACAATCAGGCCGGCAGGGGAGGGCAGTTAGGGGCGACCAGGCTGGCAAGGGAGGGAAGTTAGGGGTGACCAGGCCAGCAGGGGAGGGCAGTTGGGGGCAACCAGGCCTGCCGGGGAGGACAGTTAGGGGCAACCAGGCCTATAGGAGAGGGCAGTTGGGGGTGACCAGGACAGCAAGGGAGGACAGTTAGGGGCAATTGGGCTGGAAGGGGAGCAGTTAGGAGGGATCAGGCTGGCAGGCAGGAGAGCGGTTGGGAGCCAGCAGTCCTGGATTGTGAGAGGGATCGGGCCTAAATGGGCAGTCGGACATCCCTCGAGGGGTCCCAGATTGGAGAGGGTGCAGGCTGGGCTGAGCCCCCCCCCCCCGCCCCTCCCCTCCATGCACGAATTTCATGCACCGGGCCTCTAGTATAGGATAAAAGGTTAAGTTGACTCATGTATGCGCAATATAATGCTCTCGCTGGTGCCAATCGCACGTGTGTGCTTCAAACTGTCATTGTCAATGGTGAATTTGGTTGACACTTCTATTACAGAGAAAGGGCAAATAGCGATACTAAAATATTTCTTCTAATTAATTTCCTTTCAATGTGCATGAATCTGTGCAGTGGGCCACTAGTCAATAATAAGAGACAATCATTGACCAGCTGCCTCCTGCATGCCCCACAGTGGGGATCGAGACGGCAATCCAGGCACGTGCCCTGACTAGAAAGCGAACTGTGACCTCTTGGTTCATAGGTCGACGCTCAACCACTGAGCACACCAGCTGGGCTAAATTACATTTTAAAAGTGATATTGTACTTACTAAAATAATATATATTTAGGGATTCTTTTAAAATTTGTTTTAGCCACAATAATAAAATAAAGGTTACTTGCAAAGTAGTCTTTCTCCTATGCACACTTGCTGCTGGGTATGAATATTCAGCTATTTATGGCTGATATGGCACACATGTAATAATTTTTTAAGAAAAGATGCTTAATGCCATCTGTCATCTCAGTAATGATTTCAAAGACAGAGTTTAAAAAGAGACAAAGGAATAGAAGGGAAGAGGCTGTAACAACTGTAAGCTCTGATTAAACTCTATGAAAGTTAACATTCTAGACCAGCATCCTACCCTGTCTTCTAAATCAATGTCTCTATAATGGCTTTTAACATATTTTAGGCTGAACCTAATTCTCTTAACATAGCTCCAAAGGTCTATTTTTGTTCAGTGTTTGTTTGTTTTTAACTTTTTATTCCTTTTCATTATAGAATCTTGTGTTACCTTTAAGGATCCTAATACAGTCAGAAGGAAGGAAGGAAGGAAGGAAGGAAGGAAGGAAGGAAGGAAGGAAGGAAGGAAGGAAGGAAGGAAGGAAGGAAGGAAGGAAGGGAGAGGGAGGGAGGGAGGGAGGGAGGGAGGGAGGGAGGGAAGGAAAGAAGGAGGGAGACTGAGAGATTGAGAGAAAGGGAGAGAGGGAGGAAGAGAAGGAGGGAGATTGAGAGATTGAGAGAAAGGGAGAGCAGGGATGGAGGAGAAGGACAGGGAGAGGGAGAGGGAGGGAGGAAATACTTTATAATAACTCCTAAGATCCTCTCATCACTGAAATTTTCCTTTGCTAAAATGTATTCTTGCCAAGAATCTGTTCGTGGTGGTCACTGTTTTTAGAATTAAAATAATATGCATGTGGTACAAGCAGAAATTTCACTTGGTAGTGAATTTAGGTTTCATATGCCGTCTGCTCTTCAGTTACAAAGGTTGATTTTATTCCTCTTCTCTTCTCATTTTTTTTGTAAGAATATAAAATTTCCCAGCAAAACCAATGCAGGTATTGAAAACTCAGAAGAAAAAAATGAAATGTTCTATTATACCACTCAGAAAAATGGATATAATCTTGTGAACACGGCATGAATTAAAAAAAAAAAAAAAGACTTAGACTACAGGAAACGACACAATAATCTGGACTTCTGATCTTTCCTAGGCAGCATTTATGACTCCAAAAATAAAAAAAGACGTGGGACCTTCCTTTGGAAATGCATTCACTGCAAGAATCTTCTCACTCGTGTTAATCTTAATCTCTTCTAATGCATTGCTACTCACTGCTCATTTCCAAAAGAAATTTTTAAATTTACAAATGGAATACATATTCATTGACATAATGCATAAAAACTCAAAGAATAAAGTATCATCATTAATCATCTATTTTAAAAGCATTTTAAATACATGTAAGTATATAAATACATGTATGACATAATTGAGATTATAATATAAATTCTTTTTTCATAATCTGAATGTGTATATGTGAACCTTTTTCTATATCATAAAATATTGTAAATAATACAACTTTAATGGCTCTACCATAATTTATTTAAGCCAAATTAAATTATCTTTATTTATTTCAACCAGTTGTGTCTTGTTACTCTATTATAAATAGTGCTGCAATCTTATTTTATAAATATTTAAACCATATGTGATTATTTTCTTAATAAACATTCCCAGAAGTAAATATATTAGCTAGGCATTATGCATGAATTTTTTAATTAATGGAAAAACCATGATGATGATTACAATTAAATTTATTTTTAAAAATTAATCAAGATAGAGTAATTTAGATACATGAAGTAAAAAAAAAAAAAAAAAGGAAGCAGTTTACCTTGTGCAAAAAGAACAGGATGAATTTTGAAACCTCCTCCATTTTTCAATCGTTGAGGCAGTTGTTCAAAATGATAACTATCAAGGTAGAAGTAAACTTTCAGAGCTTGCCGGCTTCCTTCCACTTGATATGTAAGAGGAACATCTAAAATGACATTTAATGTTATATTATTTCCTAAAATCAAATATACTGCATAGCATAGAAATTACTAGAAACTAAATATCTTAAAGTACCCATGTTTATTAAGTTCAGGTTTGGGCACCATTTCAGTGTCATTCAGGGAAAGACTATAAATCAGGTTCTCATTAACTAAATAACAGATTTATTGCTGTACTGTATATAAAATCATGTAATACGAAACTTTATCAGACTTTGATACACCAGGTGTCTCACTTAACTAAATGAGAAGTTACACGTGATTTGGAATCACAATCTCCCAGGGCCACTGCCTCATTCATATTTTAGCCAAATGGGTCCATAAGGATACACTTCTTAAGTAGGGTGCAAAGAATTGAGTACCTACCAACCATTATCAAAGTCAGCTCCAGATCAAAACTGGATGATCTCTGTTAGTGTCCAACAGTCATTAGAAATTATCTGTCTTTTTTCAAATATCCTAAATTTACTTACTCAAAAAAACAAAAACAAAACTCAAAACACCAAGAGAAAATGCTGCAGGAGTATTTCACAGTGCTGTCATAAATCCTCTTCATCTTCATCATGGCAAATAATTTGCAGATAACTTTTTAAAAAATGAATGTAAAAACTTTCTTAAAAGCACTGTATTAACATCTACAAATCTCTTTTATGCATATACTAATAAAGTTCATTTTATTTCTGTTTCTTTTTTTAAAGGGAGATGAAGGATTTTGGTTTAGGAAAAATAATAAATAAACTAAGTTAAAGAGTTGGAAATAATTGCATTTTAATGATTGGGAAAATATTTTTATTTTTCCTGATTCTAAAATAAAGAGGAAAAGATGCATGGACAGCAAAGAAAATACAAATTTCTATATTTCAGATATTGGTATCTTCTTGCTCCCCTTTTCATACAATGTTATTCATATGTATTTTTTTAATTTTGTTAAATCCCATCGCTTTTACTCTTTGGCAACAATGTAGTCAATCTCTACATAAGCAAATGAACCATGTTATTGGAAAGAAAACAATGCAGCAGTTTAGTTCCATATTACAGGACTAACGAAGAATAATTTAAAGATGCTTTACCAGAAATTAAGAAACTGAAAATAAAAATAATCAAACAGACTGAATTTAAAATGAAGTAAAAAACTAAGAGTGCTACCTGAGAGAATGGAAACCCATTTATCTCAAAGTATTTGGTGCACCTAAAAAGTCCATAATAATATGGAGTTGAAAACTGCTGCCTTTTATTTGTGGAAATTTATCAACTATGAAAAGCAAACTTGATGATTACGACTATGCAATGATTAAAACCTTCAAAAACGTTATCGTGTAAGGAAAGGTCTCTGATTCCATCCTACAGAGAGATTCACCCTTGAGAGAAGTTTCAGTGGTGGGATCCCTCCTGTAAACATGGCCCCCATCACGGAATGGGCCAGTGAGTTTGAAAATAAGTTTTTGACTCAGAGTTGTTAGTTGCCTTAGCTTTAATTGCTCTTCCTTTTCCTTCTGCAGGGCTGGGTCCTTCATGCCCTTCAGATTTCAGCTAAAAGCTACTTCTGCTGAGAGCCCTTCCCTGGTGACTCCTAAAAGAGCCACCTCACCCTTGTTCTTCATGCCTTATCTCCTGCACAGGATTGATCATGTCCCTAATTGGCTTAGTTGTTGATTCATTTCTTGCTGTCTCCCATTAGGCTGTGAGCACCGTGAAAACAAGGATGTGTCCGGTGTCTGTCTTAGTCACCGTGGCATCCACAGCTCCAGGAGCATATAGATAGAGTGGAGGTTCAAAAATATTCATTCCCCTAATAGTTACCATAAAATTAAAAAGGGGGAGATCTGCTGTCATTATATTATTCTCCAAAACCATAAAGATTTCCCACAAAATTTAATTATATACAACATAATCATTTAGCTCCTTTATTCCTCCACCAATCTATAATATTAAAAGTGTAATATGCTAATTAGACCGGACAGCCGAATGACCTTCTGGATGACCTTCCAGACGAAAACAGGGCTGCGAGGGACGAGCCCCTTGCATGAATTTCTTGCATTGGGCCTCTAGTTACATAATATGAGATGAGAAGTTTCTTGTATTTTTCCCTATACTGAAGTGAGTCAAATTGCCCATTTATGCCTTTGTATCTCTCATTGATCTCTAAGCTCTATGCCAACAGGGACTTTGTTTTATTAAGTCACCATTATATCCCTAAAAATTAGTTTAGCACTTAACACATTGTATATACTTAATAATTATTTCTTCCAAGAAAATGAACTATTTTGAATCCACACATTTGAATTCTACTTGTTTGGCATGTCATATTTCTTTAGAATCTCACCATTATTTAATAAAAATATTAGACTATAAATAATGCTAAATATACCTTTTTAAAAAGATGCAAAGTAATAAAGCAAGGAGGATGGATTAGAATATGTACTCAATACTACCATTAGCCTTATATAATGCTGGAGATTTTCAAATACTTTATTTGAAACTCAAAATCCTGTGAGTGGGGAAAGCTAATATTCTCATGCAGATAAGAACAGAGCCAGGATCTGAACTAAGGTTTCTTGACTTCAAGGTCAATGTTCCCTATTAATTCCTTTATATATTCATGCTTCCACCCTCTGCACTCAGTCCTTCTCACATAGACATGCAGCCAACTAGTTCTCCTTACAGTGACACATATTAATTAGTCAATCTGACGCCTCTGCTTCTATGCTTATAGAAATTAAACCACATGCAATTAATGATAAAGCTCTGGTTTTCTTACACCACATGAATAAGAAGTGATGACCCTCAGGTACTGAATCATTCTCTTCTTTCTTGAAATTAGCTTAGAATAACTAGATTCCTATCGTCACTATTTTTAATTTATTTGTAATATCTAGTAATGTAGCCTGGGAACTGACCATTCTCTAGGTGAGGTTATGCTTCAGGGAAAGACATAATAGAATGTATTGCCAAATGTATCTCACAGTTTTTGTTTGTCACAGATTCGTCTACATTTACATACAAAAGGTAGTTATTTGGTCTTAATTATCTAACAGTGTATTTTCAACATGCCAAAGTCAAATCTCTCATAGTGCATATGCAACAAGTAGATATTTTATCAAGCTCATGGTATCAGTTCCTCTTCTGCTTGTTCAACAGACCATTCATCCAGGAATGTCATATTTAAACCATGAAAAAACAGTACTCCTGTAATTTATAGTCCCTCAGGCAAAATTTAGAAAAAACATTAGGTTATATTGTGAAAATAGAGTTTCTCTACCTTCAACAAAGTTGTGCCTACATTACTCAAGCAGATGAAAATATATTTTATTTTATACACTAGAGGCCCAATGCACGAAGTTCGTGCACGGGGGCGGCGGGGGGGGGGTGGTGTCCCTCAGCCCAGCCTGCACCCTCTCCAATCTGGGACCCCTCGAGGGATGTCCAGTAGGATCGGGCCTAAACGGGCAGTCAGACATCCCTCTCACAATCCAGGACTGCTGGCTCCCAACTGCTCACCTGCCTGCCTTCCTGATTGCTCCTAACTGCTTCTACCTGCCAGCCTGATCACCCCCTAATCATTCCCCTGCCAGCCTGATTATGCCTAACTGCTCCCCTGCCAGTCTGTTTGCCCCTAACTGCCCTCCCCTGCAGGCCTGGTCCCCCCCAAATGCTCTCCCCTACAGGCCTGGGTCCCCCCCAACTGCCCTTCCATGCAGGCCCAGTTGCCCCAAACTTCCCTCCTCTGCCAGCCTGGTCACCCCTAACTGCTCTCCCCTGCAGGCTTGATTGCCCCCAACATCCCTCCCTTTCAAGCCTGGTCCCTCCCAACTGCCCTCCCCTGCTGGCCTGATCACCCTCAACTGCCCTCCCTTGCAGGTCTGGTCCCTCCCAACTGCCCTCCCCTGCTGGCCATCTTGTGGTGGCCATCTTGTGTCCACATGGGGGCAACCATCTTTGACCACATGGGGGCAGCAATATTGTGTGTTGGAGTGATGGTCAATTTGCATATTACTCTTTTATTAGATAGGATGCCCACAGAAGACCATACAATTTGTTCAAATAATATTATCCTTATCAAATAATCCCCTTTATCAGACAAATTCTCCCTAGAATATAACCTATAGTCTTAACATTGTAATTCATGTTTTTGTTCACTGTCATTTATCAGTGAAGGTGAAAATTTAATAAGATTTTGTCCTCTTATCTTCATAATTTCATACATACAGAACCAAGGACTTTTACCATCTCCACAGCTACTATCAAGGTCAAGTCCCCATCATCTTTCACCTGGGTCACTGCAATTGCTTCCGAACTGCTCTTTCTGCTTCTGCCCTGGCTGCCAGTAATGATTTATTCAACACAGCAGTCTGAGGCAGCCTTTAATAAGCAAGGCAGATCATGTCCGTCCTCTGCTCAATGGCTTCATTAGAAAGGCAAAGTTCTTTCAATGGTCTGGCCTCTGCTTCCTTCTTATCTCCTACTCTTTTCCCCTCCATCACTCCATGCCAGCCACACAGGCCTCCTTGCGATCCTGAGAGCATGCCACACTGTTCCAATGAGTCTGGAACACGCCCTCCCAAATACCCGTGTGACTCGCTCCCTTAACGCATTCAGGTCTCTGCTTTGCTCCTTAGTAAGGCTTCCCTCCCCAGCTTGTTAAACATTCGCATCCTTTCATCCGCCCCTTCATTTTCATCCTCTGTTCTCTTCCATTTCCCTTATACACATATTATTATCTCCTAATTTATTACCAAATTACCTCATTTTGTATTGCTTATTCTTTATATCTCTCCACTTGAATATCAGCTCTGGGAGGGCTGTCTGTCTAGATCTCTACCGTATCCAGCACCTAGAATAGTACTTGGCGATAGTAGATGTTTAAGAAATTTTTTGACGAATGAATAAATGATTATCATTCTTAAATCAGATCACAGATTAAATGGATATTTATTGAGTCCCTATTCATTGTACTAGACATCAGAAATGTGAAAATAAGTAAGAACCTTTCCCAGCCCTGGAAAAGTTAACATCTACATAGTACATAAGATCCTCACACTTATGGGGGAAAAAACAGAGAGACAGAAAAATAATAAAACTGATAAAGATTTCTTGGACTCACAGATAAATTTTAAACCTACTTATGACAATGTTGAAATAGTAGGTAAATGAGAACTTGCAGAAACTAAAAGATATAGAGATTAAACCCTAGGTATTGCTATTTCTCTGAATATAAACTTCTGAATTACTCCCTTCATTGGGTATTCTGACATCAAATTGCTAAATCAAAGGAATATTTTTCAAACCCTCAATTCATTAAGTAACTTCTTCATTACATTAGATACAACTACATTCTATTGAAGTTCTCTCCTTCAATCTTCACACTAAGTTTGTTCTTCCTTCAACTTTGATAATAATAAAGCCCTTCTGCCCATGGCAATGCATATATTTAATTGATATTTGTTTATTCATTTCCTTGGGGAAAAATAACAACGTTGCCTTTTCTGTTTTAGGCACTCTCTTAGGTGTTGGAGATATAACAATGAACAAGACAGGAAAGAGTTTTGCCATCCTGGATACTGTAGAGCCAGCATGTCAAACTCGCGGCCCATGGGCCACATGCCTTGTTTATTTGGCCCGTGTTAGCCTTTTAGTTTGACATGCTTGTTGTAAAGGATACATAAGTGAATCAAGATCATTATTGTGATTATATTTTTACACATTAAAATTCTTGACATTCAGAATGAAATGATTTTTTATTTTCATTTTTAAGCAAGCAAAAGGTACAGAATGTGTGTCTACTTCAAAATTAAATTATAACTTTTTTCAATTATTGTCAGATCAAATAACTATAATGTCTTTCTCAATTGGTTTATATCTAAATTTTATACAATGTGAGCATAACATAGGACTCTTCTGCTTCTTATTGGCCCTAAATACTTGTTTGTGTTGCCTGCTAACACATTCCCTAGAGGAACAATTGTGAAGATATGGAGTACAAAGTCAACTCAGTACATTTTGTATATATTTGAGAAAAAGCTTTGGAAGCTACATAAATATTAGGACAGTCCTTTTATTTAAAAAAAAATCTTTATTTAAAAAAGCAGTAGAAAGAATAAATAGTCTATGACTCTACTTAAATGAGGCACCTAGCATAGCAAATTCATAGAGATAGAAAGTTAAAAAGAGACTACCAGGGAGTGGAAGAGGGGGTGGGGGAGGGGGATGAATACTTATTGCTTAATGAGTATGAAGTCTCTATTTGGGAGAATGAAAACATTCTGGAGATGGATGCTGGAAATAGTTGCACAATAGTGTGAGTTTATTTAATGCCACTGAATTCTGCACTGAAAATTATTTAAGTGGTAAATTTTACGGTATGTATGTTTTACCAAAATAACAAAAATAAAAAAGGGAAGAAAATCTTGACTAGCACAAATCTTGATGCACACATTCAAAACATTTTGGAGGCCAAAGTAATAGGTACAAATAAAAGTTTAGAATTATTTGTAGGTTTACGTTATATATACTTTCTATGCCTCCAGTTTGCTACTATTATTTTCTCTAAATATGATATTTTATATAAAATAAACTTCAGTCCAGGCAGCGTGGCTAAGTGGTTGAACATTGACCTATGAACTAGAAGGTCACGGTTTGATTCCTGGTCGGGGCACATGCCCTGGTTGGGGCTCGATCCCTGGTGGTGGCGCATGCTGGAGGCAGCTGATCAATGATTCTCTCTCACCATTAATGTTTCTATCTCTCTCTCTCCCTTTCCCTTCCTCCCTGAAATCAATAAAAATATATTTTTTAAAGTAATAAAATAAACTTCATTTAAAATATATTAATATCAAAGTATTACCATATGTGTTTGATGACAAAGGAATTCTATAAAACACTTAACTACATACTTGCAACCAGTGGTTCCTCTTCTGATGGTTTAAAGTAAAAAGAAACCTTTTCCAAATCAAATAGTGCAACCAGTGTATCTTCTAGCATGGCCTGTTCATCTGTCTAGAAAGAGAGGGAAAACAAACGATACATGATATAATAGGATTGTGTATAACATAATGTGACATGACATAGCTTAGTAAAGCATAGCATAACATAATATTACATAACATCTCCAGATCTAAACTAGCTTCACTTATGTTTTATTCACATACAAACCAAATTATCAACATTTAACTAAAAATTTGCTGTTTAAAATAAAATTAATAAATCTCTCAAAGTTAGAAATTTCTTTATAGTTTTATATTTTTACTATTCCCAATTGTTTAAATTGTTCTACACAACTGTTCATTCTATTTTGTAGCTAGAGTCTAATCATATTTATTTTGCTTACTACTTACAAATAAATCTTTACAAAAAAGCATATCATTTGCCTTTAAATTTCTATAATCTTATTAATGTAACAGCTGAAAGGGGAAAATGTTGTTGTACTAAAAACCCACAACACATAATGGTCATCCCAATTTTACAATAAGATAACTATGCATTATACATTTTGCAATTTATTAAAACTGATAGAAGCAATCTGCATGTGTGTAATGATTGTTCCAAGGGCTTGGGTATAAGAATCATTTTCATCTCACTTGCCTTTTGGTGCTCTAACCTAGAATCTTGTGACTGTGAGATCCAATCTGTTTTAATCATTTCTTACATCCTTAAAGCATGTTATTTTCCAGCGGAGGAAGGTAAGGCCAGGCGTGATAACAAGTTCAGTGCGTGTCTCAGTGAGCACTCTCATCTTCCTGGTGCTAGATTCTGGCCTTCCTGTGAGCAGGTCAGTGCACTATCTAGTCCTTTACAAATTTCCTCATGAAAGAATAACGTGCCTTCCCGTATACCGCTTATCTTGTAAAGGTGACATTTGTTTCTTAAGAGTGTCAATGATACCTTCAAACATTAATGTTAATATGCTTTACACACATTTTTTAAAAGGTGCTTTAAGTTTACAGCCATATTTTGGGGGCAGCATTAATAGAAACTGCTTGAGATGGTGAAGAACTTCCATTGTGTGAAAAAGAATCACTGAGTGGAAACCAAGAGGTTAAGAGAATTGCCACCTTTGCACGTTGGTGTGGTACTTAATATAGTGTGTGGTACACAGTAAGTGCTGGATAAATGTTTATTGAACTGAATTTTTTAAAAGTTGTTTGAAGCAGCAGAAATATGCCATGAACGGAAATGGAGGGAGCCGACTAAAGAATTGGCGTTTTTCCAGTTGAGAGGAAAACATGCAAAAAGAAACATCCCAAAGAGGCTGGCCTCTGACTGCTAAAGTGCACGCCACAGTGCTGCAGCTGATGTGACTGGAGCCACAGCCAAGTGACCAGGACTGTGCTCAGAGCTCGGTCTCACGGACCTCAGAGCCTGCCCCTCCCAGAGCGCCCTTCACAGTCCCAGGAGGCGTTTCTGCTCGTGTTTCCGAGGCAGAAAGATGCTGGGTGCGTGCGTTTTTCTTGTTACCTTTGGATTTTTTATCGATTCTGTAATTAACGTGTTTTGCAAGAACAATTTAAAGAAAACACAGCTTTCTTGAGATATAATTCACATACTATAAAATTCACCCCTGGGAAGTGTACAGCTCAGGGTTTTAGTATATTCACAGAGCTGTATTACTATCACCACCATCTAAATTTAGAATATTTCCACCACCCCAAAAAGAAACTCCGTACCCATAAGCATTCCATCCCCCAGTCCCTAGCCCCAGGTAACCACTAGCCTGCTTTCAGATTCTACGATTTGTCTGTTCCGCACGTTACATAATAATGGAATCACGTACTATGTGGTCTTTTGTAACTGGGTGATTTCATATTGCAAAACATTTTCAACATTCATCCATGTTACAGCATGTATTGATATTTCATTCGTTTTTATTGCTGAATAATGTTCTACTGTATATCTTATTTACTCACTCATCAGTTCATGGAAATTTGGGTTGTTTTCACTTTTTAGCTATTATGAATAATCTCGCCATTTACCTCGCCTGTGACAGTATCTCACTGTACTTTTGAGTTGCATTTCCCCAATGGCTAATGATATTGATTATCTATTTTATGGGGTTTTTTTTGCAATTTTATATATTCTTTGGAAAAACAACCATTCAAATCCTTTGCCCACTTTTTGAGTTGTTTTTTTTTTATAGCTTAATTTTAAGAATTCATTATATAACCTGGATATGTCATTTATCTGATATATGAATTATAAATAACTAAAATTTCAAATGAAATTCAGGTTAAAGTACCAGCACTTGACTAGACAATGGCAGTGTGAAAGCAAGAACAGAATAGAAATAAAGGCTCATTCATTCATTTATTCATTCGTTTGACATTTCATGTCTACCATGTGTTGGAAAGTAGGATTCCTATCTTATGTAATTTCTGTTTCGTAGGCAATGATTAATTAATATTTATTTTAAAAGACACTTTCAAAAGTGCCTTATTTAAGTATTTCATTAATTAAATCTTATATTTGGTTGTAACAGCAACCAAACAAGAAATTGATCACCCATATGGAGTGCAGTAGAGTCTTTTCAGAAGAATCTAATTGTTTCTTTGAAGTGCAGTGAGGTGGACTGACTTAGTTAACTTTCCAGAACCTTTTATGGCTGTGCAGTACAGCAATGACCTCCCTATCCTCAATGTCACTGAAGAAAAGCTTTATTTTGATGTATAAACTCATATGCTTTTGTTTAAAATCTTAACCATGTTACTTGGTAGCTACATTATCTGGGTACTTTTACAGATAAAATAGCATCTCATGTTCCAAATCACTATTCCATTTAACTAGCACCTTAAGCTTATATTTAAAAGTGAATATATTTGCCTTCAAACATCATGACAACTATCAGAACCACAGAAAATATGGGTGAGAAAAACTTAAGTTTACCACAGTGTTATTTATCATATATTTCAAGATGCTTTCTTCATATGCACTGTGGAAAACTAATGCACAAACATAGAATATTCTACAGTAATCAGAGCAATGTTCTTAGATTTAACAGGACAAACATGATTACGAAGGAAGGAAAAAGAATCATTTAACACATGCAAATTTTAAACAGATTGTCAGACCATATGACAGGCAAGTTGTCAGAGCTCTCTATCAAGAATGCTCCAGAGTATCAACCTCAGCGGGAGGTTGGTTTCCATGCATGGGAGGACCCTTTTCCTGCACTGGAAATAAGGAACCATAGCAGAGAAACCCTTGTTCCTCTGAAGACCCTTTTCAGCCAGTGCTTAGGGATACAGGATTTAATAACAGATCAAGGCTTTCTCAGCTTTTAGAAACCTCTGAGAACAGGTCAAAATCAGGAAAGAGAGAACTCCTTCTACATGCCTACTAAAACTACATTTGCCCATGAAAAATATACACTGAGTGGCCAGATTATTATGATCTCCAAACACATAATAATCTGGCCACTCAGTGTATATCCTATATAATAAAAGGCTAATATGCAAATTGTCCCCTTGACCAGGAGTTTGACCAGCAGGCAGGCCGGCCAACCGCCCATGTCCCCTCCCCTTGGCCAGGCTGGCCTGACCCCACCCATGCATGAATTCATGAACCGGGCCTCTAATATATCTATACTAATAAAAGAGTAACATGCTAATTGACCGTACCTTCGCGACGCCCACCAGCCAATCAGGAGTATGCAAATTAACTTAACAAAGATGGCGGGTTAATTTGCATACATAGGCGCAGAGCGGCCAGGGGCGTTCCTCACCACCCCAGCCGCTCTGGGCCTCTGGGCAGCATGGGAAGGCAGAAAGGCAGCTCCAGGCGGAGTGAAAAGGTGGCTCCGGTATATATATACACACACATATGTATATATATACTCAGTATATATATATATATACTCAGTGGCCAGATTATTATGCGTTCAGAGATCATAATAATCTGGCCACTCAGTGTATATTCTTTTGAAGGAGCTGAATGACAATAATGAATAACCACTTGCTATTTGGGAACATGTTACAATGATTATATTACAACAGACACAGACAGCGATGTGTCCTGTGGTTCCTTACCAAGTTTGGTGACAGAAGGGACTGAAAGTGAAAAAGAACACCTGCATTGGCGATCTGGTCCAGCCACCTTCTGCTGGCTTCCCACGTTTCCATCTCATTTTCCTTGCTGTTGTCAAACATCTGGTTTAAGGCCGCCATAAGCTGCTCGGAGAAGGCACAGACTGTGGCCACGAGACTTTGGCAGAAAACCATGTCTCTTCGGAGCTGTGGCTCACTGTCTGCGATCCAGGAGAACAGAGGGAGTTTTGAGAAATGTCATCAATCAAACCAGTCCAGTAAGCATTTACACTCACTGTTATTTCAACCTCTCACTAAATTCACACTATTGAGAATGTAAATTTGAGCTCTCTTAATGAGCACATATATTTTAGCAAGTTTGTTTTTTAGAAAACACCAAAAAGCGTTAGAAACATTAAAATAATTTTTCTTATATGACATTGTGTCTTTATTTTATAATCCCTAAATTGCTTTAGAAAACCTAAGGAAAAAACCTAAGTCTTTATTTATTTACTTTTTTATTTTTCTTGATGGTCCACAATTTGTGTTTGTTACGTGGAATGTCCCTAAAGGAAACTCAGAGTCCATTTTTTCGGTTTGTGCTGGCAAACAAAACACAATATCATGCCCGGCCAGCATGGCTCAATAGTTGAACCAGGTCACGGTTCGATTCTCGGTCAGGGCACATGCCCAGGTTGCAGGCTCAGTCCCCAGTGGGGGGCATGTAGGAAGCAGCCAATCAATGATTCTCTTTCATCATTGATCTTTCTACCTCTCTCTCCCTCTCCCTTTCTCTCTGAAATCAATCCTATATAATAAAAGCATAGTATGCAAATTGTCCCCTCAACCAGGAGGTCGTCCAGGAGTTCGACCAGGGGGCAGGGCCGGCTGGGGGAAGGGAGGAAGTACCCAGCCAGCAGCCGGCACCTGTTAGGGACCCTACCAGTGTATGAATTTCATGCACTGGGCCTCTAGTAAAAATATATTTTTAAAATACAGTATCATTAATACTAAATTTTTTAAAATTGCTTACTAAACCTATTGAAATATTGATGTGAAATGCACATGGGAAACAAAGTATTGATGTCCAATTGTTTGTAACAATAAGCAAATCTGTATGTCCTGAATTTACTATTCAACTTCACAAGTTATCAATATGTCCATTCATAAGCTCCTATATTTCTTTGAAATAAGTAATGTATTTACAGTTTTAGCACAAATTGATTTTTACTAGGATTCTTATTCTGCAATTGACTGGCATTTTCACTGAACCACTTTGAAGGTATATTTCCCATGTGAACTGCCACTCCTGGGCCACAGTATTTTCCAAAGGAAAGAAGCTGTGCCTGAGAACCTGATCACAGAGGGTTAACTTCCTGGGGTGGTTGGATATATACAAATTACATAATTACTATAAACACCACGCCATATGTTATGTACATTGAAAAATCACTTGTACTAGAAGAACAACAAAGGTGAAAATAGTCTATTCCCCCAAAGTCTATTGAATATTTTGAGGACTCAGAATCTTCTGAAATGAAGAAGTACTGTCAACATTAGTGTATAATGTAGTATAAATGCTGCCTTTATTCAGTGTTGAGTTCTAGCTTTATTCATAAAAAAGCATAATTTTTAAGATGTTTACCAAGAATACAAAACACCTGTTTTTAATAACCATCAAAGGCATGTGTGAACATAATGTAATTGCTGTGTTACTCAGTTTCACTGTTAGTAAAAGCTACTCTTGAAAATTTTATTAGAAAAATAATTAAATATTTAAAATATTTAATTTTATAACAAAATACTTATTTATTAGGTTAAACTATAAGAACTTGCTATTTCAGCAGGTCAAAATAGTTGAGTATGGCAATTCCATATGGTTTGACTTACTAATTTAACCAACAACATGTGTTAGACATTTTCCTTATGTAGTTCTATACCATGTGCCCCATTCTAATAGATGGAAAAGAGCATTTTTATACAAGAAACTATAAAAGGGCTAAACTGGAGAAAAACTCTGTTCAAATCTCAATTAAGAAAAAAAGCAAAAACACTTATTTTGTTGTTGTGTATAACTTCTCACACAATGTGGACACTCAATAAATGTTTACTGAATGAATGGATGAATATAATAAACCAGTGGAGCAACTAAGAGACAAAGGAATTAAGTGAAATGAAAATGTCTGAGCTCATTCCCTGGCTTTTTGAAATCTCTGGATTTAGTTTTACTTAAAAGGGGACTTCAGAAAGCTTTTAGCTCAGCAGTGTGGCTAGAAGATTGACGTTCAAGACGGGGACTAAATAAACAAAAATTGCCCCGAATCTTCCTTATACGTTGTTGCTTTGTTATTCCTTTGTCAGAAAATCTGGGCAATTTTAAAATATACTTCAGTAGCTTTGGCAGGGATACTCCCGCCTATAATCGAAGAATAATTTCTTAATAAAAATCTAAGTGGAAAGAAATTGCTTATATCAAGAGCAGAGGGCTGAGGTCTGTAGAAGGAAGGATCTGGCTCCACTGTGAGCTTTAGAAGAGATCACAAGGCTTGTGCCACTAGCAGAAACAATTATCTCCAAATGGCTTTTGAGAAGAAATTCTCAAATTTCTTCTTCTTTTATACTAAAACAAACACTTAGATGTTTGTTCTACTCTTTGCTATATTCTGTATGCATTTTAAGCCAAATTAAATTTTTCATTCAGCCTCATTATCAAATCAAAACTAAACATACAAAAGTTGAATTCGTTCACTAATTCCAGCTTTCACATGAATGCCCCACAAGAATTAAACATTTCTGCACCAACTACTGGGGGTGTAAAGAAGTCCAAGTGGAGGCCTTGGCCAGGGCTGTGCTCCCAGCAGATTGGGAGAGTAGATAAGCAAGATGCCTTTGGACCACACTGCCTCTGAAATCGTAAACCAACATACTTTCAGCTGAAAAACACTTAACACTTAACAAGTGCTTATTACTTCATGAGGTGGTTTTCAACTGCCCCTTCCTATTTTTGACAGAGAGTAAGTGACTAGTTTCCCTAGACTTCACAATGCACATCATATATTACAAGCTTTTCAAGTGACGTTTGATATGAGTAATGAAAGTAGAAAACTGAGTAGCAGAAGCGTCTATCTATACCCAACTTAGGTTTATAGCTTCTCCACACATCACCCCCCTCCATCCATCCCAGACAACCAGCAACAATCTTCACACAATTATTGTGAGAATAAAACAATGTATCTGAAAGCAGCCAGAACAGTGCTGTACAGACCTCTCTGAGCCACCCAGTACTGCTGAGCGTTCCACAGACACGGAGGCCCCTATAGCCACACCTTTGTCCACCGACTAGCTGGCTGCAGGCCCTTCCCTCCTCTCCACCAGCAAACTTTAAATCATCAGTTAAGAGTCAAGTCACTGAACTACTGAAACTCCTCTGAACTATTAAAATATTATGCACTTCTACCTGCCACTAGGCCTGGAGCATCCCTGTACTAGATGGCTAATGACCTATGGTTGTGAGTCTGTTTACCAGTTTGTGAACCGCAGGGACCTTCAGCACAGGCCATGGGAAGTGGCATATAATGTACAATGTGTGAATTATGCTCATGGATTTTAGAGGCATATGATCGGCTTTTGTCTACCCATTCCACCAGTTTTCAACCATATAATCCTAAGTATTGGATTCTAATATGTAAAATGGGGTATACCTATTTCTTAGATCACAATCAAGATAAATGACATAAAAACATTTAGAGCATTGTCAGCCGGTGTGGCTCAGTGGTTGAGAGTCAACCCATGAACCAGGAGGTTCCAGTTTAATTCCTGGTCATGGTACATGTCCAGATTGTGGGCTTGATCCCCAGTGGGGGCGGGAGTGGGGGGGAGGAAGGGGAGGATGTTTCATCGATGTTTCTATCTCTCTCTCTCCTTCTCCCTTCCTCTCTGAAATAAATAAAAACATATTAAAAAAACATTTAGAGCATTTAGCGAAGTGAAACTGGATAGTATTATTATGGAGATTCCTTTCTCTAGCATCTAGCAGGGTGCCTGGCACTGAGTGGGAGCCCAGTTTTATTGCTGAATGGAGAGAGGACAACATGATAAAACAAAAGAAGCTAACTCCAAGCAAAAACACATAGTTGTTTTTTGTTTGGTAAGTATACAGCTGTTTAAAATTCACAAGTGTCCATCCTTTCTAAAGCTATTCTCATTCCTCATTTTTATCAATAAGAGTTATAGCAAGAATCACAATTGCTGCTTCCAGCTTCCAGCAAACGAAGAAAAGCAGAGAGCTGTGTTTTCTTGGTGACAGCTTGTTTATTTCTTTTGCAGAGTAAGTATTCTCTTGTAGTAGAAATGGAATAAAAAATGGATTTTTTTGAAACTTATCAAATGCTTCTGTTTCATTTCCGTTTTTAAGCACCTACTTCAACTCATTTTTTACAAACATGCTTTACAATATTAACACTTCATTTATCTCACTGCTTTAAAAGTTCCATAGTTAGCTAGCTGGCCTAAAAAGAATGAGATGGTATCTAGACACAGAAGCAATCCCAGCGATTTTTCTGAGATTGTAGGGAAAGAAAGCAAAATAAACAAGGAAGCAAAAAGAAAAGATCAGAGAGACAGAAATAAAAGTGAGTTAAGAATATTTACCAGACACACTCTACCCTTTTCAAGGGAAGAGTGTAATTTCACAGCCAACCATATGGTGTAATTTGGTTACTGTTTTGGTGCCAGGCTATTTATATATGAGGGAACAAAGAGTGAGTGAATAAAGTAGAAAAAGGTAGAATTATGACAAGAATAAAAAAATAAAAATGAAATCAAAATAAGAATCTACAAGAACAGCCATTTGAATATTAATGAATAAAGTAATACATTCCAGGACCACTTCTGAAATTAGCATAAGTTTGAATTTCAAATCTGCCACTTACTATTTATTAATTCATGTACTCAATGAAACATATTCTAGTTGCTCAAAGATATGTGTTGAATGAACATCATTTACAAATTATTATTAGCCTTACAGATTCTTAATTTTTAATTATTTTTTATCTGCCTGATTATTAATTTCTTCAATTTTAAAACTGTGGAAAAATAATTATATTCTCACAGAGTAGTTGTGAAGACCTAATGAAATACATAAAAATGAGGTCCATCAACTGTGTGGTTATTAGTAAAGCTTAAAAAATGTAAGAAATGTATTATATTATTATTCAGTCAAAAAGCAAAGCAAAAACTTGTTTAAAAAACCAACAAACAAAAAATCCCTCTTGGTTAACTTGGCTCCTCCATTCATTTATTTATACTTTAAATTTCCTAACTGCGGCAGATTTGTATAAGTGGTCACGAATTCTTCCCCTGTCTGTACCATGCCTTTGCAATATGATTTTGAGATTGAGACTCTCCATCAAAAAAGCACAGTCCATTTCCCCACCCCGTGAGTTTGAGCCCACCTATATCCTTGTTCATATACAGAAGTTAAACACAATTTCTCAATATATCCAATTTGCACAATTAACTTTACCAAACCTGCTTCCTGTCTCTTTTTATTTATATTTTTAATTGATTTTAGAGAGAGAAACAACTATTTGTTGTTCCACTTATTTTTGCATTCATTGGTTGCTTATTGTATGTGCCCTGACCAGAGATGGAACCCACAACCTTGGCGTATGAGGATGATGCTCTAACCAACTGAACTGCCCTGCCAGGAACCTAAATTATATTCATATAAATGTCTATATGTGGTCGCATGTTTCTATTTGTAATTGAAGATGAATATACATTTTTGTGTTTTTCTTAAAACTAAGTTATTTTTTCTATCTTTGCAAGACTTTAGATAAGGTAGGGATCATATTTCCATCTCTTTTGCTGAAGGCATTGCTTTGATATCATGACACTTCTAAGGGCATAATTTTAAAAAGTAAAAATAATGAAAATTATTACCTGAATACTCAAGAAGTGCCAAAAGTATTCTACACTTGACTTCTGCAGAGGAAAAACACAACAACATATCAGTTAATTGTTCAACCATTTTCTGCCACATTTTAACTATTCCATAATAAATATTAGCACAATATCTTTACATCAGATAATAAAAATCACTTGAAATGCTATTCTTTCCTACCTGCTTATATAAATTCTGTCCATTGCTCAAGACCCTAAAATGCCTCCTAGATCTGAATTATGTGAGTTGATGAAACATCATTCAAATCCTGCTATCTATGTAGGTCCTCTTTTGTTGCTATAGCTTACATGGTACTCTCTAAACTCCTACAGTTGTCATAGTCTTGATCAATAAACTATCAAATGGTATTTTTCTTAGTTATTTTAACTTTTAAAAATCATATATAATATATACAATTATCCTATAAAATAAAAAGGCTAATAAGCAAATTGACCGAATGGCGGAACGACCAGTCACTATGATGCGCACTCACCACCAGGGTGCAGATGCTCAATGCAGGAGCTGGCCCCCTGGTGGTCAGTGTACTCCCACAGGGGGAATGCCACTCAGCCAGAAGCCGAGCTCACAGCTGGCGAGCACAGCGGCAGTGGCGGGAGCCTCTCCTGCCTCCATGGCAGCGCTAAGGATGCCCAAATGATGGCTTACGGGGAGCAGGCCTAAGTCATCAGTTGGACATCCCCTGAGGGCTCCAGACTGTGAGAGGGTGCAGGTTGGGCTGAGGGACCGCCCCCCCAAGTGTACAAATTTTGTGCACTGGGCCTCTAGTATATTATATTGTGCATTATATATTACAATTATAGCTTATATATAATTACATAGATTGTATTTATAGATTCTATAGAATATAGATTGTTTTCCTTTTCCATCTATAATTAAAGATACTGTGCTAAAGGACAGAAAAATACTAAATGTTTCCATATAGTCATCTTCCTACCCCATCTACGAACAGGGTCAATCACAAGTATTTCATAAATGATGTGTATGCACTTCATTCTCATTGCTCTGTGTCCAGTGAGTTATGTGTCCACTTATTTCCAATTGGCAAATAGTTTATTTGCCATAAAAACCTACAGAGTTTTTTCCCAAGATTATGGGAAATAACAAAGGTTAGATTGCATCCTATTCAATAGTCAGAGCAACAAAATTAATCTACAAGAAATGCAGGAGATACTTAAGATGGCATTAAATTTTACAAGTGAGACTGCAAAAACAGAAGACCCATGTGTCATATACTAGCTGTGTGGTCTTTAAAAAATTGCTAAAATACTTTGAGTCTCAACTTACTCAGTTTATTAACAAAGGACATAACTTAGGAACAGCCAGATGGAAGAGAGACAAGGGCAAGGTATGGGAGAAAGGCATGGAGCTTCCATGCTATCTGCATAGACCACTCTCCCAGCAGATAAGAATAGTTCAGAACATGCTACCCCAACATGTGCACTTTGGCATATTAAATATTTTAAGCTGAATGAATTTGAGAAACAGCAGGTGCAGGAAGGACTCTCTGACCTCCCTCTTCTCCCCTAACGCAGGTCGTAAGACCCTCATATGAGATATGTCCTCCCTATACCTGGAGGAACAAAGCGTCCTATGTCCAAAGATGCTGAGAGGAACAGACCCTGCTAAGTTTCTCCCAGATTACTGTCCTTAGCCTATACCCTTTGTTCTACCATATTTTCCCACAACTTTCCACTCTTCATCAAACCTGGTATAAAAACTGTTAGGTTTAACTATTTCTTTGGGTCCTCATTTCCTTATGAAGGTTATTGTCGCATGCAAAATTCATATTAAGTACATTTTTATGCTTTCCTCTTATTAATTTGCCTTTTGTCAGTATAATTCACAGGAGGATAGAAGACAAAAGATATTTATTTCCTCCACAGGAACATCAGAATGGGGTCAATCCCAGCTACGTATATAAACATTGAAATTCTGGCAAGTTGGCCTATGTTAACTTGTAGGTAAGCCCTGACTTTCCCTATGTAAAGACAGTTTAAGAAAGAAAAGGGAAATTACTTCTGGTTGCATTAGATAAATTCATGCTAAACTGGTGATGTTACATCAGAGTACCTCCATAGAACAAGCAGCTGATTATAAGGATCCCAGGGTTATGCTTCTAACCATATAACAGGACTAGACACCACACACATTAACAGGAAATGGCAAATCGACTTCTCCTTTGAATAGTCCATTGAGCTGAACTCGTGATTAATAGTTTTTCAGAGTCTCACTTAATATGGGGACAATCATAGCTCTTATCCAAAGTAAGTGCATCTCATTGAAATTTGCAACAAGGGATGCTACTGAAGTTCTGCAAAGAGGCCTCTCCACATCATCAACTGTACATCCAGCCACGTTCAACCAGCTCTTGGGCTCCTATGACCAACAGTGGCACATATTCAATATCTATCAATCAGTCAATCAATCAACCAACCAGTCAATCAATCAATGTAGATAGCTAACATTCCTATTGCTGCTTATTGTGATATGAGGTACTAAAGATATAAAAGCAGGACTTAAGATGAAAATGTATCAGTCTTCAAATGAAGACCTTTTAAAAAAGTAAGCATTTTATTCTGTAGAAGAGGTTTATAATTTAAAGATGAAGCTCTTCAAAAAACAAACAATAAAAAAAGGATTTCTCTGTTCATATCACTATTTCATTTACTCTAAAAGCAATATAAGGTTTAAAAAACTCAAGGATGATGAGAACACCTGCATTTAGATTCATGACATAACTTTTAGGAGTATATGATACTGGCATCTATTGAATAAAAATACACATTTTACTTAGTAAAGTGTATATGCCTAGATTCCTTAAGCCTAACACCCTTTAAAAATATCACCCTTCTTGCTAATCATTATTTTGGGGGAGTGTTATAATGTGTAGCAAGTAGCTATATTTTTATTTATTTTATTTATATAAATAAAAATATAGCCAAGAAATCTAGCAGTCAAGAACAAAATATTTCATCACACAATAGAATTGCTGAGATTCATTTGGAGTTTTTCATATCTGTACAAACTCCTCTACTGGTCTCTAAACAATACCTAAGCTGTTATATTGAGTTTATTTCTAGGCAGAAGACTTAGTAATCACAGAACATTTAAACCATCTCTGTCATTTATGAAGAAAAGAGGCCCCCAAAATGATGAAACTGAGCCCCCAAAGGGGTTAAGTGTCAGGCTCAGATTCTGTTGAGTTTAAGAACTATTATTTATCAGGAAAGCATTATAAAAGACAAAACCAGACCCAAAATGGCATCACTTATGCTAAAACCCATGATACCAAACCTAGATTTGATGCCTGACTTAACTGCTGTTTAAACCTTCTTGGAAATGTAACCTTAATCAACAGTCTGGAATTTTCTGATCAAGCACCACTAAGGTAATCTGTTGAGTGGGCCCTCTCCATCCCCCATAAAAAGAAGAGGCAACCGGCAAGATAAAAACCCTTGCAGTTCCCTTAAGAAGATGTCCTAGGGTAAATATAATCCGTTATCTTCTTTTGTTAATAGCTCCCTTGCCCCACCCTTCTTCCTATAAAAACCTTCCATCTTGTACATCCCCTCAGAGCACTTTTGTAGTCACTAGATGGGACGCTGCCTGAATCAGAAATCACTTAATAAAGGCAATTAGATCTTCAAATTTACTCGGTTGAATTTAGTTTTTTAGTAGCATAAAAAAAAAAAATCTAGCCCAACTGATGTTGCTCAGTGGTTGAGCGTTCACCTATACAACAGTTCATAGTTCGATTCCTGGTCAGGGCACATGCCCAGGTTGTGGGCTCGATCCCCAGTGTATGGTGTGCAGGAGGCAACTGATCAATGATCCTTATCATTGATGTTTCTATCTCTCTCTCCCTCTCCCTTCTCTGAAATCAATTAAATACCTTTTTTAATTTACCCTGAAATAATGGTAATGACTGGGGTAATGCTGTGATTTTGCTGAATACTATTTACCATATCGAACTGACATTCAAATCATTGTGGAATAAAAATTTAAACCCAGGCATAATACTTATTCATTGTATAGGTTCCCTGGTCTTAGCACTATTAACATTTGGGCCAAACCATTTTTTATTGTGAGGGACTGTCCCGTACATTGTAGACTGTTCAGTAGAATTCCTGGGCTCTACCCACTAGATGCCAGTGGTATACCCACAGTTGGGACAACCAGAGTGTGTCTCCAGATACTGCCAACCACTGGCTGAATATTGAAAATAAAATCATGAATTAGATATTTTAAAAAATTAAACAAATTTCTCTCTTCATCATTTTCACCATAACCATGTTGGAAACTCTCAGAATTTTCTACTTAATAACTCTGAATCTAAACATGCAGTCAGATTTTGGAGTTGTCTTGAAGTTATATCTCCAATTACAGGTTGTACCAATTATACGGTGTTGAAGAAACAATGTCATGGTATATAATAACACCATCAACTCAGACAAACAATTCTGAAATAGAAACTTAAAATGAACGATGCAACCTATGTCATTATCTTGATTCTCACACAGATGCCCAATTGATTTTTTAGACTCATGTTTTTTGTGAATTCTTTAAAAAATTTTCTGTTGTCTCATATTAAAAATATGAAGCTCCATGTTCCATTTGTCTTCATAAATATAAGCTCTTATTTTATTCACTGAGAATATTCTCGATCATGTAGATCATTTAGATCCTTGGAACATAAGGTTCTGCAATCTTATTCCTCCTTTCTCTCATCCTCCATCACATTTTACACTCCTTTTATTTCACTCTTAACAGGAAACATTGAAAAAATGATAAGACCATTACTGAACTTTTGGGTTTAATGGGTTTTTAAATGATTACTACTAATATAATGAGATATTCTTTGTTTTTCAACCTGACCTTCAACAAATTTTCTGATGTTCTGAGCAAGACTCCGGACGCTGCTGGGAAGATTCCAAGGATCTTGCTTGATGTGAAGCCTTAACCGTTTTGGACAACTCAGCTTTGGTTCCATTTCCTGCTGAAATTCTAAATAAACACAAAAAAACCTCTCTTAACTCTCAACCATTTACCAAACAGTTAACAACACTATCAGCTTCAGAATCTTCTTGTTTTCCTTGCTGTTGTCCTAAATTATTATCATGTTGGTAATTTCTTCAGCCATATCACAGGAGAAAATGTGTTAAATCCAGAATGCCAAACCTTAGTATTATTTTCTTACAAATGTTTAAACAAAGGAGCAAATTTAGATGAAAAACTATACTTTAAACATCTTAAACTAGATGTCGTAAAGTGGAAGCTCTAGATCTTCTTCTGTTAGCCTATTCTGTTTGCCCATCCACATTCTCAACCCTCCTCCCTCACCACTGGGATATAAACAAGTAGCCATTATGCTTGGTTTTGACCAAAGCAACTCAATACCTGTATCTCTTCAATTAACTCATATATGTTCAGTCTGGCCCCATAGGCATTAAACATTTTAACTTTCAAAGAAATCTAAAAGATCCTATACTGGTTTTTACTTAGATTTAAAAATTATCAAAAAGAAGCAATATTAAGTGAATTATGAAGCATGAGCAAACAGAACTTTTCTTATAGTACTACTAGAGGCCCAGTGCATGGATTCGTGCACCGGTGGGGTCCTTCAGCCTGGCCTGCGCCCTCTCGCAACCTGGGACCCCTAGGGGGATGTCAGACTGCTGGTTTCGGTGTGGTCCCCACAGGCCAAGCCAAGGGACCTCAAGAATCCATGCATCGGGCCTCTAGTATGCATATAAGATCCTTGGTTAATCTCTTCCCACCCTCCCCTCTCCCACCTTCCCTCTGAGATTCATCAGTCTGTTCCATGTTTCCATGCCTGTGCGTTGAGCGTTTGCCCCCTGGGGGTCAGTGTGCGTATGGCTACCAGTCGAACAGTTGAACTGTTGAATGGTCAAATGGTCGAATGGTCACTTAGGCTTTTATATATATAGACTAGAGGCCCAATGGACGAAATTCGTGCAAGGGCCTTGGCCCTTGCAGCTGCGGTGGCTTGCCTCGGCCCTCACAGCCCCAGCTTCATCCGGAAGGTTGTTTGGCTGTCCGGTCTAATTAGCATATTACACTTTTATTACTATAGATGCTTTTGCTTCATAATTATACTGTCTCCCACTTTGGTTCCCAATTGCTTCTAACAGTTATTTCATAAACCTTACCCTGCAATCCTCGACCAGGGGTGAGGTACTTGGTTTGCTCAAAGGCTCTGACCACAGCTTGCCCTTTTAGGAGATTGGTAATCGAATCCACCTATGACAATAGTAGAGATTCTGAGAGTTACATAATCTTGTAAGACATCGCATATATTTCCAAGAGTAAATCTTGGAACATATTTTTTTTTTTCGTAAAGCAATGATTACTGCTTGAAATCCCATGATTCTTATGAAATCTACCTATAAATAAAATATTGGAATAAACTCACCTGAGAACATTTGCAATAACATTTCTTACTATCCTACCATATATTAATACAAAATATAATTTTACAACACAAGAGAAGTATAGGTCCTAGAGTTATTAAAGAAAACTAAAAGTTATCAAAATCCTTTTCAAAGTAATAAAAGCTTCTACACTATAAATTGTAGTTATGGATATAAATTTCTAAAGGAGCCCTATGACAATCTTTGTGCTTTTTGAAATTAAGAATAAAATTAAATAAGAAATGTCATAAAGGGTTCTGAAAATCCATAAAAAATAAACAGTAAAAAAAATAACTCCTGTGTGTATAACTCTTTATGATTTCCTCAGGACTGTAAAATACTTGACATTACAATAATCCTTTGGGTTAGTTGGCTGAAGGAATATTTATTCCCATTTTTAAATTGTGGGAATTGAGTTAAAGTGGGTGGAAGGACAGATTGAGGCCTTTCTATTCTAATTCCAAGCTCTTTTCGGTACATCTGAAAAAGAGATTCCTGATAGTTTAGTCTACAGAAAAAAAATACCCACAGGTGTCCCAGTCATACCTGGCTGAAAAGATGCTCCAGACAACTATGTATCTTGTCTTGTTTTTCATGAGAAATTCGAACACTTAGTGGAAGTTCATCACCTAGATATAAAAAAAAAAAATAATTAATCCTATGTTTAACATTCCAAAGTATTTTAATATAAATAAAATGAAAATACTGAACACAAGCTCTTATTCAAGACATTCGTTTTCATGATCAGAAAATGAATTCCAAAAGATTTAATAGCTATGGAGATATCAGATTATTGATCCTAGCAAAGTGGAATGAAAGTGGCCACACAGAAAGAATACTGCACTATGTTAATTCTTTCAAATGGTACATTTTTCTAATGCTTACGTAGTTGAAATAAACTTCAGATTTAAAAATTAAGATTTATCCTAATTGGCTGCAAGATCTTGTTTGTAACACACACAAAACAAGACATTTATGAGGTATTTATATCAGGTATTTATTTATTACTCCCATCACTTACATTAAGGCCATTTCAGGTATCTCTACTGTCCTAAAGTCCTTGGCTCAAAAGCCCTTCCCACCCCCATACCCAATCAACAATGCCTAATGTTTGAATAAAACTTGCTTCCTGTATACCTATCATCCTTCATAGTGCCATAGAAGGATCATAAAACCTATATTAAGGTAATTTAAAAATGTTCATTTCTTCACTTCATCTCTTTAATTCACTATTTATATCAGGATTGAGAAACGGACTTTATCAAGCACATACACTGAAACGCAGTCCGTGCAGTTACCAAGGATGACTGATAAAAGGTAAAAATGCATAAGGATCCAACAGGTCAATTCCAATGGTACTAGCATCACAAAGCACCCATGCCTTCACCAAACGCACCTGAGTCCATGTCATCGCTATGGAAATAGGAGCTGCACTGGCTGCTGCAAATGCTCGTGAAGGAGGCGATGGAGTTCCTGTTGCTATTGCAGTCGCTGAAAAGAAGGAGTTGCATTGACTTTAAGGTTGCGTTCGCCACACGTACCCTGTGATTTCTTAGGAGAGAAACTTACTATGCCACAGTTACAGGTATTAATATGTTTTATAGAAAACGATGCAAAAGATAAACTTCTCTACCACAGTTTATCTAACTTTTTTCAAAAAAATGTATTTTAAGTTCAATCATATTTCAAGTTTCCTTGTTATAGAACATAATCCTAAATACCTTTTTAAATGCATGCTTATAAAATTTTTAAAAATGAATATACAAACCAAGGATTCAAACCAAACTTAAAATTCTTCATAATCTTTTTGATGGTATACTAGTATGCCTGGAGTTAATTTGTTAATAGAGACAAATAAAGTTCTCTTTCAGATCCCTGACTTTCAACCCTTACTGGTACCTTAAATTATAACTTATCAATGGCACTCTGAGCTTCCCTAGAGGGTAGGGAGGTCAGTGCCTTCTCCCCACCTCAGAGCTTAGCACAAGGCATGCACCTTGAAAATGTTCAATAATGGTGAACACTGAAGGAAAGAAAGTTTAAAATAATTGTGAATGTATATGGATATACTACACATATCTGAAATAGTGCAGGAGATTAAATATTGTTTTCCTCTCACAATAAATAAAAATGATTTATTTAACTTTAAATTTACATTTAAAATTTCTATTTTCGCCTAGTGGGAGACTGAAGGTAATTTTAATTACTTGATAACTGGAATTTTAGGCAAGAAAGTATTTTTAGGCAAGTAATTTCCCATTGGAGAGGAAACCACAGGTTCCTATTAAAGAACATATTGGTATCCTTAGAAGCTAAAAGTAAATGAAATGGTAAAAGTGGTCCATCTGCGTGATATATTATTAAATCTCTAGTAATAATTAATTTGTATGTATTGGTTAAAATCCCTTTCATATAGAAATTGGGAAAGTAGAGTGGTTAAGAGAGAAGCTCAGGGCCAGACCATCTGGTCTCATAGGTAAATTAGGTAAGTTCTGTGGGCCTCAGCTTCCTTATCTGTAAAATGGAGCTCATCTCAGAAGCAGTCACATGGGGCTGTGCTGGGAATGATATGAGAGCATCCTGTTCCTCCACGTGTCAGTAAAATATATTTTTAAGAGCTATTAGTATGTACTAAACATCTCTGATGGGAGCAACTTTGATCGAATAATCATTATGTTTTACAAAACCTTTGTGGAAAATAAGCGAATCACATCTGACCTTGTTGATGAAATGAGTTCAAGGCATTAACGAATTACCTGTAAGAGTCTCTGTTGCTGATGGTGTCATGACCTGAATCTTCCTGCTCATCTCCGGCCACATTAAAACAGACTCGTTTGCTGTTTCTTTCCCCCTTCTCATTGTCACTGTCTGCGGGCACTATGCATTCGGATGCCTTCCGTTCTAACTTAGGAGAAGATGTTATCGAAGACAGAAGGCTGTATTGTAATATAAAAAAAGAGTAAGTGCACACTTTCAAACTGGCTGCTTACAGGTTGATATGATGGGCTTTCAAAATATGTCTAGATTGCATCTGTGTTTCACAGGAAGTAAATATCCTACCACATCAAAACCCTGTCTTAGAGTAAATAATAGGAACACAATTTAGACTAGAAAGCCGTGTTCAAATCCTGGTTCTCCAACTTACGAGCTTTGTTATTAGAGCAAAACGATGAGTCTCTTTGACATCCATGAGATGGGAATAATACGCATGAGTACCCACAAGATCGCTGTGAGAATAAACAGAGAACGACACATTTCCGGTGCGTCCTGGGCATCACCTCTCTCCTGGACATTAGCCACTAGCACCGCCATCTGAAAATACTTGGGAAACTTTAAAGGGCTACCCAGATATTGAAACAAACACTAAAGGTGCTTAAATATCCTCACTGGCGTACCCTCAGATATTAAAAAGCCACCTACCCACCTGGGCCTGTCTTAGTTACCTCCCAGGCTCTCCATTTGTCAATCCTTTCTTACTACTCGGACTCACAGGAATGCCCTGGTCCTTGTGATCATAAGATGCTAAACAGAGTCACAGACCAGGTGAGGATAGGAAGCCAGCAGCTGCTACTCCCACATCATCTGCAATCCCTCAGGATGGAATGTCACAAATCTGCCCCCAACCTGGCTCAAGGCTAAAACGCCACCTTCAGATGCTGAACTGGTGTGAAAACTGATCTTGGACTTGGACAAGCACTCTAGCCTTGAATGCTGGGCTGTAAAACGTTTCTGTTAGAACTACCTAACTCAAAATTATGCAAAAATGGAATCGGTCGTTACTATCAAACAACATGCTATAAACTTGAATTAAATCACATCTGGAAAAAGGGACCCATGTTTGGCTTCTCCAGCCAACCATTATCTTCTCATTTATCAAAAAGCAACGACACTCTGTTCTATCAGTAGCAAATGTACATATCTTTGTTTTCAATCCTCATCTAAGGATATGTTTATTGATTTTAGAAAAAGAGGAAAGGAGGGAGGGAGGGAGGGAGGGAGGGAAGGAGGGAGGAAGGGAGGGCAAAGCATCCTGGTGAGAGAAAAACATCAATTGGTTGCCTCCTGTACATCAATTGGTTGCCCTGAACTGGGACCGAACCCACAACCTAGGTATGTGCCCTGACTGAGAATTGAACCTGCAACCTTTTTGGTGTATGGGACGACACTATAACCAACTGAGCAACCCAGTGAGGGCAACATGCACATTTACTCATTTTTTCATAGCAATGTCATGTTTGCTTTATTTCAAGACCATGAAAATGTCTCATACCTCTTATCTGTCAAACCCAATGTGCATTGAGTAAAGATTTAAGGAATTTGTACTAATTAATTAGATGCATTTATTATATTATGCATGGTTCTCAGGCTGTGCCTATCATACTTAACAAAACAAACAAGATCTCCTGCCCTCTTGGAGCTTATAA
Source organism: Eptesicus fuscus (assembly GCF_027574615.1). Classification (NCBI taxonomy): domain Eukaryota; kingdom Metazoa; phylum Chordata; class Mammalia; order Chiroptera; family Vespertilionidae; genus Eptesicus; species Eptesicus fuscus. Next base: position 37,432,957 of record NC_072491.1, on the reverse strand, counting down.
TCTCCTGGGAGGAAACAAAACAATAAACAGTAAACTGTCTAGTAATCAGATGGTGACAAACTTTAGGGAGAAAAATGAAGACAGCAAGGAAGCCAGAGCTGTAACTTCAAATCACGTAGTCAGGTAAGGTCTCACTGGGAGATGACATTGGAACAATATTCGGCAGTTTATGGTTTTTAGGCACCAGTGACAACCAGGAAGCTGAGGTACATCGCTCCAGACCTAGTGAGGCTTCTAATTCTTTTAAAAACAGCCCCACTTGGAAGGATACTTTTATGTCTTGTAAGACAGATGGGATATGTATTCACTCCCTCCACCCAAAAGACTGAAACATTATGCGCCACAAGCGCCACACTGCACAGACAGATGAGCTCTGAATACCAAAGAGTTTGCAGGAGTTCTCATTCTGCAAGGCGTCCTCTGTGCTCTATGTGTTTTTAAATCAGAAGCCATGGGGCTAAGCATAAACATTTCTTTCTGACTTACAGGCACTGTATTCACATATTTGCTTTTCATCAGAATCAGCTGCAATTATGCTCACAGTGACCCTGCAGGAACAAGTGTTACGCTAACAAATGTTAGAAAAAGTTTGTGACACCATGATTTTGCATAAAACGTCTAGATTCCTAACAGCAATAAGAAATAAAACTTAACGTGTGCATGCAAACACATTTTCCTGTACTGTTGCTCATATGTAATATGAAGAAGCTACCTACTGTAAGTACATTCATTCTGAATGAAAATTCTGAGCAGCCTGCCATTCCAGGTCAATCTTTTCCTGATATCCTTGATTAATAAAGAGTTTTGTATGTCGGATTTGCATTGACCTGTGTTTTTTCTATAACATTTAAATATCATCATCATCATCATCATCTTCATCATAGATAACAGTTAGTGAGCTCTTACTGAAGTCATTATGCTAAGTACTTAACAGATATTAATTCATTTAAGCCCTAAAACTACCTTATGATGTTGGTATGATTATTATTATACCCTCATTTTAGAGATGGGGTGAGACACACTGTTGTATACATATACTTTCAAATTCAGCAGAACGCCTGCTCCCCTGCATATCAGTGACACACTCTAAAGGGAGGAAGGTGGTCATCAGAGCTGTCCACCACATCCCAGCTCTCCTGGGCACATGACTGGTGGCCTCCCCTACCCCTGTGAGGGTGGGAATGACCAGGTGACTTGCTTTTGATGTGAGTGGAGGTGACATGGGCCCCTTCCACGTAGAAGCCTTTATGCCAGTGGGATTGGCCTCATTCTCTCCCCCTGCTGGGGCAATCAGACATCCCAACTGACCAGGGCTGTTGCCTAGATTCTGAAGGAGCTCAGTGTGCAGCAGAGACTCTGTGACTCAGATGGGCATGGAGAGTGAGTAAGAAAGACACCTCGTTGTGAGGCTTCCAGTTAACATAACAATGAAGGGAGTAAAAAGACTTGTATAAAAAGTAGATGTCTAAGAAGACATGACGTGAGCAACTGGGACACAGGAGTATCTACTCACTAGAGGTTCTGAGGCAGAGCCTCTCTACACAGCAGCCATTAGCCTGACACTTAAGTGCCTAGAAGGCCAGCCAGGAAGACCTCAGGAGCAGAGCTATCCAGGCCGTTTGTCAAGTTCCAGGAACAGGAAGAGGTTGGTGTCTTGGAGCTTAGGGAGACGAGTTTCCCCGGAGAGGGGACAGGAGCAGATCATGCAGGGCCATGTAGGCCACAATGATCCATTCGATGCTATATTAATTGCACTGCAATGCCATCAAATGGTTTTAAGCAAGAAGCTAGCATGCTTTACCTTTCAGACCCCTCTGGCACAGGTGAATGTAGAATGTATCAGAGAGAGGCAGAGCTGGAAACTCCTACAGTGGGCACACGTGGGGGGACGATGGTGACCCAGTCTAAGTGATGGGGTGGATACATTCTGAGGTACAATTCACAGAACTTAATGAAGTACTGAGGTGAAGGGGAAGGAAAGGGAAGAATCAATGGTGAGACCCAGATTCTGACTTCATGAACTAAAGAGTTGGGAAGTACTTTACTGACAAAGGGAAGCCCTTGGTGAGGGGGTTGAAATGGATTGAGTAAGAGAAAATCTAGAATTCAATTTTGGAAACAAATTTAAGTTTGATGTATCTGTGATACATCCCAGGGGTTCATAAGCCATATGACAGAGGGACTGTGACAATGAATAAGCCAGTGCATAAAGTGACATAATGTGTCTGATGCACAAGCTAACTTTCATGAAGCGGTGCCCTCTTGTATACATTTACCAGAAAAATGCTTGGGAAACCTCAAAGATAATTCCACCGCCAGACCTACCGCTTCTATCTGTAACCCCCAGTTTGCTGAACATTCTACAATGTTCACAGCTCAATCCTGGGGCATCTGGTACCTGCAAAATGAAGTCTGTTTTCAAATGTCCTATCTTCAATAACCCTCGAGGCTCTTTATTTATTTCTTCCCTGTTTTCTGAAATCCCATGAAAGGTTTTAGACTATCCTAGACCATCCACAAATTATTTTCTATTTACTTATGTCTAATACTTAAGTGTCATTAATCAGAAAATATCCCATTAGAAGGCAAAAGTATTTAGTGTTCCACAGTGAAACAAGAATCACAAAGTCTTGATGAAATCCATAACACTGCCTTATTTCATGGTACTAAACAGTAAATTCATCTCCAGTTCCATTTTTGGACCTGAATGAAGTAGGACTGAGTGGAGTGTCTACATGTTAAGTAAGGTGTTAATTCTAGAAGTGCTCCCAAGTGACAGGGTAACCAGGCTTCAGGGGAAGACAAGTTCACCACCAGGCCCTTTCACAGGAATGAATGACTTCTAGAAAGGCTAGCCATGGGGTGTTCTGAGGCCATTTCCTTTAAAATGTGGCAAAACATCTGAGATCTGCTTCTCCATTCTGCAGACACTTCTTTGTGTGACTAAGAATAATTACTACATGGTGAGAAAATTGTTTGGTAAGTAGCTTTTCAAATAATTTGGCAAGTTCGACTGTACTGCAGCATCTCTGAATTCTAAGGCCAACGGGGAATCCAAGCTCTTGGACAACTGTACTGTCTTAAATTTATTATATCGCACATTGAATTATATTGAACACATTTATATTTAGAATTGAACTATATGGTGCACAGAGAAGACCAAATCATTTGCTCATTTCACATCACTTTCCTAATAAACCTGCACAGTTGGGTAATGGCTTTTAGAAGAATAGAGTGGGGAACTCTTCAGTAAAAATAGGTAATCATTTTAAGTAGTTTTAGATAAGAAAAATAACTCCTTTGTGCAAATAGTGCTTTAATTGTAAAGCATTTTAAATCAAGGAAAAGGAGTCCCTTAGCTCTTACCGTTTTCTTGAAAAAAACATATCTACATTAGCAGAACTTAAAAATAAAAAGGTCAAAAATTTAACACAGACAGAGGAAGCCTGGACAAGTGCCAGGCAGTGCTAGGTAGTCAATGCATCCAAGGCTTCATCTCCGAGGCAGTGTGCACTCAGGCAATCAATTATCCTGCCACCGACAAAGGACTCATCTGAAAAGTAGGATCAATTACTCTTGGCCTGATTGGAGTATGGGATTGGTCCAGATGTTCTGCTAAAACCCTTTGAGATCTAAGATACATGACTCAATGCTATTATTTATGGCTTTATTGCATATATCTTCCTGAATGCATTTCCTAAATATTTCAGAGGGAAAACCTGATACCTTATATAAAATATATCATATAATAAAATCAGATTTATTAAATAAAGCAAAATATAATGCCCTAAAATATAAACTTCTCTGTCAAAAGGTCACATATCCATTCTAAGACAATTCAAAAGTATCATACAGTTGTTTGAAACTAGCTTCCTGTTCTCAGAAACTTCAAACTGTCTAATTCATCCTTAAATGGGGCAGTCACAATATGATATGCAAATGTCATTTTTTAAAATTTATTTTCAAATTGTATTTTATTTTACTTTTTCTATCACCATTTAGCCCCTCTATGCCCTCTTCCACCTCCACCCACTCCTCTCCCCCTGCAATCACCACACTTTTTCATGTCCATGAGTTCTCTCTTTTTTCTTTTTTGCTCAATCCTTCCACCCACTCCAACACCCCACCACCCCACACACACACACACACACTAGAGCTGACTCCCAAGCACAATAGGTCATTAAAAAAAAAAAAAACTAGCATATTAGATCTAGGAAAACAGAATTGTAATTCTAAATTAACTCATTAAAACATCTGGAAAAATAGCATAGTAAATAGTAAATATTCAAAAATAATCTTATAGAAATGATACAGACTAAATTTTTAAGATGTGTAAAATCAGAGATGATGTCTGTTAAGACTTCATTAATATAATGTCTAATTGCAACAAAGGCTAAAAGTAAGCTCTAAATATTTTGTCACAACTGAATTATCCATGGAGGAATGGGAAGAAGTCTGTGTGTGTGTACTACACAACACACACCCAAAAGCAATCTAAATGTATAACTTCAAAAGGAGGTACAACAAAAAAAAGAGGATTAACAGTGTTTATACCATTTGCAGATTCTACCAACTTTGGATATGTTTAACAATTTCAACTCCTTGAATGATAAGCAAGCATGATCGCTGACTGCTTTTTGTATTAAGTTGTAAAATTGTCACCACAAACTTGTAATGTGTTATTATTCACCCTGTTGTATATAAGAGACACTGTGCTATACTGAATGCCGTGTTGTTTTGTACACACAGAGCTGTCTTGACTAGACATGAAACTTAATCAGACACCATGATGGGGCAAATCATCCTGCAGAGCTCAGGCAATTCTCCAAATGTCAAACGCCTCAATCAGACTCGCGTTGGAAAAGTTATAATTAACTTCCTCTGCCTTACTTGATAAAATCTTTCAAATTACTGGCACAGCTATTTGGGTTATTGCCTACTATACCATTAATTTGGTCATTAGTCCAAGGAATATATAGGTTTGGATTGGCTCATTTAAGAAGTATGTTAAGGATTTGTTATATTTTACATTTTTCCTAAACATCTACTTCATGAATATATACCAAATATTGTGCTCTGCTCTGTGAAGGCTACAATGAAATCCATCTTTCAATCATATTTGTCAATTTAATATTTTCACACTGAAACTTATTTAGTGTTTTCCATACAATTAAGTTTTGTCACTCTCTTCCCTGTATCAAAGCTTCCTTACAATATGTATCTATAGATATATGGCGTGTCTTATCATTTTTAAGTTGTTAGAAGAAGAGGGTCTATGGGGTCAACAAAAATCTTCTACATTTCCAAAAACTAAAGAGAGAAGGATGGCTGTTCAAAAGTGTTATTTTCTACAGCTATTTTATTCGGCACATTTAAAAATACAGTAAATAAGATACTTACTCGTCTATCTGACAAACACACATCTCCACCTCTTTCAGGGCAGCCTGAAGTTTGCCCAGCAGCTTCACATAGATGTCCTGGGTTTCCAAGTCTTCTTCTTTTAACAAATGCCGGAGCCCCTGTCCGTCCGGCTGTGCCAGAGACAAGCCCGAAGGGGCCGCCATGGTTGTGATTGTGTGCTGAATGTACACCATAGGGCTCAGTTTCCCTGGGGAGGTAAAAGCATTCCATCGTAACACTTCCTGCCTCTAACTTACAGTAACAATCCAGGGCAATTCACCCTAGAGGCCCAAGCTTACATACAATAAAATGCAAGCCCAATGCTGAATTTAATTCCGGAATTAAAGCTTATGGGGAATTGCCATGAAAGGGGAGGAATACAGTTTGATCCCACATCCTGCGGTGATGGTGGGAATTACACTATGCTTCTCTATTTTTCTCAGAGTCATAGGGCATTTCAAATTAACTGTTTTCACAGCAAGAGGAGCTGTGCCTATCGTGTGTAAGAAAGGCAAGAACCCCCATTCTTCTTAAAGAAAAAAACAATAAAATAATAAAACTGCATGCTCCATTTTCATTCTATAAATGTTTATACATAATTATCCAAGTGATTATAGTGAGGAGTCTTTCTTTACAAACGTTCAGACTTGCTTACACACCAGAAATCTGTCCAAGGCCAGGGATGTGGGAACGATTATGACTGCCTAAATTACTTTTATATGATTTGACCAAGTTTCAAAAGCTAGCATACCTTGTTCAGATTTGTTTTCTTTATCCGGAGCATTATGCTTCCTACTATCCAACTGAACACCAAAGGCGCTCCCCAGTGAGGTCGATGTTTTGGGATAAGAAACTTCCATCACATTGACATGGCAGTTGGTAGGGCAGAAATCACTGCTGTGCAGTGGGGATATTTTAGATTTGGCTTGTTTAAAGGTGGGCCAGGCTCTATTCTTTAGTACACGAGAAAACTGTAAATTAAAGAAATAAACAGCAGTTGAACACACAGTGGTAACTCAAACATTTCACTTCCATCATCCATAGCAAAATCAAAATAAAATTAAATGTCAACTGAAACAAGTGAAATAAATTATAAGCTGCTAGAATTTAAATGGTTGTTTTAAAATCCACACTTTTTTTTAATAAAGCAAAGCACTGTAGGCAGCAGATGCATGTAATTCATTTGGAACTCTGTTCACAAGGTAGTGCTAAAAGAAATTAATTTAGGGACCAATATCACTTCCTAGGATTCAAATTCAAAGACTCTTAACATTAGAGAGTTCGATAGAGAAATAAGTGTCCTACGACATCAATATAGGGTCTTCATCTTTAAAGTGAGACAAGGTGACAGAATAGGGTAGCTGGCAGGTCAAGGGTGGGAGATGGGGTTATTCCAAACACTGTCAGAAAGTCAGTCTAAACCTGAGTCTGTGAGCAGGTTAGACAGCAAGGCGTGGTGCTGTTGACCCAGAATGGCAGGATGTCAGACAGGACCAATTGTATTTCCCATGCCTTCTGTTAATCACTGCTGAGCACTTGGGTCAGGATCAGCCTGAGGACTGGTGTGGACTCTGCTTTAGTGCCATTGAGAATAAAGCACTATTCAAGGGATTGACATGCCTTCCAAGGATAGCCACTCCAGTGCTTACAACCTTGCAATCCAAATCCATCTAATTCTTGCCATACTCTACAGCTGCCCAAAGTCTAATTGCACCTAGCTTATTTATCTCCAGCTCTCTTCCCCTTGCTCCCTGGGCTCTGTCTAGTCTTCACTCAGTTCCTCTCATACACCATCTACTCACTCTTTGTACACACTAGTCAGAGTGCCTGATTCCCACCGGTTATACTAGTACTTTTGTGTAAATAGGAACTATCTCTTGAAAGCTCATGAAATAGGTATATGGAGGAAGTATGACCAACACCCAAAATAAGCTCAATTATGAAAGTATTCTAAAACAGAATAAATCTAGAATTAAAAAGGATTCCTAGGACAATTTAGGGTGAGAATGTTTCCTCCAACCGGTACCCAGTCTTACTTCTGTATCACCACATATCCCCCAGAGATTAACTGCCTGTGGAGGACTCATCTAGGTCTCCAGTAAGGTCTGAACTTCTCTCACACCTGGGCCAAAAAGCATCGATGGCCTGTACAACTGGCCAGGAAATCTATTATGATGGCAACAGCCTGGCTACAGAAACTACAGAAATCAACTGCTTTCTATTTATATAATCTAAATCTTTTAGAGTCAAAATAAAGGCAAGGTAGCCGCTTTGAGATTTTAGTTTCTATGGATACATTTTATTTTACAGAAAGAAAAGTGTTTGAAGCCTTCCTCTAGAAGAAAAATATGTTGCTAATAATACTATAAAAGTAAATATGTGGAAATTAAACACATATATTCACCAATGCTATTGTTTCCGTTGACATGCATTTGACATGCAAATGGAGCTAACCTTATATGACCTATTGAGGCTATTATTTTAGGTACCTAAACTTTGTTCAAATAGAAAAGAACCTTGAAATATTCTCTTGCTAATCTGGTTTCTCTATCTAGTGAGAAAGATAGCCAATTATTCTAAATATGCTATGGTCAAGAAGGGATAAGGAAAAAAATAGCTTCATTTTTTTTAAGTCCTAGTTGTCTACAAATTTCTTTTTATTTCTAAGTTGAAAATAAAAATAAGTGAGAGCTTTCCAAAGGACTGACAACTAGTCTTCCACTTGCCAGCTACGTGACATTAAGGAAATTATCAATCTCCCTGAGAAAGAAGCAGCTTTCAGTACACATGGTTATTTCGAAACTCAAATAATAATGTACATACAAGAGCTTTCTATAATTCAGTGTCATTATTTTTGTCATCTAAAATCATTGCCCATTAGCTTCTCCATCTCTGCTTTAAAAGCTTCCCAGGCTCCTAGTTGCTCCTGAGAAAATGTAAAAATGATGTGTTTTCATTTATTTCACTCACCAGAATAATGTGTTTGAGAATCCCCTGCATTTGGGGGGAAATCCTGGGCTTTATGTTTCTAACCCCCCACAACATACACTCCTTAGTTTATCACAAACCATATTTTTGTTAGAAGCCAGGGAATAACACCTGCTTCCTCCACCATAACCAATTCATCATAAGGCTATACATACTTTACCTACACACACCTCAAACGGATCCTTTTCTCTCCATTCCCAACGCTTCCACACAAGTCTAAGTCACTGGCACTTTTTACAAACGAACATGATTATTAGGCCACTCCAAATATCACTGGAAAAATCAGACTTCTTTCAGTTTACTTTTTTAATTGCATCCAACTCAAGTCCTCCCTCCTAGTCCAGGCAGTCTGCCAATTCTTCATCGATAAGATCATCGTCACGTCAGCATCTCTGCCTTCACTTAGGATATATCCCTTTACTTGAGCGCATTCCTCCCTCTTCACTCTGACAAATCTTTCCAAACAGCAGGCAGCACTTTTTGACCAGTTGATCCACAATAATACCTCCTTTTCTGAAATGCTGTTGCCCTTGTAGTCTCAACTATACTGTTTAGCACATAAGCTGTGTAGCTCAGTGTCAAGACAGGTAAACAAGCAACAACCAGCTTTAGCACAAAAGGGAGCAAGGTTCAAACTTCACTGCTGCTTCCAGCTGTGTGTCTTTGGGCAAGTTACTTGACTACTCAGCTTCAGATACTTCATCAATGAAATGAATCATGTGTCTCATATCACTGCATTGGTGAAATTATATAACATATGCAAACTGTGAAATATCTCATGCAGTGCCTGACACCTGTGGCAGACTGCTGCAATCTGTTGTGCACTACATAACTCCGAGGAGCACCCTCATATAGATCAGGGTGTGGGATGCCAGCACGTCCACATTCACAATGGCACTTCCTAGTAGGCTAAGCAGTCAGTATTATTATTGCTCACTTCATGTATTTTGATCTTTCTTCCCAAGTTAATTGTAAGTGTGAGATGGCAAGAATCCTCAAGTAAATGATTTAAGGACTCATTTAGCAAACAGTTCCCTATTCTTCCTGCCCTATCGGCTTCTCTGAAGTTGAGTTTTGACCTATGTCATTAGCTCTCATTAAAAGAGTGCATTAAAAATATCAGCCACATAAAACAAATTGCTGCTTCTTTTGCATGGATATGTTTATGGGCACTGCCCTGCCATTTCCTGGTGTCGCCCATTTGAAATCCAGTGTGAGAGATTTATTTTAGAACTCAGTCCAAGAAAATCTTTGCTTCTCTTAAGAAACATGTATATATCACAGGGATGCTGATAAATATGTACTAGGCTATGTTTCCTTTTTTATTTGGGCCATCAGGAAGCGGAAGTCTAAATAGAATATTCCACTTTAGTAACTAAATAGAGTCTTAGGACCTACTTACCTATGACCCCTTTCCCCTGGTGGTCTATTTACCTATAAATTTACCTCCTAATTTACCTCCAGTATTTGTCTCCTTCTTCCTTTTGGTAATAAAATTTCCTGAGTTTTAGTTGAGCACATGATGCCCAGGGCTCATAGATTCCCAGTCTCCCTTTCACTAAATGACTAAAAGGATGTCAACAGGAGTGAGTCTACAACGTCTGGGTCATGCCCTCAAATGGAAACTCTTTACTCTCCTCTTCCTCTTTCCCCAGAGCTATGACTTACATGGTGGTGGAAGAGGGCAATGTCCTAGGAGAGAGAGCAAAAATATAGGAGGATCCCTAGAAGACTGTCAAGCCCTACCCCACTGGATTCCAGGTTGGGCCTCCATAAAAATAAACTTTCTATCCTGTTTTAGTCTGTGCTATCTTGGTCCTTCTTAAAGCAGCTGAATCAATATCCTACCTACTATACCCTGATCCCAAAGTTTTATTTTTAAAGTGTACCTATTTCCATGTATATTTCTTGAAGCTACTTCCACTGCTTTTGTTGTATGAATGGAGAGAAGAAAGTACCAAGAAATTCAAGAAAAAATAAAATGACACACACATACCGACAAGTTCGACAACCAGAATTTGCCCAAGCCCCTGCCACACCTTATACAGATCCATCTCTGCAATAGAATGATTCTCTTCTCAAAATGTGTACAAATGGGGAATACTATTTTGCATTTGTTTAGAGGTCTTAAATTTTACTCCAAAGCATTGTCACATTTTTTAGGGACAGGAGAAGTAAAAAGAAAATCTTCTTCTTTCAACTTCAACAAGGCACATTCACGCAATCTTGCCCAAACTTAAATAAATGAACTGAGCTCAGCAGTCATGGAAAGAGTGTTAACAGTGATCTAGAATATCACTTTCTTCAGTGAATGGGCTTATAAAAAAGTAAAATAGCAATACATATTCAACTTAAGGCAAACATTATAGGCAATGCTTAAAGAAAAACATAGCGGCCCCTCTTCCCCTTGTCCCATTCCACCTAAGCCAGGGTTGGGGAACATCTGGCCCATGGGCCATATAAGGCCGTTGAAATCATTTGGTCTGGCCCTGCCAAGGGATTAGGGGTGAGTTACTTAAATGTTTGACCTAAAACAGCAGGCTTATTTTTAAGTTGGCCCACAAATAATGTTATAAATATCCAAATGGCCCTTGGCAGAAAAAAGGTTTCCCACTCCTGACCAAAGGGAACCAAGTTTGATATCCCTTCAGTATCCATTCATGCACCTCTCTCTTCTCATATGGACACACTGGGCATGCATGGGTTTATCTTTTATTTATTAATAGAGGCCTGGTGCACGAATTTGTGCACGGGTGGGGTCTCTTGCGCTGGCCGGCGATTGGGGCCAATTGGGACTGGCTGGTGGGGGAGGGGGGGAGGGGAGGAGGGGGAGGGGCCATGGGAGGTTGGCTGTAGGAGCACACTGACCACCAGGGGGCAGCTCCTGCATTGAGCATCTGCCCCATGTTGGTCAGAGCGCGTCATAGCTAGCGGCCAGTCGTTCAGTCATCCAGTCCTAATGGTCACTTAGGCTTTTATATATATAGACTAGTGGCCCGGTGCACGGATTTGTGCACATTGAAAGGGAATTAATTAGAAGAAATATTTTAATATCACTATTCGCTCTTTCTCTATAATAGAAGTGTCAGAGATAAAAGAAAATTAGTAAAATGCATATGACAATAATATATAAATTGATTAATAAACAATAATAACATGATTTAACAACAACAAAAACATGATATAACAACAAAACCATGATGTACAAACAATAAAAACATGACATAAAAACAACATTGATAAAAACAATGACTGATAAATTGATTAAACTTATTCTACTATCTCCCTATATACCACATTAAGAGTTAAAACACTTTCAGGATGCTTGACTAATTTCCCTTTTGGGATGAAGTATTTACAACTTTAACATCACACGCTCTTTGAACTATATAACTGAACATGTCTGAAAATGGGTTCAGGTAGGAATATTCCTACTCTGTCTAGAGTTTGCCCTTGTGATTTATTAATAGTCATCGCAAATGCTGGCATCATGGGAAACTGTCTTTGAATTAATTTAAATGGGAGACCATTGTCAGACGGGGACAAATCAATTCTTGGAATCAGAACAACCACGATCGACAATGACAGATCGAAACACACGTATGCGATTGGCACCAGCAAGAGCTTTCTATGTATCATGCATGCACGAGGCAACATTTATTTTTAAATTGCCAGTGCACGTCATATGTACCAGGTTGGTCTGTCGGACAGATGTATGGTCGGTCACTTAGCCTTTTTATATATATAGATATCAGGAACATAAGACACATAGAGTTAATTCAGATTCATAAACTTTGAGATAAATTATATTTCCCAGATGGCATACCAAGCTTTAAGCAACCAGCCTCATTTTGAGATAAATGATTTAATCAGCTAGTTTCCTGTTGATATAAATAAGAAAAAAATTAAAACCTACTATATGTTTTGGAGATAAATTTCTATTCATTCTACCTCTAAATAAAGGGGTGGGAAAACACAGGTTTAGAGTTGTTCATATGGAAAAAGACATGTGGGTTATGATTATTACGATAGCTTTTATTAACTGCATTTAATGTACTCATAGCCATAAACCTACTGTTGTCCACCTTTCAATATTATCATATTCATCCAATTTTCTCTGTCTCCCCACCTATCATCAGCACTCACTAGATTATTTCCTACTTGTCTCTATGCCTCCATACCATCCATTCCTATAGAGGAGCCAGGATGACCTTTCAAAACCTCAATCAGGTGAAGTCATCCAACCGTTTAAAGCTTCCAATAACTTCCCATTGATGTGAGAAGAAAATCTAACCTCCTTCCACATTTCCAAAAGTATAAGGACTTCACAGGTCCTCATACTGGTCCCTGCCGAAGCCTCTGACCCTATGCCTGGCCACACCCCCTTCCACCCTGGTCTTTTTCTGGCTCTGGGGCCTCAGCTGCTCCTTCTACCTGGATGCTTCCCCACTCCAGTGTAAATGAAGAGTTCAACTTGCCATTCACCATGCGCTTTCTCAAGCAGGCTTTCTCTAGCCTCCCAGTCTAAAGTTACCATCTGGGCACTTCCTGCCATGGCTCCCTATTTTGATTTTCTCATAACTCCTTTTAATATTTGATTTCCCTCCTTTGAAGATATTTATTTACTTTCTTGCTGCTTCCCCCACTCAAACATAAGCGCCACAAGAAGTGCTTTTGCTGCCATATTCCTGGGCCCAAGAACAATGCTTGGCATATAAAAGGTGCTCAATAAAGTATGTCAAGTAAATGAAACAATTTATCAATTTAAAATAGTCGATGTTCCCTATATTTTCTGATTAATGGCTCTGTTCCCTCTGTTGAGAGAAAAGGGAAAGAAGAACTACAGTGTAATTTTAAAATTTGACTTCAGAATTAGGTGGCTGAGATTCAAATCCCAACTCTATCTTTTTCTAGTAGGTTAAATATAATTCTCTAAGCCTCAGTTATTACATTTGGAAAATGTGGCATAATGCCCTGCCTTACAGGTTTGCAAAGATCAAATGAGATGATAAATTTACAGGCATTTTAAATCATTAAAATGTTATGTAAAAGTTATCATTTCAATAAGCTGGAACATGAATAAGGAAGGAAAATATCAGAAATTGAATTAAATTTGACATTTAAACAATAATTTAAATAACACATGTGAAATGTATACATAGAACGTTTACCTTTTTGTAACTGGATATTCTCTGACAGATGTGCTCAACTTTTTCACTGCAGATGGCACTGAACTTACTCTGAAGTTCAGTAGGAATCACTTCATTTAAAGAGTTAAGGCTGGTGCAGTTTTGTACAAAATGATCATCACTTTTAGCTAAGGCTTCGAGAATCTGTAGGGACACACAGACACACATGCAAAATGCAGAACAGAGCAAGAAAATAAAACCTTCAAAATCAGCCAAGTAAAACGTTCACAATTCCACAACACAGGTGACTTCCCAATGCTCCTCTTGCGGCTGCCCAGGATTCCTATGTTCGCCCAGCCCCGGCAGTGGAGTGATGGGCTTGTGTGTCTGGTATCTCGTTCTGTGCCTTCTGTTGACTATAAAAGGCTCCCTGACGGAGGTGAGTGGACTTCTAAGACATCTCACTCGATAAATCAGCACACTGATGTGGGAACTCTATGCCTATATGTTACTCAGAACACTTTTTTTTTCAATTTTATAGAGCAACAAAAACTAAGGAAAAGCAATAGAGTTGCCTCCTTACTTTCCCAGTACAGAGAGTGCATTTAACAAATGTTTGCTGAAGGACTGAATAAATAAGAGGTTCTCTTGCTAAGTTAACAACCACTGCTATCTGCAGTGTCTGTGCTCTATCTGATAACAGCATCAGATAAAAGCATCCTATTCTGTATTCAATTTGTAAATCCTTTTGGCTATTTGAATCAATGGTAAGGCAGTGTGTGTGTGTGTGTGTTTGTGTGCATGTATCTGTGTGTGCATGTGTGTATGCACACACATATATTCACACGAATACATAACACACCCTAGATCACTGAGAATTTCTTATGAATTTAGAATTATTTGTCATATTTATATGTAGCGTTTTTTATTGTTTAAAGATCACAGGGCTGATTACACCCTTACCTAACATTTTTAAATAATTTGTGAGAAAAAAGTTACTAATCTATAAATTTGAGGGGTTTTTACTACCTTTAATTTTCTTTTCTTCTTGTGTGCAATGGAAACACATAAGTGTACTAAACTTATACAGCATTCATATATAAAATAATCCATGTAATTTTGCAAATTTGAAATAGAAAATGAGATAAAACAATTGCAATAACTTGATCACAAATTCTTACATGGATCCTCTTTAATAGTATAATGCAGTTGGGAAAGGGTTGCATTTTTAAAATATAGATTCTTTATCAATAGATAGATATATAGAGTGGTAAATGTCATCAGAATGATGGCATTTTTTTAAAAGTTGACTTTCAGAATATAAAACAGAAACATAATTATTTTTAAAATAGTGCATTTATATTTCTATAATTATTTTCTCTAACTAACATTTTAAAAAATATATGCTATAGCCCTGGCCGGGTAACTCAGCTGGTAGAAGTGTCATCCTGTACTGCAAATGGTAGGGCACATACCTAGGTTGTGGTTTTGATCCCCAGTTGGGGCTTGTACAGGAGGCAACCAATCAATGTTATTCTCTCTCTCTCTCTCTCTCTCTCTCTCTAGGCAACCAATCAATGTTATTCTCTCTCTCTCTTTCTCCTTCTCTCTCTCTCAAAAGCAATAAAAACATATCCTTGAGTGAAGGATTTAAAAAATACATGCTATAAATATTTTAAGTCTATCTTGATTGCACATAAGTGAAACAAGAATTGAGATGAAGAAATAAAGGCAGTGAAGCTATTTGTCATATTACTTGTAACACCTGGATCCTCACAGGGTGATATAAAAGCAGACAAAATACTAAAGTTCTAACCTGTGGAGAGTCCCATAGGAGTTTGATAGATCTCCCTTGTAGAGGATAATGAAAAGCAAGCACAGGATCACCTCTGACTTCCTACATGATTTATCCTTTTGGATGAAGACTTGCTTCCTCCCTCCCTGTCTTGCTGCAGGCTAAGGACTAAGGATAAGATCCTTCACCACCAAGAATTATATAAATGTCTGAGGATCTAGTCGTAAATCATCTCTAAGCTTTGTGAAATTTTATGAAATAAAGCTGAGACTTGCAGGATTTGAAATTTCTTATAATGTATTCCATGACTTCAAATACTCCTCCGAGAATTATGTACATTTAAAAAAGGCGTGAAAATCATCTAAAACGTATACATGATACTGAATTAACAAACACAGCAAACTTACAAAATGCAGGGAAGACTGCCCAAAACAACTAACACTCCCCTGGGCTAGAGTCCCATCTAACTTCCCACTGTGCTCCACAAAGTATCAATAAAAAGGAAGACTGTACACATACTGACTAGTGGGGGGTGGGGAGAAGAATTTGAATGAGCTGACAGCTGAAACGAAACGCATACAGCTCTTTACACGTTTTAAGATGGGGGAGGGGGAGGGCTTCGGTTGCTTTATTTAGAGCGCAGTCCCTTGCTCCCAGGATGGCCCTTACCTTGGCAGTGAGGCTGAAGAAACCTTTGGGCTCGATCATCTTCTCCACCACGTTGCACTTGATGCCAGCAGTGCTGTCATACTCATACACAACCCCGTATTCCAGGTGCACATTATCCACCGTCAGGCTCACATGCTCCTTCTTCCCATCAATGATGGCCATGGTGTTGAACTTGTCTATTACCTCTGGAATAAAGACAATTTTAATTCAGCAAATTCATGAAGTGTCTGTTAGTCTTTTCAAATAATATTGAGTCTCTTTGAATAATTTTTAAGGAGTTCTTTAAAGGATGGTTAAGTTTAATGTGCTAATGAAGTATATACCCTTGTTAACATTTTTTAAAAGAAGAACATTTTTTAGAAATATGCTTGAGTTATCCAAATCTCACTACTCTATCTTCACATATCCATTTTGATCTATGGACCATATGCACGCCTATTTACACCACTATAAACATTATACACACCATTTTACATTTTCTCATTAAAAGCATGCATGAATTAAAGTCAGCATTCTTGAAACTGCCTTAAACATTGGATGAATGTTTTCTGAAAGCAGAAAAAAATACATAAAGCCATATTGAAGAAGCAGAAAGGAGATGCAGTAATCATTTTTTCAGTAGAGAGGGTGCCTGAATTCTCCCAAATAGCATTTTCCAGAGAGCTCATTGAGAAAATTTCTCATCTTTCACTATATTAACATTTCCATTTGGAACATCTTCTTATAGGTTTTGACCTATAATCAGTCAGCTGATAAAAAAACAAAAAACAAACAAACAAACAAAAACACCTAAAATCTCAAGTAAGAAACACTGAGAAACCTAACAGTAAATATTAAATAAGCAAAATAGAATATGAGTTTATTTAAAGTAATTCTAGAAATAGTGGAAATAGCAAAAATAATTAAATCCCAGCATAGCTAGAAATCGATTTCCAGAGCATCTCATCAACCCTCTCTACCTTTCACTGAGACAGCAATGATGATTAGCAGAAACTAACTCTAAATGAGGGGAAAAAAGCTTCAGGAAGAGGTCCTGAGATTCATCTTCATTTAAAAAAATAAGAGAGTTGATTTATCATAACAGTCTTGCTGCGCCAGTGAGGGTGAGCATTTCTAATACTGCCCATGAAATGAGTGGCTCTTACCAAGTGGCCTTCCAGGAGTGGGGAGAAACTGCTTTTCCTAACTTCCCCCATACGAGCAGTGTGTATAGGGAATTCTCCACCTGTGCTGGTTTGCAAGAAACTAAAACTACAATAAAAATTTAGGGACACCCACCAAATATATGAGTGGAAAGATGCCAGGAAAATGGAAGAGAGGATTCAAGGACTTCTGTGAAAAACTTTTGAAACAATAATTCAAAGACAATTTTGTCAATTGCCTCAGCCCCTTCACCCTTGGCAAAGAAGCTACTTGAATATAGCAATCTGCTGGCTTTCTTCACTGAGAAAAGAGATGATACAGTCCTTGTCAAAAGGTCTCTCTCTTTCTCATTTGCTTCTTTCATTACTATCAGTGCTTCAATACAGTAAAAGTTACTTGAATCAAGAAATTATTTTCAAAAGGACTATGGACCTTCTAAACCAGGGCTTCTGGAATGTAAGTGTGCATGCAGATCAGATCTTATTAACTTGGAGATTCTGAGTCAGTAGATCTAGGGTTGGCTGAGATTCTGGGACTCTCTCTTGCTCCAGGTTCTGCTGTTACTGGTCTATAAACCACATTAGAGTAGTAAGGTCTATACAACATCTAAACTCAACACAAGGAAACACATTATAACTGAGATTTGAATCCTCATTCTATCACGTACTAACTTGGGCAACTCCCTTAGCCTCCATTTCTTCTCCTATAAAATGAGGATGGTGATAATCATACCTTATGAGATTTTCTCTTTTGATGACTTTATGAGATAATCTGTGTAAAAACTTAATAAAGTGACTAACAAAGTGTAGTAGCTATTCCATGTTAGCTAGAAGCTATTATTACTTATGCATTTGACATGACATCTATTAGTAACAATGACTGAAGGAAGTGGCTTGAATGGGGAATGGGCAAAAAGGTGAAGGGGATTAAGAGGTACAAATTTATAGTTATAACATAAATTAGTCACAGAGATATAATGTGCAGCATAAAGAATATAGTCAATAATTTAATAACTTCATATAGTGATAGATGGCTCCTAGACTTCTCATGATGATCACTTCATAAGGCATATAAATATCAAATAACTATGTGGACATCTGAAACTAATGCACTATTATATGTCAACTGTAATCTAAAAGAACTGTACATTCCCAAATGAAAAATATAAGTGGCTTGAACATATCAGATTTTCAAAAAGTGGCACATTGATAAAGAATACTATGAACAAATAGTGAGAAAAGAAGGAACCCACCTTCTACTTTGCAATCAAAAGAATCCCCTGCTTCATCTCCGGGGGGTTTGGTGTTAGACTTTTGAAGGTCTTCTTGGGCGCTCTCGAGGCTGTTATACACCCACTGTATGGAATCTTGCTGGAAATGAGGAAGGGAAAAAACCTCAGCGGCATTAGTGCTTCCTAAACATGCATATCCGTTTCATAAACCTGCTTCAGAAGGAGAGCTGCAACCTTATTTTCCCTTCTAGTTTGTTTAAAAATAATAACTTTTGAAAAATAAGAAAATTAACATCAGAAACTAATAGAATGTCAAAGCCAACTATCATTGTTGTTTAACAAGCTGACCTTTCAAAGCTTGAAATCTTATCTCCCAAAAGTATGTTTTAAGTAAGATATATTTCCCAAATGTCTTACTTAAATGTCTCAATTATAACTTAAATGAACTATAAATTACATTTTAATAAATAAATGTTAGATGAACAGTTTTCTAAAGAATCAAGCATCTATAATTGCACACAACCTTTAAGTGCTCTCCCTTTAAGTGCTCTCATAACAGTCATATATATTTTAATACACTTAATGTTTTTTGAATCAAACCAATAAAGAAAATTGGAAGACCATCTTCCATCTCATTGGGTTCTTAAGTAATGTAACTATCTTTTAACCCTTTGCACTCGCTTGCTTTTTTTCTCGATTCCTTTATTCTACTCGGGATTTAATTTTTTAAATACCCCAGATTTTACAAAACGCAGCAGTAGAATAAAAAACTGGAGTTTCTTTTCAAACAAACTTATGTATTTGGATTTTTTTATATTTCAAATTATTGATACATTCAATAACCGTCACACTCAACATCTGAGTGCAAAAGGTTAATCCTCCCATGTCATAAATCATCCTATATCTTAATTGAAATAGCAGTTCCAGTCTTCCTATATAATAAAAGCCTAATATGCTAAGTGTCTGGTGGTCCAGTTGGCCATTCAACCAATCAAAGCATAATATGCTAATGATATACTAAGGCCACTCAACCGCTCTCTATGACATGCACTGACCACCAGGGGGAAGATGCCCCGGCCGGTATGTTAGCTTGATGCTGAGGTCCAGCCGATCAGGACTGAGTGAGACAGGCCGGACATGCCCTGGAGCCCTCCAGCAGTCCCTCCCTGGCTGGCCAACATCCCACGTCCCTCCCTGGCCCTGATCGTGCACCAGTGGGGGTCCCTCGACCTGGCCTGGGCCCTCTTACAATCTGGGACCCCTTGGGGGATGACAGAGAGCTGGTTTTGGCCCAATCCTGCAGGCCAGGCCAAAGGACTTCACTGGTGCATGAAATTCGTGCACCGGGCCTCTAGTATTTAGATAAATGAGAGAGAGAAAAAGTGACTACCAAGTAAAGGCTTTTAGGGTTGTATTACTCTAAGTTTATACTTTTCCTAGGTAAGATGATAAATTGAATTGCACCACTGAAGTGTGATATAATTTACATTATCCATTTTTCTCTTATTATTAACTTCACAATTGTGTTTAGTTATATTATTGCTATGTATCATTAAAATGCTAACATTTGATCATTCAAATACATCTTGGTAACCTGTTGTGGCCTCCAATGACCCATATCCCCCAGAATCTACTCCTTTAGGTGACTCCTCCCACACTGACTCTGGGGTTGATCATGTGATCTGATTTTTCCAAAGGGATAGAGCAAGCATGATGTAAATAGAGAGTTGATCAATTGTATTATCCCCTCTTAAAAACCAGACACCATGAAGAAGGGAAATCCTGCTAAAGAATGGAAAGGGAGGCCATGTGGGGGAGTCTGGAGAGAGGTTAGCAGCAGAACTGCAGTGCCCAGTGAGTCCCAGAGTAATGCAGATGTGCCAGTGCCCTCACAGGAACTGACACCCAATCAGCCCACAGAATCAAGAGAAATAATCAATCACTACTGTTTTAAGCCACCGAGTGGTGGGACAGTCTGTTTTGTGGCAATGAATACCTGATGTTATTCATTTTGTAAATTTTTCTATCCATTTATTATTTTTCTCAATCATTTTATTGATCAACAATACCTCTCCAAGAAGGCAGGCTGGGAAAATAAAAAGGAGTAAAACTGAAATCAACTTAGCTACTTATTAAAATTCTGATAGAAGGGGAAAGATTTGATAATTTCAGAAATGTCCTTTACAAAAATTCATTCAATAATATAGTTCAATAAATATTTATTGAACTACTTACTATCAACCCAAATAACCTATGCACCAATGTGTGAATTCTAATTTGCTATGCTAATTTGACCTATTGGTAAGTAAAATTGATGAGCTATTTTCTTGTATGTGCAATATTTTGCAGGGTGTTGGGCCTGAACTATGAGAAAACAGCCATTTATCCTTCTGATTTGGACACAAAGTTTTAGTCCCCAATCCAGAAAACAGTACTTCAGTACACATGACAGGAAAAAATGCAAAGCCTCTCATCTGAAGATTTTTTGCATTTAAAATCCTTTTGTATTTAGTGGATTAAACTTAATTTTCTCTTTTAGTCCAATATGCACTTGCACCTCATGAGATAATAACCTTTGCTTATAAATTAGGATTGTAATTTTATTTTTTGTATGACACTTGAAATTTGGACCAGAGGATAGTGCTGACAATTTTAAATAATGACAAGTATTTTCTTTTCTGAGCTAAATTCAATTGGCTAAATTAATTTATCTAAAAATCTACTTCAGACCCCATAATACCCATAAGTTTTTGTTTTTCACAAAATTCTAATAGTAAACATTGTAAGCATTTCTAATTCATATCTACAGACACAGAATGACCATCCTATATTCTCAAGCAAATACAAGGGTCAGGAAAACGGTTTAAACCTTTGGATCTCAATTCGATAAATTTAAAACTCAAATCCCAGGGCATTTTTTAAACAGGTGATAATACTGCAACAATGAAATGTTAACGTTTAAGCACAATCGATCATCACTCATTATTTTGACAGAGCAATCATGATGAGATTTACAATGCTGTGCTTCAATGTGAACCTAGAAGTGGAAAACCACAAACATCTCTGGCACTTCCTGTGCTGTCCCTGGGGTTTCTATGCACGTTTGCAATTAGATCTAGATAAGCTGAGAGGCAGCTTACCTTGGTTGGTCTCCTGTACTTCCTGCAGGCCGTGACATGTGCAATGACGCTGGCATGTGTCTCTTTGCTGACATTGATCCCATTGACTTTGATGATACACTGTCCAGGGTGAAGACCGGCTGCTGCGGCCACAGTTCCTTTAAATACAAATGGAAAATTTCCAAAAAGTCATTTTAGATTTCTTTTTATCACATATGCAATAAGGAAAGCAATTAAAAATACATAATAAACATCTAGCTAGTGTGTTTTTGATGATTTGTTTCTGATAGCAATGCTCTCTCAACATGTTTCTGCTATTTAACGGGTCATTCAAACTGTGAGTAACAGAATATTTTCCCACCTCCCTATGAATTAGTTTGAAGGGATATTGTAAAGTAACCTTTTTAATACTAATCAGTTATTTTCCCTTTAAAATGTCTAGTCAGTCTAATTTTCTGAATATGCATATATAATGGCAAAATGAGAAAGCCAGAATCGTGCCTTATTTATCTTTCTTTAGTTTACAAAAATCTCTAAAAATTAAAGAATAGAATTCACTTTCATTTTTAAAATGCCAACAATTAAAAGAAATTCTTAAGAAATCAAATCAAATCAATTAGCAATTACAAGTGGACTGGATTTGCTAAGAAAAATAAGTTCAGGAGCCAGAGAACCGAAGAATAAAATTAATCAGATAACATCAACTGCCCATCATTTATTTGCATAGACATAGATTTAAGTATGGAAGTGGTATATCCTAACCAGTGAGTTAAGATTTTCAGACCTTCCAGTCATTATTATTTGATATTCAAAGCACCATTAACAAAGCAATGAATATAATTAACATAAATAACTATAAAACATGTTATAAGTATATTAGAAGAGCCTTCTTTTATAAGCAATTTCCCCCATGAAAGAATTAACAAAAATCTTGAAGAACATAATTTATATTCAAGAATTGCCCTCGCTAAAATTCACTCCCAGAAATTTTAAGTGCTTTTTCTGGATTGAACTGATTCTTGCTGGAGTGAGGGACATTCCCAACAGAAAGAACAGCCTGAAAACAGGCACTGTGTCAAGAAATAACCTGGACATTCAGGGACATATTAGCAGCTGGGAGTGTGAACTTAGAACAGAAAGGATACTGGACAGCAGAGCAGAGCCAGGTTGGGAAGTTCTGGGTGCTTTGCATGAAGTCCTAAGTCTGAACCTTACTATACATGGAAGAGAAAAACATTAAAGAATTTTAAGCACAGAAGTGACATGATTCCCCCCCAAATGGACCATGGGTTATTGGAATTGAAGCCAAAAGTCAAAATCACAGCATCTACTGCAATTTTCCAGACTGGAACTAAGGTAGCATTAGTCATAAAGGAGAGAATGAGAACAAGTATTTGATGTGTGATGATGGAGAGGCTACAGTACCCAAGATCACTCCTGTGCCTTTGGACTCAGTGGCTGAGTAGATGGAGTCACTTAAATAAAGAGAGAATACAGAAGGTAAAGCAGCTTTAGAGAATGAATAAGTTCTTTTGAGGAGAATGCTGAGCTTTAAGGTGCCCCAGGGCCATCCTATATAATAAAGAGGTAATATACAAATTGACCATCATTCCAACACACAAGATGGCTGCCCTCATGTGGTCAAAGATGGCCACCCCCATGTAGACATAAGATGGCCACCACAAGATGGCCAGCAGGGGAGGACAGTTGGGGGGTACCAGGCCTGCAGGGGAGGGCAGTTGGGGGCAACCAGGCCTGCAGGGGAGGGCAGTTAGGGTGACCAGGCCAGCAGGGGAGAGCAGTTAGGGGTGACCAGCCCAGCAGGGGAGGGCAGGTAGGGGTGACCAGGCCTGCAGGGAAAGGCAGTTATTGGTGACCAGGCCAGCAGGGGAGAGCAGTTAGGGGCAATCGGGCCACCAGGGGAGGGACGTTGGAGGCAACCAGGCCTGCAGAGGAGGACAGTTAGGGGCAACCAGGTCTGCAGAGGAGGGCAGTTAGGGGTGACCAGGTCTGCAGGGGAGGGCAGTTAGGGGTGACCAGGCCATGAGGGGAGGGCAGTTGGGAGTGACCAGGCCAGCAGGGGAGGGCAGTAGGGGCAATCGGGCCGGCAGGGAAGGGCAGTTAGGGGAGACCAGGCTGGCAAGAGAGGAAAGTTAGGGGTGACCGGGCCAGCAGGGGAGGGACATTGGAGGTGACCAGGCCTGCAGGGGAGGACAGTTAGGGGTGACCAGGCCAGCAGGGGAGGGCAATTAGGGACAATCAGGCCAGCAGGGGAGCAGTTAGGCATCGATCAGGCTGGCAGGGGAGTGGTTAGGGGGTGATCACACTGGCAGACAGAAGCAGTTAGGGGCAATCAGGCAGGCAGGCAGGCAGGCAAGCGGTTGGGAGCCAGCAGTCCTGGATTGTGAGAGAGATTTCCGACTCACAACAGGCAGTTGGACATCCCTCGAGGGGTCCCAGATTGGAGAGGGTGCAGGCTGGGATGAGGGACAACCCCCCGCCTTGCACGAATTTCATGCATGGGCCTCTAGTTATGTATATAACAATCTGGTCAATAGTACACAGGAAAGAAATCTGGGCTGGAGATAGAAATGCAGAAATCCCTGGCAAAGAGGATCAACACGATTGTTTATGGAGAACAAGCAAAAAGAGAATAAAATATAAACGAAGTTTTTAGTCACAAAAATCATTTAATTTAAAATGCATTTTATAGTTTAATAAAATGCATGGCTTATAGGAATTCTTGAAGTAATCATATGGCTGGCAACAGGCTATAAAGCACACAGATCATTTTTAAACCTGAAAACTCACATCTTTGAATTAATGACAAAAAGGTAATTACTTGCTGTCAGAAAAAAGGACAAAGTGATGCCCTTAAAATCATTATATCCTCTGGCTAAACTGAAGCATGCAGAAAAGTGATTTTAGGAGACATCATTCGTTATTAACTTTTTAACAGTGATACATATGCCCTACAATTTTTAAACGTTTTTAAAAATATTGTTTTAAGGATATACTACTATTGAGTTAATACAGTAAAATATGATAACATTCATAACATGATTATGTACATTTTAAACAGATTCTTGTTTAGCGAAGAATGTAATACATGCTAGAAAGCTGTTCACCACGCTGTCTCACCTCTTCCCACCGCATGCACAACCGAGGGGCCATATCCCCGGATCTGGAATCCAAGTCCGTCGGCTGAATCTGGGATTTTCACTGTCCTAAAATCAATCCAAAAATAGGGTAAGACGACTTTAAAACACCACAACTGGTTAAAACAATAGTTGTCCAAACTTTTATTTATTCTTTCAATAAGTTCATATTGAGGGTCGACCCTGTGAAAAACTGTGGGTTCCAAACCCTCGAGGGAAGCATCAGGGTGCATGCCCTCGGAAAGGCACGGGGCAGGCACACACTGCAGATTTCTCGCTTGACACAGTCATTGCACGTACAACCTGAGTCAGGACAGGCTCTGGGCTCAGACACTCCTTGCTCTGAATCCACTTTTAGTCACTTGATAGTTGGATAACTTGAATGAACTCCTTAACTTCTCTGAGTCTGAGTTTCCAGAAAGATGATAGTGTTAAAACTTACTTTGCAATGTATCGGTGGAGATTACAAGAGATACCCCTGGTCAACTGTCCTGCATTGTGCCATGAGCTAGGTAGGTATTTAACAAAATGGAAGCTCCCCGCCTTTCTTTACTATTACAAAGAACACATCGGTGCACGCTGTGAAATTTCTTTGCTAACATTAACATAAAAGAAAGAGAGTTAATACATGTCTACCTGTTGGGAACTCCACCAAAAAACAACAAAGGGCCAGCTATAAAGAACAGATGCATCAAACACTACATCAAAGCAATTTAAGAATATGATTAACGTTAGTATTTATCCAGTGGTATTTTAAAAGAATAACACAACAAAATGTAAACCTGCATAAGTAAAAAGAAATTTTCAATGAATCCACAGGGGAAAGAAGATGAAGGGGTGGAAAACTTGGGTAAGCTGACATGGCAAACCAGGGAGGGATGTCCGATTTGGCACCAACAAATCAGCTACTCCTTAGAAGGAAGCCAGAAATCAGATAGTGACAATGAAAAGCAGAGAACAGGAGATAAGATGGAACCTCATAATAAAAATGAGTATAATAAATTGCGGTAGAGAGCACAGACAAATGAATACGATGCAATAAATTTTGATGGATAGCCCTTGATGCTCAGGAAACAAGTGTTCGCCAAAAGCTGCTGAGTGAATCATGAAATAAATGCAGCAGTACTTCAAGGGCACATTAAACAGTCTCAAGTCTTATTTGTAATTTATGAAATAGCTGTTGGAGCAGTTTGAGCACCATGGTGCCTAGAACATTGGAGAAAGCCAGGTAGTGCATTTAGTCCTGAAGGCAGGGGCTGGCACTGCCACCTAAAAGATAACCCAGGCAGGCATTCAGGCATTCGGCGACAGAAATGCACATTGCCTGTTCCAGGGAACCCTGAAAGTATTATCACACATTAGGTTATACTCTAGGAAGTGATCTGCATATTGGTGGGATGGAGGTCAAAGAATGAATTTATCCTTTATCCTTAATTAGATAATTTTTTGGTATATAAAACTGTATCTGCTTTCTTTTAACAGAAACTTGTCACTAGAGTCTGTCAAATATAAACTTAAAAAGAGAAAATAACTGAAGGGGGGGGAAGGGGAATAAATACATTTTCTGAGCATGAAATAAAAAACAGAGGTAACTCATACTTCTATATATTACCAATGAGAGCTCACTTTGTCTGAAATAACTTAGAGCTTTCAGGCCATGATGAATTATTGTTCTTAAGGATTGTGCAGAATTCTTGGTGGCCTCTCAACCCTTCCTAGGCAAGGCCTTCTATCCTTCTAATATGGCTATGGAAGCTGACCCAACTCTAATCTTCTAGAAGATTATTATACTTTTCTTAACAAAATTTGTACAAAACACTTTAAGATGCATTTGGTCATAATTTGGGGACCCCCTTCATAAAATGATCTTTGGAAAATGTTTACTGGTGGAAACACTATGTTGCCTATTAAAGGAAGAATTAAATTTATACAAGAAGGATGCTGTAGAAAACAAGTGCCTAAATTATCTTCTACAAAGCCTGCTAAAAAATTCCTTGTGTTATCTTTTGTAAAATGCAGCTAGATTTGAAAGAAAAATTCTGTTGTATTTACCTCTCACATTTTTGCTTCCCCCCCCCCCCCAAACAGGATCAGGATACTTCATAAATTATAAGTAGCTATTGCAAAAAAATATGAGAGTGATTTATATGAGTCATACATTAGAATAAGAACATAAAGGAATGGTTATAAATTTTGAACAAATTAAAAAGAAAAAATGAGTACTCCATCCTCAAAACAGTCTTAAAATAAAATGTAATATATGCTCTTGATGTAATAAAGAAGCAATGGAAAAATGAAATTAGAGAACAAAAAAGCATCACAGATCAGATCACTGGAGTATATATTATGGGCTTAACATGTCACTAAGTTCTTACAAACCTAGATTTATTTAAGTGTTCTTAGTAGCTCCGCAACATAGTCTCTTATCATCCCCACTTTTTTATGGATGAGGTTGTTGAAGCAACACAATTAGCAAACAAGTGGTGGATGAGAGGCTTGATCTGGGACCAGAAATATCAGGGTTCCGGTTACTGTGCAACAAACACCTTGGGAAGAATCAGAAGATCCACGTTCCAACCCTGCTCATCTAGCAACTTCTTCTAGGCCTGGGGATTTGCCCTATCTATTTAGTTTTCAAGCTGGTGACTCCAGTGACCTCTACCTGTTGAAATGTTTGTGATCAGTGGACCAGTATTTGTAGGGTTAAATTAGGGACCAAGGGCCCATGAGTACAGCTTAGGAATGCTACTCCCTTATTCCTTTCCTGTTAAATGTCCTCACAACGTCCAGAGGTAGGCAACTAGGTTAACCTTATCCTAGGTGGGTTGGATAAAGGGGGAGCACTAGATCATAACTAGTTTTAGAGAAAGATGACATTGTGATGGTTATCTGCTGCTCTCTAGCACAAAGTCCCTCTAAATTAGTAACTTTAATGAGGCCCACTCTTTTGGACCCCTTAGTAAGCTGTTGGTAGAAACATCTACCTTGATGACTTAGCACTACCGAATGTAACCCATGACACTGCACTACAACTCTTAAGATAAATAGTGCACCCTACTTTGCTGAATATATATATTAAGGCAGGAAAGAATACTCCATTATATATATTTAGAATCTTTCTATAAGCAGTTGAAATAAATCATTTTGTTTTTGAAGTGGTAACCTTCATTTATCTTAAAACTCATGAAGTTGCCTATCACTATTGATAAATAATATAATTAAGTATTAAACAGTAATTCTGACAAAACCATAGTATGTACACTAACACATTGTGGTAAGCACTTTATATGCATTATTTCTGTTACCTCATTGGATAAACAAGTGAAAACCTGATAAGGGAAAACAAGATCATCAATGATTTAGAGAAGAAAAGTCAATGTCTTCCAAGTATATCCATGATATCTTGTTAACTTTTGTAAAAAGAAAAAAAAAACAGATCATAAAGCATATCCCATTTTATAAATATGTGATTATGCATATGTCTGTCAGGACTTACAAAATTCAACTAACACTAAATTTCAAAAGAATAATAATGGTTATTTATGGGTGGTATGATTATAAGAAAAATCCTTTGGAAAGTCTGTACTCTAAATTTCCTGCGATAAACATGAGTTTTTTCTAATCATAGGCAGATAGATAGGACCTATTTCTAAGTACACACAAGCATAGGATTGTCTTTCTCTTAGTTTTGATCCCATATCCTAACAGCATTTGATTATAAATGGTGTCGAATTAACTCATAGCCCCTGAAATTCTTAGGGCTGACCATAGAGGAATACAATTCTTTACTATCAAGTGTTCTATTAGTTTTTTTCCACTCACAGTCAGACTCAACCCAAACTAGACCAGGAAAATTGAGGCGTTAAAAGGAAATTATTATTTCTGCTGAAACTACATGATTCCAGTAGCAAGCATTTTGTCATCATAAGCAATGTAGTTTTTCCCATCATTTAAAGACCAATCTTAGTGATGTTTGGTGAGGTTTCAATATTCCAAGCAACGAGAAGCTTAATTCTAGACATTTGCTTAGTTAAATTTTCTATTTTATTCATCTATGCATAATTTTTTTTAATCCCACACAAATCAAACAACTTACTCCCTTGGCTTTGTGCTCACAAGAACTCTTAGAGGTTTTTTGCTGTTTAAGCAGGATTTCAGGAAGCAATCCACTTCACTGAAAGGTCTCATAAAAACTAGGTCACCGTTAATAGCAAAAATCTTTTTTCCAACTTCCATGCCAGCCATCTATGAGAGAAATAGAAAAAAAAATGAGTCAAATTATATTTTAATAAGGGAACTATTTATTTCCCAGAATTAGAATCTGAAAAGGTCTAGCACTTATAGATTTTGACATTTTAACACATCTGCAATGTTTTTATACAATTTCACAAAATAAAACTGTGGGAGAAGTGACAGAATTATTCTTTCTGACCTAGTTTTAAATTTGATCACCCATCTTTACCTCCCTCCATGACTTAACATTGTATGCCTCCTGTGATCCTTTCTTCTGCTCTATTTTATAGTCCCTTTTTTTATTTCACCCTTTTAACTATAGTCAAACCCCAGGTTAATTTTTTTTACCGCATTTTCCATGAATATCCAATTAACTCAGAGTTTCAATCTCAACATAGACATCAATGACAACCAAATATGTATCATTACCCTGAGAAAGGATAGGATAGAGAAATGGCCTAGAATCTAAGGAAGTGTGCTCCAACAAGCACAGACTATAAGATGCTGAAAAGATGACAAAGAAGACATAATCCCAAACTTCGTGGTGCAGCCACTGTGGAAAACAGTATGGAATTTCCTC
This sequence comes from Eptesicus fuscus, assembly GCF_027574615.1. Classification (NCBI taxonomy): domain Eukaryota; kingdom Metazoa; phylum Chordata; class Mammalia; order Chiroptera; family Vespertilionidae; genus Eptesicus; species Eptesicus fuscus. The sequence goes on along the minus strand of NC_072491.1, from coordinate 37,403,512 downwards.
AAAAAATTAAAAATGGAACTGCCATTTGATCCAGGAATCCCACTTCTGGAAATATATCCTAAGATTCCCTAAACACCAATCAGAAAGAATATATGCACCCCTATATTCAGAGCAGCGTTATTTTACAATAGCCAAGATCTGGAAACAGCCCAAGTGCCCATGAGCAGATGAGTAGACAAAAAAGATGTGGAATGTTTAAACAGTAGAATATTATGCAGCTGTAAAAAAAAAAAAAAAGAATGTGTTACCCTGTGTGACAGCATGAATGGACCTAGAGAATATTAGAATATTAGGCTGAGTGAAATAAGCCAGTCATTGAAAGTCAAATATCATATGATCTAACTTATATGTGGAATCAAATGAACCTAATAAACTGACTGATAAATAAAATAGGCCCAGAGGCATGAATGCATGGAATAGGCTGATATATCTCAGAGTGGAGGGCAGGAGATGGGAAGAGATTAACCAAAGAACTAATATACATATATGCATAACCAATGGACACAGATAATAAATAGTGTGGTGAAGGCCTGGGATGGGGCAGGGGCTAGGAGGAGGGGGATTAAGGGGGGGGTTGGGGGACATTTGTAATAATACTGTCAACAATAAAATAAACAAACAAACAAATAAATAGCCATTATCTCTCCATGCCAACAAGGCTGCTCTTCTTAACCAAATCTACTCCCTATAAACTATATGCTCTTTTAGTTATCAGATAAAGGATGAAAACCCTGGAGAAGACATTTTATCAGAGGCATAGGCAGATGAAGCTCTAGAAACATCCTCTGAAAGAGTCTGGGAGAAACATTTGCCTCTCACAGGAAATTACTAAAAAGTCATTTGCTGGCTGGGCCCACTAACAGAGTATGAGTTGACCAGAGTTGATTTGACAGTAGTGTGCTGTACATTAAGCTTTGTCTTGCATGAGACACCTTGGGCATTATCAGATGAGAGGATGGGTGACAGTTTACTACTAACTTTAAACAGATTCTAAGTTAAAAGCTATGTTTCATTCATCACCACATTCTGTATTAAAGATTTAAATATTGAGAACTTTTGGTCGAGAATATGTTTGTATATTTTCAGAAAACAACTCCGAGACCATGTGGATTCTAGCAAGAGAAGAATCAACAGGACTACTCCAGCCGTGAAGACAGAAGAGAAGCAGTCCAGAGACAGAAGACGCTGATGTGGCCTTCCCATACTAGCAGTTAGCAGCTGTGCATCACTGCAGATTGCCCAGGACCAAACCAGACAGAGTCGGACCTGCATTACCACCAGTTGTCCACCATCCAGAACTGAAATGTCAGTGCTGACATGTACACATAAGGAACTGTTGGACATTGAAATTGGGTCTCAAAAGAACTGTTGGCCCAGAAAGAAACTCACTACAGACCGATTCATTTGCCTGTCACCATAACCATTATTGCTTGTCTCATTTTCGGTTCTTATAAGTGTATTTCTAATAGCACATGATCTCACTCATCTAGGGGAAATAATGAACAACATAGACTGATGAACAAGAACAGACCCAGAAACAAGGAGGCATGGATCAGACTGTTGGGCCTCGGGGGGAGGGTAGGGAAGGGTGGGGATAAAGGGAGAGATCAACCAAAGGACTTGTGTGCAGACATATGAGCCCAACCAGCGGTTAAGGACAACAGGGGGGTGGGGGCATGTGTGGGGAGGGGGGTGGGATGGAAATGGGGGGACGAGGACAAATATGTGATACCTTAATCAATAAAGAAATTTAAAAAAAAGATTTAAATATTGAGACGTTTGCTGGGGGATTAACCATTTTATAAGCTAGGCAGCAAGGTGAGCATACGTTAACTTTGATAAACTTGGTATATAACACTGGAAAGTAGGTTTCATGAGGATAGGAAATGTCTATTTTGTTCGTTGCTGTATTCCCAGAACCCAGAACACTGCCTAGCATTCAGTAGGTACCAAACGGATATTTGTGAATGAATGACAGAATAAATGTTCAGGAGATTTCTTGGTTTAAAAGGCTGGTGAGGTGAGAGAACATCAGTCAGGATTAACCAAATGAGAAAATAGGTCAAAGTGTGTGCTTTACTGATGGAAGTTGTATTTATATGACAGTCAACAGAGACAGGAAAATAGAAGACACAGCCCTTGAATTAATGGAAGAACCATCTGACATGCCTAACAGTCCCACCCTATGCAGTCCCCACAGGGTTCTGGGCTAGAATCCAGGAACAGGGAAGACCCAAGGGCATGGAATGAGCCATTTGGCCTCCCACGAGCTCAAGTTCACAGCTGTAGATATTTCCAGTACCTCCCCGCAACTACACCTGAGTACCCAGATGTGACCCCTCTCACAGATCCCGAGAGTATTCGATAGAACCTCAGAATAAGGGTATTCAGAAACATTATTTTCAATAGGATACTAAAAGACTGATTTCAAATAGTTTAGAAATTTTATATTTATATGTCATGAGCAACAATTTAAAATAATAATGCTAATTTACATTACCTCAGCATTAGACCCCTTTTCTACCAACTTAATTATTGGAACTTTATTTTTGTCTTCTAACCCAAAACCATAGCTGCCTTCATTGGATTTAATCTGAAATGTAAAATAATAACATTATTAATAAAGCAAGTAGGAAAAGAATTTTTAAATCAAACAGAATTAAATAATATGCATCAAACATGTTTATGTAATCTCCTGCTGATATCTAATCAAGAAGAAAACTTATATAACATATTAATAAACTTACCAATAATGATTTAGCTATAACATTTTCCACAACTTTTAAATCATGTTTCATAAGTCGATGTTTCATATTGGATCCTTCCATTTCCTCATCCGCAAAAAAACGGAAAAGTAGAGGTTCATCTTTGAATTCACTTTTTTCAAGGACTAATGAAACAGAGATTTAAATTGTTTCAATTAATCCCAAAATCAAATTCTTTGTCCAAAGTGACAGACATTCAGTAAAGTAATAGCTGTACCATGACCTCAATTTTATACTCCTAGAACAAGTTACACTCACTAATATCCATAATATTTTTCCATTTCTTTCTACAATTTCGAGCCAATGTTTCTTTTAAATTTCTGTTACCTAAAGGATTTTGAATTTTTAATATTTTGTCAATGTTAACTTTTTTTATACTTAACCAAGTCTTTCACTTTCCAGATTAAAATCTAAATTTAAATAAAAGATTATGTTGAATAAAAAATGTATACAATCCAAACACAGAAAACTACAGTGTTTTGAATTTGTAGTAAACATTTTAAGTCTGATTTTAATATCCTGCACAATTCTGGGAAAATTCAAATGGATTAAGTGTTGTTTTTATGTTGTGAGCAATTCCCATTGTGCTCACTGTTCTAACACTTGAAACCAGAAATATGTCTTCTGGGTGAAATGTGATTTTAGTTTCCATTAATTCTTAGCTCATTTCTGTTTCAAAGCATTACTTTCAAATAACCTTATTTATGCAAAGCCCATTTTTTTTCTCTTTCATCTGAACATTAATATATTCCCCCAAATCCCTAAGATTCCTGGATACAAGAATTATGTTTTATAAGCTTTAAAAAAAAAATAAGGCTTAATATCAATAGAAAGAATTTGTATTCAGCAAGATCCTGACAGCAGTCAAATGTGTTAAAAGAGAAATCTTTTTAATTTCCATTAATCTTTCGGTAGTACCTTGAAGAGTTCTTTGTTGGGACAGGTTGATTCATTGAGCCAGGGAGCTAAAGGGGAGGCAGTGTCTCCACAGCACAATAGAAATTTAAGGCTTTATGATGAGACAGACATGATTTAAATTCCAGGTCTGAGATTGAACCTACGTGTAACATTGGACAAGTTACCTATACTCTTTGAATGTCAATTTCCTCATTAAACCTTCATGATATTGTACAAAACTGAGGAAATAAATGTAAATAACTTGACATATAGTAAGAAATAAAAAATGATAGCTATTTTATTATTTTTACAGAGTTCCTAATAATAATTATTGACCGGATGTATGCATGTATTATCTTTGGATGAGAGATTGGCTGGCAATGTGAATTAACAAGTGAAACTATTGACCACAGATTAAAAAGTCACAGCTGAGAAACGAAATGAGAATATAAGTGAGATCGAGTTAGGTCTTGTCTACATGACATAAGCAGTTTCTCAAAACACACATTGTGTTTTGCTACTGTCTTCCTCCCCAAAATAGTCTGTCTAAAAGAAGTGAGAGAAGAAGACACCAGGAAGGCCACACATGCATTGAATTGATTGTGCTTTACTGACAGAGACTTTTGTAGGAAAAATGTTTGTTGTAACTCAGCATTTAAAAATTAGTGTTGAGATCCAATTACTGCTTGTTTCTGCTTGATGTTAGAGTTTTAATTCCCTATAATGATGCCATTTCTTCCATTCAATGGTTTGCTCTTCAAGGATTGATAAGTCCATTATCACAACTGACACAGTGCTCTAGAGATAGTGGAATGTAATGGAATTCTCAAAGGATATACAATATCCAAGGATGCTCTCAAAATTGCTAACTTTTGCTTTCTTTTTTATAAAAAGGTAACAACCTTCCGAAAGTAATTGACAAATGGGTTTCAAATATTTGACAAGTGCTATTAAATAATGTATATAAGCACATATATTAACAAATATTTGACAAGTACTATCAAATACGTTTTTATAAGCATATATATGTACATATATGCTATATAATAAAAGCCTAATGTGCAAATCGACCAAATGGCAGAACCACCGGTTGGCGGGGGGGGGGGCAGGGCTGGCGAGCAGGTGGTGCCAGGCCAGCCAAGGCAAGTGCCAGCTGGCAAAGGGTGAGGACAGTGGTCAGGAGGCTGCGGCAGAGGGGTGATTGGGGGGCAGGGCCAGAGCTGCCCCCTGGTGGTCAGTGTGCTCCCACAGTGGAGCACCACTCAGCCACAAGCAGCGCTGACGGCTGGCAAGCACAGAAGTGGTGGCCTCTCCTGCCTCTGCGGCAGCACTAAGGATGTCCGACTGACAGCTAAGGATGTCCATCAGTCAGACATCCTCTGAGGGCTCCTGGACTGCAAAAGGGCGCAGGCCAGGCTGAGGGACCCCCACTCCCAAGAGCATGAATTTTCATGCACCGGGCCTCTAGTATAACAATTAAAAAAGATCATTTGGGTTTATGGAATTTCTAAGATGGTATGAATAGAGAGGGAAAACTAAGTCTCATTATTTTTATAAATTTAAGGGGAATGAAGTCATCAAACAAGAAAGAAAATCAATCTTTAATTAGTTGCCAAAAAATTAGATTTCTCCAAGATATTTATAACTTTGTTCTCTGAGATAAGTTTGAAAGTATTTTTATAAAAAGAACAATAAAAAAAAGAACAAGAAATACTTAATAATATATACTCTCATTTAATCATTTTAATATATATTAGCATTAAAAAACCCATAAATTTGATCTCAAATAGTTTCAAAGAAGCATATGAGCTTTTTTTCCCAAACTTCTAAACGCAATTCCTTGCTCTTCTGGAATCAGTTAGGGTCTAGAAAAATAGAAGACTAGTCATGGCAACTGGGAGATAATGCAGGTGTGGTGACCCAACGTGGACACATGGCAAGGCCTAGACAAGTCTTGCTGGTTCATTTCTAAATTACTTCACTGGAACACTGGGGTGTTCCCAGCATCCTAATAAAAACAAAACAGTGAAATATATCTGTAAGCTTCCAGAAGAAAAATTCCTACCATGGTGCATAAATCCATTGTCACAAAGTCCAACAGCAAATATCATTGCCTCTTCTCTGGTGCGACAATCCCCCTGTTAACCAAAGAGCACTGCACAGGTTAATAGGCAACCAAAGTCCTGCATGTTTACTACATTTGATATTCGCAGCACTGACCTGACAAAGCCACTCATATATTATGGTTTCCGTTGCTTTCATAAGCCCACAATATATCTAATTGCTATAAAACATTCACTTGATAATGAAAACATCTTTTGACCTTCAATGAAAAACAAAGATTTAACATTTCTTGAGAAAAACTATACTTTATTAAGTATGAAAACGTATAAGCAACTAATATTGATTGCTACCAAAATGATTCCTTTCTCTTATTTCTTCAATCTTGTATCCCAACTATGCATCCAGTAAATAGCCTATATATTGAAATCACACTAAAAAAAAAAAAAATCTCAGCTATCATTTCCCTTCCATCAAATGGCCTTGCTCTTTAAAAACTCTAAAATGTACTAATCTAGGGTGACTTGGAGTAAATTTTTTGGCTGAGAAACAAATGCATGCTTCTCCTTCAATATAACTGAACACCCCCCCCCAAAAAAAAGAAAAAAAAAAAAAAGCCCAATGCAACCTCTTGTCCAGGTTTTGAGCAACTTATTTTATTCTTCGAATGCTCACACTTGGAAAGTAAAAATGGCAAAAGAAAAACAAATAAGATGATAACTAACTTTCGGGGTCAGAACTTTAAATATTTATTCAGCACCAGCTTTTACTTTAAAATAAATATTCTTCAGTTTTTCTCACATATCCAACATATAGTACAAGATCTTGTGAATTCTATAACATTAAAGTTCCTATGTGAAATTCCAACTCTGATATCAAGCACAGAACCAATTCCAATGACACACATTGACCACAGTGTTAGAAAAGGCTCTAAACCCATTGTGTATATGAATTAGGGTTTTATCTAAAGGTAACTGTCAGATTAATCTAAAATCTTAACTTTAAATAGAATAAACTTAAGTGTAATAAAATATAAAAATAAGTGGTCTTGGATAATCTAGAAATTAATATTAATAATAAAAAATCTCAAAATGTATGTGTACAGATTAATCAAATGTGAATTAAACATTAAAATTTGAAACCAAAATAAACATTTTTATGATTTAACATCAAATATTATACAGTTATAACAGGAAGTGGGCCACTTTCTTTAATAACAAAAAAGTAAAACTGTTTATGACACTGACTCAAATACCCAAACATAATGACAACTTTCAACCAAGCAATATCCCCTCCCAAAATAGTCCATTCTGTCAAAGTGGATATCACTTTTCTTAGCCTTTTCTTTAATGAAGGGAAAATATCTGCTCATTCATTAGTTGACCTAGTATGATAAAACATTTAAGTAAGTTTATATTTGAATGTCTATTATGATGGGTGACATGCCCTGATTAGCAAATATCATTTTCCTAGCTCGCACATTCTAAGCAGAATAAAAACCACCACAACAAATTTTGTACTTTCCTATTTAAAATATATGAAGATGGTTATTACATACATAATGTGGACAGTTGATTCAGATTGCATTGAGTAAATGAACATATTAAATGAAGTGTTTCTAATAGAGAATAGGCATAGGAAGATTAGAATAACTTTCTAGGATTAATAAACAGATACTTTAAAACAAGTTCATGAACAAAACATGCAATATTTTTAGTATATGTCCATTGCTTCTTTTCTGTGATATTCATATTACACTTCATTTTTTAATCTAAGTATCTCATCTGATTATTTAAAAATAGGAACATCTTCTTGAAAGACAATGTTGCACAAAAGTTAAGCCTGAAGATTTTGAACTCAAATAGATTGTCTAGCCTCAAATCCTAACTCTGCTTCATATTAGCTGTATGAATTGGTCAAGTTATTTCGTTGTGCTTCATATGTAGGTGGAGATTTTTTTTAAAAAATGTACCTTAATCACATGCTCAAACTTACATCAACAGTGAACATAACTGAGCAACTTCTATTTGTTTATTTACCTGTGCAATTAACCAGTCTATCAGTTTGTTGGCCATGACTACAGATTTGTAGGTCCTTAAATGGTAATCTTTATCTCTATAAAGAAAAAAGAAACAAAAAACATTAAGGAAGGAGATAAGTGAGTAAGAAACACTTCATTTAATATGTGCATTTACTCAATGCAATCTGAATCAACTGTCCACATTATGTGTAAATAAGAGACGTTTACAAGGTCTGCACCACACCTGAAAACTCCTTCATCAGCTCATACCAACAGAAGAAACCCACAATGACACCAAAACAGGACATTTCTCCTTTCACATTTTCTCATGTCCAAATAGATTATTCCTGCTATATTACCTGGTAATAACTTAGCTAGACTTAAAATATCTCATTAATAACAGAATAATAAAATGGAATTTTTTCCCTTTAAGTCAAGATAGATTATACAAAACATCTCAAAAAGCAGAGAAGAAAGCAATCACTGAATTCCCACTCTGACTTCTCTGGGAAGGCTGGACTTGCTCTAAAGGAGTGTTCATTTGGCTCAGCTGAACTGGAAGACGGTAGGCCTAGCCAAGGTAAATGCACTGAGAACCATGTCATGCATTTTGTCACAGTGACACCACATCCCCAGGGAACCAAGGTAGTCAACTGTCTCCACGTCAGACTTCTTTCCGTAGACTTCCCAGATCTGAGAAACCGTTCATATTTTAGTTAGATACCACCAAAGTGCTCATGATCAGAACGAGGCCCCAAAGGCAAAAATCTATAATGCACTGAGTTTGCAGGTCTGGATCAAAAGGGAGTGAGAGCCCTGGCCATGTATCTCGGTTGGAGCGTCATCCTGATGTACCAAGGTTGTGGGTTTGATCCCCAAGTTGGGGCACAGGCAAAAGTGAACCAGTGAATGCATAAATAAGCGGAACAACAGGTTGATGTTTCTCTCTCTCTTTCAAATCAATAAATACAATTTTAAAAAGAAAGAGAAAGTGACAGTCTTTTCAAAACGTCAAAAAATCCAAATTGTAAACAACTTGAAGTGATGAACAATTACTAACTATATTCAGAGTTCTCTAGCCTCTGGCAGGGACTTACAATGAACATTTATATCATTTTATCCATTTTCATAAAGAGCTCCCTGAAATACGGTTGAAATTTCTGATATTTCAATAATAAATGTTTTAGATTAGCCAGTAATCAACAATCTTTTAAAATATATCTCCTTGTTGATACTTCACCACCCATTTCATCTTGGTGCCCATAAACATTATTAAGAAAGGAAAAGGTATATTTGTTATAGACCACATGTGGGTCTGTAGGTTCTTCACCCAAACAATTGTTCTTTTCATAAGCTGAGTTCACACATATTAAAAGAATGATTATCACACATCCTATCTGTTTTATGGGTTCCCCCCCCCCATAAATATGCCCTTGACAGCTCATGAAAAATTGCCATTTCTAGCCAAAGAACAATTCCTTCTTATCAGCTCCTACCAAGTGTAACTTTCTCAATAAGAAATTCCATATGCCTAAAATGTATTTTCAGAACCTATTTTTCTCACATAGAAACTCTACATCTACATAGGTGAGATGAAAAAATTTGACCATAATTGTTTTCTATTAAATTGTTTTAATTTAGCAGAAAAATAAATTGTTTTCTATTAAATTGTTTTAATTTAGCAGAAAAATAAAAATAAGTATGCACTTGCTATAGAGCTAAGCAAACATCTTTTAGTATTAAGTTATCCAAAACATTTACAGGGTGTCTGTGCCACAGAATCAACAAATATTGGGTTTATTTTTTCCCTCTTTTTACTATGTGAAGCCTGCCCAGGCAAGGGGATAGAGCACTTTCAGGAGTAATGGTTAAGATCCTGCTTCTCTCCAGAATATGCAATGTGTTCTCTATGGAACATTAGTGGGCATTCCAAGTCACTTACACAGCAACTCCTGAAAGGTTTTTATTTTTAATTAAGCTCTGCATTTCCTTGGAATGGGAAATCAGAATGAAGACTAGAAACAATGTACATCAAACATTTGGATTCTATAACCACAATTGAAAAGCCTCTTTATTCATTTTGGAAATAGTACATCCATATATTTTGTGTGAAAAGTATGTTTAAATCAGCAAACTGCAAATGATGGCCATTTGAAATCCGTTTACCATCATAGTACATCCTATCAGTTAGTGTATATTACATATACAGTGTGTATTACAAAGCACCATAATACTGCTGGATGGTCTCCTCCAATTTCAATCATAACACAGAACTCAAAGTTCTCTGCTTTCTTTCTAAAGAGATAAACTGAAAATTAATCCTAATTTCTCCTAAAAGTAAAAAGCATATCTCTTTATAAGGAAAAGCACAGCAGAGAACAAAACTATTAAATTATACTTAACTCCCAAATGATTCTTAATTTTCAAGTATAAAGTATTTTCTTTGAATAAAAGACCATTAGAAGGAAATATTGTGAAACAAAATACACATCCAACATTGGATTACACAATTTAATTTAAAAATTAATATACAAGTAATCATAATGGTAAATGTTTATAATAAACAATATTTCCAAATCCTCTTCTAGTTAACTATTGTTTATTAAATATTAACTGAATATGGATTGTTTCATTATAAAGTCTATAATTTACTATAGATTAATGGCAAATAATTATAGAAGTCAGAATAAAAGGAGTGGAAGAAACTATGTATTTAGAGCCTCAGAAAATTTAGGAATATTTTAAGATAAATTATTACTTAAAAGTAAAATTTTCACTTTTGGAAAAAAATAAACCAACAAGTTGCAGGTGGATAATATTTAATTAATACACAATATAAATGTTCCCATATAAGTTGCCCAGAACTTAGAAACCAGACTCACCTTATCACTGGAGTAAATAAGCTATGAAGACGGCAATATAATCTTACGCCCTATTGTAAAATAAAGATACGTCAAAAGCAAGTAAGAGCACTAAAAGGACATACCAATGACATTCTGAAATAAATGTATTTTTTCGCTGTATTATTCTAGAATCAATACATCTCAACCAATATAAAAGTTATTCAAATGTTACATTACAACATAACATATATGCTGTCATAAAAATAATGACTTAACCATTAATAGAACTGTGCTATGAATTTGTCATACACATGTGACATATACATACACAAAGGGTTTTTAATTATTTTACTTAAAATACAAAATATCAAAATATAATGTGCCCTGGCCGGTGTGGCTCAGTTGATTGAGTGTCATTCCATGAGCCAAAAGGTTGCCAGTTCAATTCCTGGTCAGGGCACATGCCCTGGTTTCGGGTTTGATCCCCTGTTGTGAGTACGGGAGGCAACTGCTCAATGTTTTTCCCTCACATTGATGTTTCTCTCTTTCTCCCTCTCCCTTCCTCTCTCTCTCAAAAGCAATAAAAACATATATTTTTTAAAAAAAAGATGTAAACAGAAAATAAATCTATCATCAGCAACATCATTTTACTGGTTCATTGTATATCAATATAAATGTTGTCAAGTATACAAAAAACGACATAACATTAATTTTAAATATTTGTATTTTTGTTTTAATTTATTCATGTACCATGACCACTTATTACTACTTATGAAATAGCTTTCAATGGTCATAACCTTCTGAATGATGCAATTGCATTACTTCCCTTTAGAACTAGGTAAGAGAATGAAAAAAAATGATTTAACATTAGAATTCTTGAGATAGCAATAAGAAATTGAGAGGTTTGCTATGTATGTCATTTAAAAACTTTCAATACCAGAAGAATATTTTAAGTCTCTCAACAGCATTTAAAAGTATGACATGAATTCTGCTATCGATAGAAGGTTGTAGAAGCTGTTACCTTTGAAATCACATCCTGCATCTCATTTCTTGGATAAAATGTTCCGTCATCATAGCGAAATCTATATAACATCTGTTCTGGTTTGAATTGATGTTTATCAGTAACTAAGAACATAAAAAAAAATATATGAAAATACTAAAAATCTAAAAGAGCATCAGCTAAAAACAAGTACATTTATGAAATACATATTTCCCAAATACTGAAACTTTAATTTTATCTAAAGCTTTTGTTTTCCTAACATAGTAATACAATTCTAGTATTTAGATAGTAAGAGTCATAAGATTTGGTTATATAATATATTTACAATCCTATATAATAAAGAGCTAATATGCAAATGGTCATCATGCCCTCATTCCATCATGCCTTGATGCCCTCATGTCATCACAATCCATCACCAGGAGGCTGCGTGCACGTGGAGCCATGGAGGCAGGTCCTGGCGGCTCTGGGGCTCTGGCGAGGCCAGGGGTTCCCCTGAGGCCGTGGCCCCTGCCCCAGTGCCGGGGAACCTGAGGCCGCGCCCCCCTGAGGCCCTGCCCCCTCCTCTGGCTCCAGGTCAGGGGACCTGAGACCATGCCCCCTGCCCTGGCACCGGGGCATGAGGCTGCATTCCCCACCCGGAAAGGCTTGACAGGGGTGGGGCCGGCCAGGTCTTGGTGTTGCCCAATGGGGGTGGGGGCTGGCCAGACATTTCTATTATAGAGAAAGGGCAAATAGCAATATTAAAATATTTCCTCTAATTAATTCCCTTTTAATGTGCACGAAGTGCACCGGGCCACTAGTTTCCATATAATGACTTAAGAACTAAGTTGAGGTTAGCAACATTTAGCTAGCATATTATATGTAATTGTGTGTATTTATCCACAATAATAAAAGCGTAATATGCTAATTAAACCATCCTTCCAGATGACCATCCAGATGAAGCCAAGGTGTGAGGGAATCCCGAGTCCCAGGTGCCTGCCAGCAGCTGGGAGAAGCCTGGGTCCCGGGTGCCAGAGGGAAGCTGGTGCCAGCAGCCAGAGGAAGGAAGGCCTACTCTTGCACGAATTTTGTGCACTGGGCCTCTAGTATTTATATAAATATACTAGTCTGTGTTTTCTATTTCTTTATAGTGCCACAAAATCAAGCAAAATGTGCCCTTCAACGAGAAGATATTCCAATTAGTGAGTTATGGTTTGAGTCTCGGCCCTAGAAGTGAAATTTAACATTTATCTGTTTTATCCCACAGTGATCAAGCCAAGACCACACATACACCAGTCTTGACCATTTACCCTGTGTTTAGATCTTGAGAGCAGATTACATAATTTCAATATACAACTGATTCCAAGATTGTAATGGCTTTCTTACACTGAAAAATACTTTTCTATTCATGTCACTTAATTTTTTTTCTGACATGAAATTAAGACATCAAATTCTCTTTTTTCCTGAAGTTATTTTACAGACAAATTTTTTAAATGACTGTTTTATAAAAAAGAAAAACTTCAAATTAAAGCTCAGAGTTTGCATGTAAATAATTGTGTTATTTTTTAAACGTATTTTTATTGATTTCAGAGAGGAAGAGGGAGGGGAAAGAGATATAGAAACATCAATGATAAAAGAGAATCATTGATTGGCTGCATCTGCACACCCCCTATAGGGGATCAAACCCACAACCCAGGCATGTGCCCTTGACCGGAATCGAACCGGGGACCCTTTAGTCCACAGGCTGGTGCTCTATCCATTGAGCCAAATCAGCTAGGACAGTGGTCGGCAAACTCATTAGTCAACAGAGCGGCAAACGGCAGCTCGTGAGCCGCATGTGGTTCGAGAGCCACGGTTTGCCGACCACTGAGCTAGGGCAATAATTGTTTCCTTTACAGGGAATTCGACATTTGCAGAAGAGATAATTTAGTGCAATGGGCTCTGTTTTCATGATAGAAGACTCTGACCTTTTTGCTAACAATGTTGAAGGGGGAGGGAAAGCTGTCAGAATTAAATCTCATTAATTACATTTGGTGAATACAGAGAAAAAGCCAAAATGTTTGTAAAACATACACACACACACACACACACACACACACACACACACACACACACACACGTATGCATGAATTTCCAGCTATTTTACCCTAAGCTATCCAAACCACATGTGTGGCTTATGGCCATAAAATTGGGAAAGAACTGCTACCCCAAATAAAGACAGACAAGACAGCTTTTTGGCATCCTCTTTCCAAAATAAGCCCCCCCAAAAAATTTAAAAAGTATTTTGGGAAAAAATTGAGATAAATATTTGAAAATCCAATGGTGTCTTTCAAGATCACTCACTTATTTTTCCTATGCAATCCACCTATTCCCATTTTTATCCCTAAAGATTCACTGAAATAAATTATTGTCTTGATATCCCAAAATTCAAGGAGATATTGGGCCCAAATGTCTCTTGTCACAATAGAACAAGTGGTGGTTTAACCTATTCAGAATGGAGTGCTAACCACAGGCAAACTCCTGTGACTTCGAGAATTACTCTTGGGTTAATCTGAAACTCTCAGCTGCTGCCTGGGAGAAACAGTGAACAGTTCTACATTCAAACCTACTCCCTCAATTTCTTGAACATGGAAAAGGGGTTTATTAACTGATGAGTTCAGGTCATCTTGTGAGAAAGGCTGTGCCATCTTTTCAACAAGTATGTGATGTTACCAGGGTGCAGTGGTAAATGGGAGAAGGAGCTCTGATTTGTAGCATTTGCCAAATTTCTGTGGTATAAATACTCCCTCAATGGCCAATTGCAAGCTACTAAAACAAAGTCACTGAACACAGATTTAGACGTGCGCTGACACATTATATTGAGTAGTTCCATCACATAGAAATGATAGATATAAGTAACACCAAGAGCACAGTTAACAGGAAAACATAGTAAAATAATTAGGAAGTGATGAGTTTTCAGAACATATCACCTTTGTTTATAATGTATGTAGTTATATGTTTCTATAACTTAAACTTTAATAATAGCTGTGTTTAACAATCCCCTTGCAAATTTTTTTTAAAATTTAATTACCAGCTCTCTTGAGCTTGTACAAGCAACTTCAGCACACCAGTGGATGTAACAGTCGAGGTCTCTGAATTTTCACATTAGCATTTACAATGTAAATATTAGTGCCAGACAAGAATAATATTATCAGCACATCATAGAGAAAGCATATGCGCTTCAACCCCTGAACTCCTGGTGTAGAGGAGATAAACTGATTAGGAGTGAAATTCTCCCATTCTGATATCCCTTCCAAACAAAAATACTTACGTTGTTGATTTTTTTTTTTTTTTTTTTTTTTAGAGGGAGAGAAAGGAATTCCAGATGATTCCTATCTAGATAGATAGCGGTACAGGTACGTGATATCAGTGGCCCCCGGCGTGGTAGGGAAAATTTGGGAGGATCTAGTTTGTTTTCAACCCACTCCAAGTTAGAAAGAAAATCAACATCAAAATACTATAGCCAAATATTCATATTTATTCATAATTCCCTGCCTTTTTCTCCTCTCCCACATTAGACATTCTCCAAGCTTTTATTTTTAGTCTCATTGTCATTGTTCTCTTGTATTTTGTTCATTTGTTGTTTCTTATTACTGATTTGAGCAATCTGATGACTCTGTTGAAATATTCCCAAATCTGTCTCTTACTCTCTCTACACTGAGCTTTACACACACATGTTCAACCTTTGCTGGGCACTTCCACACAGATGTCTCATATCCACCCACAGCAAATCTTTATTTTCTCCTCAACCTGTTCCTCCTCCTGATTAGCTCTTTCTGACATCCAAATAGAAAGCTCAGAATAATCTGATTTCACTCTTCATTCTTCATCTCCCTCATCGAGTTATCAAATATGCTGTTTCAGCTTCACCAGAATCTCTGCAATGGGCCACTCTCATCATGCTCACTGACACAGCCCTGGCAATGGCCTGTCCTTTCACTCCTGGGGATGGAATGGGCCCCCCAAGCATGGGGCGCTCTGCAGTCTCCAATCTGTCTGCTCCAGGCTCCGCCCCTGCCTGTGGTAGCTCTAAAACCAAATCTGGTCACTCCTTCAATTAAAAGTGTCCATCAGCTTCTTGCCTCAAGAATCAATCAGAGACACTACAGCCTGGGAGTTAAAAATCTTCTGGGTCAGGTGTTAGCCCACCTTTCTCACCACAACCCCCATCCCAGTCTATGCATTATGGAAGTATACTGCCTTGCCACATGAGACTGTGCCATATAATATTGCTAAGGATGGAATGTCCTTCTGCCCTCTGTCCCTGGCAGAGTACCATTCATTCTACAAGGCCCAACATTAATCCCACTCCCTCATGAAGCATTCCTAAATACTCTAGTTAGAACTCATCATCCCTTTCTGCACAATCCCACAATACTTACCTGCATTTCTGATTCTTGCTTGTGTTGTAGTTGTTCATTGTAAAGTTAGCAAATACATCACCATAAACTTTCACTCCCTGAAACACGGTTCTACATATATTAGTTATTCAAAATGTTGAAAAAACATAAGCACCTTATAACTTGGAGAATTATTATAATGTAAACTAAACAGTGGAGCTAACATACATGCAATCTATGGATGAATAGAATTTAAAAAATTACTAAAATCATTACCATGATGTATAATTCCATTTTCTAATAATGCTTGTCCCAAGTGAACACCTTCTTCAGGCCTGTGAATCTCTCCGATTTCCAATAGCCACGACACAAATTCACTGCAGCAGAAATCCAATGAAAAGGTTAACTAGTTAATTTCTTCCCCAGGAAGTCTATCTGTGCATGCATTCATCAAGCAGCTATGAAAGGTGTCTCAAAATAGAAGGGACTATTTTTAGTGTATTTCAGCATCCACTTTTCATATCCATAAAGCTCAGTTATTTAAACTGAACTCTTCTAGACAACCCATGTCCATACATTCAGACTTCCCTAAACTATACTTAATAACTATTTAACTTGTTGAGACTTAGAATAAACACAAAGGGGAAAACAATTATAAGGTTACTATCCACATAAAGGCAAATTTGGGGCTAAAGCGTATACAACAGATCCTAAAGATAGCTAAAGGAGAGAACTAGAGAGAGTAATAAGAACTAGATAGAACAATAAGAGATAAACTCCTTTTTTAAAAATGTTTCAAACCACAATCATAGTCTTGGGGATGTAAAGTATAGGGAATATAGTCAATAATATTGCGATAACTATGGGTGGTGCCAGCTGGGTACTGGTAATAGTGGGGGGAACACTTTGCAAAAAGGTAAACTCTTGAATGTGGCGGTCCAGGCACAGAGAACCAGTGGATGGGAAATTCCAAGAGGGCAAACAAAACAAAACCGCGTGCCTGGCATGGCAGACAGAATCTGAAGATACCCGCCCACCCCCATCAAGAATCCCACCCCTTCCTTTTTTTTTTTATCACATCCTAAGGTAGGTAATGCCAGTGGATACTGCATATGTAATTAACATCCCAAGTCAGCTGACCTTAAAATATGGAAATCAACCCACTGGGCCTGAGGCAATCACTTGAGCCCTTTGAGGCCTTGGAAGCAGAGACTGGTGGCCCAGGAGGAAGAGAGGAAAATGAAAAGCCCGTGAGGAAGATGCCACCGCTGCCTTCGAAGGCAGAGGGACCAAGTCATGGGAAAGCAGGCAGCTTCTATCTGAGGGCTGCCCTGGCCTAGAGCCAAGATGCGGTGGAACCTCCTTCTTATAAGCCATGAATCTGCCACCAACCTGAACGAGCCTGGAAGTGAATGCCTCCTCACGGTCTCAAGATAAGAGCCCCACCCAGCCCACACCTTGATTTTGGCCTTAAGCAGAAAACCCAGTATTGCCGGCCAGAATTAGGAGCTAATAAATGGGTGTTGTTTCAAGCCACTAGGTATGGGGGTAATTTGTTTTTGCAGCAATGAAAAATTAATACACAACAACAGACACGGAATAGTTTTACTATTCTTTCCCCAAATTTTAAAATTATTTGGTAAATTCATTGGTGTATCTAAACAGTCATCTGTAAGGAATACTCCAGCGCAAAACCATCTCCCACACGCAGAGGCTGTGTCTGTGAAAGGCCACAGAGGACTAGGGCTCTCATCTTTCAGCATTCCTGGAGTGGGTGAGGAGCCCCAAGCATCGCAGATAAGAAGAGTGATTTTTGTAACACTTAGGAAAGAGAGCAGCAGCTCAACAGTAAATTTTTTAAAGGCCCTGTGGTATCATTAAAAGAACACTAAAGACAGAGACATTTTACAATAAAAATTTTATCAAGCATATGTTATAAAAATCTAACATTTGACATTTTACGTAAACGAATGAATATATTTTAGAAGGGTTTTACTTTTTTTCACAGAGGTCAGAGAAGCAAAGCTATGAAACATGTGGAGAAATTGCTTCTCTATTTATTTCAAAACCAAAAGCAACACGAATGGCTAAAGAACAAATAGCCAAGGAACATGGAATTCTAAATGTGATGTCTAGTCTAACAAGCACATTTTAAGGCGGAACAAGTTGTTAGAAAAGTGCTTTTTATTCTTCTATTAGGTAAGCACCACCCGAGAGAAAGAAAATAAAAGAAGGGGAAATACAGTCTAACCGTTAAGATTGTGTTCTTCACAATAAGACAACCTGGATTCAGGTCCAGTTCCTGCTTCTAATAGCCGTGTGATGTTGGATCAGTAAGTGCAGCTCTCTAAACCTCACGTTTTTCCTTGTAACAGAAATAATGTCATCCTCACAGTGCCGACACAAGATTAAATGAGCTGAAAGGTCAGAAACCCAGCCCAGTGCCTGGCACATGGAGCAGTTATTAAATGTCAAAGATGGACAAGGACGTTGAAATGGCTGGAAGGTAGCTAATGCATGATTTTACATTCCGACGTCACCAGATTCCTCACTGCGTCAAATTCAAATGAAGGAAAGAACAAAATTCAAGTACTGTTACGAATCGGGAGCATGGACCAAAAGGGGATGCTGTCATTAATCTAACGGAAGTTCACTTTACAGGGTAATTTGATCATAAATTCCTAACTGGGCAGGTCATGGTGGACACAAGAGGGAGTGTGGCAAAGGCCACGATTAACACAGCTAACATTTCCTGAGTCTCCTACGTATCAGGCGCTCTGGGGAATTCTTTGCATATCATTGCATCTCACTAGCACCACAGGCCCAGGAGAGCTTGTGGGTAAAGGGTTAACAAAACCCGCCTCCTTCAGTAAGGACAAGTTTGACCCTGGGTTAACTTGCTGGCTCTGCTTCCCCAGAAACCTGATGAAGGCAGGGCATGGGCCGCATTAGTAGGCGGCACTGCTTATGGTAAAAATGACCCCGGTGGCTGAAGTGCATACTCACAATACCTAATGAAAAGCCAGAATTCGAAGTGACTCTCCTGTCAGTAGGCATGCCCCTGTGGGGACGTTGGAAGTTATGTCCATGAGGCTGTTAACAGAAACAGAGTCTTCCTTGCAATATGGACCTTCTAAGCCAGCGGTCAGCAAACTCATTAGTCAACAGAGCCAAATATCAACAGTACAACGACTGAAATTTCTTTTGAGAGCCACATTTTTTAAACTTAAACTTCTTCTAACGCCACTTCTTCAAAATAGACTCGCCCAGGCCGCGGTATTTTGTGGAAGAGCCACACTCAAGGGGCCAAAGAGCCGCATGTGGCTCGAGAGTCGCAGTTTGCCGACCACGGTTCTAAGCCAAGGTGGGTTCACATTTGCTCTTTCTCTTGCACAAGATCCAACTGCTGGGGCACTGGGGACACTAGCAACACTAGCCTGCTGGCAGCCACGTGGCCACGGTGAGGGCCATGCCCACTGAAGAAGCAGCTCCATGCCGCCCTCCCTGCAAGCACAGGCTCCTGGCCTACATTCTTCTAATAGGGAAGGGGGGGGGGGAGGAGGGGGGAGGGTGTGGCCCATGGTGATTTAGGGTGTCTGCATAGCTAATTAATTAATAAGACATTCTGGTAGGTAGTACAGGTAAGCACTATGATAACCTCCATTTTTAGAGAGGAAAGAGAAATTTAACTTTTCCAAATCTCAGGACCAGCTCTGAATGGAGAGAGCCTGACTGTGAAGTCTGGGCTTTGAATGCTACTCCAATCTACTTTTATGACCTGACTTTAAAATCCACTAGCTGAATGAACTTGGGCAAGTTAAACTCCCTGATTCCTCATTTCTGCAACTTTATAAAACATAAGTATGTATTTGAGGATTAGAAATAATGTACAGAAAGAATCCAGCCCAGAGCCTGGCCTACCTATAGGTACCTGAGGCATTGCCCTTCCCTTTGGCCCTGCCTGCTTAACCCAGCAGGGATTCCCCATGCACAGCTGTCTGCATCTACCCCAAGGACACACACAGTCCATCCATGCTAAATGCCCAGACGACTTCCCTGCCTCTTGCTCTGTGCCTGCCCCTCGCATGACCCACTTTTTCAGACTCTTCATCAATTGCCCTTCATCCTGAGCCTGCCTGTCAAAATACTAAACTAACTGGTAGTCACCCTCACCCGTTTGACTCGGTGGATAGAGCGTTGGCCTGTGGACTGAAGGGTCCTGAGTTCGATTCCACTCAAGGGCATATGCCTGGGCTGCAGGCTCAATTCCTAGTGGGGGGCGTGCAGGAGGCAGCCGATCAATGATTCTCTCTCATCACTGATATTTCTATCTCTCTCTCTCTTCCTTCCTCTCTGAAATCAATAAAAATATACTTAAAATTAATTAATTAATTAATTAATTAACTGGTAGCTTACACTGTGTTTCTTCAGTTCTCTAGCCTTCTCTGACTTTCATATCACTTTCACTGGCTAGACATAAAGATTGACAACTTGGCCATGTAGAAGTCGAAGTTGATCTGGTGGGAATAGATGACCCAGGCAAGGAATCTAGTTTAGAGACCAGTGCCAAAGCGGAATCCTCGGTATTCATGTCCTTGCCAGTCTGTCCGCTACAGGCAAACCCACCTGCAGACATAGCCTCTGCATGCACAGTCTCATACTATATCAGAAATAACTGAATCATGAATGGATAAATGCCTTACATTTTCATGGTTCCCAGCTCTACATCCATTCCCTCATCCTACTATAGGCCAGAAAATGTTGATAATAAAGAAATTTTCAAAATGCTTAGGAGAATATTTTTTAAAGAGAAACAAATAAAGTTAACACATGAGATAATGAAAATATAAAAATATATATATGCACCTAGACCACCAACCTTACCTTCCAAGAAAGCATTTAGGG
Source organism: Eptesicus fuscus (assembly GCF_027574615.1). Taxonomy (NCBI): domain Eukaryota; kingdom Metazoa; phylum Chordata; class Mammalia; order Chiroptera; family Vespertilionidae; genus Eptesicus; species Eptesicus fuscus. The sequence continues at coordinate 37,382,663 of NC_072491.1, read as the reverse complement.
AACGTAGTCAGTTTTCTTTTTCTGTCTTTGATCAGATTTCCTTGTTTGCACATCATTTTATAGAGTTTCTCACCCTGTTCAGAGATCATTACCCAGGTGTCTTGCTCCATTCCTAGTTTTAAACCTATCAAAAATGGAACAAAGGACAGGTAACGGAAAAAGTCTCTTCATTCACTCATGCCTTTATTAAACAACGTTTCATTGCATGTCTGCCATGTGCTGGGGCTGTGGGTACAGAGCTCTGTAGGACAGGGGCCTGGTGTTCAGGAAGCTCATGAGATACAGGGAGACGGTGGAGGTAAGATGCCCAGGGCCATGTGGCACCTTTGTGCAAGCTCTGCCTCAAAGGTACATGGTTTGGCCAGTGGAGGAAGAACCGCTCTATGCACCCCTTTGTCAGGACTACATCAGAACGATTGGACAGGGACAGCCTGACAGGAAAAATTCTGATACAACAGGGACCCATTCAGAGTAGATCCCTCATCTGAGAAATTTTCAGAAAGGCTTCACAGAAGGGCCTGTTTGAATGCAGAGATATGAACAGGATTTGCAAAGAGAGAGAAAGGAGTCATGAGAGCTAACTGAGGTGAAGCAGCACAGACAGGGAGCCCTGGGTTTCGGTGAGAGCACAGGAGATGATGCATTGGTGGATTAGGCAGAGTCCTTCCTTGCTCAACTGCAGTTCAAGGTCCTTCATTCCTTAGGTACCGGGGAAACGTCTGTTTTATCAGAGGGGGAGGAGGCAGGGTAGTGCAGGAAAGGAAGTTTTGTTGCTTTGGAAACTAAGCTCAGAGGACAAGCTGAAAGGGGGAGGGTTTAGAAAGAGGGAGATCACTTAGGAGGGAAATGCAAACGTTCAGGCAAGTTTGTCCCTACAGACAATAATAGGAACAAAGTTGAGAAGTAGCTAGGAGGTGGTATTGGGAGGACACACCACCAGGTCAATTGTACGTGTGAAGGCAAGAGGCAAGAGAAGAAAATCAGGATGCCTTCCAGACTTTTGACATGACAACTGAAAGGAAGTGGGAAGCACAGTGGGCAAGGGTTTCAGGTCAGGAGGAGCCCAGCACTGACCAGGTTGACCTTGGACATTCAAAGGGAGTCCAGGGGTTAGCGGAATGCATAAGTATGACGCTCAGGAGAGCGGACAAGGCTAGACATAAAGATGGAGAACTTGGCAATGCAGAAGTGGAAGTTGATCTGGTAGGAATAGATGATCCAGGCATGGAATCTAGTTTAGAGACCAGTGCCAAAGCAGAATCCTAGGAACACTGACATTTAATGAGTGGGACTTTCATGAAGAATTATTGCAGAAGAAATACTTGAATTATTTTAGTCTTCTAGCTACAGAATATCATACTAACATTTTATTTTTTACAATGGCAGGAGCCATTAACATTTGTCAGTAATAGTGAATAACCCATTAACAATTGAGCCTATTGCCTGGCTGGTGTGCTCAGTGGTTGAGCGTCGACCTATGAACCAGGAGGTCATGGTTCGAGTCCCAGGCAGGGCACATGCCCTGCTTTCTGGCTCAACACCCGGTGGGGGATGTGCAGGAGACAGCCCATTAATGAAAATCTCCCATCACTGATGTTTCTGTCTCTTTCTCCCTCTCCCTCTCTGAAATCAATAAAAATATGTTTTAAAAAGAACTGATCCTATTAACATACACAGATTTATTTATTTCTTCCCCCTCCACTTTTTTTTTTGGGGGGGGGGGGGGCGGGGGGTGGTTCTTGGGCATATCCACATACATAGCCATTCTGAAAAATAAATCTTCAATTTGATGAAAATTTCAACTTATTTTTAAATAATTTGCTATATTTGAGTAAACTGCTGGATTTAACAAAACTTAGGAGTCCATTAGACATTCAAAATTTTTGCCTTAAAAATTACCATCTGGTTCTTCCTCCAAACACCAATCAAAGGAGTAAGCATTTAAAAAATGCTTTGGAAATTCTTAACACAACTGTGTACTATGGATATTTTAATCAAGGTAGAAAATTTATACATCTCCAAGGGAAAATACCTGAAGATGGAAAGGGCTCTTCATGTTCTAAAATTTTATCACCAATGAGACGTTTTATTCCTAGACCTCCGGGGAAAGGAATAAACACTGTCGTGCTTCTTATTGATTATTTGATAAAGAAACTAGTAGTTATACAAGCATTTCTATTTCCTAGCTGAACTACAGAAATATGGCTCCTTGCAGACAACTGAATATTGCCAGACCAAATACCTCCCACAAGTCTCCCTAAAAAAAACATAAAGCACATTTGAGCTAGGCCTGCCTCATGTGAACAAGCTCTTTACCGGGTTATGTTACACAATACTCAGTGCCACTGTAACATGTTTAAAAAGTTAACATACATCCAAAGTGCCCTCTTCTATAATTAGGACACTAACATATTTGGAATGTCCAGGGTACTACTAAATATACAGAGAACAACTGTTGGAGGCCCTACCTCACTGCATATTGTTGAAGCTTGTCTCTTAAAGGAAAACTCTGTGATGATGCTTTAGAAATGGCAAGAATAAAGTGCAGAGAAAATGGAACGAATGTTAAAGCAAGTGAAACTATTTGCTGTAGACTGAATGTCAGTGGGCCCCCAACAACCATATGTGGAAACCTAATCCCTAGAGAGATGGCATGAGGAGGTGGGGCCTCTGGGAGGCGGTTAGGTCATGAGAATGGAGCCCTCATGAATGTGATTAGTGCCCTTATAGAAGAGACTCCAGAGAAATCCCTCTCACGCCCTCCACCTTGTGAGGTTACAGCAAGAGGCCTTGTACGAGAAAGTGGCCTGTCACAGAACACAGAATCTGCAGGTGTCATGACCTTGGACTTCCCAGCCTCCAGACAGTGAGAAAGAAATGTCATAAGCCACCCAGCCTATGGTAGTTTGTTACAGCAGCCTGACCAGACTAAGACACTATTTAAAAGACACTGCCAGTCACAATACAACTATTTTGCTAACGACATAAGGTTATTTTTTTTATTTTAGTAAGTAATAATATTTGAAGCTTTCAAAAATTATTTCAGCATGGGGGACTTATATCACATAGAAAATTCAAGTAAGCATTATATATCTTTTTCCTTTTTCATAACTTTTGCCCATTATCTGCTTTACTGCTAACTTAGAGATTCACCAAGCACAATAGTGTTCAATTCATATACCCACTTTTTCGTCTTTCTCTTTCTTTCAAAATAGCTTCTAACCATTCGTGTTTCTCTTCAGGTGTTTTTGCCATACACACAAACCATTTATTTTTTGCTGTATTATGTATCTTCCATCCATTAACCACAATGTGTCCGCTGCTATGGAAGTCAGCTGGAAATTAAAGAGCAAAGGTGGATGAGCAAATGTTATATATGATATTATTTCAATGCGATCGTTCAATTCACAAAAGTTCCTAAACAACTGAATTCTTCAAGATATCTTTCCTTCGTATGTGTGTGTTGAAAAACAAAAAAATAAAAAAGTTAACAAAATGTTTACATATCGAGTGCAGTCAGTGCTCAGTTGTGGAACATGTCTAACATCCATCACCCCTCACAGGCTCTCACTCCCCTACATCTGACACAGATACACTGAGGACAGCATTTTATGCCCATCCCTCCAAAGGCCCTGGATGATTACGTGTCTTTATCTAGTGTCCCAGTTCCCCATCAGCACAGTAACCATAGCAATCAATACAAAATTCACTTCGACTACTAGGGCAGACGGTACAAATGTTGACAACCACGTCATCTGAAGAAAAGGAAGGAAGTGAGACACAGGGAAGAAAACAAAGAGAGTTGCTGACGCACCAGGGCAGAGGTTCCCCGGGAGACAGGGCCGATAGAGGACAGCGTGGAGGCTTGGGTGTGCCTGCTCCGATCTCACGTCCTCCCACCCCAACCACAATGTGGGCTAGAGGATGTTCTCTTGAGCACGCAGGTTACTGAAGCCAGAGAGCTGTTCACATTGTAAACAGGTAGCTTTTCTAAGTGCCACTACACGGTCTCCTCGGAAAGCCTTAAAATGAGTTACTGCCACCTTGTAAGGACTCACGTGCACACCTGCCATGGAAAGAGAGCCTGCTAGGTCCCACATGTGATCATGGGAGTATGTGCAACCAAAGTTTGCAGCACAGAAAGGGATCTGAAATGTGGGGTTTCTCCCTGTTCCTGCTGACGGACAGCTCCGCACCTCCATCCCACCATCAGCCAATGAGGATCGTCTCCACAGCATGACTTGGTTCCCAAGGGAAGTGCCCTGTCTCAGGCACCACCCAAACTTGGCCCATGGCATGTCTTTTCCCCTTACCTGCAGCAACCACAGTCCACTCTTTTAAGAACTGGACAATTGGTTAGGACACTAACGATAAGATGGAGAAATGGCACACAGGTGAGCATTTGAAAACCTGTGTTCCCGACAGATTATAAACATTCTTCTCCCTTCTGAGACCCAGGGATGACAACAAAGGTATGTGGGAGGGGGAAGCTAATCTGTACCCCAATCCCATGTTTAGACTGAATATTACAAAGACATTTCTCTATATGGGAATAAAAGTCATTTATCAACAATTAATATATTTCATATTATTTTGTCTTTTCTCTTAGGAGCATACCTTTGAAATTCTAACTAAAATCTTTGGGAAAAGAGTGATTCAATTTACTAAGCATTCATATTAGAGACAAATTTTTTTTTCAAATAGTAAATAATTAATTTACTTTAACTTCATTTTATATAATGTTCGTGTCTGATCATAATTTCATTAACTTACTTATAAAAGTCCATACCTTCAAATGTACAGAGCAAACGTTTACTATCTTCGTGAGATAAAGAAGTTAACATTACACAAACCACCTCCATCCACAACTTTCCTGTACAAGCAAATTGATAACCTGTTTATATTAATAACAGTTATATGCCAAAATAAATCTAAGGTTTGCTATATTCTACATTAAATATATTATAGGAACACAATGTCACATATATACTTATAACACATAAGATCACTTAAAGAAAATCAATTCATCCATTAAATATCTCTGCATTCACACTCACTAGATTGGGAACTGTGTCTATAACATTCCTACTCAGCTATTTCTTTATATCTGTGTTTAAGGTTAGTGTGTTTCAGCCAAAAATAATTTTTTTTTACAATAGTCCTCCTCTTCCTCCAGCCTTTTTCCTCTGACTGCTCTATCTAACAAAGTATTTCTAAGCTCTAATGCACTGCACAGGAATTATTCAAGTGAGAAGTCTATCTTATGAGGGAGTTTACCATTGGCCTTTGATTTTAAATCTACTAATCACTTACCTGTACCATCATCCACATTCTCCACTTCCATCACCTCTGTATTGATCCGGCCACGAAAAAGGTACCGATGTCCATCTGTAGATGTCTTGCTATTCTTCAATCGTCTTATAAAGGAAAGAAATTGCAAAATCATCATTACCCTACTCAATGCAAGACAATGTTGACGCAATATAATTTAACCAAATCTTTGTGAAAGAGAGACTGATTCAACCAATGACATCAAATGTTAGGCTCTTGGTATTTTTTACTTGTGTTCTCCTATTCACAATAGCACTGGTGCATTATGAGATGTGACTTCTAGTTTTTGTTTTGTTTTGTTTTTAATAAACTAAAGCTCTGGGCTCAAGACAATATATAGGTGGTAAAGCTCAATATAGCACATCAAAGATACCTAATCACATGCTAACAGACACTAATAGTTGGTTGAAATTTCATTTGATTTCTTTCACCTTCATTTTTCAGTAAATAGCTGGTAATTTCCATTTTTCCAATCCCTAGTAAAATTCAGTTAGTTCTTATGACCCCTCTGCAAATAAATTGACTGTCCTGGAGGTTCTTAAGCATTATTCAGCTAAAAGTATTTTCCCTATATTGTTTTTATGATATGACTAGAGGTCCAGTGCATGAAATTCATGCATGGGTAGGATCACTAGGCCTGGCCGGTGATTAGGGCCAATTGGGGCCTTCTGGCTGCCAGCCAGGGCCTCCCTTTCCAGGTTGCTAGACGGGGCCTTCCTTTGTTCCACGCTGCCCCCTGGTGGTCAGCGCACATCATAGCAAGCGATCAAACTCCCAAGGGGACAATTTGCATATTAGGCTTTTCTATATATAGATAACTGTATACTTATTGAATAAGTTTCTTAATACATTTACAATCCTTCATAAAGGTCATATTTATTTTCAAAATAGTCCAAAACATTCCAAAATGTTGCATATAGTGGGTCCAGTACTGGTCTTTAATCTTTAAAAGTATGTAACACAAAGTAAGAAAATCCAGGTTTACAGATGAACATTTGTAATAATGAATTAGGTCAGTGGTCGGCAAATTCATTAGTCAACAGAGCCAAATATCAATAGTACAACGATTGAAATTTCTTTTGAGAGCCAAATTTTTTAAACTTAAACTTCTTCTAATGCCACTTCTTCAAAATAGACTCGCCCAGGCCGTGGTATTTTGTGGAAGAGCCACACTCGAGGGGCCAAAGAGCCGCATGTGGCTCGCGAGCCACAGTTTGCCGACCACAGAATTAGGTCATTATGTATGTTTATAGTTCAATCACTGAACATTCACAACAGATTGCTTTAAAAACTGAGTCTTTTCCATTAAATTTAAAAGGAAGGATTCTAAGGAATGATTCAAGAGGATTAAAGAATACCTAATCACTCAAGAGATTTCAATTGACCTGGACTATTCAAGTTGACTTACTGACAAGTCTGCCTAACAATTTAGTATGCTGAAATAACTATTCATTTGTCTAATACAGTTACACCTAGCAAAAGTGAAGCTGTAACTGGATACCAACACCAGTGTTCTCTCTCCTCCTCTCCTTGGTAGATACTTGCCATGGAGTGGAAGGGGTGGGTGCAGGGGGGTGACACAAGGTATCCTCATAGTCCCTGACTTCCTTCTTTGGAAAACAGTATATATCCCTACTTATCCGTCTAAACCCCCATCAAAACGTATAGTCCTTCATCGCTAATAAAGAAAACTAACTAAATTGATCAATTCAGCTGACTGACAATCTGTTGGTCCCAGGCCTTCAGGATCTTGCATTCTTACATTCATTTTGAAAGCAACCTCTAAATGCCCTTCGTTAATAAGCCTACATATATACTATAATTAGGAATTCAAGCCAAGTAGCTATGAAAGTTGGCATCATTGGAGGCCAAAGGTAAAGAATGCAGAGCCGACTAATATGCAGGTAACTGCATATTCTCTCAGGTAGGAAATTGTACCCTGGTGTGTTGCAAAAAAGGATCTCTTATAAGTTGATACATCATACTTAAAACCAATCAAATTTTGAAAAGCTTAATATCCTGGATGACAGTTTTAGTCACAGGCATGGAATCTATCATTGGGTCCTATTTTTCAAAGTATTAATTTTCTTTGTGATCCTGCTCTTAACCATGTACGGGCTTTTTATATTCTCTTGACCTGCAGATGATAACAGTGAATATGGAATTCTAGTCAGTGTCTGAGCAATACAGTAATACTTTGATCAAACAGACCTTTGGTCCCTTCAGAAAGTGGCTTTATTGAATTCTAAAGGTTAAAAAATCCATGGTTTGAAAATTATTTTACTCTATATTATAATGTTGAGTATTTGCATATCTTGAGTCTATTATTTCCTTCCTAATTATGTGTTTCAATGGCCACCGGGATGTATGTACAGGAATGTTCACAGTAACAGAAAAACTGGAAAGAACTCAAGTCCATGGACAGCAGAATGAATAAACTATTAATTAAACTGTGTTATATTCAACCAATAGAATATTATGCAGCAGTTAAGATGAATAAACTATTGCTACACACAGACACATAGTTTAAAAAGTATATTCTATAAAACGTAAGTTGCAGACAACTGAATACATGATAATACCATCTGATATACAAAGTTCATAAACAAGCCAAACTCAGCAGTCATGTTATAAGTATCAAATACTACATAACACATTGTTTTTCAATACTAGTTTCTTCTAAGATTAATAGTGTTAGAAATATGGACAGCTGGGATGCCTAATTAGCACTCTTGTTTTTAATGAATGTGATTCTAAAATTAAAATAAATTCATCAGGTCCCTGGTTCTTGCAATTACAACATTATGGAAGCTTGGCAAAGGTCCAGTTTATTCATCCTTTCTGAAGGATCATTAAAGCTTAGACAGTACAAGGTAAAGGAAGTGAAGTATTCTAAAACGAAGGAAACAGATGGTGGGTTCACATTACTATCATTCGGGAAGGGATGGACACACAGATTTATTTAGCGATTTCCATTTCTAAGCACTATGTATTTTGTCCATGCTACACATACATTCAGGATATTTGCTAAACTACAAGATCGTAATTTTATAAAGCCTGTTTTGTTGTTTAACTTATTTAAATATTAAGTCCATGAGACCATAAATAATATCATTATTGGTACAGTCTTCATTTGCAAAAGCTTTTAACTTAAAGGCAGGCATATATATATATATATATATATATATATATATATATATATATATATATATATATATGGTGGATTAAGCAAAATAGTAAAATGTACTTTTTTACTATTATAAAAGGCATTTACTTGAAAATGATATCTTTTTTAAATTACAGTTGATCATATATATATGTATATATATATATATATATATATATAAAAGATATCATTTTCAAGTAAATGCCTTTAATAACTGCACCTACACAAATGTGTTAATTAACTCAATGGGGAAATATTTTCATAACATATTATGTATATCAAATTATGTTATAAACTCTAAAAATCTTACAATTTTATTTTTCAATTATACCTCAATAAAGCTGGAAAAATAATTACACCTAAAAAACTTGAATCACATTACAGTTTTTTAATGAGTTACACACAAATAAAATTAACAGCCTACATCTTCATAAAGCCTATTTCTATTAATCTCAGTCTTTCTACCAAAGACAAAGAATTTAGAAGAGCATACTAGAAAAAAATAACAGGTCCATTTTCACATTGGTAAAGGGCAATGTTTTAAAAGCTTATTGAGACACAGATGACAACAATTTAATTATCTTTTGGCTCTAATCCTGACCTGGTCCCTTTTATCAAGGTGCATGGTATCACTTCATTAAAACAAATGTTTCCTAGATACAGTTAAGAAAAGCACATAAAGGCTCAGGAAATTTATCAATAAAGTACATTTTACTATTTTGCTTAATCCACCTGCAAAAATTTCCCCCAAAAGTCCAAGAAAACATCCTATCAAACAAGTACCTTTTGAAGAAAAAAAAAAAGTATCTATGCTTTAAAACAAACAATTACATCAATAACTTTGATTGGGTTTCATTCAATCATTTATTTACTTAATAAACACATACTTCTCGAGTAACTATTACATGGTAGGTCTGCTCCAGTCTCTGGGGAAATAGCAATGAAAAAGCAGCAAGATCCTTGTTTTCATGGCCCTTGCAGTCTCATCTTGTAAAGGTGGCAGAAAATAAGCAAATAAATAATGGAGAAAATATCAGCGTGCATTTTCCAGATATTGATAGAGTGGCTGGAAAGCTGCTTTGGATGGGGTGGTCAGAGAAGATATTTCTGAGGAAGTGATATTTAAATGAGATCTAAAAGACATGAAGAATCTGGCCACACAAACCTTGGAGGGAAGAGCAACTAGGAAGGAGAAACAGCCAGTGCACCGTGAAAGAAATAATATCCTTTATTTCCTCATGGGGATGTAACGTACAGCATAGAGAATATAGTCAATAATCCATGTATATAAAAGCCCAGCAATCGGAACGGTGGAACAACCAGAACAACCAGAATGACTGCGGCAGCCAACCAGCCTGATCTGGGACCTGATCCACCCCCAACATCCCAACCGGTGGCGGGGGCAGCCAGCCAACTGCCTGCGGCCCCTCCCCCCTGCCAGCCTGGCCCAATGGGCCCCCTTTGGGTCAGGCCGGCCAGACCCCACCTGTGCATGAATTCGTGCACCATGCCTCTAGTACTGTAATAACTATGTATGGTGCCAGCTGGGTACTGGAAATATCAGGGAGAACACTTTGTAAAGTATATGACTGTCTAACCACTATTCTGTACACCTGAAACCAATACAAGATAATGTGAAGTGTAAAGCGCAATTGAAAAAATAAGTAATTACATTTTTTAAAATTAAAGTAATTACTGATGTCCTCTCCTAAAACTGCTCCTCTCCAGTGTCCCATCCATTTGTTTCCTTGATTCTAAAACCTAAGAGTTAGCCTTGGGTCTTATCTTTCCCTCATCCTCCCACATCAATCCATTAGAAAATCTTATTGATTTTGCATTTATATTATTTTATGTTTTAAATATATTTTTATTGATTTTAGAGAGGAAGGGAGAGGGAGAGAAAAATAGAAACATCAATGATGAGAGAGAATCATTAATCAGCTGCCTCCTGCACACCCCACAGGGGGGATCGAGCCTGCAACCTGAGCATGTGCCCTGACTGGGAATCAAACTGTGACCTCCTGGTTCATAGGTCGACACTCAACTGAGCCACTTTGGACAGCTGATTCTGCATTTAAAACATACAAAAATCTTTCCACATCTTTTTATCTACCCTAGTCCATTCAGTCCACTAGCATCTCCTCCCTGGGTGATAGTGGCTGCCTCCTAACTGGTCCCATTTACCTCTCCACAATTTATGCTCTATATTTTTTACAAAAATAAAGACATGAGAGTGTTTTAAGAAGGACGAAGTGCTCAACTAAGCTAAATACTGCTGAGAAAAACAAATGAAGCCTTACAGAGCAGAAAAGGGATCACTTCCTTAGAGGTCAATCAATGGTGACTGGCATGAGCAGCTTGGTGGAGCAGAGTGGAATGCTTACCATCAAGATTTCAATTTTTAGAACTGTTAGTGTTGACAAAGTAAAGGGATGCCCACAGGACAGGTGGCTCAGGTATAATGAAGTAGAATATTGCTGCAAGGTGAAGAGTCTGCAGGCTTTCAGGTCCAAATACTGAACGGATCATTCATATGAGTTTTGAACACAGCAAAATGGTGAACAAGAAAACACAAGAAAGTGGTACAAGAGCTAAAGCAATCACTGAATTCGTGTGTGACAAGGAGATATGAAGTGTTAAAAGTAAATAAACCAAGAAAGCTACTAGGTAGGAAGGACTAATGGCATGAACTTCACATGTGCTGGAATTCTTAAAGGCTGAGGAGAAGAGGTTGGGAAGCAGCATTAGGAAACAAGGAAGACACACCTACCTGTCCTACAGGGTCTGAGGTAGGGGGGTTAAAAACAACAACAAAAATCTTTCCTCTAGAAGGCTCCTGGGGAAGTAGTGTCATCAAATGATAGTCACATTTCAGTTAGGTTTTATAAAAAAAACTAGAGGCCCGATGCACAAATTCGTGCATGGGTGTGGTCCCTCGGCCTGGCTGGCAATCAGGCCGATCGGGGCCATGGGAGGTTGGCCGGCCACAGGAGGTTGGCTGTGGGAGCACACTGACCATCATGGGGCAGCTCCTGCATTGAGCATCTACCCCAGGGTGGTCAATGTGCGCCATAGTGACTGGTCAACCGGTCGTCCTGGTCGTTCTGTCATTTGGTCGCTTAGGCTTTTATATATATATATATGAAGAGAACAGTCAGCATAGGCTGAGTATGTGGAAGTTTCCATAACCATGAGATTGTGAGTTCCCAGGACCACAGAGGAAAAGGTTGAGCCTATGAGATGGATAAACAATTTCTGAAGTGTTACCTGTTTATCCTCTTACCTGTGTTTTCTTTTGCAATACACCAAAAGATTATCAAAAAGAAAAAACACCCGTTCTTGAATGTTTCCGGAAGAAATTTTCAGTAAGACTCCACACATCAGCATTTCAGTGCAGGTGTCAGTAATGTTGGACCCCTAAGTCAGGAAAAATGGAGATAATGTCTGATTACTTATTAGAAACTTTCATGTGTAATTCTTTTTCTCTTTAAAAGCATATTTGTTTTTATTTGAAGATGCAATATATGGAAAGGATTAAAGCTCAAACAGCACAAATATTTATACACTGAAGGTAGGTCTCCTTCCTTTCCTCTCCTCCTTCAACAAAAAGGAAAAAAAAAGAGATTCTGAGTCTTTTTGCTATTTTATATATGTATGCATACTTAACCCTTTGCACTCGCTTGCTTTTTTTCTTGATTCCTTTATTCTACTCGGGATTTAATTTTTTTAAATACCCCAGATTTTACCAAGTGCGGCAGTAGAATAAAAAACTGGAGTTTCTTTTCATACAAACTTACTTATTTGGATTTTTTTATATTTCAAATTACTGATACATTCAAAGAGTAATTTTAATCTCGACATCCGAGTGCAAAAGGTTAAGGCATCTATGATACATGTTTCCTATGTTCTTTAAAAAGGAAATTATTTCAAACCTGAACAGGATGCTAAAGATTATTAGAGAGCATCAAACAGCAGGATAATGAAACAAATCCTGGACTCTAAATTGAACCAGGTCAGAATCATTGCCATTAACCAAAAGAGCTGAGAGGATCCTAAAATAGTAAGAAGCCACTAATCATTATATCTGCATTTAATTATCATTCAGCCCACTACTAGTATGTATCAGACAATGTCTTAGACACTAGGGACCCAGAGTTTGAGACATGACCCCCACTCCCAAGAAACACATACACTAGTGGAAGAAACAGAAATGTGAACGCAATTATATACCATGCGCTCACTGCAAGAATAGACCTTTAATAAAATGAGGGTTGGCGTGAGTGAACAGTGATGAATATCAGGGATGGCTGTGTGTGTTTATGATTATGTGTGTTTATAATTAACGATATGATTCATTCCATGTTGTGGTTTCAGGCACAATCATTCTCCAGTAATCTTCTTCATTGAATTTATGAAGCACACCATTTAAATATCACCTTCCACTATAGTTGAGATCGGTCTGAATGGATGAACTTCAGTCACAGACTGGGGCCCAGAGCAGCCCATATTGGCACCACTGCTCACCAACAACATATCTTCTTGTGGTGTGTATGTCACGCCACAAGATTCAGCAAGAAAATAATAACAATTCGAATCTAATTTGTGAAGAAGCTGAATAATTTTTCATCTATAATTTGAAACATATAATCGGCTGTCGATTACTTATACAGTCAGGATACATGAAAAACTATTAAGTTTCATGCACCATTACAGAATTTAATGGGGACGCATGATAAATTTCATGAGCAGACACTTGTTAGGTGCCAAAGTATACTTTCAGAAACTGACAAGAGCCAGAAAAGGCAATTAGAAGCATGTGTATTTATTTTTGGTTTCTTTTCCAATTTCCAAGTCTCTTCAAACATTAAAATCATAATTTATGAAAAACTGCAATAACAAAACAAATCTCTTCTCAAAAGAAACAATAAAATATAATATTGCTAAACCAAATTTGGACTCTTTTGAGAGGGTGTGTTTTTTTTTATGTTAACAATTTATCTCAATATAAGTTACATAAGGATTCATTACTGATTCTTTGCAGCTATGAGATGGCAAAAATCAGTATAATAAGAAACCATGCACTGATTATCTGCCCATTTTCAGCTCTCTCTGCTTAATACCAGGGACTGTCTCATTCATCTAGCCAACTGAAGGATGAGTGTCAGCATCAGAAAAACACAGACTGACTGCAGAGAGGAACCATAATCTAAGGAAAGATGAGAGATGAAAGAGTGCTTGAAAACTTTTCCTTCGTATACAATGTATTGCCAAACAAAGATCTAAGAAAGCGGGACCCATTCACAGCAGAAGAAAAGAATACTGACCAGAAGGACAAGTAGATGGGTATTTCATAAGAGAACAGTTCTAATATCAAAGGAGTTTCTTAAGAAACTTAATGAAGCATTTGAATATTCTTTTTAAAAAATCTTTTAAAACTACTATGAAAGTCAAATATGGAATGAAGCCTATCACATTGTTTATTATACAATGTTGTCTTTAAATGTATGCACTCTCCAAAAAAAAGAAAAAAAAGACTCAACATTTGAGTCACTGTTTTTGAGATTCAAATTGTTAACTGAAATTATAACCTAAATTCTGTTATATATTAGGTAAAACAATAATATAAATTTTCATTTTACCAAGATAATGTCCCAATCAAATATTCCCCCAATCCCACATATTGTGAAATTTTGATCAATTTTTTATGTGGATTCACTTTAAAAGCTCTGTTTTCCCACACCACTTATCCTTCAATAACAAGGACTATCTATAAATCAATTCTACCTCAAGGCAGACAAGCTGTGTCTACCAAATCACCTTGTAAAAGGGACAGAAAGAAACAGGTCTCACCATAACCTTGGCAAGACTCACAGTCATGAAATAACAAGAGAACATGACTTGAAGTCAATACACTGACACAAACTTCATCAACTGTAAGCAGCAAACAGGTTCCAAAAACAACAAGAGCTCATTTTAAAATGGTCTAGTAGCATTGTATGTCTCCTTGTAAAAAGGTGAGCAAGAGGTGTCACATTTCGATTGTGTCTTTTTACTTTCTAAGACACAATTAATTATCTTGAATGTTATTTTTCCAGCACCTTCATATATTAATAATTCACTCTCTACCTTTTATCATATTTTTCCTCTGATTTGAGAGATCAATCTATCAAGGACGTAAAGCTGAATTACTAAATGACATAAAGTTTATTGATATTTCTTTGTCAATATTGGGCAGTATTGCTCCAAAGATTGCTGTTATAATTACAATACTATCAACCAACTAAAAAGCAGACTAAGATTAAGAATGGTCCTGTTCTACGAAATCAATCAATGACTCTAACTAAACAGTTAATCAGTTTCATTTCCAAGCACATTGGTCATTGCTCTACAATTACCTTTAGTAGAATATCTTGTTCAATGTTTGAAATGTTGAATAAGACATATGGCTCAGATATAATAAATGATATTAATAATATTTTAGCAGTGTTATTTTTATTGTTTCCTTTGAGAAGAGATTTGTTTTGTTATTGCATTTTTTCATACATTATGATTTTAATGTTTGAAGACACTTGGAAATTTAGAAAAGAAACCAAAAAACAAATACATATGCTCCTAATTAATTGCCTTTTCTGGCTCTTGTCAGTTTCTGAAAGTAGACTTTGGCATTTCAAATATGAGCAATTAAAAAAAACTACAGATCTTCTGTGGGAGCAGTCACTACCTAATGCTGACTAAAACCTAATTTTTGTAATAGGCAAATTTATCAGAGATTTCACTGTAAAAAAGCCTTCATCTTCTGAATGGGGAAACAAGACCCTAGATAATTAAGTTACTTATTTGAAATAATAACCCCCCTAAGGTGGAAATAAGGGAAATTCATGGCACATCACACTCAGGTCCCATTTGAGAGAACAAGAACGTCACCTTTAAGGTGGTCATACAAGGTCTGCAAGAGTTCGTAGAAGGAGCTGTTTCCCAAGGTTAGCTAATGACTCCTAACCTCAAAAATTCAAGAAACTATGTCCTGTAAAGGTCATGCCATCAGACATCTGTCCTTGATCTGCCCTAACCCCGCTAGAGCCACTCTAAACATAGGCAAAGCTGTCTGTAAACGGAACAAAAACGCCTGTTAGCAATTCAAAGAAAGCCCACTTCCTCCCAAGGCCAGAGTTCATCCTGGATGATTGTGTCCCGCTGCCTTGTGACCTTTGGAGTCCTATCAGATAGCATTTCTCCCAACCTTCCCAGAAGGGACCAGGCAGAGCACAACAGCTTCACCACTCCCCCTGCTCTAAGGTGGTGGACTGAGATAAGGAATCAGGTTCTTATCACCAGTCATCAGACAACTGGCTGGGTCCAGCTCCAAGCTGCAGACCCTCAAAGTCCCCAAACTCCCGAATCACTGTGCAGCCATGTCTCACGCAATCATTTTCAAATCTCCTCAAGTAGAATTAGTGTTGCCACTCTTTTTGGAACCCAACATCCAGGAGACCTGCTGGAACTGGCGTCCTCTCTGAACCCCCTTTTCCCCACCACCACCACCCAACTCCCACCCGCCAGTTTCCTCTGTGTCAACGCTCCTTTTTGCTCTTGTACTCCAGTGTTGTATACTAGGCAAGGCTGCTGAGGTCGAGGCACCCACCACTGTGGGTCCCATATGACACAGTATGGCCCCCATACTTTCCTCCCTGGAGTAACTGGCATGTAGAGTACAAGAAATATCAATACGTTAAAAATAATCAGCCATTTCTGCAGTAAACCTGATTTTTGGGATCTCTACGAGAAGGAAACAAAATGATTACAGATCCCATTTCCATAAAGTGTCGAACAGACTGTGAAGTTTTTGTTTTGGTAAAAGGCCTATAAACATCCCTAACAAATCCTGCAGTTTTTCTTGCAACGTTTCAGTGACAACAGAAGAGCAAAAGCAAACTTGAGCACATTTTTCTCATCCCAGCAGGACAACTGCTCCCTAGAAAAAGAATGATCATCATGAATCAACTGTAAAACACACAACCATTTTAATTGATTGGAATAAGCAGCATTCATGCTGAATGTGGGGTCACTCTGGACACCTGAAATGGAAGAATACAAATGAGGAGGAAGCTACATCAGATCCCAGTAAGCATTTTTAAAAATTCATGGGAAGAATGGATAAACAGGAGCATTCCCTGAGGTCAATGTTTGAGATTTTTTTGCAAGTCTAAATGGCTGTAATTTTAGATCTAAATGGAAACCAACAAACTGAAAATAAGAAACAAATCAGTCAATTATAATGCCCTAAAGATAAAAGCAATCCACTTGGATTTGTGTTGATACAATATTTGGTTAGAAACACTTTAAAATTGTTTTATACTTTTAAAAACTATGGTGATTTGCTTACTTTATAACAATAAAAATTTATCCAAGACCAAAGCTCATGCTCATCTAAATGAAGGCAATGAAAAGAAAATTTTAGTTTATTCTTTATATAGCACTAAAGTAATATAGGACTCCAACCCCATGATGTAACTGGGATTCAAAGTCACTATAGCTGGAAACACATTACAGATTCTGAAAATCACTCTTCTTTTGCTTTGTTATAATTTAAAACATTCTTTCTTTAAAGAATCATGAACCCATACAATTTTTCATGTTGAATGGATCTTGAAAATCACATCACAGGACTGGCCAGTGTGGTTCAGTTGGTTGAGTGTCATCCGATGCACCAAAAAGGTTGTAGGTTCTGCTCCCAGTCAGGGCGCATCCCTAGGTTGTGAGTTCTATCCCTGGTCGGGGCACATATGGAAGGCAAACAATCAATGTTTTTCTCTCCCTCCCTCTCCCTTCCTCTGCTCTAAAATCAATAAAAACATTTTTTTAAATCATATCACAGCTACTTCATTCATTTTAGAAATGAAAAAAATTAAAATTTAGAGAGATTAAATGAGCTTACAATTAAATGTATCACCTAATTTACAGTCTCAAAATAATATCACAGCACACATATGAAGCCTTCGTCCCCTTCTATACTCTCCCCAGGAGTCAGGCTGTATCCTTACTGACCAAAGTTAAGACAGGGAAAAGGATAACCATGATGCTCAAATACTGAAATATCAAAGCTTATAGCCCACACAGTATCCACTGGCTCTATCACAAAGCTTGGGGTTAAGCCAATCAACTGCCACTTTAAAAATATTTCAAAGTAAAAATATTTCAAAGCACTTTTCAGAAATGCTTACAGCCCCCTAGCATTACCTAGGAAAATGAGCATCTACAGTTCCATCCAAAGCCTATCAGTTCTACACATAGCATGAGAAATAGCAAAGCTACTTTAAGCTCGATGGTTGAGAACAGTGCCTATACCTCCCAGCCTTCAATGTGGGACTGCCATTCCTCCAACACTTCTAACTTCTCCATCTGTCTCTTGGCCTCGTTGATGTTGGAACAGACAGCTTTCATGGCTTGGAGAGCTTCCATCACGGCTGCGTAGTCACTGTGTTTCCTTGGAGTCCGCTTCAGCAACTCCTGTTTATACACAGAAAACAAACCGCCCTTTGATCTTCGGCTTTCTGGTACAGCAGGTTCAGGCTGACCAGGAAATGAAAACTACAAAGATCATGAGAACCACTTTCAGAAGTGACGTTACCACCTCCACTAAGATTAAGATAAAAAACAAAAGGTTGAACCAATGAAGACGTGGTACCCTGATAACGCATTCTGCAGTTACTTCTATTTTCCCCTGAAAATTGTTTGTAAAAACTAAATTAGATTTCTCTTTTCAAATTGTCAAATATCTCACCTGCAGAATGTAATTTTTTATAAGTTTGACTTCTGCTCCAACAGAAGTACACTTTCATATGTTAATTTCATTTTCCTAGTCTTTAACAGAATAGCAAATCTTTAGATGAATATTCCCCATAATTTCAAAAGTAATTTAAGTGCCTTATTTCCTAATAATTTTGAAGACATTATAAAAGCATGTCATAAATAAAACAAAACTTTTAAATACTGTCTTTGTTACTCTAACAAAATAAATATTTCTAATTTCCACAATACTCCATCATTAAAGAAACAATTTATGCTGTTTTCATCAATAACTCAAGATCATGCTCTGCTATGAATGAACTGCCATATGCCCTCAATAGCTTTATTTTTCTTTTGGTTTTTGGAGAGGGATTTTTGGCTTTTTATTCTTTTTCTTTTTCCATTCAAGATAGCAGAACTAGAGTGATCTCTAATCTCTTAAATATATTAAAAGGTCTTGTTAGTTGTTTAGAAGCAAAAATTAAACATTTTCACCCACTGTCTAGACTCTAGACAGTTGTGACCACATTGCTTTTCAATTAGTCATTTGTTTCCTTACTACAGTTGCCATCATCATGTAACTAACACAATTACAGAAATCCTGAGGCAAATCTTTGTAAGAATTTTCTTAATTCTTAACATACAGTGGGAAAATATGCAGTTGCTATATTCTTTTGAAGTCTGTTTTGTGTTTGTTTGTTTTTTTACCAATTTGCCATAAACTTTGACCTTGCAACATTACATCATTCTCAAGACAAGGTTTAAAAAGTTATGCTGGATTACAAATACATATAAGAGATATGCAACGCTCTCGAGAAATTCTGAAGGGCAGAAATATTTGTGAATCATGCGAAGGAGTCAAGTCAGTCTGCAGGACATGAGATGGGGGACCCGCTGGAAGTGTCCCCACTGGGTATTTGCAGCGTCAAGACAGGCATTTAGATCACGTGAAATAGTGACGAGTAACAGTCGTCTCTCAGTTACCTGCTGTGAATCCAAAAATTTCAAGTTCCACAAATAAGATCAACATATGTTTTCTTTAACACACAGCCTAACCCCCTAACATTTTTCTCTGAGTAAACAAAGTCATCCTAAAATCAAAGAGACCCCCAGCACAATTTTTCAGCTGATAGGACCAGAATGAAAAATATCAACACCAAAGTATCTACTATACAATGAAACACTTTTTCATGTTTGTGAAGATAATCTTCCAAAAATGGGAAAAGACATGACATCTCTCCCCTGCTTGAAGGTGCTCTGAAATAACCTTTTTCCTACGTAAGGAGTTGTCCAAGATCCTATCTGTTGAAAGGCTAGCTCAAGCACTGGAGGGCATCCTTATCCAGAAGGGAGTGATTTAGCACAACTACTTGCCATGCTGCACCAAATATCACTCTGCCTTCTGACTCTTAAACAAGTCCCTGGGATTCCAAAACGTAGGCCAGGAATAACTGCAGTGATGAGTACAGACGCAAATCTGAGTCACCAGCTTGGAAGTCTGAAGGGACTCTCCCGACGACAGGCGTCACATCCACACCAATCCTCCCTACCCTCTTGACTGTGCCAAAGCTCTGCAGAACTGGAGATCCCTGTATTAGCTCCTCTCTGTGGCTTACCCAAGCATCTTTACTTGTTTGTTCAGTAAGGAGAGATGCTTTTCGAAGAAATTTTACACAGAAACCCAATTTATGCCAAAAGTTATAGTAAAAGGTATATTTTTCATTCAAATGTGTAACATTTATTTCTCAAAAAGTAAATCAATAAGAATACCAGTTAATATGTCCATAGCATTTCAGAGTATTTTTAAATTTGGATACCAAGTAATAATTAATATATTAAAATAAATCAGAATAAAATATATATGAATAATAATGGCTAACATTTACAGTATATATACTATGCTAAGTGGCTTATTTAAAATAGTCCAAATAACTATTAGGTAATAATTTATACCTACATATATATGTAAATATACACAGATACATACATACATAAAATTACATGTACACATTCTTGTAGGTATATGCTATAATTTTGTCATCATTATTCTGATTCACAAGTGAAAACCCAAGGCTTTAAGAGATGACATTATGTGCTCAGTCATACAGCTGTAAGCAGAATACTTAGGACTTTACTCATGTGCTCTACCACCACCCCAAACTTCCTATCCTGATGCTAATAGTTCCAAAACGCACCCTTTCCAGAATTACTATTCTAATCTATTCATAGGTCCTTGCAGAACAAGCAGTAATTCATACTTTACAATATGTTTTTCATAAAAAAAATGTTGGTCATTATAATGAGGCAATGTCCCTATGACCATTACTGAAGCATTTCCTATCTTCCAGAGGCAGTATTTTCAGGACACTGTCATTCTATGTCCATCATTTACTGTCCCATGTGATGCTGGAAGCTAATTCCAGCATGTCATAAATGCAAGAAGTTTCATCAAAAGGTTGATGGGAAAAAAAAAAGGTTGATGGAACTTGGGGATTCAGCAGGGCTGAATACATATTATCTGCTGCTGGAAAGCTAAGGGCATTTCCCCACACCTAAAGATTTGCATATATTATTACCTGCTGCCAGATAGCTGAGGGCATCTTAATCTACATGTTACTGCCTCCTGCTGGCCAAACACCTGAACAGCCGAAGGCAGTTCCCCCCAAACTAACAATGCCTCCTGTATACCAAACCTTAATCTTTGATATGTATATCTGCTTTGCCTTAGGACAATTTGTGTTAATAAAGAGCGAGGGGTCCGAGATTCAGAGAACTTGGTTTCTAAAGCTAAGCCCTCCTCTGGCTCCCTCGTGGATTACAAATTTATATTGTATTTCTAGTCTCTTTATTAATTTACACCGCAGCACCTTCTCCAGATTCCTGACCCCTTCTAGATGCTGGGAAAGACCCCAGGCAATGTGACCCACTCCATTCTCTGGAACAATGATTTAAAACCAGGCTCTGAAATTATATAACGTTGACCTTCACTTTGCTAGCACCAATGCCAGAGTAAATCAAAGAATACACCAACAGAGAACTTACTTAACATAAAAAAGATAAAGTGCTATATAAACTGGACATAATGTACTTAATGGGATCTATCTTGAAACTAATGCATTTACTCTAAACGAAACTCAAACAAGTATGTTTTCTACAAAGAACACTTCTTGTTTCTTTTCTTAAAAGATTTGTTTCCTACTCCATATATATAAATTAGTGACAAATTAGCCATTGTCCCCCACTGACTACAATATGCCCTTTCTTTAGAATATCAGACTATTTAGAAGAAAAAAAAAATAAAAATAATAAGCAAAATATGCAGGTACAAGGAAAATGCTATGATAAAGTAAACACATAAAATACCTTCAAAATGAGAGGGTACTTGCATATTCTCTGTATTGGAGTTACTAAATATCCTTCCAGGGGGACATCTGTGTTCTTCCGTCCTGAAAGTAGCATGCAGTTCTGGGGTGGAAATAGGTATAATTAATTACATTTTTAAAACCTGTAGCTATAAAACTCACTTCTATCATGAAATTTTCCAGTGAAAAGGGGTGAAAGCATGTCTCTATATAGCTCCTCTGAAAAGATGACATTCAGTCACAAATAACATTCACAGGAACAAGAAATACCTTTGCCTTTCATATTAGTTATAGTAGTCAATATGTGTTTTGGATCTATGTCTCAAAAATTAATTCACATATATTCTCCTGAGTATTAAGTCTGAGAGAACAGAACTAGAGATTTAGGAATGAATAAGTGGGTGGACGGATGGATGGTAAACAGGTGAATAGATGGAATAAATGGATGGAATGGTTGAAACGGGTGGGTGGGTTGATGGATGGATGGTTTGACAGATGGGTAAACAACAGACAGATACATGGATGTATCCTCTTTATAAAGAGTGGTAGTGTTGTTTTGTAGAACAAGGTTCCATGTATACTCTACCACTGACTAATGATGCAACTGGATTGAGATACGGGACAGTTTTTATTTTTATTCTCACAGCACTAGGAATAGCCAGAGTATCATTATTTGTGGGCCAGTTTCCAAAGCCCCAATTCCCACATTACAACACAAAAAGGGCCAGATGACACGTGCACATGAACAACAGGACAAGAGACCCAAGTTTAGGAAATATAAATCTTTTATAAAAGCAGCATGAATGTCTAACCATTGCAGAGGAAGATCTCTCAGGCTGTTCGTGATGCAAATATTATTTAAAAGATAGGCAGAACAGCCTGGCCAGCCTGGCTCAGTGGTTGAAGCATCATCCCATGCAACGAAAGGTTATGAGTTCAATTCCTGGTCAGGGCACATACCTAGATTGCTGGTTCAATCCCCTGTTGGGGCACATACAGGATGACTGACAGATCTCAGAGGGGAAGGTGTAGGGATACTGGAAGAGATTAGCCAAAGAACATATATGCATATATGCATAGCCCATGACACAGACAACAATGTGGTGAAGGGGGGTGCAGGAGGAGGGCTAGGTGGAGGAGGGCAAAGGGGGGGAAATGGGGGACATATGTAATAGTGTCAACAACAACAACAACGAAAGAAACACAAGAGACCCATGGTGAATTGCCTCCCAAGATAAACTTCTCAATAAACAATGGATCAAAAAAATCACAAAGGAAACTAGACATTTATAAAAACTGAATGAAAATAAAAACACATGTCAAAATTCATGGAATGCAACTAAAGCCATATATAAGGCAAAACTCACAGCTTTAAACACATTACAAAAGAAAAAAAAAGTCTTAAAGACTTTCAACAAACTATGAACATAATGGAAATTTCTCAACCTGATAAAAAACGTCTACCAATAAAAAACTACAGGTAAAGTCATACTTAATGGTGAAAAACTGAATGATTTCCCCCAGAGATAAGAAACAAGGCAGAAGTGTCCATTCTTACTACTTCTATCCAACACTGTACTGGGTCTAGCCAATGCAAAAGGCAAGAAGAAAAAAGACATCACATTGAAGAGGAAGAAGTGAAATTCCATTATCTTGTTTGTGAAATATCCTAAAGATCCTCCAAAATCTTCTAGAACTAATGTAAGAATTTAAATCACAGGATACAACACTAGAATACACAAGACACAAGAATATACAAAAGTCAATTAAATTTCTATATACTAGCACTGAACAATCCAAAAAGTAAATTAAGACAATTCCAATCACAACATCAAAAAGAATACTATACTTAGGAATAAACTTAACAAAATAAGTATAAGACCTGAATACAGATGCCTTAAATATGACTACAAAAGCACAGCCATAATGAAAAACAATTTAATGAACTGGACTTCAACAAAATTTAAGACATTTGATTTTCAAAAGACAATTTTTTTTTAAAATGAACAGACAAATCACACTGGGAGGAAATATTTGCAAATTATATGACTGATATAGGAACTGAATCCAAAATAAGGTTATAGCTCAATATAAGATAAACATTGCAATTTAAATATAGGAAAAGATTTGAATGAGCATTTCACTAAAGAGAATATATGAATGGCTAGTAAACACATGAAATCAAGTTTAATATAATTGGTCATTCAAGAAATACAAATAAAAATCACCTAGCATGGCTATAATTGGAACTGATAATACCATGTGTTGGCAAAGATACAGAAAAACTGCTAGCCTCATACCTGCTGGTGGATATGGCCCAGCCACATTGGTAGTTTCTTAATAAGTTAAACATAAACGTCCTATGACCCAGCAATTCTACTCTTAGTATATAACCAAGAGACTGAAAATATATGTCCGCAGAAAGACTTGTACATAAATGTTCATAAAAGCATTATGTATGGTAGCCCAAACTAAACATTTCCTGACTTTTCTACATTAACAAATGTCTCTCTCTGAAATGGCCTTTCATATGTGGTATCTTTAAGGTCCATCATTATTATAGCCACTTGTTGACCCAATGTTCATAACTGGCAATGGATAAACAAAAATGGTATATCCATTCAATGGAATGTTATTCAGCAATAAATATGAGTGGGATGTAGATCCATACAACAACAAGGATGAACCTCAAAAACATGTTCTCAGTAAAAGAAGCCAGGCATAAAAAAGTTTACATGGTGTGATTTCATTTATATAAAACCTGCAGAAACGGCAAATCCATAGAAACAGAAAGCAAATCAGTGATTACCTGGAGCTGATGACGGGAGTGGAGATGGGCTATAAACAGGCATGAGGGACTTTTGGGGGTAACGACCATGCTCTAAAGCCAGATCGTGGGGGTGGTTGTTCCACTCCACAATCTGCTAAATATCATTGAAGTCTACACTTACAGCAGATTTTTCACTGACAATTAAATTGGCCAAGTAACTGCCAAAGTACGCATTTGTGTTATCCTAAATAAATTAAATACGCATTTTTGCTCTATGAAAACTGAGTAAGGAAAATATGTAGAAGGAAGATCAGTCTTTAAACTTCTTTTCTACCACACCCATCGTTTGCTTCCTTCCTGTTACTTCCCTACTTACAGCTCTCTTAGCAGAAGCAAAGGAAACCCCAGGAAGAGAGGGATAGAAAGCAATGTTGAATTCCTATAAAGGTCTTCGCTCCCTGGGAACCTGTGGGTTTCACAAGCAATTCAGAGTCAACCAGGAGAGGGCATTGTCAGGGTGTCCCCACATACTAGCCTCTCTCCCAACTCTCACCTCCTGCGTTTATGAAAGGACTCTAGGCTCCCAGACTGGATACGGTAAAAGAGCTACACTGACGCTATTCCTCAGCGCTTGGCGGGCCTGCCAGCAAAGAGCCGCACATGGTAACACCTAAATGTGTACTCACCAAAAGAAACGTCCGGATTGTTCTAATTTTGTTAAGTTCCAGAAGCAATTTTTGTGCCTTCTCATGGTTACTACAATATTCATCATAAATACGAAACTTGTCTTTCTGTGAATTCAAGGAAGAATGAGTTAGAGTCATTTTATTGGCCATTTTGAAATAGTAACCTGTGTGATGTTTATGAGCAAACTTTATGAAGTGTTTACTATGTATTAAAAACTATACCACATGTGTGTATAAATACATTTTATTTCTTTCTTCTCCCTGATCTATGAAGAATAGCTGTGGAAAGCAGCTAGACATATTAATTACGGTCCAATAGGGTGTGTGCAAAAACAGGTAAATGAACCACGTGGTAGGAACTTACAGAGAAGGGAGTCCCTAGCTTTGCTGAGAGGATTCATATACAGCTTTAAAAGGGAAGTAACGTGAAAGCAAGGTCCAGAGAGATGAGTCTGTGATTCCCAGGCAGGGAGAGGAAAGAAAGCACTGCAGGTAGAGGGAAAGTGTACACCAGATCGCCCAGGGCTCTAGACACACAGCGCCCTTCCTTTCACCATCACCGAGCTGGGCTGTGTGTTTAAGAGGAGCACTGACTAACAGGAGAAATGTGGCAGTAAGTGATTGAGGTCAGGAAGCCACTGCATAGGAGAGATCATTTCAGAAAGATAAGTTACTATAAAAAATAAGAAAATGGTAACTATATTTAAGTTGTCATATTGCAAAGAATTTACAATTTTATGTAGCTCCAAAACACAAAGCTATAACCACCAGGTGGAAATTGCAAGGGAGTGATGGGCAGTGATTGGCAGATTCTGGATTAACACAAAGATGTTCTAACAATTGGAACTGTCACTAAAAGTGATCAGGTAAAATCAAACAACTTTCACTGATACTAGAGACAGGACACTTACAAAAAGAGGAGGAATTCCGCCATCAGGGTCTCTAAGCTTTCCTCCATCTGTAAGGTTTTATCTAATTGGCTATGATCAGCATCTATCAAAGCAGCATCAACCAAAGAGGAAGACAGAAAATGTATAGATCAAATATTAAAACAGAAGGGTGTCCCCCTGGCCGGTGTGGCTCAGTTGCTTGGGCATCATCCCGTGCACCAAAAGCCAGTTCGATTCCCAGTCAGGCACATGCCTGGGTTCTGAGCCCAATGCCCTGGAGGGGGATGTGCGGGAGACAGCTGATTGATGGTCCACCCTCACATAAATATCTCTCTCTCTCTCTCTCTCTCTCTCTCTCTCTTCCTCCCTCTCTAAAAGTCAATAAAAATATTCTTATATATAAAAGAAAGAAGTGTGTCCCCTGAAACTGTAAAAAAGACATGCAATTAGAAAGAAACATGGAGTGCTATTTTACATGGCCAGTAGGAAATGTATTGAATTACTTATTTCAAGAGATGGTTCATGTAACATTATTATATTTAAGATCATCTTTCTTGAAATATTAATGTTTACTGCATGTAACATTATTATATTTAAAATCACTTTTCTTGAAATAAAAAAATTAAAGTTAAAAAAGAGAGAGAGAGGTGGTATGAACCAGAATAAAACAAACTTCAGAAATAGTTCAGCTGAACGCATGGATGACAGATTGGTCGTGTGTTACAGAGGAAATAAGCGTCAGGGTGGAAGACTCCCAGGTGCAGCCCTGAACTGAGATCACAGCCCCTCCAGCTGGCCGAAGCCTAGGATTCTCTCAGGAAAGGGAACCGGCTGGGTTAAGTGGACACAAACATGCCTGGCTTCCAGCCGTTCGTCTTCCTCCACCCAAGGAGCCTCTCCCATTAATATAACTATCTTTACGAAATAGTTTCTGATGACAAAAGTAACGTATACAGAGCCTGCTCACTAGCATAGAGAAAGACAGAATTAGAACCTACATATAGGACGGGGGCATAGGGGACCAAATACATGGTGACAGAAGATGATTTGACTTTGGATGGTGGGCACACAAATGCAATATTCAGATCATGTATCATAGAAAAGTACACTTAAAACCTATATGACCCTACTGACCAGTGTCACCTCAATAAATTTAATAAAAAATATGTGATGAATAAAAGGAACAAAAAAAGGAAACGACATATAGTTACCTTCATAAAACACAAAACAGAAATTTAAAATAAACAAAAATTGATTTCAATGACAAAATACTCTTACCCATTATTAATAAAACGTTATCTGTAGAGCATTTTGATAAATATGGATTCAAATTAGTATTCTGAATATTAGCACCAGTGGAATGGTATAACTAGCACATTTTTTAGATAAATGCTTTTTAGTTCTGAAAACAAGTTTCACTATACAGGAGGCTTTTCACTTTGCAAATCGTTTGCATACATTATTTCAGCTATTGTGCCCAAAAAATGATTACACAAGCATAAAGTACAATCTGAAAAAGCGGAGTTCTGGCTTGTTCTGCTGCTAGGCTCAGTACCCTTCTGAGAAGCCATCCTTGAGAAAAATTCAGGCACCGACATCCATGTACCTAGAGTGGCCGGGTTTGTTCACCTCCAGGTTTGTCACCAGTGGATTAACAAGGGAACATTCTGACTAGATCAAAGGCTCCGCACACCATTATAAGAGTAAGGCTTTTCTGCCTCAAAAGAGAAATGCTCCATGTTTGAGAGAAACATAAAAATCCATTCATTATGAACAGCCTGAAAATTCATTAGAATTCAAAGCTACAGAGGATGCGAAGAACTAACTTGGGAAAATGAAAAGGCTGTTTATTCTTCACTGAATAAAATGGATGATGTGGGGCCCTCTCCTCTTTTCTGGCCTCAACTGGGAGATTTCATTGGCCTTAAAGGACCCCAAACTCTTGGTGTCAGATTTTACTTCTGATGCTGAATTCCCACATCCTACCGGGCCAAAGGCTAAACCTCAAAAAGTAGGGGATAAGAGCTTTTAAAATAAACAGAAATGTATCCTACAAAATGAAGAAAGCAGGTTCCCACTTCTTGCTGAGCGTTAGGTTCAGGATGCAGGCATTCTTCCACCACTTTTAAGAATTCCTTATGTACCGCAAGGATGTCTTCAATGTTTGAGAACAGAATCTGGAAATAAATGTGTAAGTAAGTACAATGGTAAAGCGAGTTTTTAAAAAAAAAAAAAGTCTATGCGAGTATAGTGTTCTCTTCCAAGCTGAAAACTTCAGTGGGTAGCTATCTGTCCCACATCCATTCCTTCCTCCCACTCAGCGGGCAGAGGACCAATTTTGTCTGGACGTCCTCTCTCCTCCCACACAGCTTTGGGAACCAGAAACCTATTCCTGGCTCTCCGGAAAAGCGTGAGTGACTGAATCCAAGCATGGTGGTCCCACCCCCATTCACAAGAATTGGCTGTGGGTAAAACAGGGCAGGCAGATTGGCTGGCAGGCTTTTTGATCCTAAGAAGGGTACCCTGGGATGGCTAGCCCTTTTCCACCTCTGGAAAGGAACTTTGTCTGGATAGCTACAGGGTTATTTTTGCAGCTGTGGCAGGAGCAATCCAGGGGCAGAGCTGATAACCTGGATGGCAGAGGGAAGAGCTAAAGAGGGCCTGGCAATTTCATTAACCTCCCTGAGGTTAATGAAAAGTATCTTCAAGTCAATTTGAGCAACAGAGGTCTTTGGCAACCAAAAGCATGCAAAGTAATATACTACTACTCCCCTAGTAGGAGAATTTGAAAATTAGTGTTTAACTTATGGGGAAATAGGATAAGGAGAGCCAATAAAATCCTGGGAAATATTTTATTTTCCGTAAAGTAAAACAGCCGGTTAGCATCAAAAAGAAAAATCAATGATGATTTATACAACTTCAATGAGTAATAACGACTACAGCACAATTCGTTTTCATTTACCATCCCTTTGTTTTCCCCAAAGCTCTGCAAAATCATCCTTCCGTACAGTTTAAAAGGAAATGTTTATACATTTGTCTCTGAGTTGCAGATACTATTCGGAGTTTCCTTTCTGCACCAATGGACCATCCCGGTGGCTTGTTCTTTAGTGATCAGGGACTGGGAGCTGCGTCTGCCCACATCCTATCTTCCTGAGCCACCTCTAGCAACTGCCGGACACCGAGCTCCGCTCCCTCCCTCTCACAGACACGCAGGTTCTTGGTCTGGGTTTATGTTTCTCTTTTCAAACTTGTCTCAAAGCTTGGGCAAAAACCATTTCTCTCTGTCTTCTACTCCATCCTCTTCATCACCATTTCTTTCCCCAAAGTCTGGTTTTCCTTTTCTAATTATGACCCACACAAGTAAATGGCACAAGAACGTATACTGGGACTGAAAGAGTCCTGAAGAAAGATCCCCCAGATGAAATTTCATCTGGGAGGAACCTGTGTTTGGGGTGAGGGCCCACTGTCCCCCCTCACCTTCACTGTTTCCTCTGTGACATTTTTGTCAACTTTTGATGCTGCACACTGGTTCATTCGGAGTAAGAATGCCTGCACGGAACAAGAGAAGATATAAAGGTAATAACATTAGATTAATGAAATAACTGTGCTGATACACTTAATGTGTTTTTTACAAGAAACCGAAGCTTACAAATCCAATCATTGTTGAATATAGTTTTATCATAAAAGGGGGACTCTTTGTGCATTGCTGTTCCTATCTAAGAATTATATTTCCTTTATAGTTTTGAGTCAGGGCCACATAAATGTGAATTAAATTTATCCACTGGAGTCTCAAAGTTCTGTGGTAAATACTTAAGAGTCAGATGTTTCCTAAACTTCTAAGTATTATGAAGTACAAAAGACCAAAGTCTAATGAAAAAAAAAAAAAAGGATTTCTGATCAAAAACAAAAGGGCCAGAAATTCTGAATTAACCCCTTTAAGAACACAGAGAGATTGAGAGGGAGGGAAAGTGACTCTTCAGGAAGAAATGGAAAGACGCCCCCTTTTTATCCCCTCCCCCAAGTTTTAGGAAGCCAGAATGTATATTTCTGGGATCAGCTCGGGGTTCTGCAGAGCCCTATGGTAGACAGATAATTTCATTAGCATTTTTAATAACCTGGATTCTTCATGATGATCATTAAGCTTTGGTCCATAGATAAATAAGCTATTATTTTTACAAAGGAAAAAAAAAAGAGTAAAATGAGTTACTTATATTGAGCCTCAAAAAGAAAGTTTAGAAGGAAAAGGAGAAGAGGCTTTCCATCAAGCAAAGTTAATTTGTGTCCTCAAGACACTGTCCAGTAACTATCTAATGCCCAGGTGAGGCCATTCTCTCCCTTGTCTGTCTCAGGACTCTACCCACTACCTGCCAAGTGAGGGTAAAACCGAGCAGGGCACCAGCTCCCCAGGGCACAGAGAAGCTCTAGGGACTCTCTGGACCCTGTAGCAAACAAAGTAAGGTAAGAATCCCATTTTCGGCATACTAATTATTTAGAAGATTAACAAAACCCAGATGTGGTCACAGTGTTCCAAAATTACCACCCTCGAGACATTGCTAGTAAGAGTATAAAATGGCACAACATTTCTGAGGACAATTTGACAACGTGTCTCAAGTTTATAAATGGGCATTCCCTTTCACTCAGCAAATGTAAGTCTAGAAATTTATCCTAAGAAAATATTCAGACAAGGGGTTTCGGTGTGTTCATTACAAAAGTGGAAACATTGGAAATAACGTAAATGGCCATCAATAAGGGAATCAGTTAATATATTTTTACACATTCACATTTTAAAATGCACTGCAAAAGTATAATCATAAATGGAATGTTATAAAATTATACACATATATGTGTGTATAAAACAGTTATCTCTAAGATAGCATTTAGTGAAAATATTTACAGAGTGGTATACTTGATATGTACACACATATATGTACACTCATACATTTATACACACACACACATACAAGTATATATACTTATATACATATGTGCAAGGTCAGTATACTTGCATCCTGAGAAAAAATATGTAATATATACCACAATGCAAACAGTGGTTACCCCCAGATAGTAGGAAAGCAACCTTTGTACATTTCCTTATTTTCAGAATATTTGACTATTAGCATGTTATAACTTCTGTAAAAAGAAAAACAAAACTATTTGAAAGAAATAAAACAAATGAGCACAAGCTCTTACTCTTAACATTCGTTTTAGCACCATCTTTATTCCCGATTCAACCAATTCATACTTCGTATTCCTAACTACAAAGACACATCAGTACTAATAGCTTCAACAAAATAATTTAGTTGAATTAAATAAAATGAAAAAGAACATAGTAGATATTGCCTTAAATTTTTTTATTTAAAAAACATGATACAGCCCAGCTGGCATGGCTCTGTGGTTGAGCATTGATCTATGAACCAGGAGGTCACGGTTCGATTCCCAGTCAGGGCACATGCCCAGGTTGCGGGCTCAATCCCCAGTGTGGGGCGTAAAGGAGGCAACCGATCAATTATTCTCTCTCATCATTGATGTTTCTATCTCTCTCTCCCTCTCTCTTCCTCTCTGAAATCAATAAGACATCATTTTTAAAAAACGATACTATTTTTTGAACTATTTTCTAAATTTACATTTAATTGGCAACGGAAACACAGGTTTTGAATTGTCTGACTCTAAGTGTCCATTTAATTAGTATTTCTCTGTTTAATTTTAGTTTTGTTTTTCTTGAATATTTTTCCACATCCTCATACCAAAAATGCTCTTTAGACCTTTCCATTTAGTCTTAAAATAACATGGGTGCTTTAGTTGCCTTGTTTACATTTCAATATTGACCACACAGTAAACAGGTAACCTCTCATGCAAGCAAAGCTTAAACTTCAAGTCTAGACTTAAAAACATTTTCCTCATAAATTGAACTCAGTCACATCCTGAAACCAATAAATTAAAGTAAGGAGGTAGTCAAAATAATTCAAAATATGAGTGAGAAGAGGAAATACTAACTAATAAAGTAAACTATGTCTTTATCTGACTTTTTATCTTCTTATCCTCCGTGACAATATGGAACTTTCTGCTTAACTATAAAAGACAGAAAACCTGGAATTTATTAGCATTTCTGACCATGCGTTTATTTTACCCAAGAGCCCCATTTTACACAACAGCGAAGGCAGATTTTTTGATAGTTTGTTGAGAGTTCAAACTTATAAAAAACTGGCTGGTATTTTTTCACAAAATGTGTAAATCTTCCTTCTTGGAAACAGAGATAAATAATGTGTGTTCAGAATCATCCTTTAACAACCAGTATCCATAAAGTCCTTTCAGACTTTGGTGACTGGGCATTCAATCCTTCTCATATCAATCAAGAAAGCATTAATACCCTCGTCACAAAACCCTGGGAGGGAGTGAATACGCTGTTTATCTCCGCATCCAGTCATTCTCACTGGTCCAGAATTTTATTAGAATTAGATCATCTTCATTTTGATAAAAACATATTGGAAATAAGTACTGGCAAATAGCTTCTCATACCAGTGATTCTCAAACCTTTTATTGTGTTTTAAGATGTGGAAAGTTTCTTCCAAATACAGATGCCCTGGCCTATCCCCCAGAAGGTCTGATTCAGATTGGTTCAGGCCCCAGAAAGCAAGCTCCCTAGGATGCAAATAAATCTGCATCCTGATGCAGTTGGTCTACAGACCACATGTTGGTGACCATTCCTTTAGGTTCATTCTTCCAAAGTCTGAAAAAAAAACACAGACTTTGAGAAACAAGTGAATCTGAATGAAAAAAAAAAAAAAGGTTCATTTGTTTCACCTTGACTTTCAACTCTGTCAAACTTCCTCTATGTACAACACCCTCTCATTCAGCCACTTGCGATTGCTAGCACCACGCCAGAGGACCCTGCTCCCCAATAATGAAAATCACCACCAACGAGTAAACAGGTCTTAATAATCTCCAAGTCACACTTGGAGGAAGTGAGGCTCGAAGGGGTGCCTCCAGGTACCTGTCAGCGGGCAGATGTGTCAGCTTGCACTCACTCGCCAGCATTCCCCTAACTTGATTCAGAAATCTTCAACTTGCTCCCCATGTTGTTTTCCTCTTATCATGTATTTGGTAAAATATGGCAAATGCCATGTATGAATTAAAGTTTAAGAAAGCAAAAATGTCACAAATTTGCTACAAAGAAATCAAACGAAGGAAGAAACGGGCTAAGGATACAACAGGGAGATGAACACAATCCCCGGTCCCTTGGTCTGCCCACCTGGGTCACTGACAGCTCAAAAGTGAAGTCCATGATGCGTTTAACTCTCAGAGCACAACTGCTCATGTCATAATTGCAGTATAGTCAATGATCTCTCTCAACTCATTTTTGTCCTTTCCACTCTTTCTTTTGTCGGTTACACACAGATCTCTCAAAAGTCCCACAGATGTTCATAGTCTATACTTTTAATTCTAGATACCTGGCGCCAATCTGAATTTCATAATATTGTACAGGCAGTAAACCTAATTACTCCTATGACTATTCGACATTCAGAATGATCATAGCAACAACTTGTCATCTTAAAATGTGGCCAATTTCATATGGATAGAGATAGGTAAATTTTATATATAAAGGTGAAAAGGGAAAAATTTAAGAGGGGCTACACTATTGCAAGAAATTGTATACTCATTTCATGAGAATAAGTGGGAGGGGGAAGGGTAAATATTTTCCTTTTACCTCTTGAACTTAAAACAATATTATCACATCAAAATTCTTTAGAAGTTATTTTGTTTTGTCTTCCTGAGGGAAAAACAAAGTCCTAATAAATGACAAAGACTTGTCATTTGAGTGTGTCTTGAACACCTGCTTGATAGTGGTACCGTTTTATTGCAGTGGAGAAGTCTGAAGGAGCAGTAGGTTTGGGGATGAAAGAATCGGAGTATGTTCTTGAGTTTGACATGCCTACTGGACACCAATGTGAAGATCTCAAGTAGGGCGTTAACTGTGCCAATCTGAAGTTCTGAGGAGAGAGCAGAGCACAAAGACATAAAGCAGGAAATAGTCATAGGCAGAAGGCCAATGGCCCCACTCCTTGAAGAATGCAGATGGAGAACACAAAAGGCCCCAGGACAGAACCTTGGGGCACTCCGACATTTAGATGTCAAGCAGAAGAAGAGAAACCAAAGAAGCCAAAAAGGTAGGAGCAAATCCAGAAGAATGTGGTATCATAAAAGCCAACAGCAGAGAGTATTTCCAGAATGAGGGAGTGGTCAGCTGCTTTAACAGTGCTGAGAAATCACGTCGTGCACAAACCACACGCGGCTTGACAACACAGAGTTCAGTCACTGTGATTTTGACCTGAGCAGTTCCCAATGGAATGGGCAGAGGGGAAAACGGAGGATGCGGAAATGGAGCTATTACCACAGAAAATGTTTTAAAGACTTTAAAGTTTTGCTGATACAGGGAGCACAGGTATGGAAATGGATTTGGATCAAGGGAAGGTTTATTTTTTAAGTTAAATAATACGATCTCAATCCATCCTGCAAATCACATATTATGTTCCTTTAACATAGTGAACCTTTTGTAACCTATCCAGTGTACTGGAGCTCACCCTTCCCTGCACACCTATTGATTCCTAATTTGTTGAGTGGGAATCCTTCCCTAAACATGAAAAAAATGACAGACATGCATATTGTGGTGCTAATATTAATCTGTCAATTTAAATACATATTAACAACAAATTATTAGAATAAATTCAACAATGTTTATGCTATGTGCCAGGAAGTTTCTTAAAAGTTTCAGTCTCAGGACTCCTTTATACTCTTAAAAGTTATGGAGAACCACAAAGAGCTTTTATTTATGTATACTATTATCTATCAATGTTTAATATATTAGAAATTAAAACTAAGAAAAATTTTATTATTTGTTACCCAATTAATTAATTTATAAGTTTATTAAAAATCAATAATAAACCCATTATATGTTAACTATATTAACATATTCTTATGAAAAATATTTTCCAAAATAATTGAGAAGTGTGTACTTTAACATTGATTAGGAGTTATGCAAATATGTGAAATATTAACACATCTCATTATACATTATCAAAAAACCCACATTCTGTTAGTTAATATCAGTATTCGGCTCATTAGGAAAGTCTTTATTAGGAAATTGTCAAGCTCACAGTCATAGATATAAATTCTCCAAAACTCTAAATTCACTTGCAAGCTTGAATTTCTCATCATCAACAAATATTTTCAGTTGTTTTCCAGGCTCACTTCATTGTCTTTTGAGAAAATATCTGCCAAATACCTCAATGCCCTGAAACTGAAACCACAGTTTGCCTCGCCGTTGTTACTTCAAGTAAATATGATGTTCCATAGCAACTCAAACAGGCACACAGATTCTTTCCCTGGTGACAACTGTAATACTTAAATATGCAGAAGTACTTAGGTCTACTTCCCATTTTACCACACAGGACATCAAAAAGACTTGTGCAAGAGTCAGTATTTAACAAAATTAATAATTTTTATAGCATTTTCAAGAACATTCTTAAGTGAAACTGACATCCTCCTACCTCCCCCCACCACCATCATGAGTGGGTGACAGTGAAGTATACAGTGACCACTCGTACAGCCTGGTGCTATGCCTTTATTCACACTAAAGTATCGACAGTTTTACACACCATTGCTTTTGCTCCATCAGTGCAAATGTCAACAGAGAAAACAAGCAAATAAGGTTTTTTTTTCACCATAAAAATAGTTTTGACCTTTCAAGTCTTTGAAAGGATTTCACAAAACTCCAAATGTCTGCAAACAACACTTTAGGAACTGCTGTTTTAGGCATATAGAATATATTACTAAACAAAATGGTCAAAATCCCTTGCTTATGTTCTATTGGAAGGAGACATATAATATGCAATAAACAATCCATAAACATAGTTGGTATATTAGATGGAAGGTGCTAAAACTGAGCAATAAATTTACCATAATAATAAAAAGGACTCTATACACATTTGAAAACCCATATAATACCTTGCAATAATTCCATGCTCTCCAAGATCCAGGGCTCAAAATTCATCACCAAAAATCTATACCACTGAATTCTGTTATTTAATTACACTTGACTTTCTCTTATTTACATCCATGGAATCACTTCTCAGACCAGCCAAAGCTGCCTGTTCCCTTTTCCTTCCTCATATGTCTTTCCTTCGCTCTATTACTGTCTGCACCCACTCTGTGCGTAAGACCAACAGTGGGATGGGCACTATAAGCTTCCTCTACAATTCCCAGTCACCTCCAAAAATAAGGAAGCAAGTATTCTTCCCTTTTATTTTTCCTGCCAAGCACTTGGGACTCATTTGACTAGGGAACTAAGAAAAATTAGAAACACAGGGAAATTACCAACCATAGATATTTTTATCTGACAATGATGATCCTGGTCTAGAGTTTCAGACTCCCTTTATTGACTTCTAGCCCATCCCTTCCTCCCTCCCTCTTTCTTAGTCAGACCTGTTTCCCACTCTGGGCCACTGCCCAACCACACAGCCTTCCTGCTCCTCCCCAAACATGCAGTGCTCACTTCCACCTTAGCACCTTTTCACCACCTGCTTCCTCTGCCTGGAATGCTCTTTTCTGGCTGTCTCCTGCTGGCACTCAGTTCTCAGCATATTTGCCACCTCCTGAGAGGTTGCTGATGACCATCCAGCATGGCACGTGCCTTCTCCAACCCCTATCAGTCCTCAGTATCACATGACTCTGCTTGTTTACCCCACAGCACTGCCCACTCCTCCATGTCCCAGGTTATGTATTGGTCTGTTTACTAGTCTCCCACGTTGGGACAGGAGCTCCATGGAGACAGAGCCTGTCTCTTGTGCACTGGGTATCCTCATTACCTTAGCACTGCCTCGCACTTAGTGAGCTCTCAACAAACTTCGGTGGAATGAGTGGAGAATTTTTTCTTACCTAGGTTTTTGTGTCTAAACACCACCAGACTGTGTAGTATTAATTTCCCTAGTATATTATCTTCCCAAATTTTCCCAAATAGTGTATTATCTTCCCAAATATCTTCCCCCAAATCCAAATAGTCAGCAATTTGTATTATAAGGATATCATATAACCTTTCTCTTTTCTACCACCATATACCAGCATTTCTCAACATTGACACTACTGACATTGGGGACCAGATCAATCCTGGCTGTGGGGACCTGTCCTGTACATTCCGGAGATTTAACAGTTCCACCTACTGGATGCCAGCAGCAACCACTACCCCTAGTAGTGACAACCTAAAAACGTCTCAGTACATTGCTACATGTCCAACCCCACACCCACAGTTGAGCACCTCTAGCATATAAGTCCCAAAATACCTATAGCCATGCCAATTAAATTCATGAATGTGAGATGAAAGGCTTTTAAATTATTCTCTGGGCTACATTATAAAAATGATTGATTTTCCATGTCTAACTGAGCTTTTGCTCAGGCCCTTATCTCTCTCTATATAGTCTCCTTGTTCCAATAAATGAGTTAGATTATGAATAAAAAGTCAAACACATTTTATGAAAATTATAACTCGGGAGAATTTACGTTTAAATGTACATGTTGTTACAATGAACAACAATTACAAAATACTGTTAGCTTGCATGTCCACTCGCCACGAGATTGTAAGCTCCTTCAGAATATGGGCAGCAGCTTTTCATCTCTGGAACAGTTATTAGTTTGTCCCTAAATGGCCATGACAACATTCTGTCCATATTAAATTCCAAAAACTTAAATAACAGTAAATCATTTGTCATGGGCATCTATGACTCTGCAAACCACTGAGAAATATATACCACCCCTGGATTACTCAGTTGCCTGAAGGGATCACAGTGACACCCAAACAGTACATCCAAGTCCCCTTTGATTGTTGATGTTTTCTTATTATTCAGAGCCACAGGGATTTGGTGTGTCTGCATTATTAAGAGCCTTTTAGCATCTGATCAACTCCCCACCAAAATATGTTTTATTCTTTTTCAGAACAAATATTAAAGAGAACATCACCATCAGCGGAGAGCCTCGGTGAAGATGATTTTTCATCAGACCACCCAGAATTTTTAAACTCTTCAATGAAACTTTTCCAAGGATTCGATGATAATTAAAACATTATTTAGTGTCTTCTCAGAAGCCTGACAGAACTGTGTTCTTCAGTCTTCAATAGAAAGAATTCATCTTTGTCAGCATGTGGCCAGTGCACTAACTGAAAGGCACAAGATTGTAAAGATGTCTAATAGTTAGGTGGCTGGAAAGTCAATAGTGAAACTGGACAGAAGGTGAAAGAGAACTCAGAACCCTCCTCAATGGAATTAAAGTCATAAAATTATTAACAGTAAAAGTGAAAATTCAGAAGTTTGACATGATTACAACGAAATACTACAATAAGAGCACACTTTTCTGAAGTTGTCTTTTGTTAATTTTTTTGGTTTTGTTGTTATTTGTTAACTTTCTGTTTAACATTTTTTAATGTGTTTTGCAATTTCAATTCCCACCAAATTCATCTCACAGCTCAGACTCTAAGAATAAGGATACTGTAGCTGACTTTCTTGGGTAATTTCCATTGGCCTAAGGCAATGAGTTTATCTAAAGCAGAGGTCAGAAGCACTGGAGGTATTTTTAGCATAGCACAGTGTGGTTAAAACATTGATTAACTTGCTACCATTTAAAGAAATGACAGCATTCACATAAAAGTCAATATTTGTAGTTTCTCTTCAAACACTAGGGGGGAAAAGAAATCAACACAGGGCCCACATTTCTGAACGGTACCAATAGGCTGAAGCAAAGAGAGCCAGGTTTCCTTAGTTTGCTACAGTCACCACTGTTCCCTATTATCCCTACAAAGCTACATGCTAATTACTCATTCTCACACTAATATTATCCTCTTTAACACAGAGTACATTTTATTCATTTTTGCTACGTAGATATCTCTGTAGCCATTCCAATTTCCAGCCACAACCTTGAGGTTTTGCCTAGGCCCTTTTAGCTCTTAACAAATTTTTCATACTGATCATCCAGAAGACTAAGTTTCAAAATGGTATTTGATCTTAATGTGTTTAAGTGAAAAAGTACTCCCAAGATGGAAGAGAGGAAAAAAAAAATATTAAAGAAACTAAGAAAAATGGTGCCCATTTACTAAAATTCTAGTTTCCCAAGGAATTCAAAATTAAGTTAGATGTTAATTCTTGGAAGACAACTCTGGAAGCCATGTATTCAACTAGTTTTCTCAAACACTGAAAGGACTATATAGCCTTTATTTTAAACTATTAAATATTTCTTTTAATGAAGTGACTTTTGACAATAAACTCTTCTTGGCTTATATATTCCAAGTATCATTTGATACATGATGATCTTATGTTCCTTGTATTGTTTAGGATGATTTATGTCTCTTTCCGGAATGGTCAGGGATATACCAAACTCTAGGGAGAACTGAACTAAATAAAGTAAGATTAAGAAGTGCCCAATGCTAGTCGACTGATGTGAAATCTATCAAAATTAAGCTCCTCCCACCCTCCCAACACACCTAGAAACAGCTACCCACAAACTTATTCAGACACAGGATGTCTCCTAGGGGTGAAGTTCAGCCATGTGATAAGCATGCAAGAAGCCCAAGGCTCAAAGCATCAGCTTTCTTGCTCATTAATTGGGGTAATAATAATAATAACAGCTCTCTCACAGAGCAGGAAGAGAATTACATATTACAGGGAGGTAATTTTTGTTGGCACTTTGAACAGTGCTAGTGCATAATTAGGATCAAATAAATGTTATCTGATATTTCTGCTGTTACTGCTACATCCACAGACATTATTCTATTATCTCTACTGTGATTATAATTATTGTTAACACTAAATAAAAATACAAGAAAGAATAAATTCTGTTTCATGTACTCACAACTGTAAACTTACTTTTGTCCCACCTATATATACATCTATACATATACATATACATATATGTACATATATACATATATATGTACATATATTTACACACACACACACACACACATACACACACACTAGTGGCCTGATGCACGAATGAAGATTCGTGCAAGAATGCGCCTTCATTCTCCAGGCTGCCGGCACCACCTTCACTCTGGCCAGAGCAGCCTTTCCGCTACGGCCCAGAGCCGCCTTCCCACACTGCCCAGAGGCCCAGAGTGGCTTGGGTGGTGCAGAACGCCTGTGTCATCGCCATGGCGACAACGCAAATGTTCCACCCTGTGCTCGGAGCCTGCGTACACAAATCAACCCACCATCTTTGTTGGGTTAATTTGCATACTCACTCCTGATTGGCTGGTGGGTGTCGCAAAGGTACAGTCAATTTGCATCTTTCTCTTTTATTAGTGTAGATTCCACATTGTACTAGATCTTTTCTGCACAGGATTCCAGGCTAGTCCTCAAATGTGGCAAATGTCAATCTCTCTATTCATATTTTCTACACATTCCAGAAATGTGAAAATTTACAAATAGCAGAAGGTAGAAAAAATTAATTCAGGATCAAACTATAAAGTGCTAATAAAGACTAATATCTCCATAATCCTTAAGAAGATGTGGAAAACAAGGTATTAAAAAACCTGAACAATGTATGTGGAGTATGGCCAGACTACGGCTTTGATTTCAAGGAGCTGCAACAAGATCTAAGTATGGACAAGAATCGCACAGGCTAATCTGAGAACATTTCTATAGAAAAGTCAGGTGC
This sequence comes from Eptesicus fuscus, assembly GCF_027574615.1. Taxonomy (NCBI): domain Eukaryota; kingdom Metazoa; phylum Chordata; class Mammalia; order Chiroptera; family Vespertilionidae; genus Eptesicus; species Eptesicus fuscus. Next base: position 37,341,978 of record NC_072491.1, on the reverse strand, counting down.
AGAAAAGAAGACTAATATTCTTGAAGTTGCCTTAGTTCTTCTGGATGCTATCAACTCTTTATAGCAGCAACAGAACCATTAAACAAATGTCATGTATTAGTTAGGTGACAAAACATAAATTACAATCAATTCCTTATATATGACATCATATTTGTAAAAGAGCTTGGTGTTAGATGAAAATAATAAACTTTCAATTAAGTTCAGAATTACAACAAAAGTATTTCAAATATTCCACGATTTCTGGTGACATTTCAGATAAAAATACGTTTCATGGTGTCAGTTAGTGACCAATACAGGATGAAACGGATTTCTAAAAGGCAGTTCATGAGCTTATGTGAACATACTTGGGCACTTTTCCTTAATAAGATGTCTGGTAAATTGCTGTATTTTTAATGTTACACAAATATTTATACAGAGATGCCAGCAGGCTATTGTGTCTCCAATATAATACTTCACATTGTGCTGCTCAGGAATTTACATTGATATCAGATAACTTAAAAAACACAGCACAATGAAAGAGAAGGTTGAGCGGGAAGTACAAAGCACATAATATAGATAATATTCTCAAGCACAAATTTTTCTCTGGCACAGGAAACTGGTCATTTCCCGAATTCAACATGCAGAACACCATTCCTGTTTAAGTCGTTATTCGAGAAAAAGGAAATGTAAGCAGTGGGGGAGGAAAAGTGTTTGAAGCTGGAAAACAACCTAGAGAAAGGAACTGAGGATTCCAGCTTAAAGGTTCTCTGCCCAGCACCCACTACCCCCTTTTTTTCTCACACATTTTCCTCACTGTGCAACCCCATGAGATATAGAAAAGCAGATTTCAGCCCTAACTGGTTTGGCTCAGTGGATAGAGCATCGGCCTGCGGACTCAAGGGTCCCAGGTTCGATTCCGGTCAAGGGCATGTACCTTGGTTGCGGGCACATCCCCATTAGGGGGTGTGTAGGAGGTAGCTGATTGATGTTTCTCTCTCATCAATGTTTCTGACTGTCTTTCCCTCTCCCTTCCTCTCTGTAAAAAATCAATAAAATATATTTAAAATAAAAAAAGGAAAGATTTCAAATTCGCTTCAAAACACATACTTGTTTCAACTAATATAAGTAACTTTTTATTACAAAATTTATATATCTACTTCACCTTTTCTTTAAAACCTGACTCCTGAAATTGTCTACTCTTATCCTTAAAACACAACTTTTCTATCAACATCCTATTGCCCTTCTGACTCACCATATCCCCATCTCCCCTTTTGTCATGCCCAAATATTCAATATACCATCCAATCCTTAGCCTGTAGTTTGGTTTCCTTTCCTTCTTCATTTTATTTGGACTCTATTCCGACAAGGAATTAATGTGTACTAATGAAAACCATTAGTGTTGGGCTGATCTAGACAAATAGATTAATGGAACAGACGAGAGTCCAGAAAACATCCTGAGTAGAGGGGGATTTAGTATTACAAACAGGTGGTGCTTCAAATAAGCGAGGAAAGAATGCACAGGTGTTGAGGCAATAGGCAGCCGAGTTTATAGACTTTGCCAAAATATAAAAGGAGACAAAAATGTGAAGTGATTAAGAGCTTGAACTCTGGAGATGTTCCACCTGGGTTCAAATCTCCCAACTCTGCCAATTACTAGACATGTGACATCTCACAAGTTACTAATTCTCTGAGGCAGTCTCCAAAGATGTGCAGACTTGCTCTAAAGATTAAATAAATTAATATATATGTAAAGCACCTGGCATATCAAAGACTAATATATAGCTGTTTGCTATTATTACAATTTTTTTCTATTTCATTTGACATCACCAAATGTACTTGGCATATGCTATTTTCATTTAATAGCTGCACACTTCATCTCTGAAGGAAGACCTTCCAGCAGAATCATTCTTTTTTTACAATATTCGCAAAGCAAGTTGCATTAATGCATTACTAAGAGGAATATGTAAAATATTTTTAAACTGTTTTTAAGCCATTCATAATTTTTAATATATTTTTATTGATTTCAGAGAGGAAGGGGGAGGGAGAGAAAGAGAGAAACATCAATGATGAGAGAGAATCATTGATTAGCTGCCTTCTGCACGCCCCCTACTGGGAATCAAACCCACAGCCTGGGCATGTGCCCTGACCAGGAATCGAACCATGACCTCCTGGTTCATGGGTTGACAATGCTCAACCACTAAGCCACACCAGCTGGGCCATTCATAATTTTTATTCATAATGTTCTTTGTAAAAATTATATATCAACAATCTGCAAGAAGGCAAATATCTGAAAGCATTTGCATATACCATCAAGAAATATGAGAAAAAATAAACTCAATTGCAAATCTGGGGAAACAAATTATTATTGACAATACTATTACATTTTAAAAAGTGAGAAAATAAAATATTAAATATCATAAATATTTCTATATAACTTCATAAATCAAATAGGAGCCAGAAAAATCCTATTAATGAGTTCATTGCTATGGATATTGGCTTGCAGGTCTGTCAACAGTTAAATATTCATGAGGCAAGCTGGATGCAGATAAACAAGAAAACTTACCTTTCAGGAAAAAAAGCTATGATAACTAAAATATATTTCATGCACTTTTCCTGACCTGAATTATGTGAAATAACAAACAAGGAAAAGCTAATGTGTATTCAAACTTTATGAGCTTTGTTATATAATCACAGAGATGCAATTGATTTTCTCAACTACTGAAAAATGACAAATATCCCCTAATATGAATAGTTCTTCATATCAAAGGACCTGCATCATCCCAGGTCCCCACGAAGCAGCCTTTTGGGGAGTAAGTGAAATTATATCCCTGGGCTGAGAATGGATAACCAACATGGTTTAGGGCGATTGTTTGTAAGGCGTGGAGCTTAAAAATGCTAATAATATAAAGGATAAACTGAATGGTAAACCAAAAGCTAATCAGAACTAGGCCAGATGTATGGGGGTGAGGAGGTCTGGAAGCCCTAAGCACCTCAGCAAGTAGACTTCAGGTAGCAGTGACAGTCAGTATTCAGGAAGACGGAAGCATATGGTGCAGTGTCACAGAGCTGAAAGTGACCCCAATTAATGCTACTTGAGGGGGGATGAGGAAAAGAGGGTGTGTGAAGAGAGAGAGTGTAGCATGCAACAGAATAATTGCCATTGTCATGGCCTATTATCAAATGCAGTGAAATTTAGGTTCAGGCTCCAGACCTGATAAAGAACAAGAATAAAAATCAGAAATGAAATAGAATCCCAATTGTATAGTGTGAATGCACATTGTGGAGGCAGATTATCATTAGCCTGAAGCCTGGTGGGGAATTTGGTGTCCCTGCTCATCCCAGGAAGCTCAATTCCAGACAGCAAAACTAATTCCAGACCCTGCCTCCCAGGTTGGCCAGGGATCCTCTTTCCCCTCCAGCTTGGTCAGGACTGCCTCTGGGACACTGGGGAGGCTGCGGACACAGAGCTCAGAGGACCAAGCAAACGATGAGTGAGCTGCCTCCCTCTTGACAACTGTAAAACTGTACATTCTGATCAAAGAATAATGGTAGAACTGGATTTCAAAATGTGGCATTCAACGTTGTATCCTGAATCTTTTGGGAGTGGGCATCCCATTGGGAAACTAATGCCTAAGTCCTGAAGTATCTGCACGATTTTACTTCTTGTTACCAAATGTAAAGAACAAAATCCTTGTAGTCATTGTGATGGTCAATGAGATGATGAGATAGTCATTGTACATATATGAGATAGTCACTCCAGGCCAGGTTCTGTTGTAGGTGCTAGACAGATAGTGATAAAAAGGCCAGTTCCCAGCCCTGAATTAGGGAAGCCATAAAAAATAATATTAGTAAATAGTGCCAACAATTGCTTTCTCATTATGTGCTATTTCATTAAATTAAGAATAAATTCGACCTGGCCATACTTACTTTATAGTTTGTTTGTTTTTTATTCTAAAGTGATATCAATAAAGACATCCCAGAGTCAAAAGTTCACACTTGAGGGAATGAGGGTTCAGAAATGAGAAGTATTATACATATATTTTATATAGGGATTGCTAACGCTTAAGAAAAATATTAAATGTTATTTTAATCAAGAAATGACTTGCATAATCTAAACTTAGTAGAATGTTTCATAATAAATTGACACTGTCCTTTTATCAGTGGCAGGAAATATAAATAACTTTGAATTTTCAATAGAGTCCAAATCAGTGAGGACAAACATTGCTGGTTTGATGTCCATTCACTAAATAGTAAATGAAAGCAGGTATGAAAGAATGGATGTGAAATAACTACTCATTGCCAGCTGGCCAGAAAAAGCAAGAAAGACAACTACAGAATAATTACAGTTTCTTTTCAAACTTTCTATTTTTATTATAGTCATAGGAAAAATGATAAAGTGTTCATTGTTTCACCAGCTTTATAGAAATTATCTCAATTAATGCTTCAGTAATCCTGTAAAGTTGGGTGTCATCTTAGCTCCATTAGAGAAACTGAGCCTAGAAGAAGTAAGTACAATAAGTTCTCACTGTCATCCAGAGGTTCTTGCAAACATAGGGATGATGAGGGCACATACCTAGGTTGCAGGTTCGATCGCCAATTGGGAAGCTATGGGAGGCAACCGATCGAGTTTCTCTCTCACGTACATGTCTCTCTCTCCCTCTCTCTCTTTCTTCCATCCTCTCACTCTAAAATCAATAAAAACGTATCCTCTGCTGAGGATTTAAAAAGAAAATCTGAGCTAGACACACATTTAAGTAAGATTTATAAAAACAAGTTAAGATAATTTTCCAACTTATTCCAGTTCAGGGTCATGGGTGGCTGAAGCCTGTCCTGGCAGCTCAGTACAGGACCCACCCTGTACAGGACACTCTTCCATCCCAGGGCCACTCACACCTACCCACACTCACTGAGACTGGGGCAATCAATTGACCTCACATGAACATCTTTGGGATATGGGAGGAACCCACTCAGAAGTGGGGAGAAGGTGCAAACCCCACAGAGACAGTGGCCCTGGAATCAGGGATTTTTTTCTCGTCAATGTTATAAAAAAATTGAGGCCCGGTGCATGAAATTCGTGCATGGAAACGGTCCCTCAGCCTGACCTGTGATCAGGGCCATCTTCCCAGGCTGCAGCAGCTGGCCCCACCCCCGATCAGGGAAGGGGGGGCCTGCTGGAGGGCTGGACCAGCAGAGGCGAGGGGCCACGGGTCGTTCTGGTCGTACTGGTCATTCTGGTCGTGCCATTTCAGTCACTGGATTTTTATTATATAGGATGACGTTAAACAAAACAACATTACTGGAGGACCTGCTGTAACTTCTCCAAGGTCAAACAGCCAGAAAATGAAGTAGCCTGGATTCATTCCCTGCTGGGCTCTGCACCGGCACTCTAACCAGTGATTGGATGATTACACCCACACTTCCTCGCAGGTAAGTTAGAATGTCAGACCAGGAGACCTCATGTAGAGGTGAAATAAAACCCAGTTACACTCAGTTTCTAAATTTAATTTCCAAAGTTCCTCTTCCTGCCTAGGAAAGGATGTCACTGCTTTCGGATCTTCTAGCCGAGAAATTAGATAAGTCTCTTCAAATTAAGGCTACTGGACTTTGATTGTACTGACTTTTTTCCTAACTAAATAACAATCACAGAAGTTGAGTAACCTTATATTTCTGTAACAGAATATTGCTTATAGAAGAAAATTCTCCAGAAACGCTTTCTTCTTATCATAATTACAGCATGTAAGTTAAGAAGACCATATTCAAAAACAATACAATCAAGTGCCTACTCTCAGTTCACAAGTTCCAGCTGACACCAGGGGCAGGCAAGGTCTTCCTGGTTCCATACTGCTCACTAGTCTGACTTAGCAAAAATGGCCCCATCAAAATGATCTTTTGCCATCTGCGGAATTTAGATACTCAAAGGGTTTTAATCAGAAATTAATGTATTAAACGGGACTTATCAGGGTTTAGAGTATAGTTAGGATTAATCCCAAACCTTTATATAGTCTTCAGACATCTTTTGAGAAAAAAAAAAGTAATAATGAATTAAAAGTAGCATAAAAATCTCCACTGAAGCTAACCTATAATAATAACAATTATACTAATCTCTCATTCTCCAGAGAGCTAATTGTTCTCTGCACAATGTTAAAAACGTGAGTTCCTTAACCAGCATATTTTTCCTAAAATATCATCGATCCCAAGTTCCTAACTCAAAAATTCATACAACTAGATTTAACCAGCTATCCAAGTATAATATATGCCACTTTCATCAAACTAATGTTTCAACAAAACGTTTTCCACCATGTGATTAGCATTATGATTTTAAATGCATTGGTGACATATTCCAAATCTCTTAAGATTAGGAAGTACCACACACAATTTAAATGGAATGGATTTGGATGAGGTAAAGACTTATTTACGAATATTCTCAATAAGTTCACATATCACGAACATATTACCAATAAGCTCACATATTCCAATAAGTTCATATATTGCAAACAGTACACTGAAAGCTTCTACTAGGACAAAGAGCCACCGGGACAACTATATAAAGAAAATTAGTCTCTTCTCCATGCATCTTAAGTGATTACACAGAACTTCTGTGTTTCGGTTGGGATATAGAAAGTTGCCATACACCATTGTTTCCACTCTGACAAGCAGAACAAGATGGATAAGTAACAAAAATCATGATTTTTCAGGGAGCTAATGATGCAAAAAAAAATCTAAATGAAATATATTTCAGATAGTGGTGAGCCCTTCATAAATGAGAAATGACCAGGCATTCTGCTTGCCTACCTGGAGGAGCTGTAGAAGGAATACGAATCAGAGAAACTAGCTCAACTTTTAAAGAACTTTTAAAGATTACATCTGAAATTAGAATCCCAATAAGCCCCAGCAACAAGCCAAGTTCACACGCACCAGCCAACTCTTTCCCACAAGCTTTCACCAAGTGCTGAAGTGTGCTGAAGGGCAGTATGCTAAGCATTAGAGACAAAGGCAAGAAAGCTGAGAAAGATCCCCAGTGGGGCACCCCGGGCCTTCCCAGTGCAAGGCAAGGACCCACTGAAAGCTGAGGACCAGAGAGAAGACCTGGGATTAATCACCCCGCAGGCCTCATGCAGCGCAGGCTATAGCACCTGTCTCCATGATGGGCGCAGGGTAGCAAGATGGAAAGGGAACTCCTGAGTACAAAAAGCCAGGTGCGGTAATGAGGCACTCTATTAGAAAATTAAAAGAGAAACCTGCACCTTAGAAATTGCTTTAGAAACACTCAGTCCCAAATGTGTTTTTAAAAGGATCAGCATCTGATCAGAGTTTAAGCAATGTTCCATAAAATTATAAAACACTCTATTTCTCCAAGTTCTTAAATGTTTCCCAGCCTAAACGCCTGCTGAATAAATAAATACTAAGGAAGGTTATCTTACTTGTTTTTATAATGTATGTCTAGCTCACATTGATATGACTGTTAACTATTAGAAGTGTTTGGGTCTTTATTTAGAAGTTGTGTGTTGTTCTTGTGACCAAAAATATGCCATAGGAACTTAACTCTTGTTTCTCTGTTAGCCTCTGGTCAAATTGGTTTTGTTATACATGGTTTCCCTTACATTTTCAAGAACCTGTGGATGATGGGGAGGACTTACTATACTTGCTTCTTCTGGGCTCAGTTACTCTATTGCTGATATGGAGCTAAGATGACACTCAACTTTACAGGGTTACTGAAGCATTCATTGGGATATTTTCTATAGCTAGTGAAAACTTTATCACTTTTACTATGACTGTAATAGAAATAATAAGTTTAAACAGAAACTATTATTCTGCAGTTGTCTTTCTTGCTTTTCCCAGCCATCTGACAACGAGTCACATTATTTCACGTCCATTCATTCATCTCTGCTTTCATTTGTGAAACATACTAGTAAAAATAAAAAATTAAAATCAATAATAAAAGGGTTTATAAGAAAATGTTTGAATTGTACTAATCATAGAAAAAGTAATTATTAAAAGCCATATAGATTCTATTCCAGGGTTTAATAATAACTAAAACATATCTTCATTATCCATGAAACACTTATTAAGTACCACTATGTATGGAGGGCAGTTGATATACAGAATGCACCATCTTTGCAGATTAGTCTAAAAGAAATAGGAGAAAAGTATGATGGGGAGAAATGAGAAAAAAAATGTAATAAAGGATAAAAGGAAACAATTCTTTGACTCAAAATGATTATAGTTTAGTTTTAGGCTAAAATTATATACATATAAAATTATATTAAAACTTTATAGAACTTCTTAGCATAAAATGTTATCTAAGATTAACCCCTGTCTCCTCTCCAGGCATAATTCCAGCTTTTAATATCCCCCTGGATATTACACTACCTGGCACATAACAGAGGCTCAATAAATATGTGTGAACTTACTCCCTGGACTTCATGGTGAAGTAATTCCCTGAAAATTTAGTCAGCAGAGCTAGTGACTGAGAAAATTCTTGAAGACTAGAATGAAATCTGTTCCTCTGAGTCTCTCTCTGAATCTAGCCCAGGACTCTGCACATAATAATATATGCTTAACAAAGGCATGTTAAACTCATTGGGTGTGAATATTTCTTTCCTTCAGTGTACTTTTTTGAATTCAAATTTTCCAACAATTGTTGAATATCCGATTATCCTATCTAATAAAAGAGTAATATGCAAACTGACCATCACTTCAACACACAAGATGGCTGCCCCCATGTGGTCAAAGATGGCTGCCCCCATGTGGACACAAGATGGCCGCCACAAGATAGCCAGCAGGGGAGGGCAGTTGGGAGAGACCAGGCCTGCAAGCGAGGGCAGTTGGGGGCGATCAAGCCTGCAGGGGAGGGAAGTTAGGGGTGACCAGGCCGGCAGAGGAGGGAAGTTGGGGGCTACCGGGCCTGCAGGGAAGGGCAGTTTAGGAGACCCAGGCCTGCAGGGGAGGGCAGTTAGGGGTGACCAGGCCTGCAGGGGAGGGCAGTTAGGGGCAAACAGGCTAGCAGGGGAGCAGTTAGGCATCAATCAGGCTGGCAGGAGAGTGATTAGGGGGTGATCAGGCTGGCAGGCAGAAGTGGTTAGGGGCAATCAGGAAGGCAGGCTGGTGAGCAGTTGGGAGCCAGCAGTCCTGGATTGTGAGAGGGATGTCCGACTGCCCGTTTAGGCCCGATCCTGGGCAGTCGGACATCCCGCAAGGGGTTCCAGATTGGAGAGGGTGCAGGCTGGGCTGAGGGACACCCCGCCCCCCCGTGCACGAATTTCATGCACCAGGCCTCTAGTGTGAAATAACTTACAATAATCTTTATTATCTTCTTCAAGGAGGATATTTCATTCAAGAGTTAAGAAAACCAATCAGTTGACATCAAAAGTAATCAATGAAAGAAGCCCTTCCCTTCTTTACCACAAAACTTAAAACAATACATTCAGTAATAATATTTAGGCAACTCCAGCAACTGAATTTTTACTGTAGTGTCTATGCCATGTGAAATATCTGTCAAAGGCAAACAATATGATTTCTGTGATGGGCTAATTCAGGTTCTCACCTGTCTATTATGAGTGGTGATCTCAGCCGGCAAACCTACTAATGACAAGCAGGCATATTACTGAGACAGTAAGCACAATCTATGGCCTTGGAACACAAGAAAATGTGGTCTGGCTTGCAACAGATGCTATACTTTTACCAATGGAATCACCCAGGGCCAGATGACAGTAGATAAGCAATAAGCAGTTTAAAGTTATATATAGTTGCTATACATCATTCCTAGAGAACTTAATTTATCTTTTTTAATATTATCTCTCAGCCATTTATCTTCCTAAAGTCATTCTATGACCCCAATCACTTCTCCCTTAAATCACCAGTGTTATTAATGATGACACCTGCACATACCTGTCCATATAAATTCAATCCAGCCTACAGGACCTACACATGAAAGCCCACTTTCTCCACGAACACTTCCTCAAATCTTTTGGCCCATGTATTTTTTTCTTAATAGATTGCCAATAGACTTTATTGGATAAAATGCTTATTTGACATTTAATTTTATATTTGAGCATGCCCCTGGTGATTGGCACTGTATAAGGTATTCAAGTAGGTACTGAAGTGAAGTAATATTCTAAAATTTCAAAAAGTAGTTGTAAGCCATACTATTCTAAGAAACTAGAATTATACACAAATTTCATCCTCAATCATCATACGACTCCAAATGGATGCTATTATCTAGAAAGGGGACACAGTCTACCAGTAATAAAGTATGATTCATGATCAGAAAAAATAGCCAAAGCAAGACATTAATTTGAGAAGTTATCAGTACTTAAAAGAAACAATTCTTAGAGGAACATCAATCTATAAATACTGACAAATCTACAACCATTTTTAATAATTGTTTCCTACCATTATAAAATCAAAACATTTTGAAATATGTTTACCAACGTAAGCCAAAGATAGGTTCGAGTGGTTCAAGTTTAGAAATAAATAATTAACAATCTTCAAATATTATTTTTTAAAGTACACATTGAAATTTGTTCATAATCTTAAAATTTACATTTGAAATGTGTTCAACGGACATTTTTCCTTAAAAAGATAACTAATTACATTGCCCGTGTTTTTCTAAGGTACCAGTTATTAACCCCATACCCTCTTTAAAAAACTCAGTTTGGTTCCTATAACAAGAAGACAAAGTTCCTATTATGTTCAGATGAATAACCCAAACTAATGAAATCTGAACTGTTGCTATAGAAGCTATGGAAAATAAGCTTTCAACTGCTTCTAAATCAAAGTGCTGATATTTAGATCCTATGGTTGTACTGCCATTAATAATGATGTTTCTTGCAAAATATTGCCCTCTTTTAAGAATGCCTACACCATTATATGCTATATTAGAAAATTAAAAGAGAAACCTGTCTTAAAAATTGTTTATAAAACAGTCTCAAATGTGTTTCTAAAAGAATCAATAGATCATAGTTTAAGCGATATTTCATAAAATTATAAAAACGCTCCATTTCTCCAAGTTCTTAAACGCTTCTCAGCCTAAATGCTTGTTGAATAAATAAATACTAAGGAAATGTTAATCACACTTCTCAGCTGAGACTAATGCACAAGCACCAAAATTAGAAATGTATTCATGAGACTAGAGCACAATCAGGATGTTAAGTTTCGGGATGAAGGGGGGTATAGATCTGAACACCTGTGCCTCTGACATTATGACACCCTCGTCCTTTCTGAACCATAGAGACAGCAAGAAAACTGGGCAGATGTCCTTGATTTAACTCAGAAGCTAATGAAGTAAAATGCCATTAACTTAGGCGCAAGCTAGGATGGGGGTCTGGCAGATAAAAGGTACACAGTGGGCAGCACCCCGGGAAACAAGACAGAAGAGTCTCCTCTGTGTGTTTCAGGCAGTCAGGAGTGGCACAGTAGAATGGAAAGAGAAGAGTCGGGAAGGCCTGTGCCTGAGTCATGGGCTCTACCATTATTGGCAGCGGGGCTCCAGGGGGGTAGCGCTCTCTCTCTCTCTCTCTCTCTCTCTCTCTCTGCAAACAATGGTGAGTATGCACTGGAGTGATGAAAGCACTGTGCCAGGCACGCGCCAGGGCTCAGGAGACTTAGGGAGCCATAGGGGGGAGACCATGGGACTGTCAGTGGTGAAATCTGGCTTCAGATCCCAACTGTGCTCCATCATTTCCACGAGCTTCAGTTTCTTCATCGGCGAAGCTGAAATAGTGACATCAGGCTGCCAGGAGAGCATCGGCTGCAGAGGGCACTCACCTCCTCAGCTTACTGTTAATCATAGGGCTCTAAATCCAGTCCTGTTTCCAGACCAGGGTGAAGGAGGAGGAGGGGGCGGGGGGAGGGGGAGGCACGAAAGGGAGGAGATCCGGGCAGCTGCTGAGAAGAAGAGGAGGTTGAGCTTCACAGACAGAGAAGGGCCCCCACAGGCAGGAGGATGCAGGGTAAAGGGTATTTTTATCAAAGGGAACCATGTGAGGCCAGACCCAGAGGCAGAAGCCACCAGTCTGTTTGAGGACAGGGGATCAGTCCAGTGCATGTGATGGAAGCGTAGGGAAGGAGGGAGAGGGCGGTGCGGATGGATGGAAATGAGCCTGAAAATGTACCTGCAGAGGAATTATATGCCTTTCAGGGCCAGACTGAGACTTCATTCCGGACACATTCGGTAACTGAAACTTTGCACCCAATGCACACAGCTCTCCCCACGTAGAGAAAACCCCAGCATCCCTGCGAGAGTACAGTGAGTTGGAGAAGGAGAATAAATATTCTCAAGGAGCCCAGAAAGTACAAAGAAAAAGCATTAAGCTTTAAGGTGCAGGCAGTGGCTCTGAGTTGATCCGTTTAGCATCGGCAGCCAAATAAATGCCTCGCTAGCTTAAGTTTTAGGAAGATTTGACAGGCTTCAGTCGTTCTAGAAAGATGGAAATATTAATGATAAAAAGAAAGCAAACATAAACACATCAAAAATGGATTATTTTATTTCTTTAATCATCTTAAGTTTAATTTCAGTAAATTCTAAACTCCACCTCTATTCCTCTGACAAGAGTCAAAAAGTGTCTCTTGGTCACTCAACGCTCCCCACCTTCCTGTCACTCTGGGCCCCAGGTCACAGGCTCTGTGTCCCACAACTTCTTAAGGTCTGTGCAAAATGACAGAGGTACTACAAACCGAAAATCAATGACTTAACCCCAGTGAGAAAAATGCCCCATGAAGTGCTACCGAACGCTCGGAGGCCAGCCCAGCTGTCGTGTCTACACCGCTCTGAAGGCCCAGGCCGTAAGTAGACGGCACTGGCTGAGAGCAGCAACTCTGTCACAAGACTTCTTTGGTTCAAATCCCAGCCCTGCCACTTACTAGCTGGGTGATTCTGGGCAATTGCTTAACCTCTCTATACCTCAACTTCGCATCTCTAAGAAGGAAAGGTTTCTACCTGATGGGGCTAGTGTGAGAACTAAGGGTTTGCACCCACAGTGCACTCAGTGCTGTGCCCTGCACACTGATCGTTTTCATTGGAATAACCTAATTAGCTCCGAAGACATCCTAGAAAAATATGTTAATCTTTCCCCATTTCCCCTGTCTCCAGCCAAAAGAAACATTATGAAAATGAACTTTTCTCTCAATACTCCTTTGCCAACCAACTGAAATTAACCTTGAACTTCCATCTCCCAAGCGACAGCTGGCCTGAGCTCTTTCCACCACCACATGTGTCTTTCTATTCTCAAAGCTTCCTGAAAGCCTCAAGCCGAGCTGTGTACTCAGCTGAAAACCTCACCATCCTGATAACAGAATTAAAGAGACATCACTCTGGATATCTCTGGTGGGTGCAGCTGACTGTCTGTCTGTGTGGATGGAGCAGCTCCACCGCCCACTGGTAAATGGCTGACCCCAGGGCCAGCCATGCCCCAAAGCCCTGCCCTAGTGTCACTCTTAAACCAGCCACTGCAGTCTCCCTATTCCTGTCCCTTCCAAATGTTTTTGGCCATCCAGGGAAGAGTCCCCACCTGCTTCCTTTTCAGCCTCCTACACTCTACAGCCTTCCTGAGGATTGTCTGCCTCCGATTTCAGGATTCAGAGGATATGCTGTGTAACAGGGAGAGCTCTGGTGTTCCAGAGCAAATACCTGTGTTCCCATCCCTGACAATGAGGAAAACGGAGCCCCATCAACGTGCACCTGAATCCGTCACACCGACAACCTGCTCTAACATTGACATTTGGATCCAAAGTGAATACTTTTTCAATTATTTATCAGATTTTTAAAAAGATAACTTAAGTACTATCTATTCCAAATGTGTTGGCATCAACATTAAGTATAATCTAAAGCCTGCACATGTTATAATTAAAACATGCATGGCCAATAGAATCAGCATTTAAAGCGTTATGTCAAAAATTTAGACATAACCATCCTTAAATAGAGAAAAATCAAATTTCCCACGAAGCTACCTCTTTACGAAAAGCATCCCCTTTATTCTCCTCCCTCTAAATTGAAATCTGTTAATTAGCTTGGCAGCAAAGCCGACCAAATGCCGATGAGTGTTCACGGAACTATTGTATTTGGCTTTGCAAACAAGTCATGATTAGGAAATCAACATGGGAAGCATACTTCAGCCATAGAAAAGCATTTTCTCTGCCTAGCAACTGGCAAGAACTTGATGTGTTTTTTCTGCTTCTATGTCATGTTGCTCTGGTCACTGGAACAACGTGGTCGCTACAAAAGGGCGGGGCGGGGGTGGGGGGTGGAATCTGCTTTTAAGCAACAGCACAAATTTAGCCTGAACGCTGCTGTGCGGGGGGACCTGTGCGGCTGGGCTCAGTGCCTGCCACGTATAGGCCAGGGAGAGGACAGGGGGAGGGGCCCCTCCCGCTCCAGTCCTTGGTTCCCCCTTACCCCACACTGCAGCTGGGGACCTTCGGCATTTCCTCTCCCGGGAGGGCTGGGAATTGACTGTTTTTATGAAACGAACATGACCCAGAAAAGCATTCAGCACGATCAGCTCTGCACTTGAAAAGAGTCCTCAGCTGTACTTCCCATCATCAAGTGTTCGAGCTCCTGTTTATCAGAGCGCAGCTTGAACCAGCGGACAGGGAGTCTTCCAGGCGAACAGCAACACGTCTTTGGCACTGACCCCCCACCACGGACGGCTTCCATGTCTACATAGGAAGCCGGAGACATTCATTTCTTATAAACTACCAGAAGTAGTTAAATAAATGAACAACTCGAAGCCGTCATTTTATTTGATCAGGCATATACTAATCAAACTATACACCTATCAGCATGACAGAGTGACAAAGTGCTCTGGATTAGAGTCCAATGTCTTGACATTCAACACTACCACCATCACATTTTGTCATAAAGTGTTTTGCTGTTCAATTCAAAACATACAGTTCCACAATTATTTGTGAATTACTTTGTGGCAGGCACTGGGCTAGCTCCTAAGGAGTCAATGATGAATAAATCATAGCCTTTGTTCTCATGATTTTGTGGTCCAGTAGGGAACACCATTATATATTTTAAAAATTGCATTTAAGTTGCTGGAAGCCAGTTCCAGCATGTCATAATTGTAAGAGTTTCATCGAAAGGTTGATGGAACTTGGGGACTCCACAAGGGCTGAGTCACATATGTTATCACCTGCTGGAATGGCTAAAGGCATTTCCCCAAACCTGAAAAGGATGACTGCTTGCTGCCAGACAGCTCAGGGTATCTTAATCTACATGTTATTGCCTCCTACTGGCCAAACACCTGAACAGCCGAAGGCAATTCCCCATTCTGACAATGCTTCTGTACGAAACCCTACCCTTTGAAGTGTGTAACTCCACCTTGCCTTAGGACAATTTGTGTTAATAAAAAGCAAGGGGTCCTGAGACAAGGAGAATTTGGTTTCTTCAGCCAGGCTCCTCTGCCGCCCCCTGCCCCAAAATGCCTTTCAAAATTATGTTTCGTCTCTGGACTCTTATTTAATTTACGCACAGCCCCTTCTCCAGATTCCTGAACCCTTCTATATGCCAGATCAAGACCTACCAGCATCAAGTGGCATCCAACATCCGGCAAAAGTGTGTTGCATATGAATTTATTTTCAAGGTTCAGAGGTAGAACAGAAGATAGAGTGATCAGGTCTTTCTGAGAATGGAAAGGGTGACATGGAAAGGCTTTACTAAGGTGGTACCTTAGGAGGGTTCTAAAGAATGGATAGAAATTCTTCAAGTTGACAGAGAGGAACACTTGAGACAGAGAAAAGCAAGGTGTGATGACACAAATTCCCAGAGAAGGATAGAGCAGAGTAATACTGATGTGTGCCTTAGTATGTGCCAGGCACTGTGCTAAGCTCTTTACCTGTATTAGCTCGATGTTCACAACAATCTGTGACTTGGGTGCTCATATCATCCCCATCTTACAAATATGAAAGGTGAAGGAGACAGAAATTAAAAACCTCTACTCTGATCACAAAGCTTCGATCTGGACCATGTGGATCTAGAGCCCACGCCCCTAATAACTACTTACAAGGCACACAATAATATGTAATGGATAATCGAAGAGTAAACAAATGAAAAAACTAACTTGTATTTCTGGAACATCAAGTCCAAGGGGTCTGGCAGAAGGGATAAGGCAGGAGAAGGGTGCTGCTGGAAATTCCATAGGGGAATGACCTGGGAAGGCACTAGGCCAGCTCAACTGCACAGAATTCCTGTGGATGATCTAGGTCCGTGGTCGGCAAACTGCGGCTCGCGAGCCACAGGCGGCTCTTTGGCCCCTTGAGTGTGGCTCTTCCACAAAATACCACGGCCTGGGCGAGTCTACTTTGAAGAAGTGGGGTTAGAAGAAGTTTAAGTTTAAAACATTTGGTTCTCAAAAGAAATTTCAATCGTTGTACGGTTGATATTTGGCTCTGTTGACTAATGAGTTTGCCGACCACTGATCTAGGTGAATGAACACAGTCACCTTTCTATACAGAAAGTTTACTTTCTGGAGGGTGGGGCCTTATTTGAGTTAAGAACAGAGGCAGGAACCTCAAATTAGGAAGCTGTTATAATAACTCAGGTATGATAATTTTAGAATACAAACTAAGTGACAGTGAGGATGGAGAGATGACAGATATTGCAAAGCACTTGTACATTCAAGCATCACTGAGTTAACCTGGCTGGACAATGCAGGGGAGACTGCACCCACGTGTCCATGGAGTTGGGTCAGATAAAGGGAGCATTCAATCCTTTTCATGGAAGTCCTTTGGGGTAAGGCAAGAGTGACACACAGTTTGTTTCCTTCACCACTGATTCACAATTGTCAGTATGCGGATATCAAAGATTCATTAAGAAATGTTTGTTTTTGAAGAAAAACACAAACATAAAATTTTCAGAATTCATGTAACTGTTTAAAAAATAAAACACTATGGCCTATATAAAATGTTCTGAAGATGCCTCTCAGGCCCGGCCTGTGTGGCTCAGCAGTTGAGCATCGACCTATGAACCAGGAGGTCATGGTTCAATTCGCAGTCAGGGCACATGCCCGGGTTGTGGGCTAGATCCCCAGTATGGGGCAAGCAGGAGGTAGCCAATCAATTATTCTCTCTCATCATTGATGTTTCTATCTCTCTCTCCCTCTCCCTTCCTCTCTGAAATAATAAAAAATACATTTTTTAAAAGATGCCTTTCAGTATTATTTAAAGGAATCAGGTGAAAAAAAATAAAAATTAAAGCTTAACAATGTGGCTCAATTCAAAATACTTAAGTACAGTATCTGCATATCAGATTTGAGGTATTCCAAGAAACATCACATAGGTGGCAAAGGCCAGGCCAAAACTGAGCTTTATGTCATTTGGAAAGGGTAAGGTAAGTACATAGGTAGCTATTATTTTCGGCAGGAAATAAGCAAATAAAATCATTCTCTGGGGGTTTAATGAAAGACTCCCATTCCATTTTGTAGATCAGAAAAAGTTTATAAAGTAGGAAACATTTTAGATGGGCTTTGAGAGGTTGTAGGTATGAGTAAAAATACAGAGGGAAAATACTGTCAGCTGTTCTTATACATAAAAATGTAAGTTCACTCATGTGATTATCAACTCCCTACCAAATTCCTAAATGGAATGCATATGTGTTTAATGAAAATTCTAATACTTTTCAATATTTCTTTTGCTGTCATATTCGCTTCCATTCTTTGCTAAATAAGGGAAAATTAAAGTACCCTGGTGCAAATAGCGTGAGTTTGGGGCCATAATAAAAATTAAAGTATAATAGCAAACTTTTATTAAGCATCTACTCTGTTCCAGACACATTTGACCCTCACAACACACCTCACAACATCCACACTTTCGGATGATGGAAATGAGACAAGGAGACATTATGTCACTCTCTCAAAGTGACACAACTAGGAAATGTCAGAACTGGACTTAACTTGTTTAACCCCAGTTTTTCACTGGCAAAAGGAAGGGTGAATAAAAAACCCAAGTTTGTTGTGATGATTAATCAGATAGTGCATATAAAGCACCCAGCTGAGAATTGGGCACTAAGAGGCATTCATCTCCTAGTGACTGTGATGATTATTGATTGCATCTCAATTTAGCAACTAAGTCATTTCCCTCCAGACAAACATCAGATAAAACTTCTCAGCACACAGCCCTACCTTACACGCAGGGTTCACTGGCTTTGGGGCTCTTAAATGCATTTAGCCAAGGCCATCTGGTTCCTACACATCTTAAGGATATCAAGTATCATATTTTACACTCTCAGACAAGTGGCACTGACAGTCATTAGGTAAAACTCCCACAATTCACAGCATCCCTGACAGCTTGGCACTCATTTACAGCGAGAACATTCCTAGTCCACAGGGAACTCATTATCTTAGAGGAACTGTACTTATTCCAATGTTGTTTACTTCCCTATTCACAATAGAAACCATTAGAAAGATCATCTCATCTTCAAATTAAATCTACTCCCCGGACTTCATTTAGTGGTTGCTGTCTTCCCCCTGGACAATTCTTGGTTTCAACAACTGTCTGTCTTGTCTCCTTCATTCGACTAGAGGGTTTCTAGCTTCAGTTTCATTATCTGCAGTATTCTTCCCAGACCTTTAACTGGCCTGGTTACCTTCCCCAGCCATTCTCTTCTCTGCAATTATCCTATCTAATAAAGAGGGAATATGCTAATTGACCCTCATGCCATCCCAAAGATGGCAGCACCCACAGCCAATAAGGAGGGAATATGCTAACTGACTGCCCTGCCCTCAAGGATGGCGGTGTCCACAGCCAATAAGGAGGGAATATGTAATTGACTGCCCCACCCTCAAAGATGGAGGCACCCACAGCCACAAGATGGCGGCGTCCAGTCCCCTCAGCCCCACTGGGGCAGCAGGCACACAGCAAGGCCGGGCCTGGCCCCAGGCGAGCCCGGCCGCTCCTCACGCCTGCCTCCAGAGTCTCCCAGTTCCCTCAGCCCCCCAGGGCCGGCCTGAGGCACAGGCAAGCCGTGGATGGCAGCTACCCAGCCACTCAGGGCCGCCCAAGGCTCAGGTAACCAGGGCTGGCTGAGGCTCAGGTAACCAAGGCCAGCTGAGGCTTGCACTGCAGGCAGTGGCAGCAGCAGAGGTGTTATGGGGTGTCACCTTCCCCTGATCACCAGGTTGCCTCCTGCCCCTGAGGGCTCCCGGACTGTGAGAGGGGGCAGGCCGGGCTGAGGGAACCCCCCTCCAGTGTATGAATTTCCATGCACCGGGCCTCTAGTTTCTTAATATATGGCATCCAGACTAAATGAAATGCCTGGATGGAGGCTAGAGAGACACTTTCTCCCTTCTTTATCCAGATCTTCCTGATAAGACATTTGCTTTCTTAACCGTCTCATAACATTGTTCCCTTTCTTAGGCATTTATTTAAAACACCTACCATCTTTTCCCCAATAGTTGTAAAATTTTAGAAAGTTGTATTTATATCTTTAAACTTTAATTTCTCATTTTCAGGCTGTTCTATCTTTCTATCAAAAACCATTTTGTTGCTTGCTTCTGTTATCAATCACATTAGCATCTATTCTATCCAGTTGCCCTCTGTGATTTTTACCCAGGTCAGCAAAGAGAGACAAATGAAGAAAGCCATGGCCAGTATCTACAGCACTCTGATGGAGGTTTCCCTCCAAAAGGGTTGCCCATTTTATCTGTAGCATCTCTATTTTAGGAATGGCCAACTGATCTACTTATTGTTCTGAGAATATTCTTCCCCTTCTTCATATTACTTTGTTTTTTGGAACACCCAATCCTATTCTCTTTGCTGATCAAAAGCTGACCTTCCCTTCAAGTCCAGAAAGGGTTACCAGTCCCCAGATCTCCAATATTCCAAGAGGAAAGACACCTGGGCGAAGGCTGGGCTCTTCATTTCTGGCAGTGGGAACAGTAACTTACCTCATTCCCACTCTTCGCTCCTCTTCACTCCCCCGTGCTTTGAGCTCTCAATAAATGGAACTTAAAACTGCGTCCTGCACATGCCAAACTTTTCTCAGCTCAGCTCTGTATTACCCTACTCCCTTTGCATACATCTCTCTTTGCTCCAATTCCTATACTTCTTTTAAGTCTCAGTCCCAAGTTGATCTGCTCTGTAAAACTGTCCACACTCCCCTAAGCAGAATGAGTTGCTCTGATACTACTTTGCTCATGTATCTATTAGATGCATGTTATTAATACCTGTCTATTTATCTGGCCATAGGACTGTGACCCAGTGGACTGTGATCTCCTCCAAGACAGAGCCCTGACTATAAAAATGAAAGGACTCTGAGTAGTATTTGCCCCACGGAAAACATTCAAAAAATCTTTGCTGAATAAATAAACGAATGGGAAGATGCAAGAAAACATACTGGCAATTAAAGGAACAAGGATAAACCAAGATATACAATGCATGGATGTGTTTGTAAACACATATATTTTAAGCTTGGTAGTTAAAAAGATTCTTTAATCTTTTTATAAGTCCAGATTCTTCAGAATTAGCAACCACACAAGCTCTAAAACCATCTGATATTAATTTGAATATCTATGCCACTCTTTTTTTTTTCCCCCCAAAAGCTACATTTTACCAAAAAAGAAAAACAAAGTCTGGCATATTGGAGTTAAACCCTTCCATATGGAATTTAAGTAAATGTGCTAGGGTTGAAAATAATCAGACCTAGCTTATTTGAAATAGTTTTATCATTGCAATTTTTAGGTAAATAGTCCAAATGTTACAACAAAGAACAAGGAAATTTCTGGAGTTGATTAGATGTAAGAAAAAAATATTATAATTTTAGTACCCATTAATCCATATTACAGTAAATGTTATGATACAGCTCTAAACAAATAGCACATCAAAACAGAGAATATGAACTCTAAGACTATTTTCAAGTTACACACAACAATATAATTTATTAGTTCCTAACAAGTGATTCACTGAAGCTTAAAACCCTTAGGTATACTAATAGTGCACAGAAACCTTAGTTACTCATAGTATCCTTTATTTTATCATTATAAGAAACAAAGTGATTTTCTTTCTCACGCTATTTGCAAAACACCAAACAATAGTTCTCGGCAAATAAAATATTTTCCAATAAGCTGTTATTAATTCAACAGAAATGGCTAACTGAAAGGATATTTCCTATTTTTTGCACTTCAAGACTAGAGTGTAACTTCTATGGTTACTTTAAAACTTTTTTGGAGAAGCCAAGAATTTGTGCTTTGGAAGTTCTAAAAGACCAATCACATACATTTCCTGAATAATAACTCTAAACTTGAACTCTACTTGCAAGGCATCATAAAGAAAAAGAAAAAAGTATATAAAGCCTAGACATTATATTCTAAAATGGCATAGAGACGACTTATAGAATTTAAACTAGTAAGTACAAAACATTTCAAAAACCACCCAAAAGAGAGGTGTACATAGGTTTACCAAAGACATATCTATGAATGTTAACAGCAGGACTGTCCATAATAGTCAACAACAGGAAACCACCCCAATGTCCATCAATAGAAGAATAGATATATTGTGATAGATTCATAGAATGGGATGCTATACAGCAATGAGAAGGTTTGAACTAAAACCAGATAAATCGCACAAATATAATAATAAGTGAATGATGCAAGACACAAACGAGTACATAATGGATATATTTCATTTACATAAAATTCCAAACCAGACAAAACTAATCTAGGAGGCTGGGTGTCAGAGCGGTTGTTACTCGTGGAGAAGGCCATTCCTGGAAGGGGAAGAAACAGCTTCCAAGGTGCCAGCAATATCCTGTTTCTTGATTCTGGTGCAAATTACATAGCTGTGTTCAATTTGTGGAATTTATTGATGATTTACAGGTTTCTGTATGTTACGTTCCACTTATCTATTGTTACATAACTAGGTGTGCCAAAACTTAGTGGCTTAAATGAACCATTTCCTTTGCTCATGATTTTGAGGGTTAGAAATCTGAGAAGAGCTCAGCCTGACATCCTGCTACACGTGGCATCCCCTGGGGTGACTGGAGGATCCACTGCTAAAGTGGCTTCATCCCATCATCACTCACGTGACTGGCACCTTGGTGAACCCTGTGGTGTGAATAATAAAATATACAGGAGGTGATGGAAAGTAAGAGTGTATGGAATAGAGTAGAAAGGGATGTCATTATAAAAGATGTATTTAAACCAGGTTCTGAACGTCAGGTGGAATATAGATACTCAAGAAGAGAAGTAATCCCAGCAGAAAGAATAGCATAAGCAGGGACAGAAAGGTAGGTCAGCAACATGATTATCTGGATTACTTGAGCAACAAACTAACCATACCAGAGGGATTCTTACGTTAGGGATAGCTAATGGAAGAAGGTTTAGACAAATATGGTAAAGACCTTTTTATAAAGGCTCTAGAATGTCAAGTTGGGAAATTAGGATGTATGAGATTCATGGAGGTGAAGACTATGACAAAAGAAATAAAAAGGTGAAAAGACGATTTTAGGAAGATGAAGCTGGGCATGTTGGCTGGATGGACATCACTCTGCCTGCTCTCTCATTGTTATGTCTCCCCTGCAGAAAGGGAGTTACTTCATAAGAAGCAGCAGCAAAGGCCTGGGGACATTTAGAAAGGGGAATCATTAGGGCATTGAGACTGGTAGACAGGGATGAAAGGTAAGGAGGCAAAGATGACACAGCCTTCCAGTCCAGGGAGACTGGAGCATGCCAATTACAGCCAGGAGGTAGAGAGAGAGAAGGGATGAATAACTTCCAAGGGAAAATGAGTTCAATTTCACACATGATGCGTTGGAGGTGAAAGTGAGACATACAATGGAATGTCCTGTATTCAAAGACATAGCCTAAGGACTCAAGATCTTGCCTGGAGTGATATATTTGAATTAAGTTTTTGTGTGTTTTTTTTTAATGTAATGGTAATTATTTTTTAAAAAGGGGGGGGAGGTAATTGTAGAGGCCATGAGGAGTTAATAAGCTTAGTGATAAAACTAAAAATTGTGTAAAAAAGGGAATGAGAAGCTAAGACTGAGAGTTGAAAGCAGAGACTAATTATAGAGTTTCATCATGAGCCCAAAAGGGACACCCTACAATGAGGGAATTTCAAAAAAGGAACATTGCTGAACAATGTCAAATGCCACAGGGAAGCAAAGGGAGATCAAAATTGGGACAGAGCAAAGAGAAATGATTAAAAGATGGTCACTGGAAAACTTCAGGAGTCTTTCTTCTACAGAGAGGGGTCAAGAAGCCAGGCTGGGAAGGGTTCAAAGAGGGCATAAAGCAGTAACTGCAAGTAAATATAGCAATGTGGGCAAGGAGTCTGAAAGCCTTGGGAGAGAATTTCCACAGCAGCTACAAGTGGCAATGAGATTAGGGCGAGGTTTCCCGCATACTTTCAATACAAAAGGCCTGCCTAATCTGATGGCATACAGTAATCTAATATATAATAGTAATAGCCTAAATTCTGTGGAGATTACCAAAGGACTTTATTACAGGAACTAGAGGCCCAATGCACGAATTCGTGCACGGGTGGGGTCCCTCAGCCTGACCGACGATCGGGGCAATCGGGGAGGGACGACAGGAGGTTGGCCAGCTGTGTGAGGTTGGCTGTGGGAGCATCTGCCCCCTGGTGGTCAGTGTGCATCATAGTTACAGGTCAACTGGTCATTTGGTCGTAACAGTGGCTTAGGCTTTTATAAATATAGATTACTGCAACCAGAAATCAAACCCTTGCAAATACAGTCAAAAGCAAAGGCATCTGAGCTTCTCACAACAGGGAACTTTATGCCTTTATACATGAGGGATGAGTAAAAACAAAACAAAACCTTTAAGGACATCACATCAAACCTTACAGTGTCTCCCTTGCATTTTAAATCTCCCTTGGTATGCAGATGCTTATATTCACAAACTGGCACTTAGAAAATAACTCTGCATAACTAATCACAACAAAGAACTTTGGAAAATACATCACTCCCCTATGGGAATCATCTAAAGACTTTAAAATATTAATTTTTACCACATCCTTATTTCCCAAAGTAGCATACTTCCTTTCCCACACCAAGAGTACTTCCCACTAATCACTATTGTCTTATTGCTTTGCTCAGATACATGAAAAACTATTAGTTGACTTCTACCTAAGTTAAATCCAAACTTTAACAATATCTTTTCTACTACCAGCATTTCTCATTAGTTTTGAAAAATATCACTGGATAACCACTGACACCTTATAAATGCAGTCTCCTAGCTAATTTCATTTCTCTTTAGCTTCTTCTTCAATGTTTACTTATTCTTTAGTTTTATAAGTTAATTTTGTCAGGCTATCCTTTCTCATCATTCATTTTATTATCAATATCCTACATAATGAAAGGGTAATATGTAAATTACCATCACTCCACTGCGCCCACGATTGGGCCAGCGGGAGGCGCAGGGGGCGGGACTCGGGGTGGCCGGGGTGGCCGATTGGGCCAGCGGGACGCTGAGCTCACATCGCCAGCGGCAGCGTGAGCTCAGCATCTGCGCCATGGCTGTGCTGCGGCACAGAAGGGGCCTCTGGGGCAGCGAGCCCACGTCCTGCTGCGGACCATCAAAAGCGGGGAGCGAACGCAGGGGAGCTGGCTGGCTGTCCACTCCGGCACCAGGCCTTTCGAAAGCCTCGGCCTGGTGCACCAGCGGACAGACAGCCAGCTCCCCCGCGATCGAAAGCCAAAGCAGGGGAGCTGACTGGCTGTCCGCTCCTGCACCAGGCCTTTCGAAAGCCTCCACCAAGCCTCCACCGCGCCAGAGGCTTTCGAAAGGCCTGGTGCACCAGCGGACAGACAGCCAGCTCCCCCACGATCGAAAGCAGGGAGCTGTGTGTCCGCTCCAGCACCAGCGGACCCCCTGCCATGGGGAACAGGCTGCTAGCAGTGTCCTCAGAGCTTGCTAGGCTTTGTGGGGCAGTGGATATGGCCTGGATGGCAGGTTAGGCCTAGGGGACCCTACACATGCATGATTTAATCATGCACTGGGCCTCTAGTTATTTAATATTTATAGATCTGACTTAAGTTTGTAGCTCATTACTAGACCTTCAATACCTTTCCAATATATGGTGAATGATTCAAAAATTTTTTTCAACAAAGAGTTTTAAAAATATATTTCTATTCCTTAATAAGATATTGTGTATGACTCACACCAATTTATTCCAAAACATTAATGATCACCTACTATGTGCTAGGTATAGTTATAGGGGTTGAGCAAAGAGCAATAAACTAACAGTCACGAATCCCTTCCCTTTCCTAAAGAATTCACTTTGTAATGAGAGAAGCAGCGGCCATAAACAAAATAATTAAGGTTATTTAGTATGTCAGCAAGTACTTTAAAGAAATTAAAACAGAAAAGGTGAATGAGGAGTGTTGGACTGAAAAGAGGCGAGTTGCCATTTTGGAATATGGTGGTCACAGAGACCTAAAGGAAGCAAAGGAGCTGGCATCGGGGTATCTGGGAGGACAGTGCTCCAAGCAAGGGAGCAACAGTGCAAAGGCTCTGAGGCTGGAGCCTGCCCAGCACATTGCAGGATCAGCAGAGAAGACTGTGATTAAAAGAGAGTGTGGTGAAGAATAGCAGGAAATGACATCATCAGGTCTCACAGGCCACTAGAACTTTGGCTTTGGCTTTTAAGGACATGAGAAGTATTCGGAGGGCTTAGAGCAAAGTGAAATGACCTGACATGTTCTTACAGAATCCCTTCAGCTACTGTGTTAATCCCTGGTTGTAGGGATGCAGGAAACCAAGTGGGAAGCTGCTGGATCAGAGTAACAGCAGTGGACAGAGGTGGGGAAAAGTCATTAAAGACTAGATTTTTTTTTTTTAAAAAGATACGTGCTAACAGGATTTGCCATTATTCGATGAGGGGATGCAAGAAAAGATTAAGTTGTCATTTCTGACATGAGTCAGATCTCAAAAGGATGAGGCTGGCAGTGAAAGAGCAGGATGGGGGGGGAGGGGAGGCGATCAGGAGTTTGGTGTTGGCCATGTTAATTTGAGACATCTAGCAGACATCCAGGAGGAGAGGCAGAAATTCAAGGCTGAAGTTCAGGGTGATCACGTAGGTAGAGAAGAGAAAGGGTCAGAGCAATGAATCCTGGGCCTCAAGGAAACACGTAGCTCCAATAGCTACTTATCTTGGAGAAGAACAACCAGCAAGGGACCCCGAGATGCAGGAGCCAAGGAGCAGCAAGAAATCAGGAGAGTATAGTGTCCTGGGAGAACGTGGGGTGGAAGGTCAAACACTCTTTTAAATCAAGTAAAATGAGGCCTGAGAGGCTGACCACTGGATTTAGCAACATGCCTATTAATGGTGATTTTGACAGGCACTTCTGGAATGGTGGATGAACACAAGTAGGGCTGGGTTAAAATAGCCTATCTAATAAAAGGGTGATATGCAAATTAACCGTCACTCTGTCACAAAGATGGTGGCGCCCATAGCCACAAGATGGAGGCGCCCAGTCCTCTCAGCCCCACCAGAGTTCCCCAGTCCCAGGGGGGCATCCGCTGAGAGCAGGCAGCATGAGTGGCCTGGTGAAATGCTTGCTTCATAGCCGCGGTGAGGAGGCAGCGTCCCGCGCCCGGCTGCAGATGGGCCTCTGGGCCACGGAGAGCCTCTGGGCAGCAAGCACAGAGCGGCCAGACCCCACAGAGAGCTACTGGTGCACGGATTCGTCACAGGGCTACTAGTATACTGTGTGTGTATATATGAAGAGAGCAATATGAATTTACCTGTGTCTTCAGCCTTACTCTTCTTTCTGTTCTCCGGGTAACTGAACTCTGCTTCCTTCTGCACATGCTTTGTCATTTACCTTCATGAAACCCTGAACCCACCATCCATCTGAGTTATCTCTATAATAACTAATAATGGCAATAATAATACTAATCTTCGTGCTCTCCTTTATTACAAAGTTCTCAAAGTTTATCTCCAGTTTCCCATCTCTGCTGAGCCTCCTTTCATTTCCTATAAAATTGGGAGGTTAATCCCAATACCACAGGACTGTTGTGCAGGTTAATGATAATGTACCGTATTAAATTCCCATCATATGGGAGCTGCTTGACATACATCAGTTACTTTCCCATTTTCCTAGTAAGCAGTGGGAGGACCAGAATTCAAATTTCACTGTACCTCTCCCACTACATAGTACTTAAAAAAAAAAAAAGTATTTCTTTTTTTTTTCAGAGAGTAATGTATCTGGAGAAGTAAAGAATGGAAGGAGAGCACCAGAAAATCCCTAAGCACATTTAACTGCACAAAAAGCCTGTTCTGGCCATGAACTGTGGTCACTCTGCCACATTTCTGGTCATTTTGACCAATTCAATCAAGTTTTTCTACTGGTGATTTTTTAACTCCTCTGTAAATACACTCCAATTCTCAAGTCTTTCTGTTTTCCTTTTTGTCATTTCAGAGCTCTCTCACTTTTCAAGGAAGCAAGCACACAACTTAAACCCACTGATCAAATTTTTAGGGGCATACTGGTCATACTTGAGACTATTTATCTCAATCCTTCATTGAAATGTACATTAATGCCATTTTATTCATTTCCCTGTATTTCTCAACTCTACGTAACATTAGAATCAGCTAAAGAGCTTTCTAAAAATGCTGATTCCTGAGTTTCCACCCCCTTTCCCCTTACCCTGAGATTTTAATTAAGGTGGTCTAGAGAGAGGCCATCATCGTATTCCCCACTGATTTAGTTTTTCCAACATCTGTTGGGCTCACTGGGTTGGTCTCTTCCAGTCCCCCTGTGCCCAAGAGAGCCACTCCTACAATCTATTGCCTGTCTAAAGCCAATCGTCCAGGTGACTCTTCCTGAATCAAGACTCAATTCTGTGATTCCCTGGCTCAGCAATGTCCCCTCATTCTCCATTATCTGTTGATAGTTCTAAGCTACTTCTCTGCCATTCAAGTCTACCCACCACCATCTGACCCCAGGCCACCTTGATCATCCATCACTATTCCTCTATCCCCGTGGTCGGCAAACTGCGGCTCGAGAGCCACATGCGGCTCTTTGGCCCCTTGAGTATGGCTCTTCCACAAAATACCACGGCCCGGGTGAGTCTATTTTGAAGAAGTGGCGTTAGAAGAAGTTTAAGTTTAAAAAATTTGGCTCTCAAAAGAAATTTCAATCCTTGTACTGTTGATATTTGGCTCTGTTGACTAATGAGTTTGCCAACCACTGCCCTATACCACCCCTTCAATCTGACCATTTTAATCACTGTTCTCCAAAAGCAGAGGCAAACAATTCCCCTCAAAAGTACAGTCTAAACATCACAGGCCTTCACTCTGTCATTAGAGTGACAGTGGAAGGAGAATCTGTTTGCATTAAGTAAATTAGTATAAGAATATAATTGCTAAATAACTTCAGATAGTCTGGGCCTGGGTCAGCAGGTGCAGCAAGGAAGCCCTGCAACACCAGTCTCTGTCCTTACCCTCCAGGCTCTAGTCTAGAAGGTTCTGAGTAGCCTCATGTATGACATCAATTGCATCACAATCTCGGAAGAGGACGACTGTCTCCTCATTTATTTCATATTTCTTACTCTGAAGTCAAAAGTGGGATTACCCCTTGATTAAGAAAACATGCGTTTGTAGCTACTAGTGTGAGAACTCTTTAATTCCAAGTGTTTTGGGTGTATTTTCCCAAACTGGCAGCCCAGCCCAATCTCTGTAGGAGGTTGGTGGGGCTGAGAACTCAAAGTAAAATGTCGGCCTTTTATTTGTAAATTGATTCCATCAGAGACATAGAAGGGTGAAATAGATTAGGGGTATTGTTATTTTCCTGGGATAATTAATCCCACATCCTTGAGAGTATTAAGGTTTTTCTTCATATGAATAGGAATGGCTCTTGTTTGGGGGTTTGGGGTTTTTTATTCGTTTTTGTTTTCAGTTTGGTGTGGCAGTTTGAAGACTAAATTGTATCTGGACCTTATCCTGTATTACATGAAATGTAGAGACTGTAACTTCGAACAACAGATCTTAACCTCACTCTCAACAATCTCAAACTGTTCCTCAAACATCATCAAGTTAATAAACAAAACTACTTTGCTCTGTGGTTTCCCAAAAAAGAAGGAGATAACTGATTTCTGTCTTCCTTATTTTTTCATACTTCCTGAATCTCTAAACTGATTATATCACTGGCAAAAACAATCAAGGGGAAGAAGTACTGAAGGTGCTTGGGAATTAGAATAAAATGAGCTCTAGAAACTTGAGTTCTAGGGCATTAACACTGGAGCTGGGCTCAGATGATGGGCCAAAAAGTCTCTGACTTTGTCCTTTTGTTTGGACAACCCACTTCACCTCTGTGCACCTGGGACCGTAAGTGACATGAAAGACCCTCTTAATGTTCACACAGGCAGCAAAGGGAACCTGCTCACCTCCAGAGAAGTCGTCAGGAGTGTTTTCAAGCTTTTCCTAAAGGCTCAGTCTCTAGGTAAGACCAGACTTTGTACATAAAGGAAGGTCCTTGTGTCTGGTAAGTATTCTTATAAATTACACAATAATCATAAAACATTAATAAACCTTCCTAGTTGGAAAAGGGACTAAGGGAGTAACTATAAACTAATTGGCACAAATGATGATTCTAATCATCTAGGAAAGAAGTTTAATGAAAGCAGTTAAAATCTAACTCTCTTTGTTACAGATATTGGTCCCAATCTTTATTATTATGGGATCATCCATCCCTCAGACAGTATCACAAGCCTGAAGTCCTTACTCGAAGCTACCCGGCATACAGGAAGTGTCTCTGCCAGAGGATCCTGAAAGTGAAGGGTGCGGGGGGGGGGGGGGGAAGCAGTGGGGGACCAGACCAGAGAGCATGGGAAGGGGCTGAGCAGCAGGAACTAACTACATTTCTCAAGAGTAAAAGGTGGCAGAGATCCCCGAAAGCTGCTTCCTTGGCTCTGTGTCACAGAGAACTCAGCTGTGTTAACCCTTGACCCCATTTCCTTTCATGACCCTCGACAACGTCCAGATGTTATCTTAGACCGACTTCTAAACCCAGCCTCGCTTCCCAGTGATGACCCCAAGGCAGACACTGTGCTCTTGATTGATGAGCACCATCAGCACGCAGGGCCTCCTCCTGGGACTTGGGGACTGATGGCCAGGATGAGTGCTGAGATCCTGAGCACAGCAAAGCAGACGATCGCAAAGCCCCTAAGAAAGAGCTACTGATGACCCCGAACATGTTGTTACAGAATGAAATGGAAGTTCCCTCCTAGACACTGCATCTTACATGATTTCATGAGACAAATCCACTTGCCTTTAAGGCTCACTGTGTATATTCCGTACACGGTCCTGTGGTTTAGCACAACGGCTGTTGGCGTTAGGGCTGATTTTGTCCCAACCACACTCTCAAAACCCAGTGCCACTGATAAAGGAGAGATAAGAATACCAACTTTTTTTTTTTTTTACACTTTGAAACAATCAGGCAGACAAGTCACAAATAGCACAAAGAAGTGAATGGAAAAGATTTCAACTTTCTGTGGTAATTGTGTTTGCACTTCCTTTTAACTTTTATGATGTATTAGCCATAGAATGGTCTCTACAGAGAAACGGAAGAGGAAAGCACACAAGCTTATCAAAAAATACAGGCAGCTAAATCCCTTCCCTTTAGTTATGCTTTTTTTTTTAAACATCTAACATAAGCATAATTATTCACCAATTTCTATTCTGAAGTTGGTAAGGACGATAGCAATAAATCTATTTCCTCTCCTTTGTGCCACACAGTCAGCGAACTACAGAACTAAGTGCTGCAAAAGGCTGCTTTAAAAATATCATTTCGAGAACTAACCAGCCCTGAAGCAGACTTCAGCCTCGGAATCCGAGCTCCTGGACTCTATTAACAGGAAGGCCTCGAGATGCGGAGGGAAAGGGAATATTTTCCACAGTCCTGAAGTGACCTTTCCCCTCCCCCACAGTCTGGCAGTGGCTCCCAGAGACACTTTACAGGCCACAAAGGGGCTGCAGCCAGCTGTCCACACTTCTCCAGGGAGTCAATTCTACAGGGACCTTAGGGGGACAATACCCTAGGAACAAGGGGGTGGAGGGGAGGTGTTGCCAGGAACACTGCTTACCCTTCCCGTTCCCTCTCAGGGAAAGACCCTAAACAAGTGACCTATACCTTAGCTTTTAACTCATGCCCGGGGTTACCTAAGGTAACAGTTACAAAACTGGCTTTAGAGGCAGCGGAGCGTTCGGGATCTCCGACCCCCTCACCCCCACCCGCCTTTCCGGTGCCTCAGTCCACTGGCACTGGAATGAGGTAGTGGATTTTCAGTTGGCACCTCCAAAAAAATAGGCCTATTACGTTCAAATCAATGTACTGAAAAATGACAGCTAGCGAAAGCTTTAAATCTTAGTCACCACGCTTTTGCTAATCTGTTCTATTAACTTTATTAGCAATGTTCACCTGGGTTTAATTTCATTTAAAGAGTATAATTATACTGGAGAGTTACACAAGAGCCCTGCTTCTTCTCGGATACCGCCTGTTAAGGTAAGAGTAAAAAAATAAATGTCATTTTCAAATATTTTTAGAGACAGAGAAAGAGGCGTGACAGAAAGGAGTGAATTCCTGCCTTTTCATCCTATAAAATGTCAAAACATAAACAGCTTTTTCTTCCCGGCTCTGCTTCATTCATTCTCCTTGTTGTTTAGGCGAGCTAATATATCAAAATTTTACTCTGTTGTCTCCTATCTCCTGGTTGAAAGTGGGAGCTCCATGAAAGCAGGGATTTTTCATTATTATGTATACATCTTCTTAGTCTAGAACAGTGACTCCTTTTGGACTCTAAGAATATATATAACTGTGCTAATTGTCCTTGCTAGAAACTGAGGAGAATACCCCGTATATAACATGCCTATTTGTCAAACTTGATTCCAGGACTGCCAGAATTCCAGTTACTCTATCTCATCTAAAGGATCAAAAGAAGTAGGCCTGTCACCTCAGAGGGGAGGGGATAGAAAAGAGATTAACCCAAGAATATATATGCATAGCCCAGGGACACAAACAATAGTGTGGGGAAGGCCTGGGGAGGGGCAGGGGTTGAGTGGAAGTGGGCAAAGGGGGTGGGGGATGGGAATGGAAGACCATCTGGAATACTGTCAACAATAAATAAAAATTAAAAAATAAAATTTATTAGGTGGGAAAAAAAGTAGGCCTGTCAACAGAATCCCGGGAATAACAATCATTTCAATTACAGATTCACTTCATTTGTGTTTAAATTACATTAATGCCTTCTACCAATATGATCTATACAATATCCACTGAATGCAGAGTAGCACACACATTTTGGAGGTGTGTACGTGTGTGTGTATGTAAAATTAACCCTTGCCTCAAATATCTTTTGATTTAAGCATGTATAGGATAAACATGAGCTATATTTAACACATAAAACCAAGAGTTCTAATATGCTATAAAGTACTAAGTAAATAAGTACAGAGAGATCCAAAATGATCCTAGAATACTTAAATTTGGCTGAAAGTAGTCTCAAGAATGATGTTTGTTAACAGATAACCAACAGGAGAACTAAAGTTGTCTATTTTTTTTCAAGGTTCATTGTGCATCCTCATTTCTGAGCGAGAAACTCCTGACTTCTGGGCAATCATTGGCTCCCGAGTATTTGCCCGGCTCTGACCTGTCTTGGCTGACCATTAGCGTCTGTTGCTCTCTTGCTCTTGACGGTTTGCCTGAAATGAACTGCTGTTCCTTCCTGACTTCTAGTTTTTGTGTACATCCGGAGTCAAGTTCTGTGTCTGGGTTCCAAATCTGCCTTGGTTTTCCTAGGCCTGATTAATCACACTGCTCCCACAATCTGGAAATGCCCAGGCCAGTAAATCACCCACTGAGTCTTAGAACAGATTCAAATAGATCTATTCAGAATCCTCAACCTCCCACTTAATTGATTGGTGTGTCCTCAGTTGTGAGTTACAATGATGTAAGACTTGAAGATAGTTGTGAGTTGTGAGGTACACATGACTATGCAGCACCTGACACATACAAACACATGATATTTGAAGATTTCAATATTATCTTGGGATTTTTTGGGGAGACTTCAGAAAAATAATAAAAATTACACAAACTCTTCCCGTACATAGTGAGAGCCAATTGGGGGGAGGGGGGTGAAAGGGGGGGAATGATAGAGTAAGCCTACAAACATATATGAAAAGATAAATATTAGATGGATTTCTATGTAAGAATACATTATTTTAAGAGAAAAATACTCCAAATTATATTTTAAGTATAATAGATTCTTCCAGTGAAGGAATCCAAGAATTAATATATAATAAAGGCATAATATACTAAGTGTCGGTCTGATCGGTCAACCATTTGGTTGACTGCTCGACCAGTTGCTATGACGTGCACTGACCACAAGGGGGAAGATGCTCTGACCCGTAGTTAGCTTGCTGCTGGGGTCTGGCTGATCTGGACTGGGCGAGAGGGCCAGACACGCCCTGGAGCCCTCCCACAGTACATCCCGGCTGACCAGCCCCCATCACCCCAAACAGAACTGGGCAAGATGGCCCTGATCAGCTTCAATCGCTGGCCAGGCCGAGGGACCCCACCCGTGCACAAATTCATGCACCGGGCCTCTAGTTTTACTATAGAACTCCCCAAGCTGTACACATGGCTGCTGAATACACAACACACTTCCCAGGCTCCCTTGCAGCTGGTTCAGCCATGTTACAAAGTTCTGACCAAGAGGGTGAACATGCAAGTGATGTGTGGAGTTTGTCTCACACCCTCTGTCCCCCTGGCTCTGGAATGTGCAAGGGGCCCTGATAAGCCAGTTTCAACTATAATGACAAAGACACTCTAGTGCTGTGGTCGGCAAACTGTGGCTCACGAGCCACATGCGGCTCTTTGCCCCCTTGAGTGTGGCTCTTCCACAAAATACCACGGCCTGGGTGAGTCTATTTTGAAGAAGTGGTGTTAGAAGAAGTTTAAGTTTAAAAATTTGGCTCTCAAAAGAAATTTCAATCGTTGTACTGTTGATATTTGGCTCTGTTGACTAATGAGTTTGCCGACCACTGCTCTAGTGTATTGGTTCCACAACCTTCCTTGCACAATGGAACCACCTGAAGAAACTACATAAAATACTGATGCCTGACTCTCTCCTATAGATTCAGATTTAATTGGTCCTGGGGGATGGTGGAGAAATAGAAGGAACGAGAATCTGAATGACCCGATGGAGCTGAGCTTCGTACTCCCCTGGAACACTGTTGGGCAACAGTATCAAAAGTTAAAAAACCAGAGCTCCGAGAGAGAATGCAAAACAAAACCATGTGGATTCCATACACCTTACATATTCACAAACAAGCCTTCTGTGTCATTTAAACTGCTGCTATCTGGCCTCAGTGAAAGCAGTTGAACAAATATCCTTATAAATATACAAAATAAACACAAAAATTCTGGTCTTCAGAAGAAATAATATATAAGTGTGGGTAAGAAAAATATTTTTCTTTCTCTAAAGAAAAAAACTAAAATAAGAGAGTGTGGTTTTAGCACAATCCAGGGAAATCATTGGTGAGCTAGAGAAGATTCATTAAAGAAAAACTAAAAATAAGTTTAAAATATTGAGACTATTAACTTTGACAAGGCAAAGGCACACAAAATTATTTAAGTTTGCCAATTTTTTAATAATTTTTGCATAACAATGAGAACTTGGAAGCAAAATCTCAAAAAGATGATTTTAGATCAGAGATTATTTTAGATCAGAGTTAAATAAATACCGATTTATCTTACAGGCCCATTTTGATAGGTCACAGGTTAAACTGCTTTAATAAAGAAATAGACTCCTATTTTGTTGCTCTGTCATTCTCAACATGTGACTTCCATTTCATGGTCCAAAATGGTTGCCCCAGCACCTGCCATCACAACCGCATACCAGCCGGGACGAATGGGGAGAGTGCATACTCCTTTGTAATAAGGACATACTTTAGTACTTCTGCTCATCCCACTGCCTAGAACCTATTCATATGCAACCTAACTGCAAGGAAGGCTGGGAAATATAATCTTGAGCTGGATAGTCAAGTACTGAGCTAAAACTTTTATCATTATAGAAGAAACGAATATTAGATATTATGGGCAATTAGAAGTCTATGCCAGAGGTCTCATTCTTAAGAGATAGAAGAAATATTGAGATAAAATTCTATCTAGAATATTCAAAAATGTTGTCAAGTGTAAACGATTTAAATACAAAAATATTTCTATATAGAATATTAAAATATATCAAAGGTATACAAAGTGCAACACAACGTAGATGTACAGTGTACAAAAAAAAAAGGAAGTCCCTTTTCCTCTCATAGTTTCACCTCTGGGAAAATAATGAATTATTAAAGTAATCTTGGAAAATGTGGGTATGGGACTAACATTTAGGTGAAATAATGTCTTTCCATAGCTCCTCCCCCAGTGCTACTGACCGAAAAAAAACCTTGGAATGGCAGATGTCATTTCTGGACTCCTAAAATTTCTTTCTTTGGGACAAATAAGAAAAATAACTAGACTACAAAGCAGTAAGGCCAAGTTGAGGCATTACAAGTCATCAAAGAAAAATATCAACATTATTTACACAATCACTAGAAATGTGTCACCATCTATAAAGGCTCTCCAAGACAATTTAAATTGATAATTAAAGTAACAAAAAGTGGCAAAGCAAAGCCAAACATAGATATCAACCCTTATTTGGCTGTCTTAGAGAAACAAAGTTTT
Source organism: Eptesicus fuscus (assembly GCF_027574615.1). Classification (NCBI taxonomy): domain Eukaryota; kingdom Metazoa; phylum Chordata; class Mammalia; order Chiroptera; family Vespertilionidae; genus Eptesicus; species Eptesicus fuscus. The sequence continues at coordinate 37,306,323 of NC_072491.1, read as the reverse complement.
CAGATGAATAAAAATGTTTGCCCATTCATATTCTACATTGTTATATTTTTGCTATAAACCCAGAGAATATTTTTATATCATTATTCTAAATTTAAGCAGCTGGAGTCATTTCTTAAGTATTATACCATTTAACCTGTTCAAATGAAAGACTTGCCTTTAAAAGAAAATATGTGTTTCGCATTAGTGACAGAACACAATGTCCTTGGCTTAAATATTCTCCCACAAAACAGGTCCTTTATGTCCATTATAATTAGCTATATAGCAAGGCTAGACTACAACAAATTCAAGGAACCAAAGTCTGAAATCATCTATACTAACTAGAAGTATCACATGATCTCATTCCTTTGTGGAATATAATGAACAACATAAACTCATGAACAAAAATAGAACCAGAGTCATAGTAGCATCAAACAGAACATTCAATCTAAGAGGGAAGGCAGGAGAGGGGGAGGTGAGTAAGAGATCAACCGAAAGACTTATATGCATGCATATGAGTATAACCAATGGACACAGACAGTAAAGGGGTGAGGGCATGTGCTGGGGGTAGTGGGAGTGGCTGGGGAGAGATCAAGGGGGGAAAAGGAGACATATGTAATACTTTAAACAATATAGAATTTAAATTTTAAAAATCCTATGTAATAAAAGAGTAATATGCAAATTAACCATCACTTCGCTACACCCACCAGCCATGCCCACCAGCCAATCAGGAGCAAGTATGCAAATTAACCCAACCAAGATGGCTGCAGCCACGGAGAGACCAGGAAGGAGGCTTGGGTTTCCCCGGCAATGGAGCAAGCCAAGCTTTCCGCACACCCTGGCCGACCCAGGCCTCCGCTTAAGGCTACAAAGTTTCAATTATAAAAGGTAAATAAATTCCAACAGAAATGGCTGCTGCCATGGAGCGAGCAGAAGACTTGGCTCCGCTCCAGGCTACAAAGTTTCAATTGTAGAAGAGAAATAAATCCCAGATACCAGGGCCTCCTCTTGGGTCGCCGGGGGGCATGGCCAGCCTGCAAACCACCACAGGCCCCTCGCCAAGGCTGCCTCATGCCCCAAGGGAACCCTGATCCAGGACACCCTTCAGGGCAAACCAGCTGGCCCCCACCCATGCACCAGGCCTCTATCCTATCTAATAAAAGAGTAATATGCAGATTGATGATCACTCCAACACACCAGATGGATGCCCCCATGTGGTCAAAGATCCTGCCCCCATGTGGACACAAGATGGCCACCACAAGATGGCCAGCAGGCTAGGGCAGTTAGGAGGGACCAGTCCTGCAAGGGAGGGCAGTTGTGGGTGATCAAGCCAGCAGGGGAGGGTAGTTGGGAGGGGCCAGGCCTGCAAGGGAGGGCAGTTGGGGACGATCAACCTGCAGGGGAGGGCAGTTACGGGTGACCAGGCTGGCAGAAGAGGGAAGTTGGGGGCAAACAGGCTGGCAGGGGAGCAGTTAGACATCAATCAGGCTGGCAGGGGAGTGGTTAGGGGGTGATCAGGCTGGCAGGCAGAAGCGGTTAGGGGCAATCAGGAAGGCAGGCAGGCGAGCAGTTGGGAGCTAGCAATCCTGGATTGTGAGAGGGATGTCCGACTGCCTGTTTAGGCCCGATCCCACCAGGATCGGGCCTAAACGGGCAGTCGGACATCCCTCGAGGGGTCCCAGATTGGAGAGGGTGCAGGCTGGGCTGAGGGACACCCCCCTGCCATGCACAAATTTCGTGCACCGGGCCTCTAGTAAATAAATAAAACTAAATGTGTAATTAAGAATTGTGATTATAGTTGAAATAAATATAGCTCACATATTTTTTTTTATCATAACCTCAACTTAATGTATCAATTTTCTTAAAATTTACAATCATTGACTTCCTGAATCAAATGAAATAGTTCATGAGAATGGGAAAAATATTTTTTTTAAGTTTTTATTAGATGTCAGTATTTGACTAATTATACTCAATAACATTGGGAAAGTGACTCATCCACACTTTTAAACAAAGAAAAATTTACTAAGGGATATTTTTCCTGTATATTTGATTGCTTATATAATATTAAAAATTAAAGAAACCTTTGAGGTAAATATAATGTCATAAATCAAAGAAATATTGATTTTAATATAGCTAAGGCAATTTTAACATGTTGAGAATAAAAAGTCATCTATTATGAAAAGTAAATATTATACATAAAATTTTCAAAGAATTAATGTAAAAAAATAACTATTTTTAGGTCAAACTATTTGTACTGAAAACAAACATAATTTTATTTGGTATTAAAATGTAATACCAGGTATAGAGAACATTCAACAGAACACTGTTAAAAGACCAGCACTGAGAATAATGTAATCACACCAAAACCTTGTCAGATAAATCAATGTTTCTTTTTTTTTTAAAGTGTGTACAATGATGGCTGTGTGCATTAAATGTAATAAAAAAATTCTGTACAACTTGTATCAAGGTTTAAAAAAGTATTACACCATCATTTCAAGATTTGAACCAAGTCATAATAGATGTACTAAATCAGGAGAGCTTACTTCTGTCTTTTGACTTTTAAATTTATACGTTGCACTTAAGAAAGTCACATTTAAAAGAATAATTATACAAAGATATTATACAGACTCCCAACAAACCTCAGATGTCTGTGTCCAATTCCCTTGACTACTGATGAAAGTGTATATTCTAAATCTTTATTACTGTTTTTAGGGCACCTCGCTCTCAGCCAATACAAACACAAAACAAAAACAAAACACAAAGCAAACAAGAGTTCAACTCCACAGATAAATAAAGGGCACCAGGTAGGAACCTCCAAATTCCTTCCCCTTAAACTGACCCTTGGCCTTACATCCTTCCCTCCTCCCAGAGGAAAGCATCCCTCCTGTAGCTCCAAGACAAGACTGCCCCTCCCTGCATTCCTGATGGCCCCTCTGGCCTCCTCAGGACCTTGCTTCGTCTATTAAACCCTCCCGTGAGCTCCTAGGATTGGAAAAGAAAGGGGTCAGGAGCAGGCTAGGTGGTTTAAGCGAGTTCCAGGCTCAGTCTGTGAGGTAAGAGAGACATAAACTCAGAGTTTGCAAAGGGAGAAAAAGAGAAAACACTTCCTACCTACCAGAACTTTACTCCATGAGCGGATTAGAGCTTCAGGCCATCGCTGTGAGGTATGAGGTATCAACTGTGTCTTCCAAATATGAAACTAGGCATAAAGAGGCTATGTAATTCTTTTTAATCCTCACCTGAGAATGTTTTTAATGGATTTTAGAGAGAGAAACATCCATCAGTTGTCTCACGCACAGGCCACAACCGGGAATCAAACCTGCAACCTGGATATGTGCCCTGACTGGAAATCAAACCCGCAACCCTTGGATGCTCAGGATGACACTCCATCCCACTGCGCCACACCAGCCAGGGCTAAGAGTCTATGTAATTTGTCCAAAGTCACACAGTTTGTACATTTCATGCCAGGACTTGAACCCAGGACGTCGGGTTCCCCAAAACCATGCTCTGTACCATGCACTTCACCCCACTGTCCCAGAGCGATGGTGTTTTCAAAAGGAGGTACAAAGGCCATCCCAGCAGTTCCACTAGCTCTGGGTTGGAGAAGAGGCAGAATGTTTAAAGTACACATGAGACAGCTTGCTTAGCCTCAGTTCTGCAATGGCATGTTGCTGTGGGAATGTTCCATGGCGAGATGGCTCGGTGAATTTTGCCAAGTGCCTTGCCTCCCAGTGCCATGGTTTTCCAGAAGATGCATTTGACTTCCGCCATGATCTGTTGTAGCTGCTTTAGCTCCCTTTTCATTGTCTCCTTCTCCTTGGCTGTACGCACCTTCCTCAAACATCCTGGACAAAATCAGCCCCTTGCAACACTAACCCACTTCTTCCCTTACATTGACCACCAAGCACATTGAAGATTTTCTCCATCCTCTTCACCTCCTCAGCTTCCACTCATGTCTCAGCTCATTCATCATCAGGCTCCTGCTCACACACACTACGGAAGCTAAAACCCCAAAGACGCTCTAATTGTCTAACCTCCCATCTTCACACTACCTACTTCTCTAAAGTTGACACTTGAAAGAAACCTTTCTTTGGGGAACTAGAGCCTTCCTTGTCGTTCAAGAGATCACTCTGTCCTGGTTCTTTGTTTCAACCTCTGAGGAGGGCTCAGTCCAAGTCACCAGGGCACTCTCCTCTTCCTCTAACCTTTACACATTGGCTCTCTAACATCCTACCCTTCTTTGTATGTTTTCTTCCTCAAATTGTTCCCCTGGTGTCATCTGATCCACTTGACAGCTGCAATATATTTGATCTATAGTTAATTTATAGATCTCTAACTTTTGCCCCAAATTCTTTTCTAAGTTTTATCTTCCTATCTCCAACAATCAGCAGAATTTGCAGCTCAGTGTGTCCAAAACCAAATTCCCTTTTCTCCTCCTCCTCCCAATGCTGTTCTGTCCCTCACATTCCATTTCTCACTAAGGACACTACCCATCTTATCTTCAAACTAGAGACCTACGCACCACCCTATGTTCCCCATTCTACTTACCTTCACTTCTCAGTGAACACAAACACTAAAGGTTCTTCCCAAGAAATGCCTCCTAGTGGTTGGGTGTTTTGTGTTTTATGGTTTGGTATCTTCTTCAATGCCTCCACCTTAGACCAGACATTCCACGTTTCTTACCTGAGCCACTGCAATGGCAGAAACTCCTAATGGGTAACTAGACTCCAACTTTGTTCCTCAAACCCACTGACAGAATTATCTTGATAAGAAACAAAGCTAATCTCAATAGATACTATTTTTTCCATTATGTCATCATATTATAATAAGATACAATTGTACAAATGAAACCATAGACTAAAGACACATCCTTCTGTGTAGAGAGTAGGCTCTGGCCACACGATTAATTCTCCAAAAATCAGAATTATGAATGAACCCCACTTAGTTCATGGTACATTTACTGAAAGAGTCACGACCTCTTAAGGGCAACTTCCTGATGCCATCCTCATGTATACACCTGATGCCATCCTCATGTATACACCTCAGGCTAATGACTAGAAAACAAAGAACCCAGGCAAATCTGCCCAGGAGTAGTGCTCAGCCAGGGGGATCAAACAGAAGCTATCGGAGGGTTTATGGTTAAAACAGGGCAGAGTCTACAGACCCAGAGAGCAAGCTCGCTTAGGCAGGAGAAGCCAGGCTGTTTATGTTTCATGTCATTTCTAGGGTTATTGGCCTCTCCCTTCAGCAAATAATAACACTTTTTGAAAGTTATAATTTGACCCAGATTAAGGGGAGCAAGGACAGGTCTTCTCTAGATTAGGGCTGTTGAAGAGGCAGTGCATGCTGAGAGCTGCTGGGGTGGCAGGAATAGAAAATAAGAAGGAATTCGAAGGTGACACAGATTCAGGGAACATCTTCCCACATTCCAAGGTCACATTGAACATGCTACTTTGGCGGGGATGGATAATTCTCTTCTTAGTCTGGCACATTCCTCCTCAGCCTTCAGAAGCCAGCTCTATTGTCATCTCTTCCCAAAAGCTTTCTTAGACCCCATACTGAGGGAGCACCTTGATGCCTCCCTGCTACTTTGTTTATCATTCTACTAGAGGCCCGGTGCAAAAATTCGTGCACAGTGGTGGGGGGGTGGGAGGGGGGGTCCTCAGCCCGGCCTGCAGAATCAGGCCTAAACCAGCAGTCAGACAACCCTCTCGCAATCTGGGACTGCTGGCTCCTAACCACTGCCTGCCTGCCTGATCGCCCCTAACCACTCTGCCTGCCTGCCTGCCTGATCACCCCTAACCCCTCTGCCTGCCTGCCTGATTGCCCCTAACTGCTCGCCCCTAACAGCCTCTGTCTCGGCCCCTGCCACTGTGGCTTCATCCGGAAGGACGTCTGGAATGACATCCAGAAGGTAGTTAGGCTGTCTGGTCTAATTAGCATATTACGCTTTTATTATTACAGATTGTTGCACCTGCCACACAATACTGTCATTATCTGTATACTAAGGGTTAGGGCTGCAACATGAATTGGGGGTGAGGAGGGGCACAACTGCAGATCATAACATAAGCCTTAACATAATGTGTTGATTCTATTCATCTTTGCCTGGAAAAGTTAGATCATGACTGAAAGAAGTTGTTTTCAAATTCAAGCAAACTGTTTTGTTTGCTTTGCTTTATTTGCCTGTTTGTTTTCTTGAGCACCTGCTATTTACAAAGCACTGTATTTAGGCCAAGAAAAGCATACATGGGAAGTAAATGCACACAGGAAATAAACGCTCAGACCCTATTCTCTTGGGGTTTACCATCTAGTTAAGTGGTTTTTCTCACTGCTTTAGCAAAAACACCAATCAGAAGAAGGTGGAGAGCCTGAGTCCACCTAATTCAGCTCCCGCCTGACCCTCTGTGAAGCCAAATCACAGAACCCTGGAGCTCTAGGGAGCGCCATGGGAAAGAGCTAAGACACACACCTATTAGGCCAAAGAAGATAATGAATATGGAACTGATTAGGGTAAATTGTAAAGCACCATACTAACTATGGTTGTATGAAGGGTTCTTACAGTCTTAAAGTCAACTGAGCATGTACAGACTACCATGGGAAGGAGTGCACTGGCAGAAGGAAGCAGAGGGGAGGAAGCAGGGCCTCGGAGACACAGCCGAAAGGTAGAGGAGAATGTCATTATGCACTAAGGATGACCAGCATGTGTGGCTCCGTATGGCACTGCAGCACAGAGGAAATAAGAGTGACTATTAAAGGGCCCTCCTGTGAGCCAGACTCTGGACTGAGCCCAAAGCATACTTCATCTTGTCATCATAGCAGCCTTGAGACATGTACTGTTTCCCCATTTTACAGATGAGGAAAATAGGCCTTGAAGAGCTTTGGAATGTCTCCAAAGTTACATAATACATTAGAGACAGGACTAATTCTGGAGTATATGAGGTCAAGCCTGGACAGATAACAAATTTCAGTATCATTGGTATATGGAAAGACACATAACTTTGTCTCACAGCCTACAGTGTGGAGTGATCCTAGTTTACATCTGTTTCCCACTGTAATTATTAATAGCACTGTCTTTCACTCTCCAAAGTGTCCCAGTTTAGAAAAAAAAAAAGTATATGGTCATCTTGCCGCAATGCTCCTTGCTACAGTGAAACATGTCTACACAATTTTCCAGGCTCAGTGCAAAACAAAAATGGGAGGCCTTTTGTTCAAAAGGCAGAGAAAAAGTACTATCAAAGGTGCTGAAAATATAAAGTCTTTTTTCTTACATGTATCTATACTGCTCATACTCCATTGTCCCACCGAACTTCACTTGCAAAAGACAAGTTCGAAGATAAAATTAGCAAGAATTCCGCCCTAACTAGGTAACTCAGCTGGTTAGAGCATCGTCCCAATACTCTGAAGTTTCAGATTTGATTCCCGGTTAGGACACATATAAGAATCAACCAATGAACGCAGAATACTAGTAAGTAGAACAACAAATCTCTTTCTCTCTCTCTTTCTTCTCTCTCTCTCTCTCTCTCTCTCTCTCTCTCAAATCAATAAAAATGTTTTTAAAAGATTAGCAAGAATTTCAAGATGGTAATGGCAGAACATTAAACCTACCGAAGGTCCTTCTGAGTGTTAAGCCCTGTGCAACTGCTATGAAGTGAAACCCATGAGGCTGGCCCTGGTCTGTCCTTTTTCTGTCCACTCAGGTGGGTCTACGAAAGCATCATGACCTGTGACTGGATGGCAAGCAGGAAACCAGTTGCAACCTACTACTGTCCAGACTTTGGACATTAACTACTAGATCCATCATAGCATTCTTTAGGAGACATGTTTTAGAGCATTTCTAATGAAGCACAAAATTTCATTGCCCAAACAAAACATGAAGATATATTCAAGCAAATTTGGTCCTTCTCCACCATTTTCTTTGTCCCAAAAATAAATAATCCAGAGAATGTAATTGATCCATAGTCTCAAAGGAAAATTTAGAATACAATGAATTGAAATAACAGTGTATTACAAAGTCTGAAATACCTCGATGCCTGATTTAAATCATGTTTCTGTTTTAAATGCAGGCACTAATGTTTAATTTAAAATATTTTGTTACATAAATACACATGTGCCTAAGCTTAAGTAATTTCCACTATCTATACAGACCAAAATCAGAAATTTAAGGATGATTAAGAAACTGTTCTTAAAAATGGGTGAGGGGAGGTGGGGAAAGGGTGAGAGAGATTAACCAAAGATCTTATATGCATATATGCATTACCTATGGACAGAGACAATAGAGTGGTAAAGGCCTGGGGCAGAGTGGGAACCAGGTGGGGGGGGGGGGTGGTAATGGGGACAGGGGAGTATTTATCAGCAATACTCTCAACAATAAAGATTTTTTTTAAGGGGTAGGAGTTTGGAAGATGGGGCAGTTTGCTCATTCATTCATTTATTCATTCAGCGTGTACTGATTACTTACAATGTCTCAAGCATAGTACAAGATCCTGGGGAAACACAGGTGAATAAAATGTAGGCCTCAAGAAGCCTGCATTCCAGTAGAATGAAACAAAGGTAAACAAATAAACGCATAAACTTTCCTTGGTGCTAAGGAAGAAGTAACCACAGGGAAGAGTGGGCACAAAGCAGTGAGCATTCTAACCTGGGGGAATGCAGGGTGGTTCCAGAAAGGTTTTCTGAAGGACGTGAACTGAGCCTTAAGAGCCCAGTAGGAATCCAGCCGGTAGCTAAGGGCCAGGGAGGAGCAAGAGAGGAGCCCCGAGAAAGCATGACACCCGTGGGAAGAGACGGCCACTCCAAATGACAGCAGCACACTTAGAGGAAAGCCCCCTGTTCAATCAAGAAGTGTGCGCCTGGCAGGCCCTGGGCAGAAGGTGCAGAGGGGTTGAGTCTGTGTACAGAGAAAAAAGGCGACGTTCATGGACTACCTGGGGGTGGGGGTGGGGAAAGGTGCTCTCTCCTGCAAAGGTGAAGAGTTAGAAAAGAGAGGAGAAAGAATTCAGAAGTAAAAAAATCTTAGTAAGAAAAGTCATCCCTCAGGCCATACAATCACTTAATCAAGAGCGATAATACCATTTTGTTGGTTTATTTATGGGCCCGCAAGTAAAAATATGTTCTTGATAAAACTAGAAATATGTTTTCTATCTCTTCGTAATAAAGATGAGTTACCCTTCATCCATGTGAATGGCTTGAAGCAATGACAAAAATCTAAATGACTAAGCGAACAAATATTTAAATTTGACTTAAGAATGCGCTATCAAATTTTTGCAACAAATTTACCACAGTGCTTATTTAATATTACAGCTAATTTTTTAAAATAACTTTTATTGTTTGTCTGCATTTCTGATTATTCCATGAGGATGGACTTCTAGAAGATGAATTACCAGGCCAAAGGGTTTAAATATTTTTAAAGCTCTTGATACATATTAGATTAGGCTAAAATTAAAACTAGATGGACCAAATTATAATACATGGAAATTAAATGTTACTATCAATAATACCCAAAAAAGAAAAGCTAAGAGTGCATTATAAGTAGATCTTAGGCTTTGAATAGTGTTAAGACTATAAAGAAGTCAGGGGAAACTTGTTAAGGGTGACTCTCAGGCCAGTAAGCATGTTTGCGTGTGTGTGTAAACATACATGTGCACAAATAATGGACGTAAGAAAAGGAAAAGTCCCTAATTTTTGCATGAGATGACAAGAATGAAATTATAAGGTGATCTACTTGTAAGTGGGAAAATATAATTTATTTTATACCTCCTATCATTTCTATCTCTATATAGCAGTAAGTTTGCAGTTTTAATAATCAGGTGCTAAGATTGGAGGAAAAAATGATGTTTTAAGTAAAGATCAACAACTTGGTTTTTAAGGTAGCTTAGGTTAGCTATGTCTCTAAATGAGGACTCTCCACAGTATCTTTTCATAAACCTCCAGAAAAGAGTAATAATGAAGGCAATTTAAGAAGTGACTCAGATTGTTCTAAGTCCAAGGACCTTGTCACCACCGAAGTTTCATGAAAGCCAGTTTGAGGCTATTAAAACTCAAATCTCCTTTAAAACATGCTTTTCTTTTCTTCTTCTTCTTCTTCTTCTTCTTCTTCTTCTTCTTCTTCTTCTTCTTCTTCTTCTTCTTCTTTTTTTTTTTACATTGCTGCATGGAAGTGTAGAATTCTATTTATGACCAATTACCAGTATAACCTCAAATATACAAACATTTCCAAAGACGGTGGCCCCTGGGGGGCTCAAGCAGATTGATTTTTCACTTGAGACATTACCCAGAAGCCAACCTGGGCATCTTCCATCCCCTGAGACATTCATTGTTCCTTCCTTTCTGCCCTAGTTAAGAAGTGAATTTCTTCGGTCATAATCCTAAGCAGAAAGTTTACATCTTTCAGAAAACTGAGCAGGAAGTTTGGCCTAAGAAACATTTCCCTTTGGACCTGGGTTACCAACGGGGTGGTGGACGGAGGTTAGATTTGGGGGAGCCTGCAAAGAAAGGCTCTGGCTCCTGAGTCTGAATGATGCTCTCCCGGACATCTGGGTGGAAAGCAGCCAATCCTCAAATTCTTTGTCTTTGCAGCAGTGAACAGGGAAAAAAAAAAAAAAATCAACTTCTGAGTGATGTCTCAGAAGTTTCTTTCACTCAATTTTGTCCCTCCCGGTCCTACAATGAATGAACCGTTTACAAAGCCGACTTCCAGTGAGCCAGGCTGAAACTTTGAAACAGAGTTCCTGCCAGTCCTAGGAAAACTTGAAGCTGTTGGACGTGAGTTTTATTATGCGCCTCTCCTGGGCTCAGTGGGACCCCAGAACCTGAGCGGGAACTGATTTAAACCCAGGGTGGGGGGAGGGGGAGGGGGAGGAGACTGTGGGACTAGGAAGGGGTGACCACCACATGTGGCTCTAATATCAAACAGCTGCTAGAGGCCATCACCCCGCTGCCCGCCCAGCACCGACCCTCCACCAGAACCCTGTTTCACAGATTACTCTCATTAAAGGGACTTCCCCGACCTGAAATCTGAATCATGGACTCGGGCTCTAGAAGAATCAAGTACTTTTTTCAACTAAATGTATTTGAATGTAACAGGCTGGCTTTCATCAGCGAGCCAAAGCCTTAACACAAAATCCCCAGGGGAGGAAGAAAAAGGGGGAGAAAATTGCACAAAGTAATCCTGCAGGCCAGGCGGGAGGGGGGTGGGGGGGAGTGAGGAAAGATGCCGGGATCCCCCGGACAAGCTCCTTCTCCCACTCCAGCTAACTTTGCAAACCTGCACCTCTCCGAGGCCCCGGAAACTCCGTGCGACCGCCGGCACCAACCTTTCCCCGCGGGGTCCACGCCCCGTGCACACAGCGTCCGCGCGCGGCTTCGGGCGCCCGCGATGCCAGCGCCGGTCCCGGTCCCGGCGCCGGTCCCCGCGCCGCGGGCACTCACCGACACCAGGAACTCCAGCGTGGCCACGTAGTCCCGCTCGGTCTTCTGCAGCTCGCTGAGCACGCACACGCGCAGGCGGAGCTGCCGCTCCAGGTCCCCGCGGCTCTCCTCGCTCATGGTGGGCGGCGGGGCGCGGGGCTGGCGGCCGGCCGGCGGCGGAGGAAGGAAAGTTGCGGCCTCTGCAAAGTCCGCGGAGGGACGGGCGACTTTACCTGCGGGGGAGAGGCTGGGGCGCCGGGGGGGGGGGGCGGGGTGCAGGAGGGGTCGCCCGCTGGGCCTGGGGCGCGGGAGGCGGGGGGCAACCGCAGAGGAAACTCCCGGGGGATGGCGCTCCGGCCCGGGGACCTGCGCGCCCGGCCCCGCCGCTCCGGCCTCACACGGCCCAGGCTAGAGGGGAGGCGGCTCTGGCAGCCACCGCGGGGACTTGGACATTAATCAAATGCTTTGTATCCATGTGACTCCGACCCTTTACCCTTCGCCAAATCTCAGGAAAAAGGAAACACAACCCTGGGGAAGTGTGTTGCGTGCCAGCTAACTAAACACACACACACACACACACACACACACACACACACACACACACGCACGCACTCGCTCACTCACAGTCAGCACTTGAGATGGAACTAATGGGAGACCCCCAAACCTAGGAGGGAGGACAGACGCCAAGACACAGCTCCGGGGGTCGCTCCTGGGACTCCCGCCTATTGTTTAGCTTTCATGTGTTTTGTACAAATCCTGAAAGCAATGAAACAAGTCCCCAAAGTTACATAACTGGATGGGAACAAAAACAACCATGGTATTGACCCTCCTGGGTTTTTGTTGTTGTTGTTGTTGTTGTTTTGGGGGGAGGGAAAAAATTGATTTTTTTGCTTTATTCAGGCACAAAACAGGTTTGCTTTTAACCCCCTCCTTTCCCCTTCCCCCTCCCCCCCCCCAAGAATATTTCACAGGCTGATCCCCTCCTGGCTGCACTGGGAGAGTCAATTAGCATAATAAATAAAGACACTATGGGAAAGTGACAGCCCCGGCCTATGCAATAAGCTCCACTACAATGAGCATCACCATTGCTCTGCGCTGTTTTGAAGGGAGACCCTTTGCAAGTCTGTAACTTTCTTTCAACATCTAGATGGTATGTAAATCCAACCAGAGGCGAGAATATATGTGCCAGTTTTGCTTCTAAGAGCTGCTATAATTTAAGACACTGACCCTAATTAAAGAGACAGAGTTATTAGTGAATGCTCATCAAAAGATGCAGATAGATTCTTAAAATCGAGAGCATGTCTTGATTTTAATATTTATGTTGATTGCCCTTTCTCACTGGGAAAGAGATCCAGGACCTAATGAGCAATGACTATTTCCACTTAATTTTTATACTAGTATGATTTAGAATCCTCTAACATAGGAAAAAGTGGTGGGGGGAAAAATACCAGCTTCAAAGATCCAAAGCACAAGCAAGCAAAACAAACCATATATATTTTTGTCTTGATACTATTCGCGTGTTATTTTTCAGAGGCATTTTTTCCTACTTACAACAACTTTAAACGGTCCACACTAATGACATTGAAATAAACTGAAGAGTGAATGGCTTTGATGCAAGAATGTGGCGTGTTAATCTGTCCCAATAGTTGAAAGCATTAGGCAAAACTCTAAAAAGTAAAGATGCTTTCCAGTTATTGATATTAAAACAATCATCAGTTATGCAGATGATGTCGTCAGAGAGCATAGCTTGTGATGAATCACTGTACCCCTCTGAATGCAACAAACAGGGGCTGTCCTTTTCTTCTTATATCAAGGACCCCGCGTTTGAATGATGTGTGAGCAGCTGATGGGCAAGATGTGCTTTTCCTCTTTCTCTTGCACGTGTCTCTTTAGAGGTAGCCGTGAGCAAAGAAGAAAGAAGTAAATGGCTTCACACCCTGTGGCAGAAGAACAAAGGACAAGGCACATGAAAGAGCAGACTTCACAGCACCTAGTAAACAATAAACAAAAGAAATAAATGGAAGACTTGGGAAACAGGCCTCCAGTAATGAATGGGAAAATCAAACATGAATGCATTTCCTCCCCCCTAGGTCGGCACCCCCCTCTGACATAAAAAGTAAGTACATAAATCATGCTTTCTATCAGGTGTTCTCCCAGAAAAAGTATTTCTCTCTTACTAATTGTTCCCAATTGGAGAACTGTTTATCTAATTTCTTTCTACCAAGAAAGGAAATTGGTCTATGCACAATGCCCTAGAGACTCGGTCTTAACCTCTGAGAGCTTGAACCACACCAATGGGGTTTTACCCACCCAGAGCATGTGCCTCAGGTCCACGCACAGGTGCTGAGGACCTCTATGTGTATTGCATAGTGATAGGGCGTGAGGCCACAGAGATCTTGGTCTCTAGGCAAATGTTTCTCAAGGTGGGTCATAGAGCAATGTATGACAATTCCCTGAGATCTTGTTAAAATGGACATTTCTGGGCCCCATCCCAAATGTATTGAATAAGAATCTCAAAGAGCCCTGACCGGTTTGGCTCAGTGGATAGAGCGTCGGCTTGTGGACTGAAGGGTCCCAGGTTTGATTCTGGTCAAGGGCATGTACCTTGGTTGCAGGCACATCCCCAGTAGGGGGTGTGCAGGAGGCAGCTGATAGATGTTTCTCTCTCATCGATGTTTCTAACTCTCTATGCCTCTCCCTTTCTCTCTGTAAAAAATCAATAAAATATATATATTTTTAAATAGAATCTCAAAGATGTAAGCCCTAAACTAATCTGACAAGGTCTTCAGATTATTCTTAGATACACTAACATCTGACAGCCTCCATTCTAAAGACTTACAATTGAGTGGAATGGAATGGAGTAATTCTATTAAAAGGCAAACTGTAATGAGTGCTTTGCAAAAAAAAAAAAAAAAATGTGCAAGGAAGCTAGCAGAAAAATACTAACTTAAGTGTGCAGAGTCAGACTCCTCTCAGAGTGCCCCGGTAAAGGGATTATCAATGGTTTCTGCCCACTCTTCCGCTCCTCAGTGTACCCCTCAGCATCATTCGTAATAATGATCGTCTTCAGGACACTGGCTAGTGCCTTCTGCCAGACAGCTCTCAGTGTCTTCTGTAGCCCTGGCTGGAGTCCTTAATTCCTCATCAAAGACAGAAGAGCATAAGAAAACAGGGCTGGAGTATCTGGAAACCTTCACTTTGATGGTAAATAAGGTCTTTCATACACTCTGAATGTGCTGTATCCCTCCCCGCTTCCTCTATTGAAACTTCAGGCTCTGTCTGCCAGGAAAAGGAAAGCGACAACAAAAATGATGGACAGGATCCAGGTTTTTCCCCTGAAATACTAATGAGGTTGAAGCATCCCATAAAAAGGAGATGGGAGAAGAGAAGATAGAAGAGGCTGCTGAGTAGTAAACTTGCTCAGCCATTAAATGTATTTCAGACGCATGAACTTGGCGTGGTTAGAACCCATGATGATACGGTTCAAAGAGCCAAAGCACAAGGCAGAGTAGGTTTCCTGTGGTCGGGCTGATAGAAGGACTCCTGGACTAAAAGAAAAACCCAAGGATGTTTCTTTGTAAGACGACAGCTTCCGTGGTCATATATCAGATAGAGATCATTTTAGCCTTGCTGCCATTCCAATACTAGGTAAGGTCATAAATAAAATTTGATGCTGACATTTATTAAGATAACAGCACTGAAAAAAAAGTCTCTAGTTAAATAAAGAATTCTAAGAGACAGACTGTTCTTTATTTACAAGTAAAGTTGACTCTGGCATTTTTTCACTACTTTGGACTATGTTAGATGATTCTAAATTATACTAGTATAAAAAGTATTACAGCCCTGGCTACTGTGTTCAGTGGTTAGAGCATCAGTCCCAGCACCGAAGGTCTCACATTCGATTCCTGGTCAAGGGTGTAAGGTCTCAGGTTGGATTCCTGGTCAAGGGGCCATACCTGGGTTTCCAGTTCGATCTCAGGCTCCAGTGAGGGCACGTGCAGGAGGCAATCAATCAATGTGTGTCTCTCTCTCTCTCTCTCTCTCTCTCTCTCTCTCTCTCTCTCTCTCTCTCATATTCCCCTCTCCCTCCCTTATATCAGACACATTGAGCTATATAATGAATAATTAAGAGTTTTGGACAAGAAGCAATTCTAAAAAGACTTGTTAATTCAGTTATACTTTACTTATAAGAAACATAGGATGTACTGGAACATGTAATTATTTCTATCATACCAATTCGAGGACTTTAGTATTGCCCTAAAGGATAAAATATAGTTTTCATAGCCATGTTTTAGTTTTAGAAACAATGTATATGACATATAAAACTAAATACATTTTTGGGTAGGATTATTTTAGCAGGACTCTAAAGTCATTTCCACACTGGCTAATGTGAAGCTAACGTGAAGATAATATGTATGGTCATGTGTTCCCAGGGAGCAGGAGTGCGGGAAAGGAAAAGTGAAGCAGAGAAAGAGGGAACACCAGTACAAGAATGAGTAACAGAGCTGGCCACCCCTCTGGGAAACTGGATGCTCTAGTCTCTCCTATAGGACCTTCCTCCAGAACTGCAAGCCTGGAGGGAGGAAGAGGGAAGCGTCTCTTCATCGTTTCCTATTCTCTCTTGGCCAAGGATTGCTGCGTGGTCCCGGTACATCCACATTGCCCACGCATGAGTGCCTAGAGGTTTTCACAGAAAAGATCTGAGTGAGGAAGTGAGAAGGGTGAGGCACTCTTAGGCTGTTCCTGTGTCAGACTGGTCTGAGCATTTGAGGAACTGCTTCCATGATCATTAGGAATAGGAGGTCGAGAGGTGTGTTTTGTTTTTTTCTTGAATACATGGGGTTTCTGATCCTGTCTCAAGTACTTCAAGATCAAGACAATGTCATTGGTGACCAACTTCTCTGGATGCATAACATGCCACACCTCACTGTGCAAATGCACCCCAGCCACAGTACTTTCCAAATTCTCACAATGCCCATAGTACAGTCCTTTCTCCCAGTCATAGCACTGACTATACTTGATCATAATTGCCAGTTCAACTGATGGAACTCATTATCAGACCACAGTGTCCTGAGGAAAAAGATAGTGTCACCCATGTGTATCCTGAGCCTCTTGGGAATCTAGCATGTAGCTGTAGTTAAATGAATATTTGCTGATTGAATATATGAATGAATAAATAGAAGAATAAAATGCACTGGAAATCTATTGGCGTCCCAGAGCCTAATCAGTCTATCTCCAAACCAATGCTTTCTGAGTAAGTGACCTTCACTATGGATTGTGAATCTATGTAGGGGACACAAAGAAACTACAAATATGATATTAATACTAGAGGCCTGGTGCACAAAATTCGTGCGGGGGTGGGGGGGTGTCCCTCAGCCCAGCCTGCACCCTCTTCAATCTGGGACCCCTCGAGGGATGTCCCACTACCCATTTAGGCCTAATCCAGGCAGTCAGACATCCCTCTCACAATCCAGGACTGCTGGCTCCCAACTGCTCACCTGCCTGCCTTCCTGATTGCCCCTAACCACTTCTGCCTGCCAGCCTGATCACCCCCTAACCACTCCCATGCCAACCTGATTGATGCATAACTGCTCCCCTGCCTGCCTGTTTGCCCCTAACTGCCCTCTCTTGCAGGCCTGGTCACCCCTAACTGCCCTCCCCTGCAGGCCTGGTCCCCCCCAACTGCTCTACCCTGCAGGCCTGGGTCCCCCCCCCAACTGCCCTTCCCTGCAGGCCCGGTCACCCCCAACTTCCCTCCTCTGCCGGCCTGGTCACCCCCAACTGCCCTCCCTTGCAGGCCTGGTCCCTCCCAACTGCCCTCCCCTGCTGACCATCTTGTGACAGCCATCTTGTGTCCACATGGGGGCATTCATCTTTGACCACATGGGGGCATCCATCTTGTGTGTTGGAGTGATGGTCAATTTGCATATTATTCTTTATTAGATAGGATAGAGGCCTGGTGCACAGGTGGGGGCTGGCTGGTTTGCCCTGAAGGGTGTCCTGGATCAGGGTGGGGGTTCCCTTGGGGCATGGGGCAGCCTGGGTGAGGGGCCTGTGGTGGTTTTCAGGCTGGCCACGCCCCCCAGCAACCCAAGTGGAAGCCCTGGTATCTGGGATTTATTTATCTTCTATAATTGAAACTTTGTAACCTTGAGTGGAGGCCTGGGCTTGCCAGGGTGTGCGGAAAGCTTGGCTTCCTCCATTGCCGGGGAAACCCAAGCCTCTTGCTCTCTCCGTGGCCGCAGCCATCTTGGTTGGGTTAATTTGCATACTTGCTCCTGATTGGCTGGTGGGTGTGCTTGTGGGTGTAGTGGAGGTACGGTCAATTTGCATATTACTCTTTTATTAGATAGGATTGTTGTATTCTCAAAGAAGTATCATTCATCTCACCTGACATGTGTCAATAACATAATCAAATCCATCCACACTCTTCCCAAAGCAATCATTTCAAGCTGTGAAAGAAATACATTATAATAAACTAGGAAAGAAATTATAATTACCAAAGTACAAAAATAAGTTTACTGAAAACAGATAAATAATGTATTAGGCCACCTATTGTAGTGGAGAATAATTGCCTTTTTACTGGAGTACTTCTGGACTCATATAAATATAAAATAAAACATTATGAAATAGCTTTCTTGTATCTATTTTTAAAAATTATTAGACTTTATCTTTTTTGAACAGTTTTAGTTTTATAGAAAAATTGAGTGGAATGCACAGAAAGTTTCTATAAACCACGTTATAGTCCACCCACCCCCACCCCCAGTTTCCCCTATTATTATCTTGATCAGTGTGGTACATTTGTTACAATTAATGAGCTAATATATATGCATTATTACAACAAAAGTACATAGTTTACATTAGGGTCCATTCCTTGTGTTGCACATTCTATGGGTTTTAACAACTGTATGACGTATATCCACCATTGCAGTATCCTACTGAATAATTTCACTGCCCTAAAAATCCACCTGTTTATCTCTCCCTTCCTTCAGGATCCTGGTAATCACTAATATTTTTACTGACTCCATACTTTTACCTTTTACAGAATGTCATATAGTTGGAATCATACAGTATGTAACCTTTTCAGATTGCCTTCTTTCGCTTAGCAATATTCATTTCCGTTTCCTCCACATCTTTGAATGGTTTGCTAGCTCATTTCATTTTACCACTGAATAAAACTTTATTGTCTAGATGGATCAGTTTGTTTACTAACTCATCTGTTGAAGGACCTCTTGGAGGCTTTCAAGTTTTGGCAATTATGAATCAAGCTGCTATAAACACTTGTGTGCAGGTTTTTGTGTGGACATAGGGTGTCAACCCGAGACAATGAAATTTTATTCAGTGGTAAAATGAAATGAGCTATCAAACCATTAAAAGACATGGAGGAAACTTAAATGCATATTTACTTCATTTGAGTAAATACCAAGGAGTGTGACTGCTGGATCAGGAGTATATTTAGCTTTGTAACAAATTGCCAAACCCTTTTCCAAAGTGGCTGTATCATTTCTCATTCCCACCAGCAATGAAGGATAGTTCCTGTTGCTCCACATCCTCTCCAGCCTTTGGTGCTGTCAGGGTTTTGGGTTTTGGCCATATAATCGGTATGTAGTGGCATCTCATTGTTTTAATTTGCAATTCCCTTATGACTTATGATGTTGAACATCTTTTCCAGTGCTTACTTGTTATCTGTATATCTTCTCTGGTGAAGTGTTTGTTAAGGTCTTTGGCTCATTCTTTAATTAGGTTGTTTTCTTATTATTTAGTTTCAAGGGTTCTGTATATATTTTGTATAACAGTTCTTTATCAGATGTGTCTCAGATGTGTCTTTTGCCAATATCTCCCGCCCCCCCACTCCCACCCCCGCCCCCCCACCCAGGGCTTGTTTTTTTTAATTCTCTTGACATTGTCATTTTGCACAGCAGAAGGTTTTCATTTTCATGAAGTTTAATTTATCAATTTCTCCTTTCATGGATCACATTTTTGGTGTTGTACCTAAAAATGTGTGGATTTATCATGACCAGACCCAAAGTCACCTAGATTTTCTCTCCTATGTTATCTTCTCAGAGGTTTACAGTTTTGCATTTTATACTTAAGTTCATGATCCATGTGTTAATTTTGTGAAAGATCTAAGGTTTGTGTTTAGATTTTTTTTGTATGTGGATGTAGTTCTTTCAGCATGATTTGTTGAAAAAATTACCCTTTAAATTTAATCCAATTGCCTTTGCTTCTTTTTCAATGATTAATTTATTGTATTTGTGTGGGTCTATTTCTGTGCTCTCTATTCTAGTACCTTGATCTATTTGTCTATTCTTTCACCAGTTCCACACTGTATTGGTTACCCTAGATTTATCATAAGTCTTGAAGTCAGGCATTATCAATCCTCTGATTCTGTTCTCCTTTAATATTAAGTTGGCTATTTTGTCTTTCCATATCAACTTTAGAATAAGTTTTTCAATATGTACAAATTACTTCGCTGGAATTTCAATAGGAATTATGTTGAATCTCTAGGTCAAATTGGGAGCTATGTACACATACACTAAAATAAGTGTAACACACACTGGGATGTGGCAGAACAGAAAGCCAGTTCTAAAGAGAAAATTATGAAAACTGGAATACACCAGATAAAGAATCTACATGATAACTTTTTAAAGATAATACTGGACAATAGGTTATGCAGCATATGTAACTTATACTGCATAACTAGCTTTACTACCATTATGGATAGCTAATGCCCCTTAATGAATTATGATTCTTTGTGTTCACATCACTTAGTAATTGACAATTCTGCTGCTCCCATTAAGAAATAAAGTCTATTTTTTTCTCTAGCTTAAATATTAGCTGGCTTTGTTAATTGCCCTTACCAACAGAATATGATAGAAGTGATAATACGCAAGTTCCAGAGATTAAGCCTTAAAAGAATTTGTAACTTCCACTCTTTCCCCCTTAAAAACCTAAAATCAACATGTTAGGCAAATACCCAGGGTATCCTATTGTGGGATAAGCTACATGGAGGAGAGTCAAGGCACTCCAACAGTCAGTATCAACTGTCAGACATGAGTGTGACACCATTTGGGATCCTACCGTCACAAGTGTACTGTGATATGATTGCAACCACTTGAATGACCTCAGGTAAGACCAGAAGAAACACTCACATGGTTGACTCACAAAATTAAGAGAAATAATAAATCATTGATGTTATAAGACACTACGTTTTGGAGTGTGGTTTTTTTTTCTTGAGCAATGGATTACTGAAACAAATCAACAACATCTAACAGAAGTCATGAACACTGCCTCTAATTGGACCACTTAATGGCATGTGCCCATCCCTTCAACAATCACTATCACTAAAAGTAATTCTGTGCACTAATTAGCTTAGAGCTGAGTTTTTGCTTAACCTTGAACTAGCTGTTATAGTGAGAAATTGTAATGAATGGCTTAGATCAAAACAGGCCCCATTCCTAGAAGTAAGGGGAGTTCAATCTCACCCAAGCCAATGGGGAGGGAGTGAATGGATGCTAGGAAGGCAATTACAATGTCCATGACAGGTGGAAGGAAGGTTGCAACTAACCATGGAAAAGTCTCTCTTCATGACCATTATTCATTCCCTGCTTCTCATGGAGCCAACAATGTCACCATGGAAGCTGCTGGCACCCTTGCTCAATCTGCCACCATCAGAATTGCCACCTCTGAGTCCACTGTGCTGCTGCCATCCCTCCAAGCCTATTGCTGCCAATATTGTGAACCGACTCCACGTTATGGCATTCAAAATGCTGCAAGTACTGCCAGTGTTGGACTGCATTCCAGCCTAAACTGAGCTGAGAACAATGTATGGAGAGAGTAAAGGCCAAGTTGGAAATTCAGAAGTGATGAGGCAGAAATAAGGGACAAATTGGGGGGCAGGGAGAGGGAGGGAAAGAAGACACCCGGTCCCAGCTAGGTTGTTAAGGTAAAGAACACATGGATGGGAGGGGAAAGGCCACATCTTCCTTCCATTACAACCGCTGCAGCTTTGGAGGTTGCAAGAACTGATGTGGCTAAAGAATCAGCTATAACAGAGGAAAATGTTTATTACAGTTGAGGGTCCAGGGTTTCAGGAAGCAGTCTGAGTTCCAGGACACCCACCACAGCTGCCGACCAGAATGTGAAGTGGGCCTGCCTCGCCAGTCGCACATCTGTGTCTCTGAAGAGCAGTTCTTTGCTTCCAGGATCTCCTCACTCCCTGACATTCATGCATTCCCTCAGCAGTTGCCAGAGAGGATTTTCTCACTTTAACAACTGCTAAGCCCTAAGAGACTGTATATCCCAGCTTCTTAGGTTTGGCAGCAAAAAGTACAAAACTACTCTGCAGCTGAGCCCAACTCAGGTTGACACGTGGGCAGTAAATCTCAGGGATGAGGGAGGA
Source organism: Eptesicus fuscus (assembly GCF_027574615.1). Classification (NCBI taxonomy): domain Eukaryota; kingdom Metazoa; phylum Chordata; class Mammalia; order Chiroptera; family Vespertilionidae; genus Eptesicus; species Eptesicus fuscus. Next base: position 37,284,539 of record NC_072491.1, on the reverse strand, counting down.
GTGACAAACAAAAAGAGGAGGGAAATGTTATCCATAAACAACTGAAAAATGTGCATGTCCTGGGCAGGTTGTTCTCACCTCTGACATTCTCTCCTCACACATCTGTATGCGTGCAAGCCATATTTTCTTTTTAAAAATATGGTGCCAACACTTGGATTCTTCTTGATGTAATTTTACTTTTTAGAATTTTAAATCCAGACCATTGATTTTTCTAGATGTCTCCTTAGTTATGTTAAGGGCCCAGTTTAACTTAATAACAAAACTTGTTAAAGAGAATATAAAAAGGAAAGCTACTCATTGACCACTGTACAAATTCTGGAAGAAAATAACCTGTTGTTTTTTAATCCAAACTAACAGTATCTGACAATAACAGAATTCAGTCTACTCACAGTGTATCAAAATGATCAAGGAAGATTTAATTTATAAATAGAAGAGGGTTCAATGGGAAAATATCCCAATTAATGTAATTCACTAATTAACACACAAAGGAGAAATTTTTTTCATCATTTCAATACATTCTGAAATGGCACTTAATAAATATAACAGAAATTCTAATAAGAACTCTAAGAAGGTATTTAAATAAATGGCTTTTATATGATAAGCCAACAAATATTATTCAAAATGGTGAACCACTAAAGCCACTTTCATCAAAATCAGGAACAAGAAAGAAATGCCCTCTAATATCATTATTAAACAACATTGACTCATAGTTCTAGGGAACTGCAGTTTTAGGGAATATACTATGTGAAAGTAATAAAAAATATCAGTCAATATTAAACAAGAAAAAATTAAATTATCTTTTTGTTGATATGATATGATATAAAAAGGAGATTTGATTACTTCTTAAAAGATAATATGCAAAAATTAGTAGCTTTATTCCATACTAGGAATAATGAGCAAGAAACAAACAAAAAATACAATTCATTTATAATAAGGTTTAGAAACGATATTTCTAACAATAAAGATAAAGTGCTTAATCAACTGTAATTATAATCTATTACTTGAGGTCATATAACAAGATCTAAAGAGGAAAAATATATCATAAAATATATCTAAGAGCATTAAAAAAATATGAAAAGTAAAGGCTAGATTGGCCTTGCAAACATTACAACTTAACATAAAAACTCCATGATCAAAACAATGTATTAGCACATAAATAGGCAACTATATCAGAGTCACAGAACAGTTAATAGATATGTTATATGTACAAATTCAATATCTAACAAATGTGATAGGGAAGTGAGACCTCTACTTCTGGCCATGATGGCACATGAGGGACTGAATTTAGCCTCTCATCCTAAACAAGCAGAAAAGCAGACCTGCTACATGAAACAACAGGCAGCTCAGAGCACTGGCTCCTAACACAGGCAAACAAGAAAGATGAGACCAATGAGTGACCTAGAGAGCCTTTTCCAGGCTAACATCTAGGAAGAGGAGCTCAAATAGTCCAGAAATCTCACTGATTGAGGAAAACAGAATTAAGGAGGCCAAGGCTGGTATTATTATCAGGGTAGAGTGCTTGGGAGAAGAGAAATGCAAAGAGAGGGATTGGCAGATCTGCTCAGAGACCCTCTCAAGTCTTTTCCTAAGAGCTGATCTGTGTATGCATGTGAGAAAATTAAGCCTGAGGAAAGACCACCAGAGAGCAACCCTCGGATCTCATAGAGCCAGGAATAATTCATGCTCCTACCAGCCAGAGTGGAAGGATCTAATAAATGAGCCTGCAGGTAGCATGTTTAGTAGCAGGCCAATTATCTCCAAGTTAAACCTGCCACAATGAAGATTGAGAGGAAATCTCAAAGGGTCACACTGATTCTAAGTAATTTTATTTGTCCAGGACAAAACCCCAAAATATGTAAGGGCATACAAAAATATCTAGCACTGAACAATGTAAAATTCACAATGACTGGCACTCAATAAAAATTAACTGATATTCAAAAAAGCAGGGGAAAATGAGCTATACTCATATCTCAAGAGAAAACAATCAATCAATATCCATAGACCCTGAAAGAAGATATTAGAATTAATAGACAAGGATGTTATAAATAAACCTCCTAAGTTCAAGAAGATAGAGGAAACTGTGAGGATAAGGAGCTGAGAAAAAATATAATAAAAAGACCCAAATCAAACCCCTATAGATAAAAAATATAGTATCTAAAATGAAATACACTGGATGGAATTAAAAACAGATTAGGCACATGCCTCTGTTGCAAGTTCGATCCCCAGTTTGGGTGGCTTTTGGAGGCAGCCAATCCATGTTTCTTGTTCTCTCTTTCCCTCTCCCTCTCTAAGTATCAATAAAAAGCATATTAAAATTTTTTCAGGCATTAGAGAATATATTTGATAGCTTCATTTGAGATATGTTTGAGGAATAGCCTTAGTACAAACTTTCCTTTTTTAAAAAAATGGGGAAAATAGCGTCAAGTTAGATATGGAAAAGTTGTCCTTGATTATGATCAGAAATTGCCAGTAAATCCTTTTTCACAAGAGCTATTGCTCTTGGTGCATGAAGGAAAGTTTTTTACATATTACTTTTAAAATGAATACTCTTTATTAGACTCCAAGAAAACTTTTGGATGGGTGAAATGTGGGATTTTTAAAATATGTGCTTGTTTGTTTTTAACCAAAACTGAAGATGACTTACGAAGCTGCCTTAGGCCTTTTTCTAGGCTTCTTACTAAAGCAGAGATGAAAGCATATTTGGGATTCTTATTTTTCCAAAATTGAGTAGCTTGGCATGCAACTCTCCCAGAAAAAAATACTGTTTTTGACACTAAAACTTGCCATTTAAAAAAAATATTTTTTTATTGATTTCAGAGTGGAAGGGAGAGGAAGAGAGAAATAGAAACATCAATGATGAGAGACAATCATCAGCTGTCTCCTACATGCCCCACACTGGGGATGGAGTCCACAACCTGGGTATGTGTCCTGACCTGGAATAGAACCGTGACCTCCTGGTTCATAGGTTGACACTCAACCACTGAGCCACACTGGCTGGGCAAACTTGCCATTTTTTATAATTCTTACCTTTTATCTAGATCAGCGTTACCATAACCATAATCTCTATCATTGAGGCTACAGCCACCCTTCACCCCCACCCCTATTCTTCGTTACCTGCACTTAACTTCTCCTCAGTGTCAGGTAGTATGTTGTGCAATCCCAGCTCCTAGAGAAGTTTTTCTTCCCTATCCAATTTACCGCTGCAAGCTTTCCTTTACACGAATGTAAGGCTGCCACGTGGTCAGCTCAAGAGACCTCACCTGACTTGCATCACCCAGTACAGTCTTCCTCACCCTATATTTCCTCTGTGATGAGAAAATATTATTGGTTATCCAGGGGTTTTAACCCCACATGCAAATGTAAAAAAGATAAAAGAACATAATAATAGGTCTTTCCTCAAGTCAAAATCAAATACTAACACTACTAAAGACAAAAACTGGACAAAACAAGCAACCTAGAAACTAAATGTGCAACCCAAATCTTAAGAGACCCTGGGGCCAAAGATGCATTAACAGACAGACAGACATATATAATAATTATTAATATATTCACAAATATGGCAGATAATTCATTCAGACTTGGTTGATATCAATGCATCCATTTGCAATTAGTGATGGTGTTTTACGTAAAGAGTCTGTACTTTAAATGTTTATTTTATTTCAGAATTGACCTTCATTCAAAAGAGTGTGGTTTCCTAATGAATGACATTTTACTTGAGCTTTGATGATCCTGTGTGTGTGTGTGTGTGTGTGTGTGTGTGTTGTGTGTGTGTGTGGTGTTACTATAACCAAAGACAAAATATGTTTCTGATATATATATATATGAATATGAACACAACAAATAATCTTACCTCTAACTGGGATAAATAATGAGACATTTATGGCAATGTACTTTTGACATGAACTTTGAACAGTATGGTTCCTCTGTCTTAAACCAATGACCAACTTTTCACTGTTCTTGTGTTGGCTTTTGCATGGTCAAATATACATTTTGAGATAAGTCCAGTTTATTCAAACTTTAAGCAAATGGAATGAGTTAGGAAAATTGAATTTAGAAGTAAAGTCTCTTTATACCCAGAATTAGCATTAGCGACGACTGTCAGATTTTTTAAGGGGAGAATAGCCCCTGCAGAGATGGCAGGAGAATAAACCCAGAAAATCTCGGTCAGAGCCACTTTAGATTGTTTTCTTCAATTAAAGGCTAAAATTGCATCTCTAAAATAATGGATGTGGGGAGTAAACACATTTATATAGAATGGCTTAAAGCAAGTAGCCTAATTTTCAGAATGTAATAAATAAGACTAAGAATAAAATGGTAGCAAACTAAGGGAAGTAAATGCATTGAAATTAAAATATCATTTCTTAGAAATAAGCTTCCTGAGCTGGTAAATGTATGGCTCAAAGAAAAATATTCCAAAGGCAGACTTTTCTACGTGATTAAGATTCTTTGCAATTAAAAACCTGTCTTGAAATATTCTGCAACTTCAAAGGCATTGCTAGTCAGGAAACCCCCCTGGACTCCTTGGTGACACTTCACATTTTTTTCCAGTAATAGGAAATTACAATACCAACATACAGCAGGGCCCACACATCTGTTAGCCACTTTTGCCTTAGCTACTCAATTGATGCAAGGTGTGCCTGTTGAAGGATGGGGGAGGGGCACAGGCCAAGGAATGCAACCTGCACACTGAAGCACCAACTCCAGAGATAAAATGATAAGGGAGAGGAAGAAAATGAGGTGGTCAATCTGTATCTACTTTAAAGTTTATGTGTATACGTGAGTGTGTCTGTGTATGTGCGTGTTTTGCCTGGGAACAAAGGTACTCAGTAAATATTGGTTAACTCATCAATATTTTGTTTTGCAAAAATAGGGATCCCTCTTGAGAGACAGAATTGAAATAGTCTTGAAAAAGTCACTTTATATCCAGAAGTAGTTTTCCTGTTTATGTGATCGCGATAAAACTATTCAACCAATTTACTTAAGTTGCTCCATATGTGTGAAGATATAAATTAAGGAAATGTACTGAGAAAAGCATAACAATATTCCAACGATGCCTTCATTATCAAACATTCAAAATAGTATCAACAGCTTTCATTTAATGGCTACATCCTCTGCTCCAGACACTGTAGCTAGCACATAATGGTATTCTAGCCCTACACAGTAGTTATTAATACTCCACACTTGGCCTTTAGCGATTCATTAAAAGTTACTAGATGAATATTCTTACCAGCTTTTATGGTGCTTGGTGGTGTCTGTCCTAAGCAAGCAAATACTCAAATTTTATTTCTCCTTGCAGATGCTTATCTCTCTCCAAATTTTAAGTAATTGTTGGTCCAGTGACCTTAACAATTTGAAGGGCTCACACAATGTCATAAGTATATAGTTTGTCCTGGTTTTGTATTGTTGTAGAGGAGAGAGAGACAGTTTATCCAGCTCTCTATTCTGAACTTTAACCCTCATTTTCTTCCTTTAAAAATATTTATGAATTGCTAATAGCCTTGTGAATGGCTTTAACCAATAGAATACAATAGAAGTTACATCCTGGGACTTTGAGATCAGACTTACAGAAGAGTGGCAGTTTCCACTAACTGCCTCTTAGAGTCCTGTGCCACTAAGTAAGAAATCTAGGCAACCCACTGGAGAGACAGCCCACATGTAGGAGCCCCAATGTGCCCAACAAGCGAGTGAAGAAGCCATCTTGGATGACCCAGCTCCACCTACCATCTGACTGCAATCTCATGTGAGATCCCAAACAAGATCAGCGGAACAACCACCCAGCTGAGCCCCAGCCAACACAGAGAATGATGCAAAATAAGATCATTACTTTGGGCTACTAAGTTTTGAGGTCATTTGTCATTCAGGATAGATAAAAAAGCAGTACTCACTAAATATTTGCAGAGTAAATAAATAAAAATGTTAGACTTATTACCTAAACCATAATTCTCTAAACACCACATCTTCTTCCTTCTAAAAGCATTATGCAGCCAAGCATGTAAGGCAAAGGAGAAGTGAGAGAGAAAAATTCAGAGGATATTGAAAATGAAAACTGTGCTATTATTCCCCCCCATTTGATTTGCATGGGGATTGACAGACAGTTTAGGGATGAGAGAATTGATGTGTTATCTTAACCAAAGCAAGCACTCATCAAAATGTAGATACATTAAGCACAATGGAACTAAGGAACCATTGTATTTGAATTTAAGGATCTTTTAAAGCTAATCTTGTAGATCATGATTAAAAGGAGATCTATATAAAATATTATCATTCCAAGGACATTGCTCTAAAAGTATGCATAACATTCTAAAGACATGTCTACACTTATTCTAATTGTGTAGAAGTTGCCCTATTTACTTAAAACATTGTTTTAATTTTTAACCATTCTGAAGAGAGCCAGAAAATGACTGAAAAATGCCAAAACAGAGGCATTTTTATCAACTCAGACAACAAATTATACCACATACAGTTAGTGCTATTCTCTAGTGATGGCGTCTCTTAAAACTCAAAGTTTAACAAAGAATGACTAATGAAATAAATGAGTCAAAGGCTGGTCAGCACAAAACAAAAATAAATTCCGGGAATTTAGATAAATAGGGCAAGTTCACAATTGGGACAAATTTAGAAATCTCTCTGGAGTATTATATTAGTTCGCTTATCAAGATTCCCTTAAAATGATTCCTCTTTCAAATCTTCTACTCCTAATAATAAGAAAAATTACAGCCATACTATTAATTTTATAAGATGATGCTCACTGCTTCAGGCCTATGTAGATGGAAGTTAATGAAGCATGCCTTCCAACAGAGTCTGCTTTCTAGGGCCACAGTTGAAGGGACTATGTACAAGCTTTGTGGCACTTGGATTTTTAAATTTTCTTCTTTAAATTTAACTTCCAGAATTTAATCTTTGACTTCCTACCTTAGTTAGCTTAATTCAACCTGGTTGACTAGTGCAAGTATTACAATCATTAAGATTGGAAAGCAGTGATAGCATATTTCTTTAAGGAGGCAAAGTACCGTGAAATAAATGTCTCTTTTTGAGCTGTAGTTAAAACAATGGTCAGAGGAGGAACAACAAGTGAATAGAGGCAACTGTGAGAATTTGTGCTTGGAATTTCCTCTGGAAGTTGTAGATGTTTCCCCCCGTTTCTCTTTTTTGATAGCCGTCAATGATTAAGACTTTGTTTATGTGGTGTAATACTTCCTGCACAGGTGCAGCTTAACATTTAGGGAGGAACTTGGGGAAGAGAATACAAATTTACAATTTGTTTTACTGTTACAGATGGTTGTGTTGCAGCTGAGATTTTAAGTTTTTTCTCAAAGAGAACAATGTAAACGTAAATTGTATCATAAGAGTCATTTAGAGCTAGGGTAATTTAAAAAGAGGAAAAAATAACATAATGTTTATTGAAACGTTATTATCTGCCAGACATTGTATATAATTTAACTGTTTTAATTCTTAGATACAAACACTAAAAGATAATAATATTGGCCCATTTAAAGATAAGAAGATTGAGGCTCAGAAATGAGAAATTTATTTAAGTTTCTAAAACAAAAGTGGTAGCCAAATTATAACAAGAAGTCATTTGCCCAAAGCATGATGGTTTATTTTAGGAAACACTGTGACAATTAAGAGGCTTAAATTATTAATAAATTAGTTTATTTATAAAATAAGTATTAATTGCATGTCCACTATATCCCAGGGCTTTGCAAAGCTTTGAGGAGGCAGTCGAGAATTAGCAAGACAATGTCTTTTCCTTGGGGAGCTTACACTCTTAAGATCTCTGAAGGTTTGTCCTGATGAATCATTTCTCCTTGGTCAGACTATCAACATTAATTTATTCATCCATTCAATAAAAATGTAATGAGAACCTATTCTGGGCCAGGTCCTATTTGAAATATAAGTAGTAAATAAACCAAATTTAAAAACAAACAAACACCTGACCTCCTATAACTCACAAGGTAGTAGAGGGAAAAACGAAATAAATAAATAAAATAGAACATGCCCAGCCAGCGTGGCTCAGTGGTTGAGCATCTACCTATGAACCAGGAGGTCACGGTTTGATTCCTGGTCAGGGGACAGGCCCTGGTTTCGGGCTTGATCCCCAGTAGCGGGGGGGGGGGGGGGGGCACAGGGGCAGTGCAGTAGGCAGCCAATCGGTGATGATTCTCTCTCATCATTGATGTTTCTATCCTCTCTCCCTCTCTCTTCCTCTCTGAAATTAATAAAAATATTTTAAAAATAAATAAATAAATGAAATAGAACATAATAATAATAATTACTAAGGAGAAATAAGTAAATGATGCAAGGGGGAAGGAATGGCATGGGTAGTGAGAGAGGTTCACTATGAGGATGACAGTGTCAGGAAAGGCCTTAAGGAAGTGAGGAAGGAGCCATGAAGATTGATAGATATTTGGACAAAGAGCCTTCTAAGCAGAAGTGGAGAGAGTATCAAGTCCCGGAGGCAGAGTTTGTCTGGAGAGGCGGGTGGGAAGAAGCTAAAGACTGGGGAGAATGGCAGTAGATGAGGTCAAAAGTAAAGTAGGCAGTCGTGCACATTTGTGCAGACCAGACTGAGGACTTGAGTGAGAAGGGATGCTGTTAAGAGGTTTTGAGCAGTAGAAAGACATGACTTGACTTTAGTTTTACTGTTGATTCAACAGCATATACTTGTCCTGGAGCCCAACTCAAAGGCAACATATTCCTTTTCACCAATGCAGCTTGATACATAAATCTTCCAGTGTGGTTTAGATTTGGCACAGATAAGGCTGCCTGCAGAAAGGATAAACTAACTTCTCTGGAATAAGGTATTTCCTGTGTTATTTTCAATGTGCTCATAGGAAGTTGGAGGCTCCACGCCAAGGGCTACAACACCACGCACCATTTTTAGTAACTGCTTTAGGGGTTGTGTGTAGAGCTATGAAACGGTTTTTCAAATTTTGTGAAAGTGAAATCTTTTAGCATTTCCCCCTCTCGTCCAAGGCAATTTAATTTTTAATCAGTAAATCACCCAGAAAAATTGTAATCCTGGATATTTTTCCAAATAGCAATAGAAAATGGTGGACAGTCTCACCCAAAGGCACATCATATTTGCTGAGAGCCTAACAATTGTGGTGACTGAGAGAACTCAGAGTCCAGGGTTGCCTGTTGATAGGAACTTCGGTTTGAGTGGTTCTCCTGAAGTTGCACACTTCTTTACTGGCAGAGGTAGAACCATTCCAAGTTAATAATGCTTCTTATGAATGAGCATCTTCACTCTGCTGGGCAGTATCCTATGTACGTTAGGTTCAGTATTCTAGAATGAAAGTGTACTGTAGTTCTACCAGATAGACATCAGTGTCCTCAATTTGCCAGTATACAAAGTGAGTCTCACAGAGACAGAATAACTAACTTTACAGGATCACAGCCAGTAGACAGTAACTCCAGGGCTGCCTGACTACAGAGACTGTTTTGTTTTCACTAGGCAACCCTCCACTTTAGAAAAGTAGCAAGGATCCTTCGAGGTAACCACGCCTCACACTCTTATTTTAAGTCTGAAAGACAATGGTTCAGTCTCAAAATCCTGAGGTCTAGTCATTTAGTCTTTAGGACCTGCTGCCTCTATATAAAACCCAGAGGCAATACCATCCTTGAAGATGAATAGCTAGTCATTTGACCCAGAGCAAAGCCTACATCTCCCATTAGAAATAGGCTGAGCATGTGTCTCTCAAGAAGTAGTTCAATACATTGGCTTCATCTCATCCCATATAAACTTCAAAAGTAACCTACCCATCAGCAAGGAGGCAATTCTTTTCAGAAAGAAGAGAGTAAGACCTTTCAATTCTGAACATTCCAGGGACTGGACCTGGAATGTTTATTTCAATGTTTATTCTTATTGGCTTTAAGATGGGAGTGAAGTGATCAGTGACATTTGGCAGTATTAACATTACCAGCAACTTTGTATTTGAAATCATTTTTAGATTGTTTTCACTAACCATCTCTGAAGTAGAGTTTCATAAACTATTCCATAAGTTCAGGTGGCTAGACTAAGACCTTATTTATTTTTTCTCTCTAAGCTCTATGAGGACACTGGTTTGATCAAAACTACAGTTTCCAAATTGGATCATAGTCAAGCACAAGAACTATTTGCATTAAATCCAACTGAAATTAGAGCATTTAAGCATAAACTGGGCAAAGTGAGGTCCTAAACTCACAGGATATAGTTATTAAGACTGTCAGGGAACTGCTGTTCACATTAATCATACTAAAATAATTTGAGCCTTTAAAAATGAAACAATGGCCAAGGGTACTTTCCATTTAAAGAATTACTATTACCTAGAGGAAATATGTCTTGCTGTTCTGTATTGATTTCCAAAAAAGGACAATTACAATTTATACTAAAATAATCTTATGAGTCTACAACAGTTGCAGGAAAACACACACACACACACACACACACACACACACACACACACACCTTGTTGCAACTGTGTATTATGTGTATTTTTTCTTAATGAAGAATGGCTTACGCATCCCACTAAAGAAATAAAATTTTAATTTGATAGATTTTTTCATTCCTTATTTATTCTCATATGTGCACTAAGTACCTTCCACAAAGATACAGCTTTCAAATACTTGGAAGTTATATATACATAGATCAATAGGTTAAAGCACATTTTATTTATTTATTTATTTTTAAAATATATTTTATTGATTTTTTTACAGAGAGGAAGAGAGAGGGATAGAGGGCTAGAAACACTGATAAGAGAGAAACATCGATCAGCTGCCTCCCACACACCCCCTACTGGGGATGTGCCCACAACCAGAATCGAACCCAGGACCCTTCAGTCCCCAGGCCGAGACTCTATCCACTGAGCCAAACCAGTCAGGGTGGGTTAAAGCACATTTTAAATTCACCTAAATGATTAAGGCTGGAGATTCTTTAGGAGAGATAGAAAAAGAAATACCAATTTTCCAAAGGAAAAGGATAAGTTGGAAATTGGGAGAAGGACAAGGTGGAATTGTCATCAATGTTAATAAGAACTGTATTCTCATCAAGAGAAAAATATAAACTCCATCAAGTGCTATAACCAAGTTTTCCAAACTCATTGATCACAGTGAGAAACAAACAGAACAATGTCAAAGCCCTTAAAACATATGATACCAACATTCCTCACATCACATAACCGAGGTGCCAAAACATAGCAAATCACTATCTTTTGTCCCTTCATTTATTTGCTTTCCTCCTGGCCCACAGTTTCAAACAAAGCTGCTAAGGAAGCTTTTCCCACCAGAAGCCAGCAGTCCCTGGTCATTTTATATTTGTATGAGAATCATGACTTGACCTTTGAAAGGAAAGTTTTGTCAAACACAGCACTATGATTTTCAAATAATTCTAGATTGTTTAAACTGACCAATTCCTTTCTTTCTACTTGTGTTATTTTCTTCAGACTGCAATAGTCTGGTTAAAAACATTAAACTATCCAACTGGCCAAAAGATTTCTGTTTCAGTTATGTTCTCATATTATCTATGTGCTGAACAAAACGTTAAAGCTCCACCTAGTAGTTTGATGTGAAATAAAACTCTCTCTCTCTCTCTCTCTCTCTCTCTCTCTCTCTCTCTCTCTCTGTAAGTGTGAACATGCACATATGTTGGGGATAAAAGAAAAAATAAATTGATTACACATTAGATATTAAAAACACTAACAGGAGTAGGATGTGAAATTGGCATAGTGCAATGATCAAAATTCTAAAACACTCCATCTGAAGTATGAGAAAAGCTAATTAAAGTATTTATCACATGAGAGATAATATAAAACTCTGTTACCTTAAATAAAGTTATTTTTAACTCTATTAAAAATGATTTAGCACTGTAAGTACCTTCGAGCTTTCTTTCAATTTGTACTGCAAATAGGTTTAATATTTAAGTACTCTGACTATCATACATAAAAAAGTAAAAGGGGTATTGAGCTTCTGCCGCATTTAGTAATATCTTTAGGTGGACGCATTCATTAGAGTAGACAATCATGAAAAATTGATGTGTAAGGCATCATGGTGAATATTATTACAGTTTATTTAAGATTCACTTCAAGCAAATAGGTCTAGCCCACCAATGTACTGTAGGGGAATGAGACACTCTGATTTCTCCGCCTGGCTCTGGCACTAGTCTAGCTGGGTGAGCTTGAAGAAGGTACCCAGCAATTCCCACATTCTGCCTCCTTATCCATAATAGGGATAAATCCTGCCAAGAGGTTGGTTGTTTCAAGGATTAAAGTATATATGTTACAAAATTCTAATCATTTAACCATTATATCTAACTTGAAATATACACATTTCAGAAACACATAGCTATCTAGAAGAAGCTTTTGATCCCAACCTGGAATATTAATACTATTGTTACTATTATCATCATCATTATTATTATTACCAGACATTTTCCATACATTATTTTGTCTAATCACCACAATAATACTTAGACATAAGCATATTTAAAAACAATTTATCCAAAACAGAAAGCATCAGGACAGATGGTTTCATTGATGGGTGCTACCAAATATATAAGGAAGAAATTATACCAATTTTCTACAATCTCTTTCAAAAGATAGAAGCAGAGGGTATACTCTCTAACTAATTATATGAGGCCAGATTTACCTTAATACCAAAACTGTACAAAGACATTACAAGAAAAGGAAACTATAGACCAATGTCTCTAATGATATAGACACAAAATCCTTCAAAAAATAGCAAGTCAAATCCAAAAAGTTATCAAAAGAATTATATACCATGATCAAATGGAATGTATCCCCAGTGTATAAGGCTGGGTTCAACATTTGAAAATTAATTAATGTAATTCATCACATCAACAGACTAAAAAAGGAAAACTACATGATCATTTCAATAGATACAGAAAAGCATTTGATAGAATCCAATATCTATTCATTATAAAAACTCTTAGTAAATTCAGAATAGAGAGAGACTTTCTCAACTTGATAAATGTGATAAATTAGAAGCTTTCCCACTAAGATCAGGTACAAAACAAGAATGTCCCTTCTCATTGCTTCTTTTCAACATTTTACTAGAAATCCTTGCTTTGTAATAAGGCAAGAAGAGAAAATTAATTGTATACAAATTGGGAAGACATAAGACCATTGTTCACAGATGATGTGATTGTCTATGTAGAAAATATAAAAGAACTGACAAACAAACAAACAGAAAACCTCCTGGAACCAATAAGCAATTATAGCAAGATTGCAGGATACAAGGTTAATATACAAAATTCAATTGATTCCCTATCTACTAAAAATGGACAAGTGGAATTTGAAATTAAAAACACAATACCATTTACATTAGCATTCAAGAAAATGAAATCCTTAGGTTATAGAACAAATAAGATATGTAAAAGGTCTATATGAGAAATGACAAAACTCTGGTGAACAAAATCAAAGAACTAAATAAATGGAGAGATATGCCATGTTCATGAATAGGAAGTTGCAACACTGTCAAGATGTCAGTTCTTGCCCTAGCTGGTTTGGCTCAGTGAATAGAGCACCGGCCTGCGGACTGAAGGGTCCCACGATAGATTCTGGTCAAGGGCACATGCCTAGGTTGTAGGCTCGATCCTCAGTAGGGGGTGTGCAGGAGGCAGCCGATCAATGATTCTCTATCTCATTGATGTTTCTATCTCTCTCTCCCTCTCCCTTCCTCTCTGAAATCAATAAAAATACATTTTTAAAAAAAAAAACGATGTCAGTTCTTCCCAACTTGATCTACAGATTTAATGCAATCTCACTCAAAATCCCAGCAAGTTATTTTATGGACATTGACAAACTGATTCTAAAGTGTATATGAAGAGGCAAAAAATCCAGAATAACCAATACAATATTGAAGAAGAAAAATAAAGTTGAAGGACTAATGCTACCCTACTCCAAGACTGACTGTAAAGCTATAGTAATCAAGACAGTGTGGTACTGGTGAAAGTATAGGCAAATAGATCAATGGAAAATAATAAAGAGTCCAGAAATACACCCTCATAAATACAGTCAAATGCTCTTTCACAAAGGAGCAAAGGCAACACAATGGGACAAAGGTGTTCTCTTCAACAAATAAAGCAGGAACAATTGAATACCCGCCCCCGCCACACACACACCATACACACACCACACACACACACACTACACACACAAACTACACACACACACACACACACACAAAATGCGCTTAGACACAGATCTTTACAGCCTTCACAAAAGTTAGCTCAAAATAGATCAGAGACCAAAATGTGAAATGCAAAACTATAAAATTTCTAGGATAAAACTTAGATGACCTTCAGTAGGTGGTGCCTTTTTAGATATAACACCCAAGACATGATCACTAAAAGAAATAACTGGTGCCGAAACCGGTTTGGCTCAGTGGATAGAGCATCGGCCTGTGGACTCAAAGGTCCCAGGTTCGATTCCGGTCAAGGGCATGTACCTTGGTTGCAGGCACATCCCCAGTAGGGGTTGTGCAAGAGGCAGCTAATCGATGTTTCTCTATCATCGATGTTTCTAACTCTCTATCCCTCTCTCTTCCTCTCTGTAAAAAATCAATAAAAAATATATTAAAAAAAAAAGAAATAACTGGTAAGCTGAACTTCATTAAAATGAAAAGCTTCTATTTGTTAAAGACAATGTCAAGAGAATTAGAAGACAAGCCACTTATTGGGCGAAAATATTTGCAAAAGACATACCTAATAAAGGACTATTATACAAAATATACAAAGAACTCTTAAAACTTATCAGTAGGAAAACAAACTACCCAATTACAAAACATACCAAAGACCTTACCACACACTTCACCAAAGAAGATATACAGATGCCAAATAAGTATATAAAAAGATGCTACATATCATACATTATCAGGAATATGCAAACTAAGACTGAAATATTGCTACATACCCATTAGAATGGACAAAATCCAGAACACTGACAACACCAAATGATGGTGAGGGTGTGGAGCAACAGGAACTCTCATACACAACTGGTGGCAATGCAAAATGGTACAGTCACTTTGGAAGTCCGTTTGTGTTTTCTTACTTACTATACCATCCAGCAATCACACTCCTTAGTATTTACCAAAAGGAGCTGAAAACATATTCATACAAATGTGCACATGGATGATTATAGCAGCTTTATTCATAATGAAAAACTTGTAAGCAACAAAGTTGTCTTTCAGTAGATGAATAAATAAACAAATTGTGGTACCTCCAGACAATGGAATATTATTCTTAGCACTAAAAAGAAATGACCTATCAAGCCATGAAAATACATGGAGGAACCTTAAATGCATATTACTACATGAAAGAAGCCAATCTGAAAGTGCTTGATACATATTATATGGTTCCACTATATGATGTTCTGAAAAAAGTAAAAAGATCAGTGGTTAACAGTGGTAGGAAGGAGAGGCAGGGAGCTGAACAGGCAGAGAGCACAGAGGACATTTAGAGCAGAGAAAATAATCTGTAGGATATTGTAATGCTGGATATATATCATTATACATATGTCCAAACCCATACTGTACAACACTCAGAGTGAGCCCTAAGCTAAACTATGGACTTTGGGTGATTATACTGGGTCAATGTTGATTTATTCTTTATAAAATGTACCATTTTGGTAAATGTTGTTAATAATGGGAGAAGGTAGGCCTGTGTGGGGGTAGGAGATAGGTGAGCAATCTCTGTGCCTTCCTCTCAGTTTTGCTGTAAACCTAAAACTGCTCTAAAAAAATAAAGTCTAATTTACAGGTGATAGAGTGAGGGTCAAGGAAGTTAAATAATCTCCTAATAAATAGTGTAGTTAACAAATGGTTGAGTACGCACTTGAACCGTGGCTGGCCTTCTTCCAACGCACATACCTTTCTAGTGTTCTACGCAATTGCTTATTATAGTGGGAGGTTTTAACCTGGTTAATGAAGAAGTCAATGTTCCTTAAAGAAATCTCCTCCCATCAAGGGTCAAATACGACACTAGTACATGGTTAACATGTCACAAAACTAGGCCTTTCAGCCTGATTGATTCAGCAGCTAATAGTCCCCATAAGGAAGGACTCTTTCACTCTGCTGACATTCCTCAACACAAGGTTCTAAGAAATGTTCCTAGTTAGGTAAACTCTCCTGAAGTAAGTGAAGTAACCACCTGCCTCAGCCATTCAACTATCAAATATTACATCGAGCTAAAAAGTTTTGAGTGATTTTCTAGAGCAAATGTTATAGTTTCTCTAACCGGGAGCTAAGTAATGCCTGAAAAAAGTATGATGGTTATCAAGTATCCTGGTAGTAAAAATAAGTCATATTATCAAGAGCCTAGAAACATGTCCTGTCCTTGGGAGGAAATAAGCAATGATCCAATGTAAGAAATAACCTTTTCTGAAACTAAATAAGAACTTTGCAAACAAACCAAAGATACTTTGAGAGCTATTGCACTGAATTCTGAGAAAGGACAAAATTAGGAATCTATCAAAGTTCCTCACAGAGCTCATGATCTGTTAAAGAATTTCTCATTTTGATTATTTGTCCACGTGGAATTGACATAATGTCAGCTGCTGACATACCCCTTTCTGTAAATATTTCCCGGAGGAGAGGGAGAAAAGCTCTCCAGAAACAGGGATCACCAGAACCTTCCTTATAATTCATTGGCATTTCAATCTTTTTTGGGAAAAGATGGGAAATCAATCTTTTTTGGGAAAAGATGGGAAGTAAAACCTCCGGTTATGTATGAATGCATGAGGGAGAGAGTATAGAATGAGGAGAGGGAGGTGGTCCAAGACCTAAACAACTTCCACAGATAGCATAGATCAATAAACAGAAGAGGGCTCTGGCTGGTTTGGCTCAGTGGATAGAGCGTCAGCTCAAGGGTTGAAGGGTCCCAGGTTCAATTCCAGTCAAGAGCACGTACCTGACTGATCATGGTGCATGCAGGAGGCAACCAACAGATGTGTCTCTCTCACATCGATGTTTCTCTCTCTCTCTCTCTCTCTCTCTCTCTCTCTCTCTCTCTCTCTCTCTCTCTCTCTCTCTCTCTCTCTGGTTCTCCCCTCCCTTCCACACTCTTTAAAAAATCAATAGAAAAATATTCTTGGTTGAGGATTAATAAAACAAACAACCAAACAAAAAAGTAGGAGAGATCCATAAAAGGAGGCTGAGAAGCTGTGGCCAGAGAAGTAAGTGTAAAACCAGTAGGACCGGAACGTGATGGAAGCCACAGGTATTGTGTCTGACAGAAGCAACTAGAGTAAATTGTGTCCAAAAGCAATGAGAAAGCAGGTGAAACGAAAGCACCAGAGTGTGCATTTATCTTAATAACAAAGGTCTCTATTGATCTACTGATTTTAGAGGGAGTGATTCTCGTGAAATCATGGGGCTCAAAGCCAGGTGGAGGGAATGGAGAGACATATAGCATGTGACAAAAGAGAAGCAGTGAATGTAGAGAACTTCTTGATGTTTGGTTCTATACAGCAGGACAGCCCGACAATGGTTGTAGGAAGGGGGATGGGGTCCAGGATTTTTTTTAAATAAAAAAGATTAAAATATATGTCAAAACTGAAAATATAAAAGAAAAAGGAAACAATCTACATTTTTTCAAAGGTGAGGGAGAATGGGATCCTAAGTGCACGTGGAGACACAAGCCCTTGCAAAAAGGGAGAACCCGGGGAACAAGGAGGGAAGGATGGGTGCAGAGGCGCCAGGTCTATTGCTCATACAGGGTGTTCAAGAGAAAACCATAGGCCCGAAGTGCGCCACCTGTGTTAAAGCCCATGATGCCACATCTAGATTTAACACCTGACCTAACTGCTGTTTCAACCTCTCGCAGAAACTTAATCATCAACCAGTCTGAAATTTTCTGGTCAATACCATGAGGTGATCTGTCACATGGGCCTCTCCACCCCCCACCCCACCACCTCCATAGAGAGAAGAAGCAATGTGCATGATATTTCCTTCTACCCAAAGGAAGATGTGCTGGTCTAGGTATTAATCCAGTTTTTTTTATTTTTATTTTGCTAATAGCTAACTTGCTGTCCTCTTCTTTTCCATAAAATCCTTCCATTTTGTACAACCCCTGGAGTGCCCTTCTAGTTACTAGGTAGTATGCTGCTTGGTTCCTGAATGGCTAATAAAAACAATTAGACCTTTAATTTTACTTGGTTGAATTTTGTTTTTTTAACACGGAAAATAAGGGAGTTTTTTTCTGGTGGCTTCAAATTTTTTTTAGAAAAATAGAGAGTACTAGTAAGTATATCTGTTGATAATGTAAGAACTAGAGAAGTAACTTTTTCTTTATCACTATCTCAGCTATGTGCAGATTCTAATAATTATGATATTTAAGAACATTAACTGGTGGTGATTTAATAGGATTTTTGTGTTTTGTTTGCAGACGAACTGAACCTTGAAATAGGGAGATTAGAAACTGCTTGGCATTGCTCAGTCTGCTCTAGGAATAGGTTCATTAAACTGTGTTTAACTCTCAAGTCTAGAAGTCAGGCAGGAATCTTCCAAATACATGGTAGGCTAGTTCAGAAAAGATGGCTGTTATCACAGACATGCTCTGGCAAATG
This sequence comes from Eptesicus fuscus, assembly GCF_027574615.1. NCBI lineage: Eukaryota > Metazoa > Chordata > Mammalia > Chiroptera > Vespertilionidae > Eptesicus > Eptesicus fuscus. Next base: position 37,265,979 of record NC_072491.1, on the reverse strand, counting down.
CAGTGAGAACTGTCGGCTTATTAAAGAATCAAGCCTGGATATTCACGATAAAGAAAAAATAAAATGATGCCTTCTGTTTTTTTGTGTTTTTTCAGTTAGCTAATGCTAACAGAGATGAGTTTCCTTGTGGAGACTGATTTGATCAGAAGCACAGGGAAGCTTCTCCTATGTTAACTATGGAAAGTCTTTGAACTAACAGAGGAGCTTTTCAAATTAATCTATGACAGTCAGCAGCAAAGAAAATTAGTCTGGTAACAAAAATTGACAATGAAGCACAAGAAGTAGGAAAAGGAAACAGAAAAATCAGTTAAGCTATAATTTCCCTTCTGTGCTATGATGGCTAGCTGCTAAGAAATGAAATTTCTAGCTATGAACAAGAGAAACTGGATAACAGCAGATAACAGGAAAAAAACATATATATATATATATATATATATATATATATATACATATATATATATATATATACACACACACACACACACACACACACACACACACACACACACATATATATGTACTAGAGGCCCAGTGCATGATTGAATCATGCATGTGTAGGGTCCCCTACACGCTTTCGCTTTCGATCACGGGGGAGCTGGGTATCTGTCCGCTGGTGCACCAGGCCTTTCAGAAGCCTCCAGCGCGGCGGAGACTTCTGAAAGGCCTGGTGCCTGAGTGGACAGGCACCCAGCTCCCACGCTTTTGACGGTCCGCAGTGGGACGTGAGCTCGCTGCCCAGAGGCCCCTTCTGTTCCGCAGCACAGCCATGGCGCAGACACTGAGCTCGAGCCGCCGCTGGCGACGCGAGCTCAGCGTTCCGCTGGCCCAATCAGCCACCCCGGCCACCCCGAGTCCCGCCCCCCCCCCCCACGCTTCCTGGCCAATCGCGGGCATAGCGAAGGTACGGTCAATTTGCATATTTGTCTATTATTAGGTAGGATATGGAGAGAGAAAGAGTATGTGGAAGAAATCTAGCACGTACATGGAACATAGGGACAGGGTTTCTAAAGTGATACTAAGCATCACAAAATAAGGAAAAGAGTACATACTCTTCATAATGAAATCAGATTTTTCAAAAGCCTTATTTTGAAGTATGGGAAACTCACACACACACACACAAAAAAAAAAAACCATACCATTCATTAGCTATAATTAATTTCAACTAGGGTTTTCTGAAAGTAACTAACTGAAAACCAAACTGTGGCTTGGACTGAACATATTTTAGGTTAAAATAATAGGAGAAGAAACTGGCCATTAAAAAAAAAAGTCACATGTAAGACTTTGTCACATTAATGAGGTGTTGCTAGAAGTATAATCTCCATATCAGCTGGGGTCGGTCCCTACCCTTTTGAGATCTAAACAGGCACAGGCTTGAATTCTCATTTGCAGTGTGGCAATCCAAAGCCTTCCCATTCCTGGAGAACAAATCTTCTCGGAGCCAAATCTGTTTCTGGGGTCCTATTTCTGGGCCTGCCGTCACTATTTAACATCAAATTGATCCAAGCATAAAAACGATCTCTTTTCTCAAGTCCCCAAGGACAGCCGTTTGTGAGTGTGGTACACTGCAGGATATAGTATGGGACTACCCAGCAGAAGAATGTGTCGAGTTGTAGGAATGCAGATAGTTTTTGTTAAGTTTTCAACAATCCTCTTCATAGAAAATTCTTCGGCCACACTGTTTTCCCCACTGACTTCTTTCCCTCCCATCACCCAGCACACATCGCAATTTCCTCTTCCTAACCTCTGCTCTCTTCCCTCTCTTCCCCTCCTCCCTCTCTCAGAGACACAAGAAATTCCTCTGTAATTCTCCTAACCTGCCTCTTGGGTGACTTTGCTCCTACTGAACACCACCACACTCCACAGGACCCCACCATCTATCCAGTGGCTAATCAAGACATTTCCTCAGAGGCACTTTCCTCCCCCAAAGGCATTTTGGTGGCAATTGCTACGAAAATAAATCCAATACATAAGTCACACAAGTACTTCAAAAGACTGGATTTGTCACCAAGGAAAACAATCAATTGCTTGAAAGGCTGTGTTATTTAATAGTACTATTCAATGCAGCCTGCAATTATTGAAACTTAACCCTTTGCACTCGCTTGCTTTTTTCTTGATTCCTTTATTCTACTCGGGATTTAATTTTTTAAATACCCCAGATTTTACAAAGCGCGGCAGTAGAATAAAAAACTGGAGTTTCTTTTCAAGCAAACTTATTTATTTGGATTTTTTTATATTTCAAATTATTGATACATTCAAAGAGTAATTTTAATCTCGACATCTGAGTGCAAAAGGTTAAGTTTTTGGTGCCTTTAAGGGAGTTCTCCCACCTGAGGAAATTCTCAATGAAATTGATGGTCACAGACAAGAAAGCTTTCAAAAAATTAAATAAATAAAACTTAAGAGAAGACTGTGTCTTGTAGGTGGGGATAACTTGCATTGGGAAGCCCAAGCACACACTTCCATCAGCAGAACTTCAGTAGAACTTGAGGAACAAACAGCAGCTGGCTAAGGACCCCCTTTCCCCCCCTGCCCCCCACTATGGTCTAAGTTGGGGCCAGATTGATTGCCTGCCTTCCTCTTGCTGATGAGTACTTCATGCCTTTCAATCCCATTTACCCTGGCCTTCCCAGCAGTCAAGGTTCCCGACTCCCATCCTCTCTTTCCTCACTGCCCAGCCATCATGTGGAGATTACCCTTTCTCATCTGAGAGTTCTCCTAAGATCTCCCCTGTATTGATATGCTCTTCTTAGATCCAAAGGCTTCCTAATGCTGTTTAGAATTCCTTCAAAAGCCATTTAAAGTCCAGTTTTTGTATATGACCTAATTTTTTCTCTCTGGAATATTCTAGAATTTTGTTTATTTGCCTCTTTTCATTTATATGGCTGAATCATGAATGGGTCATATTAATCTAGAAACCTCTGTCCTTCGGTTCTAAGAATGCTTGTGTTTTATTTATTTCATCTTTTCCTATTTTCCTTTTGTAACTCATTATTCAGATGTTGGTCCTCCTACACAAATATAAATATTCTATATTTGTTTTAAGTTTCTTCTATTATCCCTTTCTTTTCATCTATTTCTAAAAATATTTTCTTGACTTTACCTTTCAACCATCCTAATGATTCTTTAAGTTCTCGGATGTTTTTAATATCCAAAAGCCCATTTTTGTACTTTGATGATTTTCTTTTTATAACGTTCTGCCCTTGTTTTGTGGGTGTAATATCATCTCGTAACTCTTTGAAAATATTAAAATATCTTTGAAGTATTTTGATCCTTGTTACATGTTCTATTTTCTCTAAGATTTTTGTATGTTTGATTATGGGTTTTTATTATTTTTTCTTTCTGAATTTCATGTTAGGAGTTCTATTTGCATGAGCAGAATTTGTCAGTGGTGAATATCATTTAAAGGTCATCTGGATTTTTCATGGAGGGATACACAAAGATAAGTATCTCTGTTTTTTACCCCAGGCCAGTCAGTTTTCCTGAAGGGACTCCTCTATTCTCCAATCTGGTGTATAAAAAATGAAGCTTGGAACATTCTCATCATTGTTTGGGGAAAGATTCAACCTTTCTGGAGAATGAGGTTCCTTCCAACTTCTGCTGGTATGACAGGTTACCCATTGGCTGAAGATCAGAGGAGAGGATGCGAGGACCTACTTCATAATCAGATGTTCAACTGACCTTGCAAAGTTTTCTGGTACCTCGAGTTCCCAAGTTCTTCCAGGGTTCTAAGACATGAGCCGTCTTGCTTTTTGTGTACCTGCCCCTTACATGACTGCATTCACTTTCACCTTTTTTAGACTCCTAAGTCAGTTATCCCTTTTCCATCTTTCAAAGCTTACTGAAATCTCTCATCTGCTATCGACTTCCACTTAATTTTTGTGGTCTTCTGGGTTCATTGTTTTAAAAAACCAACAACATCTCTCTTGCTGTATTTTTAACGCTGTTATGAAAGGGCACAGAAGTAACCACTTGTATTTAATACACCTTGTTAACTAGAGGTACAATTCTCTCTTCAATATTTATAATCTGGTTTTCATTCTTGCCACATCAGTAAAACTACTTCTATCAAAGTCATAAACAACCTCCATATTGCTATATACATTGAGAATTGCCTTCACCTTATCCTTCTTGATGTTTTGGTGTTTAATACAACTGGCCACTCATTGAAATTCTCTTTTTTGAAATAGAATGATTCCACAGGCTCCTATTTTTTTTCTCTTAGTTCACCATCTGGTCCTTAGTCTTCTTTACTTTCTCTTTTTCTTTTGCAATACCCTAAATATTCAAGTGCAAGTCCCCAAATCTTCAATAAGCAAGCTGGAGACCTTGGTGAGCTACTGGTGTAGTTCTAGTTTGAAAGCTGGAAGGCTTGAGACACAAGAAGAGCTGATGTTTCTGTTTGAGTCAGAATGCATGAAAAGACCAATATACAAGCTCAGGAGTCAGGCAGGAGTTCCCCTGTACTTGCAGGAGAATCAAGCCTTTTGGTCTATTCTAGCCTTCAACTGATTAGATGAGGCCCACCACATTAGGGAGAGCAATCTGCTTTACTCCATCTACCAATTCAAATGTTAACCTCATGTAAAAATACCCTCACAGGCATACTCAGAGTAATGTTCAACTAAATATCTGGGCACCCCAAGACCCAGTCAAAATGACACATAAATAACCATTAAATAAAAAATGTCATTAATATTAGGTTATCATAAAAGAGATACATAAAAACCATGAACTTTTAATTTTAATTCAAACATATAAATGCATATGCATGTGCCAATCTTCTGTAGTAGACCCAAAGCTTTTTCTTTGAGTATGAATCTTGTCATTAAAGTTCTACATGGCCTTTTGCACAAAACTATAACTCTTAATTCAATATTTACTTATTTCATTGTTTATTTCCTTAAGTAAGAAAAGGAACTTACAATCTAAAAGCAAAATTTTTTCTACACCTGGTAAGTATTTTTTTTCTTCCTAATTCTTTCACGGGGTTTTGATTTGATCCTATTTTTGAAAAGTAATTTGCTTTCTAAAGTATGTAATTTAGTTTCATAGCAATATTTTTCTTATAATACTTATCACCTTACATAATATGTAGTTTTGTACTATTACAATGACAAAGTTTAGAATCAAACACAACTGAGTCTAGGGAAGCATACAACTCACCTTGTGGGAGCACAAGTGCATGGGCTGCATGGGGAGAAGTGCAGCGGTGTTGGAGGTCAGTTTGCTATGGGAACCAACCAGTATGATTCACAGAGAGACGGGAGAATGTCAATGAATTGGAATAGTCAGCTCAGCTTGCTTAGAGAGTTGCTCACTATACACCAGGCTAAAAGAACAATTAACATTAAATCTGTTTGCATCAAATTTATTAAGAGTCTCCAAAAGACACAGAATACCATAAGAAACTAAATAAACTAGAAGAGGAAGATAATCCACTTCCAGAATTTTCTAGAAACTTTCTTGATTCCTTTTGGTTATATTCATAGTTCCTATTTCCATTTCCACTTCCAGAATTTTCTAAAAACTTTCTTGATTCCTTTTGGTTATATTTATAGTTGCTATTTTCATCGTTATTATTTCCTGAATGTGTAATTTAAAATTTTTTAAATCTCACTGCAGTTTCTGTAACTTATACCTTTTGATATCTTAAGAATTAAAAACATGTATTGTTTTATTAAATTGTTTTACTTTTATTATAACAGTCATTTTTTCAAAGCAAAATCCTGCTCTATTTTATTTAGATGATAAAATAATTTGTGCTGCACAGTGAAACCAACTGGAAAGTCCCTTTTTTCACTCCTCAGTAATGATAAAATTTACATTTTCATGTGACAAGATGATAGTATAAAAATTTTATTACTTTTGCTAATTATATCTATAACATATTTGTAAATCTAAGTAACAAAATCCTTAAAAGTTAAGCTTTGGAAGATGAAAAAAAGACTCATTTAGTCATTTTATTTCTGAATAGCTGAAAAGATAATAATGATCCGGTCATCAAAACATCAGGGACAACACAGTAACATTTGCGCTGGGTAATGTCACATTTTCCTTTGACATTATGGCCGAGTGAAGGCAAAATGATATGCTGTTTATGCAAGGACTCCAGGGTCAGACTACCTGGACTTTAATCTCAGCTCCACCTCTTCGTGTCTGGATGAACATGGGCAATTATTTAAGTTCCATAAATGCTAGTGTTGTCAAATGCTGGATCCTTGAAAATATCACCAAAAGAACCAATTTACCTGGTAAATCTGAGTTTATTGCTCACCTCAGTAAGGGAGAACATCACTTTCACAATGAATTAGTAGAAGCTTGGAGGGGAGAGAGCAAAGTTGATATTTACGATGTTTGGGGGTTTGGTCTAAGGCAAGTCTTTCAAGGGAAGGGGTGGGGCTTGGTTAGGATTGGGTATAGATCAAGGTAGAACACTTTAGGATTGGTGAGCACAGCAAAATGAGGGCTTTAAGGTAAGCTTATGGAAGAGTCTTAGAGAGAAAAGAGCTGTTTGATGTTATAATTGAAATGTTCCTTAAAAATGAATTTTTCAGAAAATTCTTGAAAGAAACATTAAAGTTATTTTTTAACTTCTACCTCTCTGGATACAAATATCCTGGAATAGTTAAGACATTGTGATAAAGAAGACAGTGGTAGAATAAAATTATGATAATGTGGACAGCAAGCTATGTATGTATATGTGAGTGGTAGGCGAGTAGATGGTTAGGATTTTCAGTTTCTCATTTGCAAAATGGGAACAGTAATAGAAAATTTATGGAGGATGGCACTAAGTAAGTACTAACTAACCTTCTGGAAGGAAATTATATACTGTGGAAGAAGCAATAGCTTACAGTTAGTCAAATATAGATTTAAATATAAGTTATAGTTTTCAGTAGGTACAATTCTGTTCGGTGACCTTTAGAATGATACCTCTCACAGGAGTATTGTGGGAATTAAATAAAATATGGGAGATAGTGTTTCAGGCAAGAAAACTACAGCTCATTCAAGGGGGGCTGGGGAGGACTGAAAATGGTTTGATGTAGGACTGACTGACTGCAGAGGGTAAGGAACCAACAGAGGATATTGATGCAGTAGCAGGAAGACGTATTACTACCATTCCTAGAACTGAAGACACAAGGGAGGGAGCTGACCTTGAGCCTGGCAAGAGCTGGAACCCTGGGAGAGAAGCCTGCTGACCAAAGCTGAGGCCATCCAGTACAGGAATGCAGGCACTGCCACACCAGGCAGGGAGCAGCATGAATAAATACCCTCTCAGTCTCCAATCTCCTACATTGCATTTGTCAAACCCAACTAAACACCAGTGGCCGGTGAGACCGTGTGATGCAGACCTTCTCAGTCAGCTTCTTGGGTCAGAATGGAGAAGAGCAAAGACTGTCAGCACAGGCACACACAAAATAACCAGAACCAGCAGGGAGGTAACAAAGTCTTGGTTCCCCTGCTGTGGTCATTTTAGGAGTGATGATATAGTTGAGATGAAGGTATATGTAGTGTAGTACTGAAGAAATCATTACGTGCCTAGGTGGGCGGCGGAGGGGGGAATTGAGCACTAACAATGTACAATATTTAGTGGATTAATACTTGGTTAATGTTTACTTAATGGGCCTGTTTATAAGAGGACCAATGTTAGATCTACGTGTCAGCAAATCAGAATGTACAATGTCCATTACGTTCAGAAATACAATGTCCATTACATTAAGAAATACAATGTTCATTCCATTCAAGAACCTCTTCTCAACAAAACCTTTAAGTTTTTTTTTTTTCTTTTTTAACTTGGGACAAAAAAAAAAAAAAAAAAAAGAATTGGTGAGTAGAAATGAACTCATATTATGGAATAAATATACAAGTCATATATGAGTGTGTGTATACATGGAACTGATGCTAACTACCAATGCATCATCATGGGACAAGCTGAAGGGCCTGGCCAGAAGCATTTCCAAGTGCCTTTCTGGAACCGCTTTGTGTCCCAGGGCAGCATTTTCCTAAATCTCATTTTGAATCTCGATCTGGTCCATACAGGGTGACCATTTGTGACTGACAGTTGACCTCTCTCAAACACAGAGTTGATTGGCCCCTCTTCTCTTGCTGTCTAAACTTCTTCTGAATGTCCTAGAATACCCATGAATATTCTCTGCAAATGTTCATTTCTGCTGAACATAGGGAAGTATTAGAATACCCCTCACTCCCACTACCGTCTGACTACAATGGTGTTGTTGTTTTGTTTTGTTTTTAATATTTAATTGATTTTGAGAGAGAGAGGAAGGGAGAGGGATAGAGAGATAGAAACATCGATGAGAGGAATATCATTGATTGGCTGCCTCCTGGACGGCCCCTACTAGGGATAGAGCCTCAACCTGGGCATGTGCCTTGACCAGGAATTGAACAGGCAACCTCTTGATTCCTGAGTAGATGCTCAACTGCTGAGCCACACTGGCCAGGCCACAATGGTTTTTAAGGGAATGTCTTCTAGAATGAACTCACTGGACTCATTATTCAAAATCACTCATGTATAACCTCAGATATACTTATTTCTTTTTAAAAAATCAATCCTATTTCTTTATAGTTCACATGAATGTGTACATGTTACATACCCTTAAGAACAAACCTATTGATCTTCTCTAAAAGACTGCAAATTCATTTAAAGCTGGAGCTATATTTTACTTATCTCTTTTATTCCAACAATGTATTCCTTTGCTGAATGATTTCAATTCATTTGTGAAATGCTGCCACCAAGTGAAAAGCCATTAAATGAGAAAAACAAAACAAAACACATTAAATTAAATGGGGGAAATATGATGCTTTTATGTGCTTGGGCCCAAAGCTCAAGATACCCAAACCATTTTCTTAGAACAATGTGTGAATTGAACAATAAACATACTTTATTGCAATTTATAAATAACTAGTATAAATTAAATAAACATAGTTTATACTTAAAATGTAATTTATTAAAAGACATAGTGGCTGGTGGGTGGTGTAGGAGGGGGTGTGAGAAAGATATTCTGGGAAAAGTGTTTTCTTCCTGTATCATTCTCTTCACCAATTTTTTGAGTCTCATGGTTGTCTTGCACTCAAATCTACACATAAAGTTGTAGCACAGAAACAAGCCGTTAGGGCAAAATAAAGGTTGGATAACCATGATAATGCCTCAAAACACTTCAAAATAGCCCATGAGAAACCAGCTGAAGATGCTGCCTTTTCGCGGCTTTTGCTTGTCCTTTGTACACACAGGAAACATTTTGGATACATTCATTCATGGTGTGCAATTTAAATTTCCTCCACATGCTGTTCTCCGACTAAAAACTTGTTTGGAGTGAATTGGTAAGCGTGTCTGAAACCGTAATGTTGAAATACCACTACTTATAGCATATTTATTTAGTGTCGAATTTTGTTCTTCTGGGAGAAAAAAAGAGTTGGTGTCCAAAAAAATAGTATAACTTTAAAGATATGTTATGTTGAAAAGTCATTAAGCACTCAAGTTGAGGTAGATTATAGTATATTACAAAGCATGTACTTAAATCAATGAATAGATAAATCCATGACAAAGCACTATTCCTATAATAGCCTTATTAAATGACTATGTAAAGCACTGGTCAAATTTCTCAGTTGCTTCTGATGAAGTTGTTTTGATTGCAACAGTTAAATGTCTTCCAAAATATTTAACTTGCTATAAAAGCTATTTACCCGGTGTATCTACGGTGTTTTTTTATTTATTAGAATATGGTGGAGCGCTCATACTGGTTTTCAGTAATTTTGGAGCAGAAACTAGAGCCAATGAACATGAATGCCTACAGGTTCTGGAGGGTGAGAAGGCTCCAAAACTTACAGAGTGGCAGAGTGAAGAAACAGTTTGAAGAGCTGTGAGCTAGCGTTACAGTTCTCCCACAACCTGAAAGCATGTGGGAAAGGTACCCTTTTTGTACTCAATTATTTTCCTCTATCCATTTTTCTTTTATGTTCACCCTAATACTAATCAAAGTCACTCTCCTCTATTCATTGTCACCCGATTTCTGACATTATCAATACTTAGTTACTTAACGTGTCTCCCTCCCCACGCTCTTTCCTTCATGTCCCTTTCCAAGGCTCTAACAGGAGGACAAAGTTGGGAGAGAATCTGGAGCTGGGATGTGCCTGTGCTGGTTTCTGTGCGCATACTTTTACCTCCGGTGTACCCCCTTATACTAGTATTTATGAAGCCTTTATATGATTACACAGACATGAACTTGTAAGTAGTTTCTTATTTCTAGCAAGAATGCTATTGCAAATCACAAATAAGTGTTTATTAAAATCAGGAAGCACAATAGGTCCAGCCTGCGTGGCTCAGTAGTTGAGTATCGACCTATGAACCAGGAGGTCACGGTTCGATTCCAGTCAGAGCACATGCCCTGGGGCTGGATCCTTAGTGGTGGGTGTGCAGGAGGCAGCCAGACGATCAATGATTCTCTCTCATCATTGATGTTTCTATCTCTTTCTCCTTCTACCTTCCTCTCTGAAATCAATATATATTAAAGAAGCACAATCCTGGAAATACTTTTAATGTGTTGGTCAATTGGGAAAGTAACAAAGGAAGCAGAGTTGAAAGTTAATAATTCTGTTGTTGTTTTTAGTGCAGAAGACGAGAGTCAGATGTAATAGAAAAAAATTTAAGTTCAATCAGGTAGAACTTACATTCCCTGTCACACCCAACACAACATTTCCCCATACTTGATGAAATGCTTTAGGATGAATGAAGGGAATTAGAGGGAAGATTTTAGAACAGGGAGCATCCCAGAGAAAGGAAATCTGTGCTTACCTCCTAGGCTGATTCCTACCAAGAGAGAAAGACAAAATTCCATATTTTTGGGGGGATTTGAAAGCAGAGAGAGAATTATTATGCTTCCTACCTAGCTACTCATGGAGGCTGCAAGCCCCACGGACAATTTCATGCATCCTCATGGGCTAGAGAGGAACCTCAGAGATATCTGCTGAGCCTCCCTCCCATGGGGCATGGGGAGATGCTGAAATTCTTACAGGAAACAGTGCAAATCACCATAAGAATATACAGTTTCTATTACAACGACTTTAAAATCAAGCTCAAAATATATTTAATTATGTCCAATAATATTGTATACATCTAACAGTGAGCTATTATTACATTTTGCAGGAATAAAAGACACAGGTGATATTTAACATTCACTTTGCCTCACCTTGCGACCAGAAGTTGCTTACCAAACTCTACTGCTCCATAATTTGGAGAATTAGCCAATTTAACTTATTCAATAGCAGTTGGCAACTAAATGTAGGTGAGTGCCTTTATTGGGGGCTGTATCATATTTTAAAAGCACACCAATATTTGTGTGCTTTCTGTTTTGCAAAGCCATAAAATGATAATTCGAGGCACTATTGTATGGAAATAGACTCTCTAATCTGCTTCTCTATCTCCAGTGTAATTTGACACAGGGATGCGGCAGGAGTGAGGGGCTGGAGGTGAATACAAATTTGGCAGCAGTCAGAAGCCTCTCTCTTCACACCACAGCCATAGATGTCAAGATGAAAGGACAGAACCTGGTCTCTGCTCTCCCTTCAAAGGAGTCCAGGCATTAAATCTCTCGCATTCTCATGCCTCTAGCAGGAGGCTCATGACTGCCAGAGGAGGAAAAGATGATTTTCCCACACAAACACAAATCATTCCAATGGATCTTAGCACATCCAGCCTAAGGTGGAATATGTTGAGATAATGTAGAAAACGCTGCAACATACTGAGGAGGAGAATGGAATGTGGAGTTGATCATTCTCTTTGGAAGGACTTTGACGGAAAAGTCAGAGGTGAGATCTGCCTCTGTGCTTGAAGGAAGTGGTCATAATTCCAAATTCTAAGACTCAATTGAGCGTCGTAAGTCATTATTGTCTGTTTGTTTTTAAAAGTATTGGTACAGAACATTAAATAATTTTATAATTAATGCTATTTCCCAGCAGTCAAGAGACAGGCAAAAAAAGCAAAAACAGTTCCACGGGTGGGCTCTAATTTGCCAAACTTCCAAGCACTTCCCTGTTCTATAGCCATTGACGGAGAAAGCAGTTGACATTCAGCTCAGTAAGTACACACTGAGCCTGCAGTGTGAGCGAGGCACTGATCTGTTTCTTGATAAAAGAGAAACCCAGTTCAGCTGGCATAGCTCAGCAGTTGTGCATTGACCTATGAACCAGGAGGTCATGGTTTGATTCCCAGTCAGGGCACGTGGCTGGGTTTCGGGCTCCATCCCCAGTGTGGGGCATGCAGGAGGCAGCTGATCAATGATTCTCTCTCATCTCTGATGTTTCTGTCTCTCCCTCTCCCTTCCTCTCTGAAATCAATTAAAAAAAACATTTTTAAAAAAGAAAAAGAGAGAGAGAGAGAGAGAGAGAGAGAGAGAGAGAGAGAGAGAGAAACCCAGATATTCATAGAACACAATCCAACCAATTAGTTGTGTTTTATGAGAGGAAATGCAGAGGGCGCTGTGGGAAGGCTAGGAGAGCTATTAGACTGTGACACGAGTGTGACTCCAAGGGAAGAATAGAAAGAAGCAAGGATGTTCAGATGGAAGTGTCTTAACTGCAGTGACTTGTAAGGGAAGTTCCACGAGCCTGTTGGGGAGACCTCAACCACAGCCTCTCCTAGAAGAGTCCCACATGTCCCAGGAATGAGCCTGCCATAGCATTCCTGCCACATTCAGCCAATGACTGGGAGCTACACGTGGAACCTGTGGCTTTGGCACAAATGTGGTGGTGGATTTTAGGGCCAGGTGGCTGGCGCTTTCGGACAATGATGCTCCCTGCAGTGGGAGATGAATTCCCATGGCAGTCATGCCGAAGAGTCAGCTCTCTGGGAATGCCTCACAAGGCACAGACTTAGTATAACCCATGTATATCCGTGCATCACTTAGCATCGCAAGTACGTGTGTTTAAATGAGAGGAAAATTAATTCATATATTTACTCGGTAGAGAAATGAGTGTTTTCTGCCTCCAAAGGATAAATGAATTAATTGCTCGGAGAATCTTTGTACCTACTGGGCTCTTCTGACAGACACTTGATGGTTTTTAGCTCAAAGAAAGTTGCCACTTCCTTCTCAGTAAATGACAGAGAGAGAGAGAAAAATATGCCATTGCAAAATATATACAGAAGTAACAGCTCTGTATTTTTCCTTAAAGTGAGCCTTTCCTCTTCATGACAAACGACTCTGCCTGATGCTATTTGTCACTAGGGTGGGGACCTAGGGTTGAGTAACCACATCAGCAGTATTCTCAACATCTCTTCATTACAGTCTAATTCTTCACACACCTGTTTCCTACGGAAAAACCTCTCCACAACATAGTATTGTGTAATTCACGAGTTAGCATGAGTAAGAAGTGAGCGAGGAGTGGCATTCTATTATGGCGTTACAAGTTGCCACAATGATTTCCTTGTTTTCTGGATGTCAAAATTTCACCCCATCATGGCATAAGTTCATCTCATCATCATGGCCAATGAACATTAACTGAATATCAGTTATGAGTTTACCAAAGAGAATGCAAAGAGGACACAGAATCTTGGATTCAAGGGGCTTACTATTTTGCAGGGGAAACCGTACCTATATAAAAGCAATTCAGGTGGTACAGACTGCTGGATCTGGATTGGATTTTTATCCCACATATAAGCTACAAAATTAACCTATAACAGTTTCCTGGATGCTTATCAGAAAACATGAGATCCTGGGTCACAAACAAAGGACTTTATTATTCACAGCACAGCAAGCATCAGTGGAACATGGGGAATCCACAGCTTTTCTAGCAAAAAGCAAGCTAGTCTTTTCTTTGTCCAAGGGGGATTAGGGGGTGTGTGTGAGATACATTAGTCATCTCCCAGTTTACCAGCTGCATAAACAGACATGAGAAATGGCCTGGGTAATGAGTCTTGCCGTCCTGGCACAGCCAGCAAGACATGCAGGAATTCAAGAAGCTCAAGTGTCTGTCCCAACAAAGGCAGAAAGTCAAATGATCAATGCAGGTGACAGCACCACTGATGATAGAACATCAGAAGCAACAGGATCCCGGCCGGCGTGGCTCAGTGGTTGAGCATCTACCTATAAACCAGGAGGTCACAATTTGATTCCCGATCAGGGCACATGCCTAGGTTTTGGGCTCGATCCCTGGTGTGGGGTGTGCAGGAGGCAACCGATCAATGGTTCTCTCTCATCCTTGATGTTTCTATCTCTCTCTCCCTCTCTTTTCCTCTCTGAAATCAATAAAACATATATATTTTTAAAAGAAGTAATAGGAGACTCATGATTCAAGTAAGGGAATTGATGTTGACATAAAAAAATAAAAAGATTGCAGGTTATTGTAACATGTTTATTACCAGCTTACCTCTATAAGCTCCTGTAGGTTGCTTACCGGAGGAAAATAAAGCAGGGGGAGGAGGGTAGGCTTAATACTTATTAACAACTAGAGGGCCGCTGCACGAAATTCGTGCAAATGGCTCGGCCCTCTCAAGCCCTGGCTTCGTCCAGAAGGTCATCCAGAAGGACATCTGGAAGGACATCCGGAAGGTCGTTCGGCTGTCTGGTCTAATTAGCATATTACACTTTTATTATTATAGATGATGAAGTTGGACTAACTACATTGAGAGATACAATGTAAACCTTTCATTCTGAACACTCATCTCCAATGATTTGAAGGAAGGGATGTTAGACGCAGAAATGTGATTATAATCATGTAAATTGAAATGTTATCTCCATCCAGATATTTCTCCATATTTTCTATTAAGCATCCCTCCTAAAACACAATGGAAACAACGCCTGCGTTTTACATTTCAATTAACTGCACAGAGGTTGATGGGAATATGGGGATTTAAAACTCTTTATGCTCTCATTAGATAAAAATCTGTGACATGTAAGCCATCATTAATCAAGAGCATGGGGCAAAGTAAATTAGTGGGAGGCCACTTCTTGCCCCACACCCATGTCTGCTTGGCCCAGTTCCCTCCGTGAGTTCCAGAGCCACACAAGATGTTATAGCCAGCAGCGACCTTTTGTACCAGAAACTCCCCTGATGCTAGCAGGAAATTGGGTTTCCTCTACTTCCTCCTCAGTTCCAGAGGGCACTGAACATGACCTTGAAGCATGTTGTGATCCCATTGTGAAGCCAACAGCAATGAAGCAGCATTTCCCAGAACAAAAGTAGCTGACATCAGGAGGACACGAGACATACAATTATGAAGCAGGCCAGGACTCCGGTTACGGCCACTGCCTCTGAAACAGGCCCAAATAAACATGTAAAAATCGGTGTGTGTTTTTTTTTTCAAAACTAATGTTGGTCTTTGATCTTCAAAAGTAATGTTGAATTTTCTCAATTCATAGCTTACATATAGATTCTTTGGTCATGAAAACACCTCGCTTTCTCTCTCTGTTTTTCTCTCCTCTTTCTCTCTGTCTCTGTCTCTGTCTCTGTCTCTCTCTCTCTCTCTCATTCCAGAATCCACCTGCACATTTTTATTAAAATCCCACTTTAGGGTGTGAAAGAAGTCTTCACCTGCACAGGGACGAAAACAGCTTCGGGGCATCTCTGTGTCACTTCGTTGGTGTTCCTCTTTCCCACTCGCTGAAATTGCTTCTTTCTCCTCAGATTTTTCTCTAGCATCCCACTTCCTACTTCACAGCCTGCCCTAGCTTACCTAAATATCCTTTCCTTTAACAGTTTTCAAGCATATGTATGACAACGTGCTGCAAACACCTCAACCATATTTGTATTTTAAAAGAGAAAATTTGTATTTCAAAAAAGAAAGCAGCGTGTCACTACCAGTCGATTTTTTTAAGAGAGATCTCTTGCGGGAGGGAGGCCAGAACCTCCCCCTTTTAAAGCTACAAAGCATTCCCTAAAACATCTCACCTGCTTTTGCACAGGTCCATCTCGGGCCCACTTCACCAAATGCAGGATTTCTAAGCCCAGATCCAGACGGAATCCTTGACGTTAGGCCTATTTATGGACAATGCTAAAGATCCAATGGAAATTTTTCCAAATCCAGCAGTTGAGCAGATGGTGTGTCTGTTATCAAGCATCCAGATGCCATTGGAGAACACACAGACATTTGATTGCATTTTTCATTTGTCATCTAGGCAGAAGGAACTCATTCTCCAGGCATTTCATGTCACGTGCCCTGGCCTACAATGTTGCTTTCTGTTCTGAAAGAAAAGTCCCACTGTGCACTGAAGGTGGCCGCAGCATGGAAGTCTGGAAAAGAGAACTTGAATATTTAGGAAGCTGTTTTGATCTTTGGGGAAGCCAGGGCCTGCCAGGAGCTGAGTCACTCCCTGTGTCATTCTGGGTACGCTAGGCTGTGTGTGGTAACCCCAAATGCTCCAAATCTCAGTGGCTCCAACAGCCAAGGCGCACCTTTCACTTAAGTTACGTGTTTAACACGGGCCTGGGATGGAAGTAGGTGGGAGGAGGAATGGGGGTTGGAGGGTCTCTGTTCTGCTCTGTAGTCACTCCAGGACCCAAGCGGAAGGCGTCCCCATCTCAGCAAGTGTGTCTGCATTTGCCTCACAGGAAAGAGCAGAGCTGGTAGGTTTCTTGTGGCATTTTTTTTTTTTTTGGACAGTATTACAGATGTCCCCCAGTTCCACCCCCTTTGCCCACCTCCACCGAGCACCAGCGCCCCCCCCCCACACCCAACCTTCACCACACTGTTGCCTATGTCCATGGGCTATGCATATATGTTCTTTGGTTAATCTCTTCACCTTCCTTTATCCAGTCCCCCACACTACCCTCCCCTCTGATATTTGTCAGTCTGTTCCATGTATCCATGCCTCTGGTTCTATTTTGTTCAAGAGTTTATTTTGTTCATTAGATTCCACATATTAGTGAGAATATATGGTTTTTGTTTTTCTCTGTTTATGCTTATTTCACTTAGCATTATAATCTCTAGGTCCATCTATACTGTCAGAAAGGGTAAAAGATCCTTCTTTTTTACAGTTATGTACTATTCCATTGTATAAATGTACCACAGCTTTTATATTCACTCATCTATTGATGGACACTTGGACTATCTCCAGATCTTGGCTATCCTATCCTATATAATAAAAGCCTAATATGCAAATTGACCAAATGACTGGTGGAACGACCAGTTGCTATGATGTGCACTAACCACCAGGGGCAGATGCTCAACACAGGAGCTTCCCCCAGCCCACAAGCCCCAGGCCAGCCAAGGTGGGTGCCAGCGGCACCCCCCGCCCCACCCTGATCACCACACTGGTTGCCCTGCATTGGCCTTGATCGCTGGCCAGGCCTAGGGACCCTACCCATGTAGGAATTTCGTGCACCGGGCCTCTAGTTGTAAATAATGCTTCTATGAACATAAGGGTGCATATATTCTTTCCAATTGGTGTTTTGGGATTTTTAGTATTTATTCCCAATAAATAAATTGGGATCACTCGGTCAAAAGGCAGTTCCATTTTCAATTTTTTGAGGAAACTCCATACTGTTCCACAGTAGCTGTACCAGTCTGCATTCCCACCAGCAATGTACTAGGGGTCCCTTTTCTCCATATCCTCCCCAGCATTTGTTGATTTATTGATGGCAGCCATCAATAAATGATGATGTGAGGTGATACCTCATTGTAGTTTTAATTTGCACCTCTCTGATGATTACTGACGTTGAGCATTTTTCATATGTCTATTGGCATTTTGTCAGAAAGAATTCTCAGCATTGGCCAGAACTAGTCACATGGACACACTGAACCACAAGCAGTCAGTAAGTACAGGCCCCTGAGTGTGCCCCAGAATGAGAATGGAACCAGGTATCAGTGATTGGTAGTATCATCAGTCACATCCATCCGGGTTCAAAGGAAAAATTCACCAAAATGAAATTTCCTCAAAGCTGGGTTTCTTCCTAGTGAAAAATCAAACTATCTTTGATTCTTTCAAACTAAATGCAGAGTAATAATCTATCAATATATTATTACATAGGAAAGACACTGGGGTTTTACTTAGAATTTAAAAGTTTGTTCTCTCAGAGACCTTCACTTTATTCCTTGCTCCATCAAAACAAAAAAGAAACCATCAAAATAGAGAGAAAAATATATTTAAACCATAGTTCCCCATTTAAAGTATGCAAAGGCTCAAATTGTAAATTCAAACAAGGGAAAAACAAATCTACTTGCCTCCTGGCAAAAACATTACTCTTTAATGAGAGCATGCTCTATGCTTCAAAATCCCAATACCAGGATTAATCACTGTTCAGTGCGATATAGAATCAAGTTCCCTAGGCATAAGAAAACATGCATTTGTTTTTATAAAATAGGAATTATACTCTACTTTTATTTCCCACTTTTAAAATAGTCAGTGTTATTATAATCATTTATACAATTTGTGGAGACGATTTCAATGGCTACATAAGATTAAATCAAAAGAACATATAATTTATTTTACCATTTTCCTTTTGGACATTTACATTGCTTGCCATGTAAATGTATACGTCTTTATGTGATTACTTGATGTATGTTTGCCTCATGAAAATTTGTGGATAAACTCTTTTTTATTTAATATTGGCATTATTATTTATTTATTATTGACACTGTTACAAATGTGGTCACCATTATATTCTCATTCGTAGCAGTACCTGAAATATAGTGGTAGGCTACAGTATGTGTTGAATGAACAAGGAAACCTTGGCTCAAATCAGCCTTATCCACAAAATATTGATCCTCATCTCAGCTACACGTAGTAATCTCTCCCTCTTCTAAAATTTCTCTGTAGATATTTTTTAATAGCTCCCTTGCAGGGAAAAACTCAAAAGTACTATTTATTGAGCACCATTATGTGCCAAGCACTGTGCTAGACGTATTCAAGAACAAAGTCCATGTCATAAGGGCTGCAAATTGACCTAGCAGACATGCAAAAAACAAAACAAAACAAAAAACACCTGCCATGGAATTTTCAATCAAGGACCCTTGCAGAACTCTTCAGTGACCTTGCCAAGCAGTCTGACTCTGGAAAAAACTTGAGTCCCACAGTCAATGAGATCTCTGTCCTTCCTGCCTGGGGGCGGCCTGAGGATGGAAGCCTAGGGCACACTGCAGCTCAGGGGATCTGATGCAGTGACCAATCCCTGGGCAGGCAGATGTGGGCCAGCAGCTCAGGAGCAGGTGCACTAAAATGTGGTCAAAACAGCTCTGATTATCAAAGAGAGTATTAGCAAAACTGTGACATCATCTGCAAAGACAGGGGGGAATGCAAAGAAGAAAGTTCTGAATGATCAGCCATTGGCTCATTCTGAAGAAAGGGAGAAGAAAGTCAAAAGACAGAATAGGCATGATAGATTATCCCGATTCATTTTACATGGCTGATCCATTGAAATTTTCCTCAGTCAAAAGCAACTTTGACATTATACTACCATCCTGGTCAGTGACCCGGGGAAACTGATACTAAGAATAGCAGGGACAGAGTTGGTTAGAAAAGCCAGGTTCGTATTAAAATGATAATGTACAAATAGACACGCATCTGGTTCAGATTTGTTAAGAAGAAAACATCTAACATAAAAGTTCCTGCCAATGCTACTAACTGTGCATATTTGATTTCTTCTTTATCTCCACAGCTTCCTCGCTGCATTTATTACTTAGAGGGTCTCATTACTCTTCTTATAATGCCCTGTTTTAATCTAATCTGTGGATCTTGAAACTCAGGCATGTAGCATTCCCAGGACACTACAGTGAGATGTGCTAGACACATACTAGTACATGAGAGATGAGCAATGTGATCAAAGAACAAGATCTGTTTCTTCCAGATATCACAGGGAAGGTCAAGTCTCAACTACCTCCTCGGGAACAGGACTATGTTTACTGTTGGTATTACTAAATATTTATGTGACATTTGAGATGATCAAAAGTCCCCAAACAACTTTTATATGCCATCTCTCTCCATGGCTTGCCTACAGTGGCATTTTAAATTACATTTTACAAGTATATGTATCAATAAAAATGGTGAACAAACATGGTCTGAAAGTATCAACATATACAAAGGTTTTATCTTCTACTCTTTGTCCACCAACTAGGGAAGGAGACACAACTGAAGTGGACAAAACTATGGCACCACCATGTCATAGAGTTAGTCAGTGGGACACATGTATGTATGTTAGCTCTTGTGTCTTTTGAACAGACTTTCATCTTTAAAAACAAAGAAACAAAAAACCCAAACTTCCCTGTCCCTGGCTTTAAAAAGGTGTTTTAAGCTAATTTTGTACCTTTCCTGCCCCAGCTCTGGAGTCAACCATTTTTCTGAGGAGCCCTGGTACTTAAAGTAGGGAATGGCATCCTATCTAATAAAAGAGTAATATGCAAATTGACTGTACCTCCACTACACCCACAAGCCACGCCCATGAGCCAATCAGGAGCAAATATGCCAATAAACCCAGCCAAGATGGCTGCGGCCACAGAGAGCAGGAGGGAGGCTTGGGTTTCCCCGGCAATGAAGGAAGCCAAGCTTTCCGCCTGCCCTTGCTGGCCCAGGCCTCCACTCCAGGCTACAAAGTTTCAATGATAGAAGATAAATAAATCCCAACAAAAATGGCGGCAGCCACAGAGCTGGAGAGAGCAGGAGGCTTGAGTTGCCCCAGGCGATGGAGGAAGCCAAGCTTTCCACACACCCTGACCGGCCCAGGTCTCCACTCAAGACTACAAAGTTTCAATTATAGAAGATAAATAAATCCCAGATACCAGGGCCTCTGCTTGGGTCACCGGGGGGCGTGGACAGCCTGCAAACCACCATAGGCTCCTCGCCCAGGCCACCCCATGCCCCAAGTGAAACCCCCACCCTGATCCAGGACACTCTTCAGGGCAAACCAGCTGGCCCCCACCCATGCACCAGGCCTCTATCCTATCTAATCCTATCTAATAAAAGAATAATATGCAAATTGACCATCACTCCAACATACAAGATGGCTGCCCCCATGTGGTCAAAGATGACTGCCCCCATATGGACACAAGATGGCCACCACAAGATGGCAAGCAGGGAAGGACAGTTGGGAGGGATCAGGCCAGCAGGGGAGGGCAGTTGGGAGGGACCAGGCCTGCAAGGGAGGGCAGTTGGGGCCGAAAAAGCCTGCAGGGGAGGGCAGTTAGGGGTAACCAGGCCAGCAGAGGAGGGAAGTTGGGGGCAACTGGGCCTGCAGGAAAGGGAAGTTGGGGGGGACCCAGGCCTGCAGGGGAGAGCAGTTGGGGGGGGACTGGGCCTGCAGGGGAGGGCAGTTAGGGGCAAACAGGCTGGCAGGGGAGCAGTTAGGCATCCATCAGGCTGGCAGGGGAGTGGTTAGGTGGTGATCAGGCTGGAAGGAAGAAGCGGTTAAGGGCAATCAGGAAGGCAGGCAGGTGAGCAGTTGGGAGCCAGCAGTCCTGGATTGTGAGAGGGATGTCCAACTGCCCGTTTAGGCCCGAACCCGGTAGGTAGGATCGGGCCTAAACAGGCAGTCGGACATCCCTTGAGGGGTGCCAGATTGGAGAGGGTGCAGGCTGGGCTGAGGGACACCCCCCACCCCCCGTGCAAGAATTTCGTGCACCGGGCCTCTAGTTATATATAAGATCTGAGAGCTACAGGTGCCTGTTGCTCCTGGAATGTGTCTGCTTCTAGGAACTTTCAACAGATAAAACTGGAATACACATACACACAAAAGTATACACATAAATGTACATGCACACACACATATATACATTTTGCAATTCATAAGCTCACACCAATACTCTTCATTCTAGTTTATCTCCACAGGGATCTTCCTTGCCTTCTCTTATTCCATATATGTATGACCTTCCTTCCATTGTGAGAACACTGACTCCCCAAAACATTAACACATTCACTCATTTGCTCAATCCTATAATACAACTGAAATACACTGAGTGGCCAGATTATTATGATCTCTGAATGCATAATAATCTGGCCACTCAGTGTGTGTGTGTGTGTAAAATATATATATATATATATATATATATATATATATATATATATATAGTGGAGGCCCAGTGCATGAATTCATGCATGGGTGGGGTCCGGCCAGCCTGGCCAGCGGGAGGGGACATGGGTGGTTGGTCAGCCTGCCTTCTGGTCGAACTCCTGGTTGAGGGGACAATTTGCATATTAGCCTTTTATTATATAAGATATACACTGAGTGGCCAAATTATTATGTGTTCAGAGATCATAATAACCTGGCCACTCAGTGTAGTTACAGACTTGCTTCATTCATACTACTACTACTACTACTACTACTACTACTACTACTACAAAAAGACCTAATGAAAGTGTTTACATATTTGCTTGACATTTTTCACACCATCACCACCACTTTACCTTCCAAGTCTAAGGATACATGGTCAAATACTATGTTCACAAATTACTAAAATGTATGCCCCCTTCTTTAGTGTGGTTATGTTATTTGTTTGAAATACAGTTGGTTCATTAGTTTCAGCTTGCTTTCTGTTCTAGTTTTTTTTTTCCTTTCCCAATTTTGTTGACTTCATTTCATTTTTTTTCAATATGTAGAATATTAACAGAGTTCTGAAAGTAAAAAATATTCCAAAAGATATGCTCAGAAAAATCTTACTCCCTCCCGTCTCTTCTAATTTGGTCCCCTCTATTAACCACTGAAGGTGACAGACTTCATTGCCATCTGGTTCATCATTCCTGTGCAACTCTTAGTCAAGATTAATACACATGCACACATAATTAGTATATGTGAAACTCCCCGTTCTTATTAAAGGTAGCACAGCACATATGCTCTGCATATGCTCTTTTGCACTTTGATGTTCCTACTTAGCAATATATTCAGAAAGTCACTCCATATAAATTCAGTATCCCTTTCTTTGTTACAGCTGCATAGTTCTCCACCTTGTTTATTCAACCTGTCTCCTATATTTGGAAATTTAGGTACTTTCCAATATTTTTGGAATTTTTTTATTTATCCACTTACACATAATTTGACAACCATGAGATTCTCTGTCTCCTAAGAATGCTGAAAGTGTGAGTTTTGTGTGACTGTATTTACTGTTGTTGATTTTATGTCATTTGGGGAGGGTATGAGAGATTGAAAATCAGGTGGCCCACCATTAACCTCCAGATTACCAATTGCATTTTTAAATTTCAAAAATTATTTTTCTTGACTTCTTTTTTTTTTATGTCAATCTATTTTTTGTTTATGGGTCAATAAATTCCAAATCTCTTAGAGAATTAATAAGATTTTAAAAAGATTTTCTTCTGATCTCTGAATTGTGTGTTTTCTCCAGGGTCAATTATCTTTTGCTATTATGCCCTTACTAGAGGCCCAGTGCATGATTGAATCATGCACGTGTAGGGTCCCCTACACGCTTTCGCTTTCGATCGTGGGGGAGCTGGGTGCCTGTCCGCTGGTGCACCAGGCCTTTCAGAAGCCTCCGGCTCAGTGGAGGCTTCTGAAAGGCCTGGTGCCGGAGCAGACAGGCACCCAGCTTCCCCGCTTTTGATGGTCCGTGGTGGGACGTGAGCTCGCTGCCCCAGAGGCCCCTTCTGTTCCGCAGCACAGCCATGGCGCAGACGCTGAGATCGCGCCGCCACTGGCAACGCAAGCTCAGCGTCCCGCTGGCCCAATTGGCTACCCCAGCCACCCCGAGTCCCGCCCCCTGTGCCTCCCGCTGGCCCAATCGTGGGAGTAGCGGAGTGATGGTAATTTACATATTACCATTTTATTAGGTAGGATTGTCCTTGGAAACAAATGATTGTTGATTGCCCATCCTCATCCACGAATAAAGGGATAAACTGCTAACATGGTATCAACATAAATGTCCTCTATTAGCCTGGATATGTGCAGGCTAATTTCCCTACTAAGTCACTTACCTAAATAGGAAGTTGACTTTAATATCCATGTACATGGGTACTATCTGTCATTTGTCAAAACAGAGTACTTCCCCACTCCCATTCCCACCATCAACAAAAAGGGCTTTACTTTGAGGTGTCTATATCCACACTCAGATCCCTAGGATTTGTCAGCTGACATTTTTAGAGATCACTGCTCTAGTTTTATTCTAGAAACAATCATAATGCAACAAGGAAATGATGGCAAAAATATGAGGGTGAGAGCCCAAGCTCAAAACACTTCTTTAGATGACTCATGAATTAATCACCTATCAATTCATATTTTCTTTCTCGCCAGCTCTTGATCTGTAGTCTTTCCATGGCCATGGCACTAGCTGCTATCTCCATTGTAAACACTTTTCTGATACTCTCAGAATTTAGTTCTGCCCTAGTTGATCTTTTAATATTATCCTTTTGGTTTTCCATCTTTGAGAAACTGGTTTCAATATCTGATCTTTTGTTGTTCTCTCCTCTCCTCTCACAGCTATCATGAATTAACTTTATTTTCAATTTCCTTATAGTTATTTCAATGGCATATGTAGAGGGTACAGAGGTCAATGTGAATATCTAGTTAAACAAGCATATATATATTCCTTAGAGCATGGCTAGCACGATAAACTGTGCATAAATGGGTGGGGGTTAGATGCACTGTTTATGGCAACTGTTAATGAGAGTTTGTACCTTGGGAGTAACTGTGGTTCACAGGAACCATGTTGGAAGTTCTGCTGCAGGCTGGAGACACAAGTCATTGGAGATGGAAGAGCTAATAGAGTGGGAAAAACCTTGGATTGCTTGTCCTGGTTGGTCCAGAGGTTCCCAGTGGAATGTTTTGACTTCCAGTAAGCTCACCCCTATGGACACCACAACTTTCAGCACCATGACCCTAGAACATAAAGGGGCTTTGTCTGATGACAGATCCATAAATAGAAACCAAGAATTCATTCCCCTATACTTCCGCACACTGCCATTCTATATCAGTAGCAGTAACAGTCTATTTTTAAACACCTTTATTAGATTAAGAAGTATGTTGAATATTATTCAAAGAACATTCCAATGGCAGTGTATTTTTTGAACTCAATTTTAGAGATTTCACATAGAATCACTTAAATATTTTAGCGTTAGCTGCAAGAACTGAAAGATCCTAGGGAATAAAAGCTATTTTTCTTCACAGGCACAAGGAGAGAAGGAATTTTAACATTTGATAATGACCAAGACTCATTTAAGTGCTGAACTGTCTTGCATTCATTGTACAAAAAGGAGTAGAGACAGGATCCCTCCTGCTCAGACTCTCCTGCAGGCTTTTCATCTGTGCATATTGCGTTATGCCTGTTTGAGTGATTAACCACCAATATCATCCATTTTCTAGTTCATATTTCCTTTGTAAAAAATCCCCATGGGGAGCTGGCCTTCTCTTGCTTTGCAGATTGCTCATTAATGATCACACGTCAAAGGTGTGCTGTGGGAATCTCAAGCTCAGATGAAGAATGGTTTTCTTTCTCAGGAACCTCACAGTCTCCTTACTCAATGTCTTTTGTTTTTGTTTTTGATTTGCAATGTGTCTTTATGTGAACTTGGAGTCACACCCAAAGAAAAAAGACTTGTCACTGACATAATCATAATTTTAAAAAATAGGCTAAGGAGAGGGTCTCAAGCATGAGTTTCTAATGCCATGTAAAATTCTGTTTGATTCTTTATCTGTCTTCCTTTTTTTTTCCTACTTATTCATCTGTCACTTAGCATGCTTTACAGGAGAGTGTTTCAAAAAGACCAAAAGAACAGATATGGACATAAAGTTGATGGGAGCTTACCAAATTCCAGTGAAGTCTTTGATATAAAGGGAGTTAAAAAAAAAAAAGTAAAGTGGATTTAGAACTTTCAAGTTCAAAGTCTTATCACTATATCTCTTGAATCAAAAATTAAAATGTATAAATAACCTGCCAGCTCAAGACTATGAAGAATTTATGAAGACTATTGAGTCTACAGTAATCCACCCATTCTATTTGTACTCAATTTTATAGAAAAGTGAAAAACATGGTTTTTATAGTCAGAGACACCAGGGTTCTAATGTGCCTATAACACTTATTATGCACATGATTTGTAGTATGTTAATATCTCTGAACTTTACTTTTCTAAGGCAGTGGTCGGCAAACTGCGGCTCTGTTGACTAACGAGTTTGCCGACCACTGGGATAGGGGCTTAATCACAAGGAACAACAAAGCCTGTAATTATTGGAATCGAGAGTCTAGGTCAGTGGTCGGCAAACTCATTAGTCAACAGAGCGGCAAACTGCAGCTCGCAAGCCGCAGTTTGCCGACCACTGTTCTAAGGTATAAAATGGGATAGTAGTATTATTAATAATGATATCTACTTTATGGAGTTGTTACAAGATTGAATTAGGTCATGTATGCAAAGTACTTAGCAGAGAGCCTGACACATCGTAAGTGGAGAAAAATACTAACAAACACAAAGAAACACCTTTTGGATAGTATTTCTATATTATTACAAAAGATACCTTGTGAAGCTGACACCCTAGTTTATTTGCTATTTTCATATCTCTGTTTTATGAATGGAATTTTTACCCGTTAGATATAACGACTAAAAATACTTAATAACATCTATTTTAAAAAATTCTTTTAAAAGATTGAATAAGCCTGTGGGAAAGTGTGAAGAAGGAAACATGGAAAAGGGAAGCAAAGCAGAAGCTAGAGACGAGGGGAGAGGGTGAGCACTGCACCTGCAGGATGCTCAGTAGTAAGCACGCCCTGAAGCCAGGAGCACAAGGGGGCTGGCGACAAAGTCAGGGGCCTTTGTAGAGCGGGGGCTGGATCCAAGGCCATTCACTTACAGTCAGGATCCTGGAGGAAATACACTCTCGGGAACAGGACACCCTGGGGAAAATACCCTCTCTACAAAAACAGTTGTCAAGAGAGTTTTCTGTCCTGGTCTTGGTTCCAGTAAGAGGTTCTAAATAAAAAGTCTTCCCTGAGAATCTTTTATCACTGGCCAGATCACATATAGGTGTAGGGCCTAATGTACAGTCTTTTCATGGCCCTAAATACTGTAAGCCAAAACCTGTAGTTTAAAGAGTATGCAAGTTTACAATACCCTGGGTAATGTTAGGAGCAGACATAAAATGTCCCTGAAGGAACACGTCCTCAGGCCCAGATTTAAAGAATTCTCAGAAACACTTCCAACAAATATAAGTTCACAATTAAAAAAAAAAAAAGTCAGAAAACACATAAGAAAATAAGTCACTGTGAGTGAGAGTGAGGAAAAAAAAACAACCCAAACCAATAACAAAAATCAGACCTGGAAAAACATAAGACAGAATTTTCAAGTGTAGAATACAAAATAACTATGTTATATGTGTTTAAAGAAAATAAAATGAAGCAGAAGCAAGATACTATAAACATAGTAACAGGCAGATTTTTTTTAAGGAGTTAAAGAGAAGTTCTAAAAACGAATGATGTAATAATTTAATTTTAAAATGGTTCAACAGCACACAAGAGATGAGAAATAGGAAACTTGAAGGTGTTGGACAAAATTACACAGAAGACAGAGAATATAAACAACAAAAAGATAAAAAAATATTGAAAGTAGATTAATAGGAAGTGAAGACCTAGTAAGAAGATAACACTGAAAATAGTCCCCCTTATCTGCAAGGGACAGTTCCAAGACCCCCCGTTGATCTCTGAAACCAGGAATAGTATCAAACCCTATGTGTGTGTGTGTGTGTGTGTGTGTGTGTGTGTGTGTGTGTGTGTTTTCCTATCTATAGTAATAAAAATGTAATATGCTAATTAGACCGGACAACCTTCCTGACAGAGCCAGGGGCTGAGAGGAAAGTGCCGGTCTCGGGTGCCAGAGGGCGGCCAGTACCGGCAGCCGGGGAAGGAAGGCCTACTCTTGCACAAATTTCATGCATCGGGCCTCTAGTATACAGTATACATATCTTTCTACCTGACAGAATCACTTTACATCTCTTTGGCTTATCCAAATTGCCATCATCATTCCTCTTGCCTTTTGAGGACATTTTTAAGTAAAATAGGAGTGACTACAACACAGGCACTGAGATGCCAGGACAGTCAATCTGACAACCAGGACGGCTGTGAAGTAACTAATGGGCAGGGAGCATCTGCAGCCTGGACAGCCTGGACAAAGGATGATTCACATGCCGGGTGGAGCAGAGCAGGAAGGTGTGAGATTTCATCATGCTACTCAGGACAGCAGGCAATTTAAAACTAACGAATTGTTTCTTTCTGGACTTTTCCTTTTAATATTTTCAGACTATGGTGATGATGGGTAAATGAAACCATGGAAAGCAAAGCCACAGATAAGAAGAGAACGACTGTGTATCCTTTGGACTCCTTTCCATTGCCCCGACACCTAGATGTGGAAGCAACTTCTTGATATTGTTCAACTGTGAATCACTAGCCTCTGTATCGCTTCTTTTCATTCGTAGTGCCTCTGTAACCAATTCCCTGTATTCAGTTCCTCTACTGAATGACTTAAAGTGGTTTCTCTCTTCCTGGCTGGACCCAGAATGATAAAAATATTGAGTAAACTTCAATTTTCTCATGTAAATATGCATGGTATGAGTTTAAGAGTATCGCTGGAGGGAAGTGGAAGAAGAGCTCCCAATCAATTAAAAAAACAGGCAACAGATGAAAGGAAAAAACAAACAAAAGAAAGAAAAATAAAAAGCACAAAATAAAATGATTACAGATAAACACATATATGTTAGTATTTACAATAAATGTAAATGGATTCATGGGAATAGTTGAAATCTTCAGTAAAATGGCAATTGTCATATATGCAGTCAGAATTCAGTCACATGCAAAGAGGAAGCGACACATAGGAACCAAAAAAGGTTGAAAATAAAAGGATGCAAATAGTTATATAAGACAAATTCCAAACAATAGAACATTTAGGTAGCTATACTAACATGAGACAGAAGAGAAATTATGGCAAAATACCTTTTAATGTTATAATCCACCAGATGGATTGAACAATTCTAAATTCATTTGTACCTAATAGGATAACCTCAAAAATATAAGGAAAAATGAAAGCAGAAATGGGCAAATTCACCATCACAGGAGATTTTTGACACATCTCCCATAATGGAGAGAACCAGCAGATTTTAAAAATAGGTATGTTATGAATGTCATGATTTAACGAGCTTGATCTACATACATAGAACTGTAAATTAACAATTAGGTAATATCCATATTCCTTACACAGGGAACATTTCTGAGAACTTCTACATCTTGGATGATTACACTGCCGCAGAAACTCAGCTCTGGCATGATTCTGTGGTTTCTATCAGCTGGTCGCATTACTTCTGCTATTTAGCAAACTAAAATGCCACCCTAAGCCGTCTGACTTGTTCAACGTTTCTCAAACAGTTATGCATAATATCTAATCCCCCTGCTACTCAGACCTTCTCACAGGTGCTAAACAATGTATTTCTCTTTGCTTGCTTCCACAAAGCTCCTCTACAATTGCCCATTTCAAATAGATGCCCAGGAAATCCTGGCCAGTGTTTGTCCCTCAATGGTAATAGATGCTTCTAGAGCATGTCTACTCATTCTTAAATTACTTATATTCCCCACGCTGCAAGATCGAAGGAACTAAATTAAGAGATGGCTTTCTGTTTAATAATTTACTTTTCACACTGTGCCTAAAAACTTTTGTAAGCACCCAAATATGTTTGTTTGGTTTTTTAAATCTTTAAATATACCCTGGCTGTTGTGGCTCTATTGGTTGGAGTGGCTTCCCACACACCAAATAGGTTGCAGCTTGCAAGTTGCAGGTTGAAGGTTTGATTCCTGGTTAGGGTGTATAAAGAAGGCAACCAATCAATGTTTCTCTTTCCTCTCTCTCTCTCTCTCTCTCTCTCTCCTTTCCCCTCACTCTAAAATCAATAAGCATGTCCTTGGGTGAGAATTTTAGAAAAACAACTTCAAATACAGAGTAATTTAGTGGATTAAAAACAATTTTGAATGACACTATAATTTTGATATAGTACCTGATGTTACAAGTCATAAAAAGCCTTCCTGAGGATGATACCGTCTGCCTACATTTATCAGGGTCTATAGTCAAAGAGGTGATGAAGCGGAGTTTACCATAAAGTGACAATGTTGAACTTTATCTGAGCCCTGTGCTCTGGAAAGCAGTGACAGTTGAGAAACCTCCCTACCTTTTTGTAACTCTTTTAGGTTTGAGAAATGGCAAAATGGCTAAGCAGCTAACTAGCTAACTATAAAGGGTCACCATGTTCCTGCATATTCTGAAATAAAACCCACCTCCACCCTTCCTCAAGGACTCTCACGGTTTTTTCTTAAAAAAAACTTCAAATTTTCTCCATCTTCTTTAAAACATTTATCATTGGTGAATGTTCTTTCCGTTGCAATAGCCTGAATAAAATCATCTCTGTAGTTGCCTGGTACATTTAGTTCTCCAAGAATTTGATGCCAGGGCTCAGATAGTATTGATCCCTGCCTTAGGATTAATCCCATTTTCTCCTACCAAGAGTTAAGGAAGCCTCTTGGAGCTCTTTATGCTCCACTCCAGAATAGTGATCCAGGGACCCAAATGTGAGTTCAGCTCCTGATTCTGTGTTCTGGACTCTTGTCCAACCACAGCCTGATGAAGATTTGATTAAATTCCTTTTGAGTACTTGGGTCATGTCTGGTGCTGGCTTCGCTTGGCTTCATGGTCTGATGATTCCATGATTTCTGTAAATGTATTAATGGTTTATAGAGATCTTCTATTTCTTGGTTGAAAGGCAACAGAGAATCTGATGTTAGTCTTTGGGTATGTTTTTTTTTCTGTTTATCTTTTTGCCTATTTTAAGTTCAAATCAATTAAGAATTTGTACCCATTGGGAATAAAACCCTCTGATTTAAACCAGTGAAATTTGTACTTCTGTGTTTATGCTTGACCCATGGCTAAAAATTTTTAAATAAAGCTCTCTATTTGCGTCTGTTTATATGTTTGTAGATCTGTAATTCAGACGCCTTTATGACTCATTGTGAAAGTATATACTATTTTCCTGCGATTCATGTATTAATAAATTAGGTTATAAGATCTTTTTTCTTTTTAAATATATTTTATTGATTTTTTTTTACAGAGAGGAAGGGAGAGGGATAGAGAGTTAGAAACATCGATTAGCTGCCTCCTGCACACCCCCTACTGGGGATGTGTCCGAAACCAAGCCCTTGAATGGAATCGAACTTGGGACCTTTCAGTCCGAAGGCTGACACTCTATCCACTGAGCCAAACTGGTTAGGGTGGTTATAAGATCTCTTAAAGGAGCTTAATCTGATTGGCTTAGTGACAAAAAGCATTTACATGAATTGAATACCCCTAAAACTCACAGATATTGAGGGTATTGAACCCCCTCAAATATTTTCAATGTTAAAAAAAAGAGGTATCCTTGTAGCAATAAACTCAAAAACGTTTCAAGAATTCAAGTTCACATGATTTAAGTATATTCTTGGCAAACAAGACTCCTTTAATCATTTTGATGTAATTAAAAACAGCTGTGTATTTTCCATTACATCGGTGTCAAGTATAATATACACATACACTTTTATCCTACTTGGGTATGTTTTTTCTAAACATATGTCTGTTTGGTGATTGAATAAGATAGCATTACTTCTACTAAATGTTAAAATGATGAAAAATGTAAATATGTTTAACCAAGTTTGAACCACTATTCTAACAAATTTTATTCCAACAGTTTTGTGGACACTCTCCAAAGAAAGGATGGACATTTACCTGAAATGTGGTTCTGACTGGAGACTGATGACGTCACACAAATACCAAGAAGGTAGGAAAAGATTTATTACTCACACGGGAGGCTTTCTGGAGAGAGCAGAGCAGGCCTCCAAACAGATCCAAATGGCTCGAAGGAGAACAAGAAAAGGAGGCTGGTGTGGGTTTTTATGAAGGTTGGGGTGGCGCTGAAGTTCCCCATGTGCAAGTAGGGGCTGGCGTGGTTTGAACTTCCCACCAGCACCGAAGGAGGAAGCACCTAAGCTTTCTTACCACCTTTCTCTAATGTGGGACAGAAGAGGGGAAAGTGAGGCTTAAAAGCTGTCAGCACACAGCCCTAGCCGGCTTGGCTCAGTGGATAGAGCTGACAAACACGGTCAAAGCTGACATGACAAAATCTTTGATGGGTGCATTAGTTTCCTATTTTTGCCGTAACAAATTACCACCAACTTAGTGCCTTAAAGCAACCCAGATATATTATCTTTCATTTCAGAAGTCCAACCTGTGTCTTGTGGGCAGAGCTGCATTACTTCTGGGGGCTCTGGAAGGGAATCTGTTTCCTTGCCTCGTGGAGCTTGTAGACAGAGGTTGCCTGGATTCCTTGACTGGTGGCCTCCTCCCTCTGAAGTCAGCAGTAACCAGGCGAGTCTGTCCCATATTCTATCATTCTGACACTGACTCCTCTGCCTCCCTCTTCCACATTTAAATGACTGTTGTGATTACAATGGGTCCATCGGATCATTGAGAATAATCTTGTTATTTTAAGGTCACATGATTGGCAACCTTAATTCCATCTGCAGTGAAATGAATTCCTCTCACCATATAATATAACATATTCGCAGGCTGTAGGGATTAGGAAGTGGGCATCTTTGAAGGGCCATTTTTCTGCCTATTGCAATGAATTTATCAGATTTTCAAAGGGAGACTTTATGCCAAATATAATATAGGTACAAAAACACAATTTAGTCTAACCGGTTTGGCTCAGTGGATAGAGCATCAGCCTGTGGATTGAAAGGTCCCAGGTTCGATTCCGGTCAAAGGCATGTACCTTGGTTGTGGGCACATCCCCAGTAGGAGGTGTGCAGGAGACAGCTGATCGATGTTTCTAACTCTCTCTCCCTCTCCCTTCCTCTCTGTAAAAAAAAAATCAATAAAATATTTTTTTTAAAAAAAACACAATTTAGTCTTCTCTCTGGTAAAGTGGAAATTTTTTCTTGGATTACTGGCCTGCTCTGAGAAGTGGTTGTAAAAGGTTATTTGTACCTTCTGTGATAATTGCCCAGATCCCTATCAATACTCTAGGGTGCCTGGCAGCTGACCTTGTCCCACCTTCCCCCCCAGATTATTAAAAAACCTGGGAGCTGAAGCCCAAGGACTTGATAGAAACCTCAAAGGACTCACCACCACTGCAGACCACACATGGGCCACATTTCCTCCTGGATCCAAGGGAGAGCCAGTAAGAAGTCCCATGGAATACTTGGTCACATATGCACTTATGAGAGAGGTAACCACAACTGTGGACAACATCACCACAAGCATTGTCATTCTAGCTCCTGAGCCCCCAGAAATTCAATACGTGGTTCTGTATACTAATAAGATTTTCCTCCCACCTATGTTGTGTGGAATCCACTGATCTGGTTATTCTCAGAATTCAACTAAGGACTCTTTATTTTAATGCAACCTTTGATATTATTATTTCTCTTTTTTGTTTGGGCATCTCTTTTAAGATGCCTGAACCAGCACCCCAGCTCTGTAAAACAGCCAAGCTTTGTCAACCGCTTCCATCAGATGGCTCCGTTGATGTTACAGGAACAATGCCAACAAGAGTCCTTGAGAGACTATATCCCAGGCCCTGCTTTCCTCCCCTCACGGAGATGTGTGAGAGTCTCTCCGTTATTCAGCACGCAATACTATCCATTGTCTTAAACAAAAGTGGGAGGTGACAATGTTCAACTTTATCTGAGCCCTGTGTTCCTGCAAAGTAGCAACAGGGTCAAGAAATCCTTTCACATTTTGTAGCCCTTTGGAGATCCAAGACTTGGCCAACCAGCTAATAGCAAAGACACCTCCCCTTGCAGATTCAGAGAGATGCCCTTAAGTCCACCTTTCCTCATTGACTTTCTTGATTTTTAAAATTCTAAGCTCTCTTCCTCCTCTTTGTGACATCCATTCATGAACATTCTCCCTGTTGCAATAGACTGAATAAAACGTTTCCTCAGTTATCTGGTACATTGGATCTTTCACAAAAATAAAAAAGCCATTCTTAAATTAACTATTTCCCAAGCTGACTTCTGTTTCACTTGGAACCCCTGCTCTCAAGGAGCAGTGTAGCTTGGTTAGTTTTTCAAAACATGGGGTCTGGAGCAAGTCTCAAACTCGGGCTCTGCCACTCATACCATGTGATCGAGCATGGGCAAGGGACTTGCTCTTTCTGTGCCTCTATGTACTCCTCTGTAAATGGGGTGATGATGATGATGATAATGATGATGATGATGATGATGATGATGATGGAACCTACCTCACAGGGTTGTTATGTAAAGAACTCATAACTGCCAGGCCAGTGTTGCTCAGCAGTTGGGAGTCAACCTATGAACCAAAAGGTCATGCATGGTTTGATTCTAGGTCAGGGCACATGCCCGGGATGCTATTTCAATCCCCTATAAGAAGCTTGTGGGAGGCAGCCAATCAATGATTCTCTCTCATCATTGATATTTTTATTTCTCTCTCCCTCTCTCTTCCTCCCAGAAATCAATAAAAATATATTTAAAAAATAACTATGTGTTATTCACCAGTGTGTGATTCACCAAGCTATACATATGTCTATTATTATTTGAGGAATACCTAAGGCTCCCCAAGCGCTTATATTCTGATGAGTGTTTTTTCTATTCTATATCTGAACTGAAATTTCATACTCACCTTTTAACCCCTGCACATACAAAGAAGAACAATAAATATTGAATAAATTAATGGATGGATGGTTGGATGGAAGAAAAGGGGAACTATAAATGAGCAGGCAAGTATTATTATAAGCAGAAGATGACTGTTTTTTAATCAAATGTAGTGTTTCCCCAGTTAAATGAACACGTTGAATTCCAAGCTTAATCTCACATATGTGCCATTAATGCTCAGAAATAAAGTCAAATACATTTCATTGAGGGTGTGGGTGCTACACAGGCAGCTGACAGGATCCAGCACATTGGACTCAATGTTCCAGGGTCAAGGTGTGTGAGGCAGTAGGACCTAACTTCAATTAATGGCAGCTGTCTCTAGTTTCTTAGGGAAAGCGTATAAATTAAAGGCCAGTCAGATTGAAATGCATCATTGTTCAACTGAGGGCAGAAACTTGAATTCCCACTTTTTAATTCATCACTAAGACAGAAATGCTTTCGACATATAATCAGCCTCATCATTCTTCACACCAAACTGAAATACACAGACTTATCCAGGAACTAAACGTGGGAAATCTTTTTAAGCTTTAAAACAGACAGACTGTATGTCATTTAGAAATATTAAGCTGTAATGTGATACGCAGTTTATATTCTAAAACGAATCAATATCCCAGGCAACCAGCCATAATTCTTACGGTATACTGCCCTCCAGTGGATTCCTGTCAGACACAACCTCTGAAAATTTTAAGTAAACTATACACAAGCTTTCTTTTAGCAGTGACGTTCAATCTTTAACATAAACCACATTTAAAAATGATCTTGCAAATACTAAACAATAATCCTTAAAACTATTTTTTCCCCCTAAAAGAGCTTTTTTTTTTTTTTTTAAATGATCTGATGTCAAGGTAAAGGACCAGTTCATTTCCTCCAGAGCTTGACCCTCCCTCAGTAGCTGCCATAGTGTTGGTTTATTTCTATTTTGGCCCATCATTGACGGGTCCTGAGCCTACTGTTTCTAACTAAATTCCTTCTGAATAAAATGGCTTAGTATTTGTCAGAAGAAACTCCAATAGCTCCTTTAAATGCTGCCTTGACACTACTGGTAAGCAAACAACTGTTTCAATTCATTTCATTTAACAAATGAAAGTCACAAATCAATGGTAAAATTGAGACTAAAACTTAGATGTTTCATTTCCTGTGACCCCTGGATATGTGAAGTTCTGAGAACAGCAAGATGGCTTCCAACATACCGTGATTTGATTTGTTCCATTCAGAGTTTGGTTTGGTGAAATGTTTCCTGTCTTTTGGTGTCTACTCTGTTTCTCCCGACCTCCTTTCTAGTATCTGGACACTGCAACCTTTTCTGTTGTTTTAAAACAGAACTATGCAGCTGTAAAAAAGAAGGATCTCTTAACCTTTGAGACAGCATGGAAGGACCTGGGGAGTATTATGCTAAGCAACATAAACCAGTCAGAGAAAGATAAGTATCACATGATCTCACTCATATGTGGAATCTAATGAACAAAATAAACTGATGAACAAAATGGACCCAGAGACATAGAAGCATGGAACAGATACTGACAAATCTCAGAGGGAAGGCTGGGGGGGAGGGGGGGAAGGTAGGGGAGGGGGGGGAGGGAGGGAAGGAGGGGGAGAAATTACCCAAGGAATTTTTATGCATATGCATTGCCTAAGGACATAGTGTGGTGAAAGCCTGGGAGGGGTGGGTGCGGGGTGAAGGGAGTCAATAGGGAAAAAAGGGGAGGGGGACATCTGTGATTCTTTCAACAATAAAGATAAATTATAAATAGATAAGTAAATAAATAAAATAGTACCTCCAGGTGGGGCTGTTCCTCATTAGGTAATTCTCTTCCTCGTTTTTCTTGGATAAACATTATACAGCAAATATTCCACAAGAAATTGGGAATTTAATGCATAAGACTTTATCAGGGTGGAAAATTATGATGAACACTAACTCAGTAGCAGGACTCTCACAGATAACAAATTTGATGAAAAAGAAAATGATTGGAGGACATTTCTGGAAGAAAGCTATTGTTTTTTCCTGTTACAGTAAGCATGACTAAAGTTAAGCCCAATGTAGTCCTTCTGAGTGTACACAGAAGTGGGGTTCAAAACGCTGCTGTATTCACCACCAGGTCAATGGACACTGAAAATGTGCCTGCTATCCTAACGAAATTTCGAAGAAACACAGCACTCCAAGGCATGCCATTTGAGTTCATTTTTTAAAGCACTTTTACATTCTGTTTGCTTATCAAAATGTTCCCTCAACACTTACAAAAATTAACATAGGGAATTATTTGTTTAGCTTATGATAACTTCAATTACATTTTGAATAGGCTACAACCAAACTTTGAGATCCATCTCTTTACAGAATGCTTTAACAAAATGCTAAGTTGATTAAGAGGAGCTCTTGAAAGTGATTGATTAAATTTGATTCTAGTGTTAATTTTTATATTCGACATGTATTCACTTATTCACTCTCATCTCTAAAAATATTCATTGATCATCTGCTATGTGCCAGAAAGTATGTAATATATGGAGGATTCAAACAGCAACAAGCCAAGGTCCTGCTGAGCAAGAGCCCAACAATTAGTGGGCAAGTCAGATGGGTAAATAGGTCGTTAAAGCACAAGACAGTTAAGGTGTGGTACTAGGGGCGTGTAAAGGTTGTTATGAGAACAGAGGGTATGATTCACAGAAGCAGCATTATTTACATTTTTAAAGATACGTGACTCTGTTGGGTGCACAGGCTGCAATGAGACTATTCCAAATGCAAATACAGCCAGTCACCAAAAAAGGTGGATTGTGAGGGAAATTGCAAATAGTTCCATTTGGCCTGAGTAAGGGCAGCCTGTGGGGGAAGAAGGTCTTTGCAAGGTGGGCTGGGGGCTGGGGGGTGTCTTACATGTTTCCACAGGTGTTTGGAAAGTTAATGGAAACAGTTGAAGAATTTAAAGCAGGATAATGGCATGGTCAGATTTTAATTTTAGAAAGTTTACTCTGGAGGCAAAAAAATTACGAGGGATATTTCATTAGCTGTGAGCAAGCCAGTTAAGCGGATTGGGGGTCTTTGCAAGGTGGGCTGGGGGCTGGGGGGTGTCTTACAAAGAAGAGATGATGATAATGCAAAGCCAAGAAAGCAATAAATCCAATGCAATAAGTCTTAAGTAATTTACATTAACAATTTTTCCAGGTTTATAAATTCTCTAAAGTGAGTGTTTGTATAAATCATATCAAATTATTTCTCAGGTGAAAAAATGTTGTAAAAGTGAACTTTTAATCAGAAATATGACCATATATATCATTAATATAACCAGTTGTTACTCATATTTGCTTATTTGTTCTTCCTCTTAGGATATCATTCCACGTATCTATTGGATTTTGCTCGTCTTTAAAAAAAATTTTTTTTAAATTGATTTCAGAGAGGAAGGGAGAGGGAGAGATAGAAACATCAGTGATGAGAGAGATTCATTGATCAGCTGCCTCCTGCATGCCCCACACTGGGGATCGAGCCTGCAACCCCGGGCATGTTCCCTAACTGGGAATCAAAACATGACCTCCTGGTTCATAGGGCGACACTCAACCACTGAGCCATGCCAGCTTGGAATTGCTCATGTCTTTAAATTATCAAATCTATAATCAGATCTGAATCCTGCCTTCTCAAGTATATCCTATCCCTTCTTAGGTTATTTTAGACACTTAAAAGCATTGTTCAAGGGCCAAAAGAAATCTCTGAAATAAGAATTAGTGGGAGTAAAGAACGGATAGGAAAAGAAGTGACAATAATGACAGACACTTAGGATAATACTCTGGCACTTCCACAATGACTGAAGACATTCTGAAACACAATGCACTCATCCTGAATTAGATAAGAGCTAAACTGAGAATCATTTATAAAAGCACCTCAATCCTGGCTCAATATAAAATAAAACAAGCCTAATTTCAATGCATAAATGAAACTGTATTGGAAAAAAATTTCCAAGCTCTTCCTGCGCTATACAGCGATGCAAAATTGAGTATGATGTGGTCCTCGCCCACATTGCTCAACCTTTCTAGGCTTAGTGTTTCATCTATAACAGGATTTCACAGCACTATTGACATTTGGAGCAAGATAATTCTTTGTCAGGGAGAAGAATCTGGAACATAATCCCAGGCTAAATTTAGCAGGCAATTCTGAGCGTATTTTCTCCAGTGCACTCAGCCTCGTTTCCCGGTGGGTGACTGATACACACTCATCTCCACATTAGAGACACCACGCACCCAGGCTAAATCTTTGCAGAGAAGAGCAATATTGCCCGAAGAATTTTCTATCCTCTGTGAGAATGGCACTCTGGCTAAAATAAAAGGAATTCACATTACAAAGTGAACAACCTGGTTTTTACTCTTAACCAACTGCATTCAAATCCTTTACTATTTCCTTAAGGAAGGTAGAGTGGATTGTAATCAAAATTCAAGTTTTCTCTCTTTAGCTAGAAAAGTACAATTTGCAGGCAAGCTTCAAGTCAGAGTTTGCCTTAGCTTCTGCCCATCAACTTCTCTGTATGTTTGTTTGGTTCATTGGTTGCTTTTAAGAACTGAGTTTCAATCTGGGCATCTTGCTACAAATATGAATTTTATTCCTTTTCTGTTTATTTTTCAATTCGAACTATTAATTTTAGTTATTTTTAATTCTTGCAAGTAAAAAGCCACATGTGACAGCCAATTTAATTTAAGAATGGTCCAGGCTCCACTGTTAGGCGATTTCTTTTTCTTACAGTTGCACTTTCCAACTTTTGCCCAATTTGAAAACATCTTGAGCTTTTCTTTGTATTGGTATGTCTTCTCCATCATTACTAGCTCTGGGAGAACAGTTGAAATGCCAGAGCTAAACAATGGGATGAAAAAAACACCTGTATAGAGTTATGTATCAAGTAAACATGGAGATTTTTATGGGTTTTGATATTTATCAGCATTCTCAGTTTCCAAAATGAATTTTTATTTTTTTAAATACATTTTTATTGTTGATAGTACCACAGATATCTTCCCCCCCCCCCCCCATCATCCCCCTCCTCCCAACCTCTCTGAAATAAATTTTTAAGTAAAAGGTACGGAACTTAAAACATTAAAATGACTTGTGTGGCCCAAGACACAGCTGAGGGATTTCAAAATTCCCCCCCAAAATGCCAGCTGCTGTCAGCTGTTAGTTCTTCAAAAACTGCTTCAAGTGCTGGGGAGGAAGAAGTCAGGGCTGAACCCATGCACAGGGAATTAATTCGCTGCCCATGTAGGAAGCAGGGGGAGGCATTTACATACAATTCAGTCCCCACTTAACCTGGCGGGTAGGTTCTCAAAACTGCGACTTTTTAAGTGAACCGACGCCAAAGGACACCAAGTTCACCAGGAACGCGGTACACAAACAAGAGTTAAGTTCCCAAGGCACATTTCTGGCCACAAACGTATCACCAAACTCCTGAACAAAGACCCCCAAACACCCCTGATCTTTAGCACCGAAATCAAGCGAGCACAGGCGGACAAACCCGGACCCAGCCCAGCCACTATGATGCTGGACTGCGGTTCCGGCAGGAAAACCCGCAGCCTGACCAGTTCACAAACCAGCGAACCACGGAACCCCCCGCAGCCTGTTCTATAGACATACATGCGCATGCACACTCATAAAACCGCAGGCCTT
Source organism: Eptesicus fuscus (assembly GCF_027574615.1). Taxonomy (NCBI): domain Eukaryota; kingdom Metazoa; phylum Chordata; class Mammalia; order Chiroptera; family Vespertilionidae; genus Eptesicus; species Eptesicus fuscus. The sequence continues at coordinate 37,225,747 of NC_072491.1, read as the reverse complement.
TCAGAAAGATGGGCCAAAACAAGTCATCATCATCGTCCAACCTGCTCATTCCAGTCCAGGGTCGCAGGTGGCGGGACCGGTCCCGCAGCTCCCGTGGCGAAGCGGGACCCACCCTGCCCAGGGACAGGTCCCCTCCAGGGCCACGCACAGCCCCTCGCCAGGCCCCAGCCCCCGGGCGGGGACGGTGTGCACACGCCGGTCCCCTCGGGGCGCGGCTTGGGGATGTGGGAGGAAACCCACGCAGACGTGGGGCGAACGTGCCCACGCCACGCACACGGCCACCCCTGCCAGGAGCCCATTTGTTTTTCTCATCAACGTTGTAACAAAATGACATGGAACAAAACGAACAGCTCTCTTTGGGGACTGCTGTATCTTCTTTTGCGCGGAGCTCGTTTCTCCCGCTTCCTAGGACTGAGTAAGTAGGAAATCCTCAGAGGCCCGCATCCAGAACAGCACAGCATGAACCACTGGCATCCAAAGGCCACTCCACAGTCATGAAATATGGTGAGAGCGACCCTGGCTTACGGCTTACTTGCTTATCTTCAACTGTTTCTGGCTGATTTTGCAAAAAGAAAGGAAGGAAGGAAGGAAGGAAGGAAGGAAGGAAGGAAGGAAGGAAGGAAGGAAGGAAGGAAGGAAGGAAAGGAAGGAAGGAAGGGAAGGAAGGAAAGAAGGAGAGAGAGAGAGAGAGAGAGAGAGAGAGAGAGAGAGAGAGAGAGAGAGAGAGAGAGAGAGAAGAGAAGAAGAAAAGAAAAAAGAAGAAGAAAGAAAAAGAAAGAAATAAAAAAAAAGAAAGAAAGAAAGAAAGAAAGAAAGAAAGAAAGAAAGAAAGAAAGAAAGAAAGAAGAAATGCTTAGTGTCCAGCAAATCTAACCAGTCACCACCCTGTATATGGGGAACCAGCTGCCAACATGCAGGTGTTTAGGGGTACAGAGAAGAGTCTTCCATCCCAAATACCCCAAATGCCGCTGGCACCTTCTCTCAGGCATTTAGCTCCCATTTCTCTGGCATAAGGGGTTTCTTCAGCCACAAAAGGGGAGTAACTCTGAGTACTGCAAGATCTGATGACACAGTAGTCTTTGTATATTTAAGTGTTTCTACACACAGAAAAGGCGCAGTAGAAGTACAGTGTAAAAGATAAAAGAGTGTGTGTGTTTGTGTGCGTGAGCTTGAGGGGGAGGGCTCTGGAGGGAGGCAATGTGGGAGGGAGAGGAAATGCCAGGAGGAGGGAGGAATGGAGGGAAAGGGGGAGGAAGAGGAGGGGGGAGAGAAATGGAGAGGAGAGATCAAAAGAGACCCTAAGAGATAAAGCTTGACAGGAGAAATAAAAGAGAGAGAGAGAGAGAGAGAGAGAGAGAGAGAGAGAGAGAGCGCACAGGATAGAGACAGAGGAAGGGGGCTGGGAGGAGAGAGAACTGAGGGGAGTGTGAGTGCGTGTGCAAGTGTGTGTGCGTGGGCTGCTCTGTGGTGTGCCGCTGCCCACTAAGACCGCCGTATAAGAGGTGATGGTTAAATATTTAGAATTTTTGCAAGCCAGTTGTTAAACTGTTGGTAGTTTACTATCAGCCACAGTAGAAGTATTTATAAGAAGGAAATTCACATCTCTGCCAACCAGGGTATTTTTGTTTGTTTGTTTTTAAGAGAGTTCACCGGACACCATTGCCCTTGCCCCCCTTGAATGGGGATGCTGAGTGAGGTCTATGGGCCCATGTGAGGAGGGCAGGTCCTAGTCATGGCAAAGCCAGGAGGAGCCGGGTCCCCGGTGCAGAGCAGGCCACTGTGCGAGCTTGGACCCCCCGTGTGTGAGAAGTACATTTCTCTGTAGCTCGGTGATCCTCAGTAGGGGACCACTTTGGCCCCCAGGGGACATTTAGCAATGTCAGGACACATTTTTGGTTGTCGCCCTGGGAAGGTGTCAGTTGCTTCTGGCATCTGTGGGTAGAGTCCAGGAATGCTGCTAAACACCGTACAGCACACAGGACACCCCGACAACCAATAATTTTATGGTTCACAATGTCACAGGTTGAGAAACCTTGATCTAGTCAAGCCACTATGATGTCGGATTGCTATTACAGCAGGAAAACCCATAGCCTAACTAAATCTAGGTTTCTTAGCATGTTTCTACTTTTAAAGCTTCCATTCCTTGAAACCTCTGAGCACTCTTCTGGGCAATGGAAGAGGTGATTTACCAAGTGCATTACCTTTAGAGAGGTCTAAAAGAGTTAATGCTCCTTCAGAAAATAAGTCGCTCACTCCTACCCAGAATCTTATTTTGGGAGCAAGAGGTGAAGGTGTTAATAATTTCTCTTCCAAGAAAGTGATGGACCCAAAGTGCTCTCTTGTAGTTACTCTGAGGATGTTATTGAACTTGACCGATTGAATTCCTCTGGTCACATAGAAGCAAAAATAGAGTCCACAGAGATGTCCGCTGGGGGGAAATATGTTGACAAAGATTAAAAAATGGAAATCCAAGCTCTCCATGGATGTTCTGTTGAAATAAAACTAAAAATGCATATTCTTTGAGAGCATAGTGAACCTGAAAAAGAAAAATCAGTACTTTCTACTTTTAATGTAATGAGAAAAAAAAATGAACAGAGTTCTGATCTCTCCAAAGAAAATAGATTGTTTTAGCATTAAGTATTAACAGAAGTTTATCTCCCAATTATTTATATAATATGAATAGTATATCTGTAATATAAATTACATAATTGTGTGGGTGTGTATATATGCATATAAACTAAACTGATGAGCTCTAAATTTTTAAACATAATTATAATAAAATGAATTTAACCTGACTTTATCTCTCATACTTTACCTCAAGGAATCATACTTTTGCAAGTAACAATAAACTTTCTTTTCATTATTCTGGATGCACCCTATGATTTTTACCACTTAACCCTGTCTGATTTTTTCCTTTCCTCCTTTCTTTCTAAAATGTATCCAAATCTGTGACTTTGTCTACTCCTCACCTTCTTAAGCAAAATTATTCCTCAAATTTCTCCTATTGACTTCATTCTGATTTTTAAGTATATTTTACTTGTGTTCCACCTGATACTCAATTTTATCAAGTATGCTCCCCCCAAAAAAAGTCTAATATTTACCATTATTATTTCTAATCAGGGACATCCTTCCCTGCCCAATTCAAATATTTTACTAAATTATTAAGTTTTAAAGCTAGTGTTAATCTAATCACCACCAAACATGCATTTATTGACTTCCGTATGTGAATGCATATAGTTATGGTTTACTAAGTTGGCATGATATAATGTTATGTTTTACTAAGTTGGTATGATATAATGTTATGGTTTACTAAGTTGGTATAATATTAAAGCAACAGGTAGTGATTTGTGTTCATATATACTTGAATTTTTATGCTAAATAATTACTTAAATATCTTTTGGAGAGTGTTAGCTTTTCTCAAGGAAGAAAGATGTTGAATGTTGAAGAATCTCTAACTCTATATATTCGCTGAAGTACTTTATAAGGCACAAAGTCAGCCTTACAAATGTTAACATATATGTGCAAAGAACAAACAAAACTGCAGCCTGCATTCCATCCCTGACTCAGAGCTTGCAACCTGGCCCCTAAGGAGTCACTTGTAACTCCAGATGTGCATAGTTGAGCACACCCTATCGGTTTTTTAAAATTATTATTATTTTTCATACCGCGTGCATGCGATTTATCATGCACATTATTAATTCTGTGCCTTTCTTCTGTCGTTCCTCTGATGTTTAGGTTTAGCCCTTGCACCCTTTTTCCAGCTATACAAACCCTGTCCATCCTTCAAGATTTGGGGACCTGAGTCCCAATATAAAGCCTTTTTCAGTTTGCCGGTTTTCACTGATCTTATTCTGTCCTCTAACCCCTTTCTATTATCTTATATTCATATGTCCTCTTTTTATACGTAAGGTCATGTGCTGAAAGATTCACTCATTCCTCATCTGTGAAAGTGGTTATTCTGTTTCATTCCTTTTCCCCCCTTGGTTTTATACCAAATGAGTATATGTATTTATCCATCATAAATATTGCATTTAGAAATATGAGTCTTAATGAATTACTAAGGAATAATAGTGAGGTATTTTGTATAAAAGATTAAAATATTTCACATGAATAATGCTAATAATTAAAATTATACATACATAATTAATTTATTAGTTTTCCTGTGTGTTGGGTACACAACTTGAAAAAAATGATTTGTGTTGTCCATTATCATTTATAGCTACACCAGTCATATTTTGCATGTATTTTTCAAGGCAGTAAATGTCAAAGCTTTCTGGCAGTATGATAGTTTTGCATTCACTAGAGCTTTTGGTATCAGGCCCCTATTGTTATAGGTTGGGTAGTCTCACCCTTTTGAAATCAGGAAGTAAAAGTCTGCCAGTCACTGAAAAGAGGAATCAGAAAGGCAGAGTGAAGAAATCAAATACATTGACATTATTAATAACCCCCACACAATTGCCATGTTTATTCCTCATTCACAGCAGAAAAATACTTCAGAGCTATCCACTGGTTAAAAATTATTCTGATCATTATATTTCATAGTCATAAAACCAAACACATGTATGGTAACAATATATAAAATATCTGGGTGACATCCAAATCACCCATTAGCACGAAGAATGTAGAACACAGATGGAGCACTAATACATTCACCACCTCCTGAAATGGGCCATTCTGATTAGATTTCCCTTGATTGGCCTTTTACTTCTCCGACCATTTTAATGGCTGTATTTGTCTTTCATTTTCAATATTGAAACCTGTGTTCTTCCAAATCTAAGTTAGGATTTTATGTAAAGGGAAAAAATGAAATAAAAAAGAAATAAGAGTTTTTATGGTAATGGAAGAGAAATATAATACATTAAATGCTGGAAAGAAAAAATGGTACCATAAAAGGGATTAGTTTGGCTTTTTTTTTTTTTCTTTTCTTTTCTGCCTGTGGGGCAGTGATTATTCCATTCTGGGGAAAAATGCATATTTCACTCTTTACTGGCTGAAACAAGCTACTGTGACTAAGGTGTATATTTTCTTAATTCAGAAGCACATGTGGGTCACAAGATCACATGGCCAGTCACACTCTTGAAGATTATGGAGGAAAATCAAAAGACAGGAAATGAAGACAGCAAGAGATGCCCTCAAAGAGGTTAGTCATCTTAGGAAATCTTGTGAATATTTGTAAAATATAGATTCTATTGGTGTCAAATGTCATAACTGCATAACAATTGTAACACATTAAATTATAGCATTCACTTTATATAATGCTATAATGTCTTTTAAAATTTACAAACCTGTTTTTTACTATGTATAATCAGGAAGGGATAGAGCTTTCATTTGGGCGTGGATATGGGGTAGAGCAGCCTTATAAAACCCCGGGAAGGACTGACCCAAGTACAAGCTCCATAATCACAAAAGCTGAATCCTCGTAACATGCATATTATATTATGGTTGGAGTAGCATAGTTGTATTAGTCAGTCTCTGGGAAACTCTGACTAATACAATTAATGGTGGTTTTACTTTCCTCTCACATTTGTTTAAACGAATTTAAAACAAAACATCACCAGGTGTATCAGAATTTTGTTTCCCGAATATATGTTTTTAAAACTACATGTAGCTCCTAGTTTTTTATATTCCAAAAAAAAAGAAACTGCTAATAATTGTGTGAAAGGTAGCTTAAAATAGTCTTTTTAAGAAGTCAAAGATAGCAAGTTACATTGAATTTTTTCCAACTGCCATAAAATTTCATCATCTTTTATTCCAGCATAGTATTCATTTTTTAAAGTCATTCAATTTTTTTTTTTACTCAGTCATTCAATTTTTAGTTTCTGAAGACACTATATAATTAGGAACAGATTTTAATAGCCAAAATCAGCTACAGGATAAAGATAACATTTAAATTAATGTTATTAGGTGTTAACAAGTGATAATGACTTACTAACAATGTATCTCTCTCAGCCACTTCTCCAATCCTTGCCACCGCTCTAATGGGTCTCCTTTGGTGTCCTGACAAATGTTTCTTTGACATTTGCTCCCAAAAGCCTCTGAAATGGTTCAAGATATTATTCCCTTGACATTTACTCCAAGGCTTCATCAAATAAAAGGCTGATGTTTCCTAAACCTGGATGAGCATCAGAATCATCTAGGGCAGTGGTCAGCAAACTGCGGGTCTGTTGACTAATGAGTTTGCCGACCACTGACCTAGACTCTCGATTCCAATAATTACAGGCTGTTGTTGTTCCTTGTGATTAAGCCCCGGAACTCGTTACACTGAGCTTTATCCTCTAGGTTTTGACTGAGTAGATTCCGGGAGAGACCTAACATCTGTTTGATCTCAAACAAGTCATGCTGTGATGCAGAGGATGGGGTCCAGAAGCACAGTTCCCCCGACATATTCTCAAATGGCACAAGCATGGGTTTCAGCAAACCAGCATGTGGTTCAAGCCACTCACATTCTAATGGTTCATAGTGAAAAACTGCCCGCCAGTGGGAGGAGTCACCTGAGTGGTGTACCGCTGTACATGCTGGCCAGGCCACCTTCTTTATCTGCTTCTGAAACTCCATTTCCTAATTTAAATGAGGATTCAGGTCTTTATCCACAAGTAGGAATACCTCCTTTCTATGGACTAAATGTTTGTGTCCACCCCGCCCCCCCGCCCAGTTCATATTTTGAAACCCTAATTGCCAATGTAATGATATTTGGGGGGGGGGGGGCCTTTGAGGGGTAATTAGGTTTGGATGAGGGCACAAAAATAGAGTCCTCATGATGGGATTATTGTCCTTATAACAGGAGACCAGAGAGCTAGCTCCTCTCTCTTTGCCATGTGAGGATACAGAAAGAAGATGGCCATCTGTGAGTTAGGGACTCGCTCCACAACCCAACTATGCTGGCACCCTGATCTGTCCCCACTGGCATTCCTATACCCCATTATCTTGTTCTACTCTTTCCTATAGTGTATATTGCCCTCTACCATATTAGAGAATTCACTTCACTTTTAAATAGAATTTAATTCCCTAAGAACAGAAATCTTTGTCCGCTTTTTTCACTAACATATTCTACACAGTTGGAACAGTGACTGGCAGCTAGTTGAGGCTCTATAAATATTTACCAAATTATTCAATCTTGGTCACTTTCTACTTTCTTCCTAATACTTAGTAATATATAGCTCAATATTTACATATTATTAAGTATTATGTTTATTCTTTCTGCCCATCTCTCTGCCTCTGGATGATACACTGTATAAGAAGCTATATAATTCTTATAAATAAAACAACTTTCTCATGAGTTCTGCCCTAAAGTCTACTCACTATCCAGTCCATCACCTCTTCCTCTTGAAGGTCAGAATATATTTTGAACTAGACTCTCTGCAGTTAATTTAGCTGTTTGGTACCTGGTTAGGAAAATTTCTCCCTGCCTCACCACACATAACTATCACCAAAATAAACCACTATGCGTTAACCATTGATTAACATAAAGACTTTGAATTGCTTGTCTCTAAGCCCAGCTTTTCATGTTTTTGGAAATGGGTGGCATCGCATAGTATTCTAGGCCATAGGCACAATCGGTTTGGGGATCTCAAATGTCTCCCAGCCTTGGTTCTATAAACCAAATAAAACAATTCATCTCCAAGCCCTTAGGAATTGGCCCCACTTATAATTAGGGTGTCCCCTTTTACTTGGAAGGTTTTCACATGACCCTTCCTATCCGAGAATAACAAGTGGGGAGCCGGCAGCCTATGGAGAGAGGCATCATCCATGCCACTGGGGCCTGCCTACTCTGAGCAAACCAGTCATGGCATTGCCACGTGCCAAATTCACACAGAGTCTACAATGGGTTTGGAGCCCAGAGTCTCATAGAAGAATACTAGTACAATGTTCCCCTGTGGATGTCCTCCCTCAACGGCCCAGAAGGCAAGATAGCAATCACTCTGGTCTCCTGGTTCTGGCCATTACCCAAGGGTGCCCTCTCTACCTATCTCCCTCTTGAAGCTGCTGGCACATTGAGCAGCCAGGGGAGGAGCAGGGCATTCAGGATACTGGCTCTCTCACTGCCCGCTGCACCAGCTTCATCTTGGAGTTGTGACTCACTCTTACTACTGCACAGCTTTCAGGAGTTGAATTGGAGTGAAGGTGGGAATAGGAAATATTAGCCAAAACGGAATGTGAGATTATGTTGGACTTCAGTGGCATGTGCTTTTTCTTTCCTGTCTATGTTTGGTTTTTGTTATGGTCATTTTTGGTCACTACTGGTGCAAATTGTGTGTGAGTTACATAGAATGCTAAGAGAAAAAAAATATTAAGCATTAAAATATTCATATTTTGTTGTGGAGGCAACATTAAGACCTTATTCCAGTTTTGAAATAGCAAGCAGATCTCTGGTCCTCCCTGGTCCGGATCTCGGTTGTGAATGCCAGTAACATACCAACTTGATCTGGGGCAGACGTCAGTGGTCATTGTGCTCACCCCCAATGCCCTTTGGTCTCTTGCCCACATCATGCACTTCACCAGCCGCCCTCCCCCCCCCCAACAATATGTGACCTAGAAACCACTGAATTTTCAGTTTCTGACTTCTACCAGTTAATAATAATCCAAGCCCACTGCCCAAAGATAAAGATCTAAAACCAATTACCATGCCTCCATCAGGGATCACGAGGGCTCTCCAACAACTCAAAAGGTTTCATACAATACCACTGCATTAAAAAATGCATAACCAAGGCTTAGAGGAATAAAGGGGCCTTCTGGCATAAAAAGCACTAGAGGACTCCCACACAGCCACGTTTAATAAACCATGTTTCAGTGTCTGCTTTGTGTGGAGACATTTCCAGGGTGCGTTTCATGCTGTAATGCTCAGCAGCTGCAAGGCTAACCCTCAATGCGTTCCATATGGAGCTGTGATTATGATCGGCTCCTTCTGGGAAGGCTCTCCTGGACTTCGTCTTTAATTAGGATTCAGATGCGCGGAGGGCCCACGGAAGATGGGCAAGAGGCCTTTTATTTCCATCATTATCATTTCTCTCAGGCGAGATCACCTTGCAGAAAAAGATGTGCAGATTCTCTCTAATCTTCACAAAAAGAGGTCCAGCCTGTTAAGCTAAATCCTCTCGTTTTTTTAAAATAATCTGAACATGACTTTGAGGCGGCAAGCTCCCGTAAAATAGCAATTGTTCATTGCTCTACTAAAAGATGCTGCTGGTATCAAAGCGGGTTGGGGCATTTGTAAAAATAATATGTATGTATGTATACCTCACTGAGAAGGGTAGACACAGGAACCTTAGGAAGAAGCTGACTGACCATTTTAATGAGATAATGCTAGCCCCCCCCCCATTCATTATCTTAGACAAGGCATTCATTTCAAGTAACGTATACTGAAGGCTGGAATGATATCAGTAAAAGAGCTACCAGAAATCAACTGTGCATTCAAAAACAGAATTTATAGGAGGAATAAATTATTTGACTACTAAAACTGTAAAGCTTCTATATGACACAGTGCTATAAATTTAATTAAAAAGTTAAAAAAAAAACACACTCGGGTGTGGAGAGGAGATTGCCATATATATCAAACCGTGGGTTAATATCCTCCATATAGAAAAAGCTCTTGCAACTCAATAAGGACAAAAATATATAAAACATCCCAATAGAAAATCTAACAAAGCCAAAGAACAGGACATGCACAAAAGAACAGACACCAGTAAACATAAACAAAAAGTTAAACCTAATTATTAATTAGGGTAAGAAGAGCACACAGTTAATAATTTAATAAGAGTGGAAATGGTTTTCCCAAAGGAACTAACACCAAATTGATACAGCTTTGAACTGCTGGAGTCTGCTTTTATTAACTGAATGCCGTACAGTCTTTGCAGTTAGATTCATAAAGAGAATGAATTTATCCATGAGGAATTTGCTTCCCTTCTGATGACATTTTATCCAGAAAGCAGTCTCCAGTGAAGCCCGTAGGAGGTTTCACGGGACGATGTCACGCACACATTGCTGCTTCAACTCGGGAATGGCTTTCCATGTCAATCTAGGAGCAAATATGTGGCTCTGTGTGCCTTCCTCCCCAGACCACCAAAACCTGGAGATGCAGGGCTGCTTTCCAAATGAGCTCTTGCAGCAGGAATTAAAATACTGGGGTTAAAACATTCTCCACAGGAATACATGCTGTACAATAATAGGTGGTTGAATTTTGATTCAGTGACTGAATAGCCCACCTCCATTTCATTGACATCTAAGATGACAGAGCAGCTGCCAGATCCATCAACAAGATGGTTGCTTCCACTGCTATGGGGCATCATTCAGTGGTTAAACTGATGCATCCCGTGAATTTAGGGCTCTTGCTCTGTGTCCCCAGAGTCCCCTATTCCCTCTCACTCCAGTTCTCCAGTAATCTAAGCCAGGTCTCATTGGGATTCCACAGGTGGAAATTCAAGGGAATGCTGCTCTCATCTCTACAAGCCTCGTGGTAGAATTCCACAGATCAGAAATCCCTTGGGGAAGGAGCCTAGACATCAAGGACTGGTTCTCTGCCCTGTTTAAAGATAACTTATGCCCAGCCAGTATGGTTCAGTGACTGAGCATCAACCCATCAATCAGGAGGTCACGGTTCGATTCTCTGTCAGGGCACATGCCTGGGTTGAGGGTTTGATCCCCAGTGGGGGTGGGGGGGGGACGTGCAGGAGGTAGCTGATTGGTGATTCTCTCTCATCATTGATGTTTCTATATCTCTCTCCCTCTCCCTTCCTCTCTCTGAAACCAATAAGAACATACCTTGTAAAAAATTAAGGCTCTCAAATTGCCTTCCAGAAATACTTTAAAATAAAATAAAGATAGTTGGCAATTTTCAGTGTTCCCTAACATGTAGTCTTCACCCTCCACCCCACCACACAGTCCCATACCAAGCACATGTATCCGACCTAGAACTTCAAAATCACAATAAAGATACAGTAAGAATATTCGTGCCAGTTTTAGTGTGATCCAAGTCCAGCACTTTCTTGCACCTCAAGTATGTGGGCTTTAGTGGTCACAGTTTTATGTAGTATCGTTATATTTCTGCTTTCAACCTATATGAAAGCATCCTCCATGATACCTTTCCTCACCATGACAAATGTGTCAACTTGTCAGGAGAAACCGGAGCCATCCCAGGTCGGACCATCTGTCCTGCCATCTTGCCTCCCACCTCCAGTCACTTTATTTGAAAACATACAAGCCCAGACATAAGCTGTCATCATCTATGGTTTTCTGATCAACTACACCCTGAAACAAAACTTGGGAGAATACAAAAGTCTTCAGGCGGAACAGGACCGAATCCAGGGAAAACTGAGATTGATACGGTCTTTCTTCGTTGCCTTCCCACTTTCCATTTCAGAATTCTCCTTGCATCCAGGCTGTCCCCACCCTGCCCTCGGATCATACAAGATGACACGCTCTTCTCCAATAGCTGAAGGTCATCACTGGGGAGTTTTCTGTGGACTTGTCCTGCCTGAGTAGCACTTAGTTATCTGAATAAGCAAGATGATCTCTTCATGAAAGCAATCAAATGTTATATACTCTATTTCATTCCTACTTTTTAGAACCCTGGTATCTTCTTGCTTCTCTGACAAAAACTATAATGCAATTAATAGGTACCATTAAATTAATGTTACCCTTCCCTGGAAAAATAGTCTTTTTTTCATTTTTCTCAGTTAACTAATATCTATTAAGTACTTATGGTGAATGAAGCCCTAGGCTACAAAAATGAATAAAATAGGGATTCTGCATTTAAGAATAAACTTACATTCTAGCTAGGAGGAAAGGTGCACAGCAAAACCCTATTTGAACAAAAACAAAAATGTATTATAATACAATGGCATTAAAAGCTATAATAGATGTGTGCAAAAGCTGATATGGAACACTGGACAGGAAAAAGAATGAGAAACATGGATGAGAGCATCTGGAAGTAAGTCTAAAAACAAAAAACAACAAAAACACCCTAAAGGTCAGTTGTGAAAAGCTGTGTGTTGTTCTGAAAAGTTAGACCTCTCTCTTCCTGCAAGTGGAAGATTTAAACAATCACTTTCCGAGATAATGTGACCCATGAAGTGACGGTGTAAGAGGAAGGCTTTAGGTGAACCATCAGTAAAGAATATGCTTTGGGTCCCACAGATCTTTCAGAGTTACCATCACCCCAGCACTGGCCTTAACCCCCCTCACTTCCCTCCACACACGCTGTCCTGACACTGTGACTGGGAAGTAGTTATTTAAGATATTTTAAAACATTTTTTCAGTCTGCATAACTCTGTCTTCTCTTTCCAGATGATTTCAGGAAAAGGGTGATTTATACCTCTAACAGAATGAGGTACAATGTTATTAAATAAAAAAGGTTTGGGAGAACAGCATTCTTACTTGTTTGGAAATAACAAAATCCATCAATAGACAGTGCTAAAAGAAAGTATAAACTTCAACTTTAATTGACAAACAGATTACCAGCAGATGTCAGATGTAAAAGAATACAAATGGATAGAATAAAAGGAGTATGATAAAAACTACGATTTAGAAATTTGTAATGAGTTTTCTTGTTTCTTTAATATATGGTTTGGAAACCCAGCCTTGTGAATGTGATAAAACATAACATTTAATATTATACATCTCCTTGTAAAATTTTTAAGCCACTGTAAATGATTTTTACAACCACAGCTATGCACTATGGGAAAGTTTAAGCCAAAACATACAGGAATGGGAGCCAATGAGAGAAGTGAGGAAAAAGAGAGATTGATGTATGTTAAGCTTACAAAGAAAAAAAAAAATTGAGAACTTTCCAAAAGTGCGGAACTAAATTCAATCCTATAGCTATACTAGAGGCCCAATGCATGAAAATCGTGCAAGAGTAGGCCTTCCTTCCCCCAGCTGCCGGCACTGGCTTCCCTCTGGCACTCTGGACCCGGGCTTCCCTCCGGCACCCAGGATCCAGGCTTCCCTCACAGTCCCAGCTTCATCCGGAAGGATGTCCGGTCTAATTAGCATATTATGCTTTTATTATTATAGATAAGGAACCTCTTAAAACTAAAACAGACATGCCATTCAGAATTTTTAAATTATAATTGGCCTTTCAGCATTATTTTGCATTGAGTTAGTCTCCTTTAACTATTAACCCAGAAATACCAGCCCAAACAACGCACCTTCCATGAACCCCTTAAATTGGATGAATAGCATTACTTTCATCAGTATACATGAATTTCAAATTTTTGCTGAATAACTGCTTAATGTGCATTTTTAAAAATATATTTTTATTGATTTCAGAGAGGAAGGGAGAGGGAGAACGAGATAGAAAATGATGAGAGAGAATCATTGATTGGCTGCCTCTTGCATGCCCCCTACTATGTATGGATTGAGCCCGCAACCCAGGCATGTGCCCTGACTGGACATCAAACCATAACTTCCTGGTTCATAGGTCAAACCAACCACTGCAACACCAGCTGTGCTTAATGTGCATTTTAAAAAGGATTACATGCATTGGCACACAGGAAAGCTACAGGAAGTTCCCGATTTATAATTTGATTGCATTCCAAAAATGTATTGCAAAGTTGACTATTTGGAACTCAGAATATATCTTTTTGTGGAAATGAATGGTGGATAATTTCCTGGACTGCCCACAGCAGGTAGGCCAGGCCATGACATACCTTAACCATAGCTGCAATAGCACAGGCTAAATTCTGGGTCCAGACAACAGGGCCTTTTGGTAGAGTAGGAGGAAAGAATACATAGCGAGGTTTGCACCTTATTTTATAGGTTTACTATTATTATATACTAGAGGCCCAGTGCATGCACGTGTAGGCTGTCTGTCCGCTGGTCGGCAGCTCCGAAGTCCCTGGGCCCCTAGGGCGAGGCAGGGCGGGGGCGTGGTCCTCCTGCGGCCGGAGCCCAGGCCAGGGTCTTGCCTTCACCTCCCGCCCAGGAAGGCTGGGGCCGCCGCCGCCTCCTCTGCCTTCGTGGAAACCGCGTCCTCTGCGGACAACAGGACACCAGGACACCGCCGAGCGCTCCTGCGGCCCAACTGCCGCCAGACTCCTCCCCTGGGAGCCGCGCCGCCCACCCACCCCCACCGCCTCCAAACCTCCAAAACGCCGGCTCGCTGCCCCAGAGGCCAGTCTGTGCTGCAGCACAGCCATGAAGCAGACGCTGAGCTCGAGTCGCCACTGGCAACACGAGCTCAGTGTCCTGCCGGCCCAATCACCACCCCAGCCACCCCGAGTCCCGCCCCCTGTGTCTCCCGCTGGCCCAATCATGGGCGTAGCGGAGTGATGGTAATTTACATATTACCTTTTTATTATGTAGGATTAAATAGGTTAAGACTGTCTTGGTCATTCTCTTTCCTCCCATGTAGTATCTCTCTACCCGGTGTTTGGACTCCTCTCTTTAGAGCCACCATGTGTCAACGTCTAGCTTCGGTGGCACTCCCAACCCCCACCCCCAACCCCTGCTAGCAAAGTGTACCAAGCTCTAAAAGTACCTTCCTTACCTGCACCCCAACCCAAACCCTTAGTCTTCATAGCAAGAGTTCTGCAGAAGGGGAGGCAGCATTAGAGAGGCACATTTGCAGTTCATTAGACCTGCCACTTACAAGCTTTCTTATTGACCAGAATTAATTTAGTAGCAGCAGTTTCTCTAGCTGCTTGTTATGGCTTTTGAGAGATCAAATTGTCATTAAGAAAAAAATCAATACATTTTCAGATGCTCCATTCTTGGCAGGAAAAGAACCCTGGCAAGTGTCCAGATAGTGGAAGTCCCCGCCGCCATTATTTCTTGCTCCTGTGCCAGTTTGGGATTGGTTTACAAAATGTCTGTGGCTTATCCCTCTCCTCTTTCCTTGAATGTTCTTCACCTCGTTTTCTCTAAATGCCCAGTGTTCCCTTTAAGTGAGATCTAATTTTTGAAGTAGGTGCATTTGTTACTGTCCTAGTCTGGTCATAAGATCTGTTACACAAAACCATGTTGTCTTTGCATCTAGTCTGAACTTGGGTCAAGAGGCAGCAGGTGAGGAACAGGGGTGGCAGGGAGGATCTGGCTCAGTGCAAACTCTTAAGATTCATGGGGGCTGCCTAGAAAGGGTCGTGAGAAGGATTCTAGGAGAAGGTTTCCATGCCTGCGACTCATCGACGTTTCTTAGAGGAGACATAAACCATGTCAACAAACACCTCTGTTTTTCAGGCATCACTGCTCTTCAGGTATCCCTTGGCCACCCACCACTGTGGACTTTCACTGTCTTTTCTGGTGGTCCTAGACTCTACCTTATCAGCTCCACATCCTTCTTTTCTCTTCCTCCCTTCCAAGAGCAAAGCAGAATTCCTGCCAAGTCTCAGAAGAGCCACATGGACTTGCCTGCAAAGCCTTGGTCCTGCCATTACTGAGATGGCCTCTGTCCCCAAATCTTATCGCGACCTTCCAAGCAAAAACAATGTTCCTCCTAAGAAGAAATTCTGTTCCCATTACCTTGTGAAAAGATGAAGTGGCCAACAAGGACTGCCTTCAGAGGAAGCCCCAGTGGCCAAATAACTGGACAGCTGAACAGAACAACTGCTTCCGGAAGTCAGAGGGCATGACCTCCTGAGAGGTGCCCCTGTTTTGAAATATGACAAGGGAAATTGTTCAAAGTGGATAGTCAGGACCAAGATTTCTAAGTAAATTTAGAATTTTTACTTTCTTTAAATCATACTAAAATTATTCTACCTAGAAGTTAGAGTCTATACTCATGTGGCAATTTAAGATAAAAAAGCATGTGGTAGAGTGGAAACAGTGAGAATCCAGCCAAACCTGTGCTGGGTCCCAATTTTGCCATTTAGCAATTGACTGGGGGCAAAATGTTTTAATTGTTTTTAACCTTTTTTAAAAATTCTGAGCCTTAGTTTCCTAATCTCTTAAATGAAAATAATAAACCTTGCCTTAGCTGGGTTGGAGTTTTTCCTAGTTGTTTGTTTGTTTGTTTTGTTTTGTTGGGAGAATTTTGGTTTTCTACTTCCCTCACTTTCCCCTCCAGTCATGTAGTGTTTCTCCCTATGCACTGAATATAATTCCATTGAAACTTTCTGTTCCTCAGGCCTAAATTAAAGCCAATGTCAGTAATTTTTCTCTTTTTTTAAAAAAAATTATAATATCAGCATTCAATGATAGATAGATGACAAGCTTAGGAGCTAGACAGACCTGGGTTCCACGTGTACCCTTTGGTTCGTCTCTCTCTCCATCAGTTACTCCCCTGTAAGTGAGGATGTTAACACCCACCTGACAAGGTTCTTGTAAGATGGAGAGATGCTGATGTAGAATCTGGCACACAGCAGGTGTGCAGTGAGTAAGAGCCCAACATGGGGTATGCCGGTCCCTAACTCATATTCTATCACATGCAGATAGGATCCCTCCCCCCACCTCCCAGCCCCCACCCCCGTTATTCGCACAGGGCAGTTGCATGGAAGACCAGTGGATAGCTCATATACTTTCAAGGGACCATTCTGTGCCTAGGAAAGAGAGGCACTGCAGAACCCCGGTGATGGCCAGGGAACAGTGGCCACAGAAACAGCTGGCCCTGGAGCTTGTTTGCATTTCCATCTAGGCCCTCGTGTCACCCTTTCAGGATGCAGGCGCCAGAGCTCCTGCGAGGCCCGGGAGTGTGGCATGCTGAGTCCCTTCATCTTTGAGTTCAGTCATTTAGCACCAAAGAGAGAATAGCAAAGAGTAGATGGTCGATACATGTGTTGATGATAAATCAATGGCACTAATACCGTATCCGTTCCTGTGCCCTAGCAATGCCAAAATGTTTAGAAAACGAAAGCAATGATGCAGTCAATAATTAGGATGCCAAAAATGTTTCACATCACACTTAATCAAACCCAGCAATTCTACCTTATTTAGCCCTATTATAACAATCGGCTACTTTTATTATTTTACACCCTTAGGTTATATAACTGACTATTGCCAGGGTTTAAGATTCAAATTAATACAATATTGGGGGGGGGTGTCATTTTTAGTATTCAGAATTCCTTCAATTCTGATACTTAAGATTAAAAATGTTAAAAGTATCAATTTTCTGGTTGTTAGCGGTTTTCTATAGTATACACCCTTTATGATAAAGATATAGGTCATAGGTAGCCAAGTGATAGCTAGAAACAAAACATTGACTTTCACTTAACAATTTTAAGTTATTCATCAGACTCTGACTAAAAACTTGTGCGCAATAAAAATGGCATTTATTGTACTAAAGTTTAGCATATTAATGATAGCCAAATTCATCATATTTTCTGTTCCCAAATTCACTAATATAATTTTGTTTGCAGATACTAAAAATCATGCAGTTTGTTCAATATAAAAGCATGAGTGCATTATTTTTGTCACTAGAGGGCAGAAAATTAAAGTACATTGTTTCCTAAGCCCCTTAAAGATAAAGGTACAATGTTTAAGGAGTCATAATAATTCCTTAAACAAAGGAAATAACTCAGCAAATAAATATTAACCCAGCAAATAATTCATAAGCATTAATAAATGTAACAAACAATAAACTCAGTTGTTTTTGCTTTAATGTTTATAGTAAAAAATATGAATCTTTATTGGTTGATAATCTTAAGAATGAACATTTCTCCTAACACAATATATCTTTTGTTTTTATTTGCTGTAAAAAAAAATCCCTTTTTGCTTTCTTCTGTGGCTATCCATCATAAAGTGGGTTTCTTTTCTCAGAAGTTTATTTAACCTTGCTAAACCTTTAGCTAATGTGGTTTTTTTAAATATATTTTATTGATTTTTACAGAGAGGAAGGGAGAGGGATAGAGAGTTAGAAACATCAATGAGAGAGAAACATCAATCAGCTGCCTCCTGCACACCTCCTACTGGGAATGTGCCCGCAATCAAGGTACATGCCCTTACCGGAATTGAACCTGGGACCCTTCAGTCCGCAGGCCGACGCTCTATCCACTGAGCCAAACCAGTTAGGGCTTTAACTAATATTTTAAATGTTAAATACTGGAACTCCCCCTGTTGACTTGCAATCACCTTCTGAATGGCTTTCCAGGTGCTCTTCCATAGCTGGCACACTTGAGAATGCCTCCTTGCATAAGACCTCCAGGTATATGCTGAGAGAGGTATTTGCACAACTAGCATTTGTGGAAGTACCCACTAAATGAACCAAAAAGAGCTCAGTCCCTTCCTATACCCCTTGGATTTAATATACAAAGTTAAAGTTAGAAATTTAAATAATAAAATAATTCAACGGAAAATTATAATATACGAATGCTGTGGATAAAGAATTTGAATCAAATGATCTCAGGCACCCATTGATGGTTTGTCCCAACCCTAGTGTAGTAGGGAAAATAATGGCCTTCTAGAACCTGTGACTGTTACCTTCCATGACAAAGGGACTTGCAGAGACGACTAATGTCAAGGACTTTAAAAAGGAGAGATTTTCTTGGGTTATCCAGGTGATCCAGTCTAATCACATGAGCTCTTAAAATCTGAAAAAGGAAGCAGAAGGGAAAGGGACAGAGATATGAGAGGGAAGAAGAAGGAGAGATTAGACGTATGATGGGAACTGACCTACCACTGCTGGCTTTGGAGATGTGGGAGCAGGCCACAAGCCAAGGAATGTGAGTGGCTTCTAAACCTTGGAATGACCCTCATCTGACAGCCACAGGAAAAGGAGGCCTATGGTCCTCCAGCCAGAAGGAACAGAATTCTGCCAGCCATCTGAATGAGCAAGGAGACGTATGGAGCCTTCAGAAAGGAACATAGCCTGCAGAGACCTTGATGTGAGCCCAGTGAAACCTGTGTTGGACTTCTGACCTCCAGAAGTGTAGGATAATTCACTTGTGTTGTTTCACCTACTAAATTTGTGGGAATTTATTATAGCAGCCTTAGGAAACAAAAGCTAATGGGATGGAAGAGTTCCCCTTTCCTGACAGACCTCATCAAGGCTTTTAGCTTGTCTGGTGCTCCCAGCTTTTGGAACATACCCTAGTTTTTATCACCTTACCCACAATTCTGCCTGAACTGAGTCTTGTAGGAGGAGTTAGCCAAAATAAGTGGGAGTTGTTTCAGTCATAAGGGCCAATGATGGGATATTGTATGCCATGGGGGAAGGAACTGAAGGTTGCCCTGTGTTTTGAAGCATAAAGTGAGGCAGGGAGCATGGAGAAGGAGTCTGAAGAGATAGGCTAGGGCCAAACTAGGGAAACAAATACCATGTTAAATTCCATCTTAATCTGTATAAATGGGAGCCATTCATGGCCTGTTAGGCAGAGGTTTAAGTATGTGCTACACAAGTGAGCCTTCTTGAATCTGTCAGGAAAAAGGATTCAAGGGAAATGAAACGTTAGAATGTTCACGTAGAAAGCCAGGTAAGATATGATGCTGACCTAAGACAATGGTAGGAAGGACAGTTGTTTGAGGATGAATCCAACAAATGTTTAGCTCATGAAATCAGTGGAACTTAGTGATTGATTAGATATGGGATTTGAGTGAGATATAGGGTTATGACTTACTCTTGGTGTCTGGGTGAATAGTAGTACCCCAATAGATAAGAAAATATACAAAAGGAAGAACAGTTTAGTGGAAAAGAAGATAATGTGCTATTTTTGGTATATACTCTGGAATTTGAGATATTTATAGAATATCAAGGATGAGCTGTCTATCACTCAGCTGGATATCTGAGTCTGAAATCCAAGAGAGATACCTACGTTAAGTATAAATAGAGAAGTTATCAGTGTCTGGCATATGGGGAGTAGTGAAAATCATGAGTGTAATCATTTCCAGAAAGAATATGTAGAACAAGAGGAAATAATCTCACATTAAACCCTGTGTACACAATATTAGAACTACAAAGAGGAAGAAGAACCCACAAAGGGACCAGAAAAGGTAGTCAGTGAGATTTGACTACCCTTCTTTCCCTTCTGCTTCCTTTTTCAGATTTTAAGAGCTCATGTGATTAGACTGGATCACCTGGATAATCCTTCCACCTCAGAACCAGCAATGCAGGATCCTGCTTCAGTGGTCACGTTGCCCTCCTTTCTGTCTCCTATCTCCCTAAGATGTTATGCCTCCCTCTCATAAGGATACTTGTGATTGCAGCTAGGGCCCACTTTGATAATCCAGGATCCTCTTCTCCTCCTAAACTTCTTAACTTAATCTTTTCTGCAATGCCCCCCCCCCCCGCTTTTTGCCATAAAAGGTAACATTTAAAGTTTCCAGGGATTAAGACCTAGAATCTTTGGAGACCATTATTCAGCCTAGAACAACATACATGTGGAACAAATCCAAGTCCTTTGGCCCATTTTTCATCATTGTCCTTGAGTGACTGAATGGTGACAAAAATATCATTCAATTGGAAGAGTGGTCTGGAATTAGCAATGAGGAATGTAGGTTTGTTAGGAGATGAGAGAAAATATAACCCTATTGAAAGGAAAAACTAGACTTCATTTGACCAACAGGTTTAATGAGATGCCTTTTCTAGTTCAAATGGAGGAATGCTGGTGAGGAAAGTGGGTGATTTACTTATAGAACATGCATTCATGGGAATGAATGGTGGAAGAGACCTGTACACAGGTAGACTGGAGTGAAGACACTGCCATCATTTAGGACTAAGCGGGATGAAGACATGGAGTTCGAGAGGAAAACAGCAGTGAGGATGGGCCAGGACTAGGGCATGAATCAGTTTTAATCAGGAGCAAGGGCAGGGCCCCTGGGGCAGCTGAGGCCCATGGAAAGGACAGGAGTTTGAGGCAGAAGGAAATCCTGAAAATACTGTGAAGTATAGTTTGGTATGGCTTTGCAAAAAAAGAGGTTAGCTCAGCCCCTGTCATGACAGTCAGAAATTCTGAATGGAAAATAGCTAATTCATGAAATTTTACAGCATTTTTTGGCTCATCTCTTGCTATGTTTCTTCCGCTATTCCACTTTCCTGCCAAGTTGGGATTTTTCTGCGTCTTTTTTATGTTGACTCACGTAACATGAAATCATAAGGGCACAATGTCTAACAATTATGAATTAAATAGGCAATTATTTTTTATTAAAAATGTTTATTAGTGAAAAAATATTGCTAAAGAACATCAAGCCATTAGGGATTGAATTACAATGAACTTCCATGAGGTATTCATTTCATTTGGCCAAGATCAAAGCTGGAAATAAAATGATGTCTTTCTATAAACACTCTATTAAAAATTTAAAGAAATTGTTTTAAGCTGATAAGCCTAAGATGTCACCATACTGACAAGTCTTAGAAATGGAAATGGAAATTATCTGCTTTAGAAACCCAACTATCTTATGATGCAGATGTGTGCATACAAGATGTTTCAGTCAAGGTCCTGGAATAAGACAGATGAGATCATTAGCAGGGATGTTTAAGGAGGCCTTTTGGTGAAGGAATTGTTTGCAGTGGTGTAGACGGGGTTAAGACAACCAACAGGGGCTGTTGAAGCATGCTCAGGGAGCAGCAATAGCTGGGAACCATTACCACCCATAGGCCTGCAGGGTTAAGGGAGGGAGACTATCCTGGAACCAGGGTCAGCCAAGATGTTGGGAGACAGAATAATCATCCTACTCGCCAATAACATGTATTTTGGTAAGGCTGGGAGCCTTCAAGAACAAAAATCTAAGCAACTTCCACCCTTCTCTCACCAGTCACCGTATATAATATCCTGCCCTGAGCTGTAAGAGTTGGCCACAACCCAGAATAAAGATAACCTTTCTTGGAGATCCTTTTTGAAAAATTATGTGCACCCTCAATTTCAGCCAAATGCAGGAACTAAGATGCTTTTTAGCAGCCTTATGTTTTCCAGAGCTCTGACGTGGTTTGACATGGATGGGATAAGATTAGAGCAACCTGACCATGGATGGGTCCACCCTGTCATCACCCTGTATGAAATGCAGAGACTCACCTGGCCCTGAGGATCAGTTTTTAATATATATATATATATATATATATATTTATATATATATATATATACACTAGAGGCCCAGTGCATGATTAAATCATGCACGTGTAGGGTCCCCTAGGCCTAATCTGCCATCCTGGTGCCGGAGCAGACAGGCACCCAGCTCCCACGCTTTCGCTTTCGATTGCGGGGGAGCTGGGTGCCTGTCCACTGTTGCACCAGGCCTTTCAGAAGCCTCCGCTCTCGGCACAGCGGAGGCTTCTGAAAGGCCTGGTGCCGGAGCAGACAGGCACCCAGCTCCCCCGCGTTTGATGGTCCGCGGCGGGACGTGAGCTCGCTGCCCCAGAGGCCCCTTCTGTGCTGCAGCACAGCCATGGCGCAGACACTGAGCTCGCACCGCTGCTGGTGACACGAGCTCAGCGTCCTGCTGGCCCAATCAGCCACCCCGGCCACCCCGAGTCCCGCCCCCCCGCGCCTCCTGGCCAATCGTGGGCATAGCGAAGGTACAGTCAATTTGCATATTTGTCTATTATTAGGTAGGATATATATTATTGATTTTTTAAAGAGAGGAAGGGAGAGGGATAGAGAGTAAGAAACATTGATAGGAGAGAAACATCGATTAGCTGCCTCCTGCACACCCCCTCCTGGGGATGTGCCCGCAACCAAGGTACATGCCCTTGATCAGAATTGAACCTGGGACCCTTCGGTCCGCAGGCCGACATTCTATCCACTGAGCCAAACCGGTTAGGGCCTGAGGATCAGTTTTAACCCCTGTGGCCATTTCTCATTTACGTAGCCCAATGTGGTCAGATTTCATACTGTGAGTCACCCAAGGTAAGCCTTGAACTCATAGGTTGGGAGGAGCCCAGTCATCGTCATCCCTCAGGACAGTGAACAATTCCTGCTAGACTTCACCCCTGAAGAGATGTCCCTGAAAGGTGAGAGACAAGTTTTCAAAGGACAACACTTTTGCTAAAGGAATTCATACATTCTAAATGGGGAATGTCAAGACTGAAATATTGATTTTATTGTTATTACTATCACTCTTGCACCAAATCATCACATATGGACTTCAGAGCCAAACAATTTTTCCCCAGATTTTCAATTCTTCTGTCAGTCCCAAAGAAGGCAATTACAGAAGCAAATGGAACCCTTTATTCGATCCAAAGGTCTTTAGGGAGCCATCATCACCTACACACTGGGCAGCAGGTCCTATGGGAAACCTTCAGTGTGAGCCACATCTGAATGAAAGTGGAAACCGACAGCTTGAGTTCTGGCTTTGGAACATATGGTGTGGTCAATTACCAGCATGAAGTCTATAATTAGAGACACAACTTCTCAGTAATGACACCCACGTCGGCATGTACCGAACTGCACATTACCTTCTGGAATGGCATCAGATATGGCAAAGCTTTGGTCTGAGGCAACACGGATGCTTTGGCAACTCTAATGACAGCCTCTGAGTTATCAATGCCTTCTTCATCCACTCCTACCAGCCTCCAAGCAGCCAGCAGCACTTTCTTACCCACAAGTTTCAGACCTTGTATTATGTGACCCCATCATCCTGGCCACAAGCAAATGGGATCGGGGACTGGGATCTCAGTCAACAACTACGGGCCGCGCAGGATTAGCCTGAGAACCCTGCAGAGGCACCCTGCACTGAAGAGCATCAACCCCAGGCCATTACATATTCTCCCTAGAGAAGTCTTTGTGGAAGCAGAAGCCCGGCAGCAGAGCATCCAGGTTCGGCGCAAGCCATGATCTGGAGTGCAGGAGAACAGCGAAGGAGGCAGCAGGAGGTGGCAGAGAAGCTGTAGCTTGGCATAAAGCGCAGCAATAGAAACTGAGGCTCCAGCATAGCAGTGTATTTAGAAAAGGGAGCAGGGAGGGATGGATGCCTGAGTCTGGTACCATTACCATAGCAGCCTATTCAGCGTGAATGGCACTTCACTTCCTTAGTACCTACCTGTGAAATTGCAAGTACCATGTCCCTTCATATTCTTATAAGAATTCCTGTCATTGAGGCAACGTATGCATGTCTCTGCCTTGAAACTAGAAAAACAAAACAAGACTGAACCCGAAAGTTTATGTTGAAACCACATTTGTGCACCTGAAGGTCATTCCCATCAGGAACATCCTTTTGTCACATGCAGGGCAGCAATGGGTGAGTATAGGACTTGGCGGGAATCACTTCTAATAGCAAAGCAGCATTGCATTTTGGCTCTGCCAAACCATGTACGTCTCGTGTGCCAGAAACTGTGCTAGGACACATTGGTCACAATTTGGGGAAATGGTTGCAAATTATTTGGAAGAAACCTGAACTGTTATAGATTGTAATTTCTACTAAGCATAGCACTACAATACTTACACCAACTCAACTACATGGTGGGCAACTTGAACCCAAGAAATGCATCTTAGAGCATTTGGTGCTGATTCAGAACCTGGCATACCTATTGGATTATGTGATGGCCGTCATCACGTCTAAAGTCTGGGTTTCGAGGCACCTGGTCCAGCATTTAGGTAGGTTCAGACATGGGCCAACATTACTTTAGATTTACGGTTGCATGATTTGTCCACCTATAAATCAGTGAGAGAACTTAGTCATCTCTTTTGATTATAATTGTTAACAAAACCTGATTATGAAGAGCAAACACAGGATAACGTTCACCAACTTCTTGGTAGAAACAGCCTTGTGGTTTTCAATGGAAACAGTTTTTGTTCATCAGAAGGCTGGCTGGTTGACCAGCATTGGCAGCGAGTGCTGAATTCCCCACAGCAAGGTTTTGTCCTCAGTTTTGCAGACACACATAGGTGGATGCACAGAAACTTATAAAATGCCAACTTATTGATTTATGTTAACAATGTAACCACCAGGTGGGGGGACATTCACGTCAGCTTGAGCAAGGTCTCCCAGGAAAGATGTATGGAAAGCCTTATTCCCGGGGGCTCTTAGTTTGAACAGAAAAAAGGAAGGGGAGTAAAATATACACTTTTATGCTTTGTGGCATCAGAATCTGTTATTGCACTGCTTCTCTCTCTAACCTGGGCATGTTCTGCCAGGTATATGGTCCCTCACACTGGCCTGATGGGATACCCTCTCTTCTAAGTAGGATTTGTATGAGTATCATCCCTAGTTCTGGCCATTCAGGCCCCCTTTTTATGTTATAAAGTCTGGAACCTTGTTGTTCACCATCCCCTTTAGCATTCTGACCAAGCCCATGAAGCCATTCTCAAAATTTTTAAATGCTAAAAATAATCTAGGATTGCAAATGAAACCAATTATAACTAAACCTAGTCCAGTCCAATCAGGTTAAGATCCTTTGCATCCTGACTCATTCATACCGTCTTTCTCCAAATGGGGTATAATGAAATTATATACTGAATTCATATTTCTGTCTGGCCTCTCTATTATTTCTAGATTGCCTTGGTTCGAGTTTGGCAAATTGCCAACCTTCTGTTCTGCTGCTGCACAATCACAAACCATTTCCTGATCATGCTAACCATTGGCTGACAGAATCCATCATTTCTTCCATCTTTAAGTCCCTGAGAAGTTCCTCATTACCACTCACTCCCAAGCACTAATACACAGGAGAGAGCTAGTAAGAAGCAGTGCAGTGCAGTGAAACTGCCTGGATGGAGCCCCCTAATATTGACTAAGCACCTACCATGTATCAAATACTATACAGAGAACCATTCCCTGCTATATCTAGAGTCCAGATAACTGCTTTGTAATTCAGTCTCATCTCTCAAGTGACTCTGGGCAAATCACTCAATGCTCTGGGCTTCAATTTCCTCATGTGTAAAATATGTAAATAACAGCAATAGCTCTGGAGATTGTTGAAAATGAAATAAATGAAGGAATGTATGTGGAAGTGCTGTGTGCTAGCAAATAGGGTATTGGAAAATACAAGCCCCTAGGTGCTTTGTAGACCCTTTCTTGCACCAAAATTCAACTCTTACTCATTACTGTTGAGTGGACCCCATCCCTTCAAAAGTATCAGGACTTTATCCACTCTCAGTATATCCTACAGTCTTTCCTATTATAATTATTAAAAAAATATAACTTATTTTAAAAAAGATAGCATTGCAAAATATCCTTGGTCCTCCTGAAATACTTTACCTCCCCCCCCCCCAAACAAAACAAAACAAAACAAAAAACAACACAATTGTGGGTGGTTAAGCAGTTAAGCAACAGGATTTTAACTACTGGCTCTTGATTTCTCAGACACTGAGCACCCCAACCTTAGGGCTGTTCAAGCGTCTGTAACATTTCCTGTGTGACCTGCCAACAACTCATACTCTTTGTTTTACAGATTTCTTAATCAGGACTTCTGGAACAACCTGTCTTCCCTCGCTGGCTCCACGGGGAGGGCGGGACAGAGAGGGGAGCTCCTGTTAGGGTTTTCCCTCTTAGTCATCCTTTCAGATTCAGTCTCCTTGGGTTGCAAGCTGCACTCACATGTGAAAGGACAGGCCAAGTGGCCCAGACAGCCTTTTTCCTGTAAAACTGCCAATCACACACCAACGATGTAAAAATTCATCACTGAAATCTAAATTCTGCTGATATGAAAGGAGTTGCACATATGAATTTTATGTGGCCTTTTTTGAAGCATTGATTTAATAATATTCTGTAGGCAAGGGGAAGTGAGTGAACGATTTTACATAACGGGCTGACCTGGATTTAGTTCATTTGGGCAATCCAGTAAAGGGTGGAATTGAGGAGGACTTACTTAAGTATGTTCATATGCTTAAATATGACAGAAATGGTAAATTTAATATTATATCCATTTTACCACAATAAAAAGAGTTCAGAAGTTGCTTCAGGGGTCCAGGTAAGCAAGGATAAGGTATGAACCTGGAAGGGTCAAGAAAAACTTAAAAAGGAAGATTTTTGGGGCATTCATCCTCCCACCTATTCTAGCTAGAAACACGGTAATGATTTATTATTTAACATTAATGACCTGATACTACATGTCAGGCAGTATGCTGGGACACAGAGTTGGAGAATAATCCCTGCCCTCAAATGGCATAATGCACTCGAGTGTCTAGCATTCTGATACTTATAATACAGTATGTCAGGGCAGTGTTAGTGGCAAGTAAAGAGCATTATGGAAGCACAGTGGAGGGCAACCAATAAATTGTGGGGAATAATCAGGGAAGGGTTCAGAGACATGATGGCTCCTGAGTTGGGTCTTAAATAATGAAGAAGACCTTGCCAGGTAAAGGGGGGTTGGAGTGAGAAAGGGCATTCCAAGTTGAGGCACTTGCTGAGAGGCATAGAGGGGCAAGGAAGCTACTGGGAGGCCTGGCACCCAAAGGACTCTTGTTGCTCCAGCACACCCACTGCTCCATGACGGGACCCATTCACTTTGCCCACAGAGGTGGTGATGGCGCCCAGGTCCCTCATCCACCCAGCTGGGGAGAGCAGGCCCATCTGACAGAATAGCCTCATACATTTGGGTCCATGTGTAGACACCCCATCCCCCCACCCCCCCTGCACTTATGAGTGCCTCAGTCCCTCTCCAGGAGGAGGAGAAGTGAAGAAAGCCCTTTGACAGATTTTGAGAACGGTATAGATTTCAGCAATGGTATAGTTATTACCAAAGAGAAGATTGAGTGAGTGGTAGCGGGGAAATGGAAGAATCTCCAGATTAACTCTAGAGTTTTATTAATGAGTACACATGAGGCACATCTTAGAGACTCCCAGAACAAATGCAAGAGTTGCTAGAAGGGAACTGAACTTGCAGGGATGTCTCTCATGGTGGCTAAAGTCAGAAAAATGCATTGCATAGTGGATAAAAGCAGGCCTGTAAGCCAGGCACTCTGGGTTTAAAATTTAGACTCTGCTCGTGAATAACTTGTCTGCTCTGGGCAATTGTGTTAACCTCTCTGAGCCTCTGCTTCTGTTTCTATGAAAGGAGGGTAACAATAGTACCTGCTTCGCGGTGCTGCCAGGAGGACTGAATGTAAGGACACCCTGTCCTTCACACCGTCCCTAACACGTGGTAACGCATTCAGTGTTAATTACTACAACCATGACTACTGAAGTGACACCATTTTACCCTCTCTGGTCAGAAGGACAAGACGTCCAGAAGTAGAGAGCCCAAATTTATAATGTAAATCAGTATTTTTTAAGAGTTACTTTTCTAGATGTTTCCTTTCCAGACAATGAAGGAAATCCATGTAATTGATCTTTTTATAGCAAAATATCTCTTTATGAGGCAAAACAGAGGGAAGTTACAGGTTATTGAGAAATTTCCCTCAGTTTACTGTTAAAGACAAAATCAAATATGCCAAATATGGCTGTATCAACATTAACTTTGGAGTGAACTAATTAACAAAAATTTTCTCTTTTTGTCCTTATTTTCATAGTTTTCTTGTTTCATAAAAACCAAGCAGTCCGGTTAATGAAATCTGTTGAACAGACAGAGTTGGTGTCCTTAGAGACAACTGCAGAGAAGGGCTGGTGCTTCACACACAGGGTGAAGGAGCACACAGCAGCTATTTCTGGAGCCAAAAAAGGGGGACATCAACACATTTCAGTGATATTTTCCCCAGAAGAAATGTGCCAGGTACACATTCTACATTTTCACATATTCAGAAGCTGCATATCTTGTAATATGGAACTAATTTAATTTCAGTGCTATATCTGAACAATCCTAAATCACTTATCATTCAAAGGATCCAAGTTAAATGGAACATTCAAATTTTTTTATAAAAAGAAAAATAAAGCCAAGGGAGGGAGATGTTGCTTACCCTCAGAAAAGTATGAAGTCTGATTAATAAAAATATAATTTGTAAGGAAAAACATGAAATTTGTCTATGTAAGATGAAATCTATAATCATACCGGAAAACAATACTTCCTGTTCTGTATTGAAACTGATACTGTAAAAAAATTGAGAGTACAAGATTTTCTGGCAATGTTAACAACTTCTACCTTATTAATTGAGAAGAATGATCGTCAGCTGTTCAGATAACACAAGCATTGTTAAGAGGGAACTGAATCCCAAGATATGGAGAAGAGTCAAAGAGTACTTGGTCGCAGTAAACATAATCATACTTTCAGACCAAGATGTACTATGTCTCAGGATACAAAAGAAATGTGCAGGTACAAGCATAGACTTAAAGTGATTACTAGTGAGAAATACAGAAATCTTAAGACTTAAGGGGGAAAAAATGCCTCTCTCTTCCAAAAGATAAGCCTGAGAAACTATCAAACAATAAACTTTATATCTGTATCTAGAAAAATCCTAAAATGGTTTATGACTTGCCAATGCTTATGAAACAAAGAAGTGGTCAAGATGATTCGTAGAGTCCAAATGGGTTCACTACTAATAAAAGAATTTCCCAACTACCCAGCAGTTAAGGAGTTGTTACAGATACCATATACCAGGATTCTAGCAATGCAGTTTGAAAGTGTCTCAAAAAATTTGGTGAACCAAGCTAGGGCATATTTGCATGTTCAATGTAGGTGAATTCATGGATGGTTGAATAATAAGGATAATAATCCACTTAGAACGATGTTTAAGGGATTTTGTATGTGGTCTAGTTATTTCTATAATATTTTCAATGACCTAAATGAACATCAAGGAGAAATATAAATCTCTATTGCATGATCAATTCATTAACATACAGAATAACATACTGACTTTTGCATTTTTTTCTCAGATTAATGAAAAAATTTGGTCTAAAATAACATGAAATGTATGGAATGTAAATAGAATATATTACATATCAATCCAAAGGCAAATATACAAGGATTCTCTTGCTTTATCTTCTGAAAGATCCTGTGAGATGGGTATTATATTTATCATGTTACTGGTATAGATGATAAAAACAAGGTTTGCCAAATTAGTAATTTTTCCAAGTGATATTGCAACCT
Source organism: Eptesicus fuscus (assembly GCF_027574615.1). Taxonomy (NCBI): domain Eukaryota; kingdom Metazoa; phylum Chordata; class Mammalia; order Chiroptera; family Vespertilionidae; genus Eptesicus; species Eptesicus fuscus. Next base: position 37,195,995 of record NC_072491.1, on the reverse strand, counting down.
CTTGCTACCACTGTCACATCTCCATTATTGAATTTAACTATGGAACCTGGTGATTACATGGGGCTACCCAGATAATCTGGGATGACCACCTCACCTCAAAACCTTTAACTTAATCCCATCTGCAAAGTCTCTTTTGCTACATAGTGTTAACAGTCACAGGTTCCAGGGATTCTGACAAGGACATTGGCGGGCGGGGGGCGATGGGGCACATTATTCAGCTTAACAATATTGGTGCAGAGTGAGCAAGGGTGGGAGTAGCTGGAGATGAGGTCAGAGAGGTGACTGGGACTAAATCAGATGGGCCTTGTAGGTTATCATAAGAATCTTGGGGTTTGCCATAAGTTAAATAGAAAGCCAAGCAGAAGAGTGACACAGTTGATCTTGTGTTTTTAAGAACCACTCCAGTGGCGGTTTTGAGAATAGACCACAAGGAGGCATGATAAATGCAAGAACAGTGAGAAGGTGCTTGCAGTGATATAGGAGAGAGATGATGGCAACTCACCCCAGGGTGTGGTCAGTGGAAGTGATAAGAGAAGTTGGATTCTGGAGATACTTAGAAAAATAGAGGCAACAGGATTTTCTGACCAGTTCAATGTGCTCATAGAAAGAGTGGTCAGGAATGATTTCTTTTTCATCTGAGCAACTCAAATAATGGAATTGCCATCAACTGAAATGGAAACTTCTGAAGAAGGAGTACGTTTGGAGGAGTTGTTAGACTAGAACCACAGATCCTGTTTTAGGTATGTCATCTTATGGTGACTATTAGCATCCAAATGGAGAAATTGAATAGGGAGTTGTACTTAGGAGTCAGGAAGTTAGAAGGAAGTTTGGAACTAGGAATATAAATATGGGAATATGGGAATTGTCAGCAGATAATGATATTTTCATCCGTGAGACGATAAGTTCATCTAGGGGGTAAATGTAAGGTAGGTAAGAGATAGTCAAGAACTGAATTCTGTAGCATATCCATGTTAGGAGGACAGGAAAAAGAGAAGCTATAACGAGGACTAAGAGAAAATGACTGTGGAGGTGCAGTTTCCTAGAAAAAAGCACAGGAGTAAGTATATTAAGGAGAATGAGTTATCATCTGTGACACTGAGAACTGGATTGCCAACCCATGAGATCTGGGATGGTCTGAGACCTCTGAGTGTTAATAGCCAAGACAGTGAGTCGATACAGACACATCACTTAGAATAATGGTTTCCAAACTTTGTTGTATTTAGGAATCAGCCGAGCGTCTTTTCAAAATAGTGGTATCTGGTTCTCTTCCCAGACACTGTGATTAGGATTTTTAAAATTCCCCTGCTGAATCTAAAGAGCAGCAAAGTTTGGGACACACTTATTTAGGACAATGCCCAGTGTATACAAAGCTTTTTCTGTATATTAAGTTGAGGAAGCTTGTGGGGAGAAGGTTTGGGGTAAGAAAGGGGTGGAAATCAGTGTGCAACTGACCAAATAGGTGAGCAGCATAATTCTAAACCGAATTCTTCAAGGGTTGCCCTGGAGAATGTAATTACATCAGTTTTTCCTCGAAGTTCTGAAAACAGTTCCGGCCACCACTTTAGGCTGCCCGAAGAATTAAGATCACAGATAGGTTTTATTTCCTCGGTAGCTGACGTAACTCTATCCGCACCATTTTTTTTTCTCCCTCCTAGAAATCTCGCAGCTGTGAATTTAATGCCAAGTTGCACGTTTCAAATAAAGTTCAATGAAGGAAGGCCTAACTCAGATAACAAGAGGCTCTGTGAGAGTCTTTATGCGCCAGCTGCTAACTTTGGTGTTGAAATTCTGGTTGGACATTTGATGCTTTCCTTTAATTCAGAGAAGCACTTAAAGCACTTAGGGGAGCACCAGATTGATTTTCAGTTTGTGAATTCCGTGTCCACAACTCGGACACAGTTGCGCAACATTTGTGAGTACGTTTTCTCCTCTAGCAGGCAGGCAAAATGGAGTTAGGAATGCAACCTGGACAAACAAGAATTTGCTTATGATGCACTAAGGAGGTCACACTGAAGGAAACGTGGGGACAGTCGGGAGGGAGCCGATGGGAGTGCCCTCACTGGAAAGGATTAATAGAGAGGGGTCAAAGATTAGGAACATGGGTGACAATTGGAAGGGAAAGACCTGGCGGGGGGGGGGGGGGAGGGGGGGGGGCGGGGAGAGAAGAAAAAGATCCCTGATCAGAGAGAAGAGGTAGATCAAATAATAAAGAACTAATGATTGGGATCAGGAGAGAGAAGAACCAAAAGAAATAGGCAAAGAAGAGAGTCCCCTGAACAAGGGAGAAAAGAATAAGGCCAGTTAACCTTTGGGGTGGGATAGGAAAAGGGAGTGCACAGAACCAACAGTGATGAGGGGGCTGGGGCAGAAGCTGGGAGAAGACGGCTCCAGTCTGATGTGGAGAAAGAAGGAGGACCAGACTCACTGTTGATGACTTTTCCAACTGCCATACCTACAGCATGAAAGCATCCGAGTAAGACAAAATCTGTCTGCACATGACAGAGATGACAATAGCTGTGGTGCATTTCTTATAATAATCTTCAAATGTAAAAGTTCTGATGAGAATTCACAACAAGAAGGATGCAAAAAAAATTAAAAATAAAATAAAAAGCCTGTCAAAAAAAGAATGACGCAACTACAAGAAATTTGGTTGTGTACTAGTATATGGCATGAACAACAAGATAGTAAAGCCATTTCAAAAACACTTTGGTAAAATGTCTGTAAGGATCATGATTAAGCCTCTTTTCCAAGAAGTCAGTGAATGCGACACCAGATTTATACAATTAGATGACCATACGTTTACAGAGGAAATAATTTTCATATATAACTAATAATCCTGAGACATAAGGCACATAACATACCAACAATATGCAAAGCATATGCAAAGAATATTCCAAGAGTATCCAGTAACAAGATTTAGGAGTCTGAAGTGGAATCTAGACATCTGCATTTTTATAAAACTACATGCTTGCATCTAATGTATATCCCAAACTGAGAGCCACTGACCTAGAAAATATTACATTCAAATGAAGAATGAGCTTATGGACAATAGCATTTTAAATAATAATTGACATTTTTGATGAATGACACTTTATTGTTGATGCCTAATATCACCAGGCAAAACAGCCCCAAGAAACATGTCATGGACAGCAAAGACATTGACAGATTTCTCTGAACTCCCCAAATGCAATTTCAGAAATATTAATATTTTACTTATAAAGATGTTACCTAAGGAAGGATAAGCATCTCTTTTGATTTGGCAACTCTTCTCAGGCACCCTCACTAGGAATAGCGATATTTTAAAAAACCTAATTATTTCCAGCACTTTATAAGATAAAAGAATAAGTCTTTGTAATTTCGCAGGGGCCATCTGGGAAATCAGAAACACAGTTTCAGAGGCAAAAAGTAACTTAAAAGTTTTACTTTACTTTTTTCCATATTGAGAGTTGATTTGGGGAGACAAAAATAAAAATTATTATGAGAGGAGATTTGGATACTTGATTAAGATAAAACCATGATGCCTCAGAAATAATACTCGTACCCTATTTAATTGAAGTGACCAAAAATAAAAATTAAAAAGAAACATAGAAGGTAACATAATTGTACAATGTCAGCTCTTTCAGAAGTGGGGATTCTTTGTTCTCTTGTTTAATCTTTATTGTTGAAAGTATTATAGGTGTCCCCCCCCATTTCCCCCTTGTCCACCTCCCCGTGTTTCTGCCCCGCCCCAGGCCTTCACCACCCTCCTTTTTGTTGTTGTTCTCTTAAATAATCCAGGATGTAATAATCCTACCTAATAATAGACAAATATGCAAATTGACCGTACCTTCGCTATGCCCACAATTGGCCAGGAGGCGTGGGGGGGGGGGGACTCGGGGTGGCCGGGGTGGCCGATTGGGCCGGCGGGACGCTGAGCTAGCGTCGCCAGCGGCGGTGCGAGCTCAGCGTCTGTGCGAGCTCAGCGTCTGTGCCATGGCTGTGCTGCGGCACAGAAGGGGCCTCTGGGGCAGCGAGCCCACGTCCTGCTGCGGGCCATCAAAAGCGGGGAGCTGGGTGTCCGCTCCGGCACCAGGCCAAATGGCAGGTTAGGCCTAGGGGACCCAGGCCTGGATGGCAGGTTAGGCCTAGGGGACCCTACACGTGCATGATTTAATCATGTACTGGGCCTCTAGTGTCAATATAAAGCACAGAAAGTTACTCTGATAAGACGATCTTTGCTATGTAGGCAGAGGACATAAAGATTAACCCTTCATATTGTAAGTAAAACCAATGAACAGTAAACGAAGGAAGCAATCCCATCACAGTGAGCAAACTTTGCTAAGCTATTAACACATTCCAGAGCTTTTCAGACTCAGGTATTATAAACCCAGGCAAATAAAATTTACATTCCAAGCTTTGCCTGTCGTTGTGCATTTTAATATTCTGGAACATACTGGCACTTTAGGATAAATCTTGCAAGACCACAAAATCTAATTTCGTAAGATGTTATTTGCATACAAGGCTCTATCATTACTATCTTCAAATGAATCAAATATTTTTTTAATTCTCAGCCTTAATTCCAATATAATGAATATCAGTAGCTATAGCCCATAAAAAAAAAAAACCTCCTTGGAGTCCTCGCTAAGTTTTAAGAGTGTAAATGGGCAACAATAAAAACCAGAGAAGTACTTTTTAAAGAAAAATCTACTCTTTTTCTTGAAAGACAGGAGCACATATGTAGTGGTATTTTCTCTGTCACGATGGCTCCTAGTATAGTCTTAACCACCAATATTAATTAAAACTTTTAAAACAAAGGGACATCTGTAATACTTTCAACAATAAAGACAATTTTTTAAAAAAATCTTTTAACCAAAATAACTAACTCGTATTTCACAGAGAAAAATGTGAAAGTGGATTATGGAGAACTGTCACAAATCAGCATTTTAGCCAATAGGTAGAACTTATAAATACATATAACACAACTTTCTACAGACACATACTTGCTACAGCCTTATATATCTTCTGAAAGTGGCAAAACTAACCAAAAATATACCCATCTACAGCATATTAAAAGCAAAATCATATAAACATAAATTATACCTGGTACTTAGTAATCAATTATCCATGTTCTATCTTACTTAGAAATAATGTAGGTGTCCAGTGATTAACCATTAATTAGTTTAATTTAATCAGCCTAAGGTCTCAAGTTTCCTAAAGATCTTTTTAAAATTGAGATATAATTCACGTACCATAAAAATCAGCATGTTAACATGTACATTTCAGTGGTTTTTAGTATAGTCACTAGATTGTATAATTACCACCATTATCCAAGTCCAAAACAATTTCATCACCTCCACAATAAAACCTCATACCCATTAGCATTCACTCCCCATTCTTGGCAACAGATAATGTGCTTTATGTCTATATGTTTTACCTATTCTGGACATTTCATATAAACATAATCACACAATATGTGGCCTTTTGTATTTGGCTTTTTTTACTTAGCATAATGTTTTCAAGTTTATCCATGATATAGCAAATATTAGTATTTCCTTCCTTTTTATGGACAAATATATATTCTACTGTGTGCATATACCCCATTTTGCTTATCCATTTATTAGTTTGTACATGTTTGTGTACAGGTTTTGGTATAAAAATATGATTGAATTTCCCTGAGTGGAACACAGGAGTGGAATTTCTGGATTAAAGGGTAACTGTATTTAATTTAAAAATATATTTTTATTGATTTCAGAGAGGGAGAGAGAGATAGAAACATCAATGATGAGAGAGAAAAATTGATTGGCTGCCTCCTACACGCCCCCTACTGGGGATCCAGCCTGAAACCTGGGCATGTGCCCTTGGCCAGAATCGAACCTGGGACCTTTCAGTCCACAGGCCAATGCTCTATCCACTGAGCCAAACTGGTTAGAGCTGCATTTAATTTTTGAAGAACTACAAAACATTTTCCACAGCAGCTGCATTATTTTACATTCGTACCAACAATGCCTGAGGGCTCTGTACATTCTTGCCAACGCTCATTACTGTCTGTCTTTGATTATAGCCATCCTAGTGTGAGGGAGCTGGTATCTCATTGTGGTTTTCATTTGCAATTCCCTGATGACTAATGATGTTGAGCATTTTTTTCATCTACTTATTGGACATTTGGATATCTTCCTTGAAGAAATGTCTATTTAGATCCTTTGCCCATTCTTCAATTTGGTATTTGTCTTTTTATTAAGTTCCCTAAAGAACTTGGAAATTATCTTCAAACTGGCATTCTATAAAATATGATTCCTATTGAAATAAAGTGTCAAAATCATGATTCAATTTACTTGTACACAAATTCACATTTTTTTCATAACCAACCGATACAGCTGTATACATTTACAGAAAGCATGCCCAAAGAGAATTTTTAAAAAGCGCTTTTATATTATACTTACCATTGACAAATTAGAGAAAATATTGCTGTTTTTTATTATCTCAAAATCATTCAACTAGTCTTGTTTGCCAAATGTTTACCTTAATTATATGAACTTGGATTCTTAAAATTTTCTGAGTTTGTTTCTGCAAGAGTGCTTTTTTATAATAGTAGTATTGAAAGTATTATTCAACTTCCCTATTGTCTTGAAATTTTAGGAATATTCAAAGTATACTTATCACTAGAAACCAATCAGAACAGAGCTCCTTTAGTTTTTTTTTTTTAAATTTACCTTTATTGTTGATATTACAGATGTCCCTCTTTTCCCCCCATTGACCCCCTTCCCTCTCTCTGTCCTCCAGCACCAAGGAAACATTCTTCTCCCTCAACCGTTATGAGCATCTAATATGTCTGAAGATAAAAATTACTACCTGTTGGACATCTTTCATTCCTCACAACAGATTTTCTTTCTTAAGACAAATTCTATCACCTATCCTTTTGATCTTTGCTATATCTGAAATTTCCTCTTGATTTGGTCTTTTGTAAAAGTTTTATTTACATCACAGTCTTTTCTGTCATTATTATTTCTGTTCTTATTTTTGTCTTATTTTTTTCATCATTCCCTACTGTCTTAGGCAAATGGACAGGAAAGTAGCCCTTCAGTCATTTGCTTTAATATTTCTTTTGACTTTATTCTAATCAAACTTTCTTTTTAAAAAAAATATATTTCATTGATTTTTTTACAGAGAGGAAGGGTAAGGGATAGAGAGGTAGAAACATCGATCAGCTGCCTCCTGCACACCTCCTACTGGGGATGTGCCCGCAACCAAGGTACATGCCCTTGGCCAGAATCGAACCTGGGACCTTTCAGTCCACAGGCTGATGCTCTATCCACTGAGCCAAACTGGTTATGGCTAATCAAACTTTCTTAATCTCTGTCTCATGTTCTATATATCTCAAATGTCTCTTAATTTTCATAAAAATGCTTAATGTCACAAATGGTATAACACAAACATCCTTTCTCTGTCATTTGAAATAGTAATCTTTAGAGTATTTTTATCTATGTTTTCCCTACCTTATTTCTTCATTAACGCCTTGGGGACAAGGATCAGGAAGGAAGGGTAAGCAGGAGAGAGAATGAGAGAGAGGGAGAGGGAGGGAGAGAAAGAAGAAAAAATAGAAAGGGAGAGGATGGGTAAGGCTCTTCTGCTGCTTGGAATCAGCAGTACGACTCCTCATTCCCACTTTCCTACATTAACATACTTGGATTTTGCTCTATGGATTCTATGAAACATCTTTGTAACATAATTACAGAGACTTAAAAATATAATCATAGACTTGTCCATCAGTAACATTTGCTCTTCCAATTGCTCTTTCATCTGAGCAAGCAAGACTTTTTATGAGAGGCCTGGCCAAGGACAAGGGTGTATCCTGGGTTCTGGACACGGGCTCCCTGAACAGCTAAAAGGTTCTATGAGCACTTGGCTAAAAGGCAATCCAACAGCTTTGTCAGTGGATGTCAACTGTGGACCCAGTTGTCCCCCAGGCATTGCGAAATCTGAAGATGAACACAATAGAGTGACTGCCCTCAAGGAGTCTATAATAAATGGTAATATTCAATTGTCAACACACTAGAGTATATTGCATTGTCAACACACTGGAATATAATGGTATACATGAATGAATGCTGTCTGTTCCAAGAAGGCGAGCACAATGGACACACTGCACTGGAAAATTCTCATGGAAGAGACTGGCTTGAGCTGAGTCCTGAAAGGATGAAAGTATTTGGCTGAATACAGGATAGGAAGGCTATATAGAGATGCCCATTATTATTATTATCAAGGAAACATAAACAAACCCAGAGGAAGGAAAAGATACAGAGTATACAGGGAATATTAAAGAGATGCAAATGAAAGTTCTCAAGGGTCTTAAATAACAAGCTGAGGAGCCTGAATGTCACTCTAGCCTGTCTTGACTTAAGGAAGGACAGTAAATTCTGAACAGGACTTCTTTGCATATACTGTTCCCTGTGTCTGCAATGGTCTTGTCCCCACTTCTCACTCCATCCACACCACCACCACCACCACCACCCTTTTCTTGATACAGCTGGCTCTTTCTTGTATTTGGTTTAAGTGTTCACTTCCTCAAGACACCCTATAGATGTGATCCCTCTCCCCCTTCACCATCATAGCATCTGTGATTAGCTTGCACATAATTAATGGAACCACTAAATGTAACTCTGTGTTTCTATCTAGCCCCTCCACCGGCACCAAAAGTCACAAAGTCAGGAGCCATGTCTTCTGTGTTCACAATGCTTCCCTGACAATAATGGTCATCTCTATCCAGCCTTCCTATCTCTCTCCAGCCAAATCCTCTCATCCCTTCCTGACCCAGCTCAAGTCAATCTCTTCCATGAACTTGTTCCAGCCCATTCTGCACACAGTACATCAAGAAGAGGAGAAGGTCAAAGAAAGAGCCCCGTGAAGCATCTACTTTATAAGCAGGCCAAAAAATAGGGAAAGAACCCTAGGGAAGAGAGGAACAGGGGAGGACAATGTCCCCTATCCCAAAGAACAGGTGGCAAACAGCCTTAGAAACCTGAGTGGGGTGAGAACTTTAGATTGGGGTAATAACAAAGAGTTTTTCACTTAGAGATTTCCCATGATCTTTAAGAGAAAGTTTCTTCAGGATGGTAATGATGGAAAGTGAATTGTGTGGGTTCAAGAGTATGCTTTTGAGAAGCCTGAAAAAAAAGGGGGGAAAAGAATAGAGAGAGCTTGAGTTTAAGGATGGGAGAGATATGGGAGTTGACAAGGAAAAGATTAAAGACATAGGGGCAAGAAGGAGTAGCTGATGGCACTGAAGAAGGGAATCGTGGAGAATCCTTTGCAATGTGTAGTTAAAGGAAGCTTCAGAACATTTCTCACAAAGTAGCCAAGATGCATGAGGCAGGAGCCTAACTTTACATTTGCTATTTCCTCACAGGTTGGAATGATGGCAGAAAGCCATAAAAGAGGCCTGATGGGCAATATATCTCTGTTAATAAAGCAATGAGAAATGAACACAAAACCACCTGCAATGGGAGGGTTGCCTGTATAGCAAAGCTCAACCATACCCATTTATCTTCTCCTCCAGATATCTTGACCCACATAAATCCACATGACTCTCACTCATATACTTAAGAAACAATTTTTCAAAATCTTCCCCAGAACACCATAGAACTTCAGATCTAGAAGGGATATTAAAATCATCAACAAATTGGACCCAAATAAAGGAAGACATTTTCCTTTCCTGACTGTCATTTCCTTTATTTTCTCTCTGCATGCTAATATTTCTTTTAATAAAATCCACTCTTACACTAAAATATGACAAGGGCATAGCCAATAAATAGAAATTCTCATTTTTCCATCTCTAAATCTCTAACTGGTTTAATAATTCACTCCCTCTCAGTGCCTTAAAAAACGAGACTTTTATCTTCGAATTCATCTGAAAAACTGTTTTCTTCTCCTCCCACTTGCTAAATGAACTCCATTTATCACTCATTTTATGGGAGCTTATCTACTCCAAGAGAAGTTTGATCAGATAACCTGGTCCTTAGAAAAGCAGAGGAAGATTGCTAGGAATGGCTTCTATTGTTTGAAAACCTCCCTTTGATCTGAATTTTTAGGATGGTGACAGGATGTCACCAGGGTCTCTCACATATTTGATGGCCCAGGAAATTATTACCTTGGTCTCAGGGTCTGGAGAGCCTTTGCTGAACATGCTCACTGGATCCAATCCTTCAGAATGATTTGAGGATGAGCTTAATCCCCAGTCAGAGCCTGAACATTCCTAGTTTAATGTTGTGATATAATATGACAGATTTATACATTGTTCTGACATAATGAAATGCAAAGAGATGAAGTGTTTTATTTACACAGTAACCTCTTATTTCAACAGTTCACTGGCTGTTATATAGGCTTTCTTGGTCTCATCAAAAAGCCTCAGGAAGCATTGCTGGGAGCCTTGCAGAGCAGCCTCACCAGCTTACAGAGACCAAGGCACTGGGCCGTGAAGTCAGGAAGAAGAAAAAACAACAACATAAACCAACAAGAAACAAAACCAGGAGACCTGGGAACTTCCACTATTCAAAGACATCTGTAGAGCTCTCTGCCGCCCTGATGTCCTTTCCTCTCTCTGGATACAGAAGCCACAGAGTACATGCTTATTGAATGAATCCCTTCCCAGGTTTATCATTCACTCAACAAATGTTGTCCTTTATCCTTCAGTGAACATGGTGCTCCCTCTAGGAGACAGAAGGAAGTGCACACAAAGGTGAAAGGGGTACAGTTCTCATTCAAGGAGAAGGCAGCCTTGTGAGGAAATCAGACAAACACCTAAACTCCATGTGCTGTGCGTGCTACACAGTAGAGGGCATGGCAGGTGTTAGGGAGGGGACTCAAGGAAGAGATTAACGAAACGAATCCAGGGGTAGATGAAGACAACCTGGTCCTTAGAGGTTCATTTCAAGGGAACAGCGTTTGAGCTCTGGTAAGCACCCACCTCCTATGAGTTTCGTTCAGCCCTCCAGGTGGAGAACATGGGGAGAGAGTTGGTGCTTCTCTTCTAAACAGGTGCCCTGGCTATACTATTGGAGGGACAGGCATTCTTGGCCACGACTCTTCATGAAATTTGAAAAGTACATGAGTTGAATGGGATAGATGTTGGCTCACACTCTCTTCCATAATATGAACAGGATTTGACACAGGGGATAGCAGGAGGCACTCTAGATAACACCGTTCTTATTTACTGGAGCAAAACACGTGCCTCCAAATATGTGTTCTAGGTTATTGGCGTAAGAGCAAGTGGAGGCAAAAAAAAGCCTTCTTCATTACCAACGTTAGAAAAATAAGAAGGAAATAGTTTGCTCCAGGGTTCCCTCCACCCATACTTTTTGAGAGAGAAGAAGAAAAATGAGACCTCGTTCTAAAGCAAAAACTTGCTTTTCCAAGTTTGGCTGAAGGACCAGCAGCATGAGCAGCACCTGAAAGCTGGTTAGACGTGCAGAATCTCGGGCCCCAGCCCCAGCCCACTGCATCCGAAGCTGCGCCTTAACAAGCTAAGCTCCCCAGGTGATCTCCACGCACATTAAAGTTTGAGAAGCCCACTCAAGACCAGCGTGGTGACGGAACATTGGAACACCTGAGGAGCTTTTTACAGGACTGCTCCCACGCCCAGGAGTTCTGATTTAAAGGGTCTGGCTCCCTAAGTAATTCCAAATGTGCAGAGAAGGTGGTAAAGCGCTTGGAGGCCTCCTGTTCCCCGAGAGAGCCTCTGAAATAGCCGCAGCGCTGGGTGCGGATCCTGTGGACTGACTCTAAGAGCTCTCTGAAGCCGGGGAGAGAAGCTACCCTTCCTGGTACAGATGACCACGGGATGAAGACGGCTGTTCATATCCAGGTGCCCCAGCCTACCCCTGCATCCCTACACCCAAGGCTCTTCACTGTGCATTTCAGGATGTGGAATTCGTAGATTTGTCGTGGTAGATCAAAACCTTAAGCCTGGAATGTTCTATGCCTGCCTGTTTAGCGCATCCTCAACAAAATTGTTTGCAATTAGGTTCGGGTCCTCTGCTGTAGAAAGGAATAGAAGGAGAAAGGCTGGCCAAAAAAGTTAGGAGCCTGAAGATGGAAAGCAAAAAACAAACAACAACAACAAAAAAAACCAGAGAGGAGTTACCCAAAGGAAGCAGCACCCAGCAAGCCCCTGCCGTGAGTCAGCACGGGGGAGGCCCAGCCCCTTCCAGGGGAGCCTGGTTAAGGAGCGGGCTCAGGGGCTGGGCTGGGCTGTGTATGCTGCTGCTGTTGTCCCAAGACCAAGTCTGAAGAGCCACTTTCCTTCCTCGGCCGTTTAAACTTTTTTTTTTTTTTTATCCTGTGGCTGGAAAGAAGTGTCACATTTTGCTCACTCCCAAGCCTTCCCCCCCCCACCCCCTCTCAGAGACCCTGCACGTGTGGAGGGGGTGCTGTGAGCCACCTCCAGCCTCGGGTGACTGCTGGAACGAACTTCAGCTCCTCTCACTGAAACGCTATGAAGTTCCTCGGGAAGCCCAGGAGCCAGACAGCTGCCTCTCTGCCTCTTTGCTTGATCTTTTTGAAGATCCTGCAACCAGGGCACAGCCACCTTTACAGCAACCGCTACGCTGGGTAAGTGCAGCAACTTGTATGCCCTGCACGGCTTTTGAGTTGGATGAGGGGGCTGGTTGAGGTATGGTGGTCTCTGTGTGAACTGGATACTTTCCTGGCCACCTAAAGTAAGATGTGCGTGAGTTCCCTGCTCGCTGGCTGAGCTCACTGAGAGAATGTGGAGGGTGCGAGTCCAGCTTTCCATACTTGGCATAGTGTGCCAACCTCCCCTGCGGACCCCGGGTGAATGGCATCCTGTCTTTGCAGTAGCTGTGGGCAGCATTTGCAATATTTGCCTTCGGTGGATGCTGGTGGGGTGGGGTGGGGGTGGGGAGAAGGATGCTGCTGTACCACGTGAATTATGACCTGAAAACTGCATCTTCTCCTTTAGCGTTCTGTGCGGGAGCAGTTGAGTTGAAATTCACCGGTGATTCATTTAAGCACTGAGTGTGCTTTTTTTCTTTAATGCTTGCTAGCCCCCAGCGTGGTTATTGGAAAGATTTCCAAATCCGAGTGATGCAAATGAGTCAGCTCAAAATAAGCAGAATAAAAGTAGCCAGCTGTAAGATGAGGGGTGTTTTTCTGAAGGGAGAAACGTAGAAGGGGGAAACCATTCATTTCCCCCCTGTCGGTCAGCGTGCTGTGTGGTTAAAGCGCCTTTTCCTGAGGAGGCACGGGGCGCACAGAGCGGTGTACGACTGTGCACGTCCTGGGATCCCGCAGGCTTGCTGGGAAGATATGCATACAGCATGTGCTTTGCTCGAACTTGCAGGGGGTCATTCTTTGAATCTGGAAATTATGGCATTCCTGCATTTTAGAGCTGGGGGGAAAAAAAAATCTTTAAGTAACTCCTCTAGTTCAATTCCTTTCTGCAGAGCAGGAAAACCGGTGTCTTAAATCTTTTTTTAAGCCGTCGACTATCGCTCAATAATTACCCATTGAGGAAAGCTTTCATGTAGATCTGGATTAAGAGCCGTGTTTGCCTTCTCCTGAAGAACCTGGGCTCTGCCTTTGGAGTCCCTTTTCAGGACATGCCCTCCGTTTTAGGGGGTGAGGCTGGGGGTGGGGCGTTGGTTGAGATGGGGACGATGATGGTCATGCAATCCCAGGTTTTCCCACCGCAGTGTTCCCAGGAAAAACAGAAAGGAGTGGGCATCTGAGGGCTGCTTTTCGGTCTCCTGGACACACGGGTCCAGTCGTTCGTGGCCGCCCCCGGAGTTCTGGGGAAAGAGGCCCGTGTTTAGCGGCTGATGGCACGGGCTGAGGGTGCGGAGGAGTTGCCTGTGACTGTCCTAGCTGACTCGGGCCACGTGATAAGCATGTATCACAGGTGTAGGTGCGCCGTGTGACCCAGGACCTCACTCCTCCGCCCGCCCCGGCCCCCTCCGTAGTTATGCCAGCGCGTGGCTCTCCTCCATGACAGGTTACCGGGCCCGCTCCAGCTGCGCAGGTGTGCGCACTTTCCGAGGCAACGAGGCTGATGTTGGCGCCCTTCCTTCTAGAAGCTGCAGCCACCGGAACTCTCTGGGGGAAGCTGCACTACCTTGTCTCTCCTGCAATGAAAGTAGTAATTGCTATTTTCTCTTTGGCTGCTGTGCTACATAATATTAGCTAGCCCCGAATGTGTAAATTACCAGGCATCTGAAAGGCGGACGAAAGCGATGCAACAATGAGAAAGTGAAGAAGGCAGCCTTACCTGTCCATCACGGTAGAAGCCTAGAGCTTTCTTCAAACAGGACACGTTTCAGAGCACACTCACCCTCCCAAGTGGGGGGTTTACTTCCCTGCTGTTATTCTCTCATCACCAAAGAAAATGCTGCGTAAATTTGGGAGTTTTGTTTTTTTTGTGTTGTTTTTCTTTTGTTTTTTTGTTTTTTTTTGTTTTTTTGCTTTATTTACTCAGGAACTGCTTTCTGCAGGCCTAGCTCCTCAGTGAATGAGAACCTGATGGGATGACATAGTGGAATAGTATTTAGCAATATTTTTGTTGCAGTTCTCAACCACCTCATTTTTAATCCCTTACATAATTTGTTCCGGTGTTATTGCTAATAATTATGGAGCAGCCCTATTTCTTGCAGTCTTACAAAAATATTTTTGCAGGTCTTGGTTGAATCTAATATGGGATTATCATTCGCAGGCCTCTGCACATGCATGAAAAATAGAACACTGAGGGCAGACCAGCCTGTCCCCGAAGGCAGCTTTCAGCTCAGTCCTCCTTCTCCATAAACTGACAGTTGTGTAGTACCAATTGTATAACATTAGTAAATGGCAAATCTAAGTGTCTTGGGGGGGAGGGGGGGATTGTAGAGAAACTACAAGGAAAATCTGACAAAAGCTAATGCCTTTTTGGATGGCTAGATGAAATCACACATTTAGAAGGGAATTGTAAAATACATAGAAAAATCACTTCCCGGCCTTTTGGCTAAGATCCAGTGTAAAATACATAGGAAAAGAAGTAAGGTAATTGTGGGAAATAACTTGACTTCAGATAATATGCATTGATACTGTACTGCCAGAGGGCTTCGAGGGCTCCAATGCAGGTCAAACATTTCCCGGATAAACAAGTGTCCGTCAGTGAGTGGACACAGGCACACGGCCCTGTCCTCGCCTTCCTCTCCCCTCCTCGTGTGCCGGGAAGCAGACCTAGTGATTTACTATACTGAGGGCCAAGACATAAGGATATTACCAATCACATGAAATTACAGTAGGTTTTTTTTTTTAGTGATGATAAGAGATGTAAGACAACAAAGCAATACAGTGTCTAGGGTTTCTTTGAGAACCACTTATTTTGTACCTTTTTCATGCAAGTCAATGCTTATAAGTTCTGAAGTTCAAGTGCCTGGGTTTCAATTTCTGCTTTCCCACACTTCGTAGCTCTGTTACCTTGGGCAAGTTCCTGAACCTCTCTGAACCTCTGGGACCATGGAGATAGTATTAGAACCTTCGTCACCAAGTTCTTGTGAGGATGTTGGCACTTAACTAAGTACTTAACAGGGTGGTAAAATAGCTAATCCTTAATAATGCTTTATGTAAACATTTATAAAAATAGTAATTTTCTCAACAACTTTATGCAGTTTTTGGTAACCCCATTATAAAGATAAGCTAAATGAGGTGCAGACAGGGAGGGTAACCCAAGTTCAGCCCTAACTAACCCAGCTCCACCTGACTCCACAAACTAATACTGCTCACTCTGTCACCCATTCAGGTATGGAAAACAATTGCTTTTAAGAAAAACTAAATGGGTCCTGGCCGGATAGCTCAGTTGGTTAGATCAGTGGTCGGCAAACTGCAGCTCGTTGACTAATGAGTTTGCCGACCACTGGGATAGGGGCTTAATCACAAGGAACAACAACAGCCTGTAATTATTGGAATAGAGAGTCTAGGTCAGTGGTCGGCAAACTCATTTAGTCAACAGAGTGGCAAACCGTGGCTTGCGAGCCGCATGTGGCTCGCGAGCCGCAGTTTGCTGACCACTGGGTTAGATCATTGTCCCAATATACCAAGGTTTCGGCTTCAACTCAGAGTCAGGGCACACAGAGGATGGCAACCAATGAATGCATAAATAAGTGGAACAACAAGTCTCTCTCCTTCTCCCTCTCTCTCTCTCAAATAAAAATAATTTAAAAAATTTTTTTAAAAAACTGAATGTTTAATCTTGTTTGGGAAACTGATCCTTTCAGGATAATAAAGGAAAGGAGTAGATTATGTAGATAAACTTGGAAGTTTAATCTTGGTCCCTTCTCTAGGGTGATGATGAGTCACTGAGGGTAAATCATTATTGGAAAAGCAGGCAGAGACCACAGGGATGGAAAAATGGAAAATGAAGGAACTTTAGATCATATCACACACACACACACACACACACACAGTAGCACAGAAAGTGGCTGTGAGTGTGTGCCTTCATTCAACAAATATTTGAATGCCTACTCTGCGGCAAAAGTGTTAACAGAGCCAATGTCCTCTGAGAGCTTACAGAAAATAGCCAGCCCCACACCTAACCTTACTATACAGCATGTAAGTGCTGTGTGGATGACAGACTATCGTGGGGTTAACAGGAGAGCTCCATGAACCAAGAGGGAGGTGTGGAAATCCTTCCAGGGCCTCACCTACGTAGTCACCCAGTCCTGCTGCATCTCAGCGAGAGGTGGAGAGAGCGCTGACTGCCTGCCACCAGCACTGCTCCTGGGGACTTACCCATTGGTTCTGCCTGCAAGGCTTCCGGCCTCCTCCTTCCTCACCCAGCCCTGCATTCATGAAGACCCCTTTCATGTCTCTGAGCAATTTCTTCCCCTTCTCAGGGGAGCAGCTCCAATGACTCAGCCTTTTTCCCATGACCATAGGTGAGTGCAGGCTGGTTACAGCCACTAACCAGCTGGTGAATTCTGATTAGTCAGTGTCCATGCTACAGCCACACGCCTACCCCTGTCCCTCACTTGCTACCACCCCACACACACCCCAGTTATTTGTCAAGTTACCTTGTTACCCATGGAAATGGGATATAAATATTCAGAAATTATACTTAAAGGAAGTAAGATTTTTTAAAACTGTTTGGTCCTCAAAATCCTGTAGGCAAAGAGGCCCCAAGTTGGGATGTGACATATTGAAGAGAAGAGGACTGTGAGAAATACAGTGACAATAGATCAGATTCAAACTTCAGGGATATCACATGTGTTTCCACCCTACCTCTCTGGCCAGACCTCTGTCTCTCAACAGCAGCTTTTTATTTTATCCTCTGATGGTGACTTCCTTTTAATGCTTTGAACTTTGAGCTGGTGGTATGAATCTGGGAGTTATCTTCTATTGATAGTTAAAGCTCTTTTCAGGTAGGATGGCCATACATTGTCATTTGCCCAAGACTGTCCCAGATGTAGTAATTGGCAGTGTCCCCTTTCAGTCTGAGAAGGGTCGTGATTTGGATATTAAATTGTGGGTTCAGGCTTATTCTTTACTGTTTTTGTTGCTTTGATGAGTTTTATTTCAAGGATTCAACCACCCCCTTATTTCATTTCTAGAGATCAAATTTATCTCTGGTTTCTTCCATTCTTATACAAAGTGACCCGTTCTCTTCTCTCCCTTGTAATAGTCACTAGTCATCTGTAGGGCTTCTTTATCTCAGCCTAGACTCAAGTAATTTTCTCCTCGCCCTGGCCAGTTTTTTTCAGTGGTTAGAGTGTCAGCCCATGGAGTGAAGGGTCCCAGGTTTGATTCCAGTCAAGGGCATGTACCTCCATTGCAGGTTGGGGCATGTGCAGGGGGCAACCAATCAATGACTCTCTCACATCAATGTCTCTCCCCCTCCCTTCTGCTCTCTCTAAAAATCAGTGGAGCCCGGCCAATGTGGCTCAATGGTTGAGCGTTGACCTATGAACCAGGAAGTCACAGTTCAATTCCCAGTCAGGGCACATGCCCAGGTTGCAGGTTTAATCCCCAGTAGGGGATGTGCAGGAGGCAGCCGATCAATGATTCTTTCTCATCATTGATGTTTCTGTCTCTCTTTTCCTCTCCCTTCCTCTCTAAAATCAATAAAAAATGTTTTTCTTTAAAAATCAATGGAAAAAATATCCTCAGGTGAGGATTAACAACAACAAAAAAATCTACGTTTCTCTAGTCCTTTCTCATACTGATGCTCTCACTAACATAAGACTTTTGTTGTGTTACTCCTGGCTCAAAGATCTACTTGGTTTCCTATTGCCAACTCCATCAAATCCAGAATCCTCTGCCTGGCTTTCAGGGCCTCTATAATCAAACCCTCTGATTCACCTGCCTCTGTTGCCCTCTTCCTTGGCCCTGAAAGCCCTGGGAGGTCAGGTCTGAGAAACAGCTTCAGTAGTGCTCATCTTTAACAAGCAAAGTAGGCAAGCCCCACTCATACTAAGGACCTAAAGCACGAAGAAGCCGTCTTGATTATGAAAATAGGTTGGCATGTGTGAGATACAGATTTGGGGCATTAGGGACTATGAAGGATATATTGTGTGGGAGTGGGAGGAGTTTCTTGGGTCACTATTGAACCTTCCCCCCACAAGTTCATTTATAGTTAATGGAATCATTCCCCAGGGCCTTCTGGAAGTGCCTTTTTGCTCTTGGCCCTTATTCATGGTAGAATATTTTTCGTTTTCCTTATGCACTAGCTCCAAGTGCAACCCCTAATTACTGATTGTTTATCGGCTGATTATACAAAAGCTTTCTTCCCTGTGGCATGCTCTGCGTCGGGGGGCCTCCCGCTTTGCCTGTCAGATGTGCAAGCTGCAGCGCTCTCCTCCTCTGACCTGAAGTCACCGCAGACTGTGCTCCCTGGGGATCAGCATCCCCCTGCCACTGAGCGAGCAAGCGGAAGCAGGAGGGTTTCAAATGCTTCTGGGCCACTTTCTCCTTGGAGCCCAATCTGATAATGGAGCCTTTATTTTATGGCGCCAGGATACTTTCTGGGTAATACCATTAGCATAATGATTTCCACCCTTGGAAAGCAATGAAGGTTGTTAATGTTTCATAACTTCACAGCTCATATTGTATGAGCTACAAAAGCATTTCATGTTTTTGTGTCTTTGTAAGTGGAATTACTGAACAGAAAATAAAACCCTTTCGGAGACTTGTTTTAGAGTCTTCATTATGATCAATCAGTAGATAACTGGTTTGTAGGATTAGAATTTGCTTTGCCCAGTAAATGCCTTCCCACTCTGCCTCTGGGCCCTGGCTTCTCTGAGATAAAGTGGAATGCAGAATAGAAAGCTTTAGGATCTCATTTTAGGAAGCATAGTAAATTTCCTTTAAAAATTAATTATGTTATTAAAGGTTGAAGCAAATTTCTAATAACTGGTTCTCTTCTTTTGAATAACTGGTTCCCTTCAATAAAATTACCATCTTTGTTCTTTTACTCACTGTACTTTGAAAATAGACACTAAGATGTAAAAAATGTTTTACTATGTTATTAAGAATACTATAAGGTTATTTTGTTTTGTCTTTTGTCCTTTTTATTTTTTTGCTATAACAAAGAACCCCAAAACGCAATAGCTTAAACAGTAAGTTTATTTTTCTCTCATGTAAAAATACAGAGCGGGTATAGTGGGTGGTGACAGAGAACCAGGTTCCCTCGGCCCTATACCTCTGCCATGCTCAACACTCAACCCTCAAATACGGCTCAAGAAGGAAGAATGGTCATTCTCCTTTCCTTTAAGAGCACAACCCAGTGGTTCAAGCATCACTCCCTACTGGCCAAAATCAGTTAGATGGCCTTAGCTGCAAGGGAGGCAATGAAATAATGTTCTTTAGCCAGAGGGCCAGATCTGGGAAAACATCCTGAGAAATCACGAACAATCTCCCTCTCAGTGGTCACTCTGATATTTAATGATTATCAACGCCTTCTCCCCTCCAGTTGGTTCTCCTGAAGAAACAATCCATCCAAATAGGCTTTTAGATTTTTGCACTTCAAGTTGGTGTGCACGTTCATTCTGTAAATGGTCTCTTTAAGTCATAGACTGCCAGAACTGGAGGAGACAAAAATAAAAACCACAGCCCAATCCCTTTATGTAGTACATGAGGAAGAACTTCGAAAAGGTAAATGGATTTACAGAGCTGGTGATGGAGTAAGGACTAAAACACAGATCAGTCGAGTGCACAGCATTCTTTCTAGTTGACAAAAGTGTCTTTGGTAAGTCCAGAAATCATCTTACTCTTTCTTATTCCCTAGCGTTGTCAGGGTTGAAGTAAAGTGATTTGGCAAGGCTGAGAAGTGTTTAATGAGAAAGCATTTCATTTCATTTCTATAAATATTTGTAAGGTATCTGGCCCTCTACAAGGCTGGGACTCCTGAGATAAAAGAGCAGTCCATGTGCATAGTCGTAATGAGTAACTCAGGCAAGTAAACAAACAGTTCCAACTGGGGGATCACTCTGCCCACAGAGAATACTCTTGGTGCCGGGTGAGTGCAGGAGAGGGTCACTTAATCCAGACAGAAGGGTGGAGAGAAGGTCAAGGAAGGTTTCTTGGATGTGAGATGAGTCCTAAAAGACAAACAGGAATTTGAGGTGGATTCTTAAATAGCCAAGGTATTTTACATTTTTCTTTTAAATTATTCATACCCAAAGGACATGGCCCTGATCTCAGTCATAAAAACACAAGTAGAATTTAAATTAAGTCTTTCCAGACACAGGCAATATATTGCATGTGCAAAGAACTTCAGGTGAGAGAGCTTGGTGAAGTCTAGAAAATTGGAGCAACTGAGTATGGCTAAAATAAAGGGTATTTCTCTTGATCGGCGTAACGAAAGGGGAGGTAAGGCTTCATACCTATGTCCCATGGAGTTTTGACTTCTCCCGAGGTGACAGAGTGCTAATGGTGAATTTTAAACTGGGAATTGAGATAATTCTTTTTTTTTTTTTTTAATGAAAATTGCATTTGTCACCATTGAAAAGGGAAGATTTGAGGGCTGAAGATTCAAGGCAAGAAGGCTGAAGACTGGGATGTTATGGTGACTGTGCTAATATGCATTAGAGCCTGGTGTATTGCAGTGGCAATTGAAGGGAAAGGAGGTAACCAATTAAAGAAATATTTAGGAGGTAGAATTTCTACAATTAGGTAATCAAAGAGGAGAGGAAAGAGAAAATTGTGTAAAGTGATACTTAGAATTGGGTAACTGGACTGAGCTCTTGGCTGAGAAGTTAAGTAGTTGTTTGAATATGTAGTTTTGGGTGCCTATAAATTGAATAGGTATGTCTGAAGCTCAAGAGAGAGAGAGATCTAGACTGTGAAAAAGGTTCCAGTAACTGATTTCTAAACAGAATTTCTTGAAACCTTGAGTGTAGGATGGACAACCTAGGGAGCACTCATTATGTGAAAAGAATAGAGTCTCAAACTGAATATAGAGAGGAAAAGCCAGAGAGGATGCTAGTATAAAGACCTAGAAAGAGAATAAGATACCCAAGAATTGTCAGAAACCCTGGAAAATAAAGGATCCAAGAAGGAAGGAGTCAGTCACTTCAAATACTGCAAAGTAGTACCCTTTGGTTTGGCCATTAAGAAATCAGTTGCAGTATTATCAATGGTGCTTTTGTTGGTGTGGTGAGTAAAACCCAGAATATGGTAAGCTGAGGAATGACTGGGCTGTAAGGAAATTAGCAAGGAGTGTAGACCATAAGTTCAATAACTTATTCATGAACAGGAGGGTATTGATACAGGTGAGAGTCAATAGTGACTTGAAAAGGTGTTTTGTTATTTAGCTTCCACGTCTTAAAATATGGCCATGTTTTTCCTATACTTGGGAAGGGATAGGAATAAGAAGAGAGGGAGAGACTGTAGACAAAGAGGAGAGAGGGATGAAGTGATGAAGTTCGGTCTCTGGAGGGACAGAAAGCTAGCTGGCCTCTCTTTTCTCTGTAAAGGAGGAGGAGAAATCCTGATCCCATGAAGAGATCGTGAACAGGGGACCTAGTAAGAGGAGAGATGGCTTAATTTTAAAATGTTCCTGAAGGAAATGACTTGGACCTTCAGAGGGATCACCAAACATTACTGAGGGTCCAGCTGATGGTAGAGATGAGTCTGTAATGGAACCATGAACCCAACTCCGTGATTTTTTTTTTTAGTATCATGCCATGTTTCCTTGTGTTACATATTACCTGAAACATGCCACCATGGACTTTCATCATTCAATCTAGTACAGTTCCACAAAGGGGTGAGGATATACCTTTAAATAAGCACTTAGGAAGCCAAAATGCAAGTCAAGCAAGATTGATGTCAGAAATCCCCACAACCATTCTCTCCTTTCTTCTTTGTGCCTATGAGCCGTACCTCTGTGGCTTGTGTCTGGCCCCCTTACCTGGCAGTTGAATGAAGGGCCGGAGGAGAGAAAGGTAGGGGTTTTTCTTCCCTATCCCTCCCTCCTGGTTTCAGTGACAGCTCTGATAGTGGCTGCCAGCCTCCATAATAATGGCTCCTGCTGGACAGGCTGCCAAGGGACAGCTCTCCCTCCCTCTAGGAGATCATTGCCTTCCTTCTTTTGTCCCTTCAGACCCAGGAATCTCTCATCTCCGGGTGCTTCAGCATGCCTTGTCTGTTCCCTTACTTTGCCCACATCCCTGTAAATAGCTCCTTTGTTAAAGTCTCTTTAGTTGCATCATCTGAGCAAAATCCTGTTTCGGTTGGGACCCTGACTGATAGAGAAGCCAAGCTGGGATTGAAAGCAGAAAGAATACATACTTAACTATGAAAATGTGTGTTAGAACAATTTCTGGAGCTCAAAATAAAACGAACAAGGACAGAAATGGAACAGCAGTGGAAGAAAGAGAGGATAAGGGAAAGGCTGCCCTAATTTGTATTTCTCTAGCATTGACTGAAATGATAAAGTACTTTGTAAATTGGAATATAATATAAGGTATTATATTCAGTAAATTATTATGTCTAATGTTAGTTGGGAAGGCTTGGATATAGACACATCCTGTTATAAAATTGATTCCCTTTCCATTACCTTCTATCTTCATGGGGAACTAAGTAAAAGATCTATGAAAATGTCTAAGTGTCTTCTTAGCCAAATGAATGGCTTTCCCTCTCCCTCCTCCTGTCAATTATCTGAGAACTGGAGGTACCATTTCCTCTATCTTTCTAGTCCTCCCATCCTCCTGACCAAGTACCAGTGATGACTATCTGGCCATCATTTATTAATCCCAAGTAGGGCTAAGCATCTTCAAGTAGAAAGAGAGGCAGAGTCTGCTTCCTGAGGCCTTATGTTTTAATCCAATGACCTAAACTGGAAAAAAAAAAAAGATAATGTAAGTATGTTAGGTCAACACACCCTCTTCCTGCTCTTTTTCCACCTTCGTTTTCTTGATACTTTTGTAGCATTTTAGTCTTAGATCACCAACTGCTAAAAGATGAAACTTCTATGCGATCACACATTTTATCACCATATCAGCATCTGGTTACAGAATCTGTAACCATTTGTACACGTGACCTCATTGGCTATATTTTCATTTCCCCATCTACTTTTCAGATTGCCCTCTTCTTATCAGATTGATTTGTGAATTGCCCAGATGTCTACTAGGCTCCTTTTTGTGATTTTTGTGAATGTAATGAGGATATAAGACTTGTAATAAGATATGGTTAGGGTCCTATTATAAACAATCATATTTCCATGGAATGTATGTAATATGTGTATGATGATGTGATAGTAATGTATTTGGCATCAAAATTGGTACACGTGGGGAAGGTTAGAGGCATTTGGGACAAGCCTGTATAGCGAACTATTTGGAGTAGTTAAAAATTTGCTGCTGAAAAAGATTGTCAGCCCCTGCCCTACAGAGCAGAAAAGAAGGACAGGTATGGGGGAGTCCAGTCTCTCTAAGTTTTCAGATCTCTGCATGGAGTGGAAGGTCATCTTAATATACTAACTGATAGGAAAACCACTTTGGTATTTCCTAGAGAAGTAAATATAGTCTACCTTCTTTCCTGTCTAAAATGAGGGTTTCTTTTCTCTTTTATTTCCTAGAAGCTTAGTTTGTTCAGGAAGTTTGCTGTCCACAATATCACTTCTAAAAACTCTCCAATTAGTTCAAGCCCCCAGTCTGCCTAACCTTCCCTTCCAACTCCCAACCTGTTACCAATAAGAGCAAAGTATCTTTACTGATAAGATGGAGGCAAAATAGCATCTGACCTGAGTTATCTTGGCTTCCATCCTCTCTGTTTCAAACCGTACAGGTCCCTTATCCTGCCTTTTCTTTGCAAAACAATATCTCATTCATTCTGTTAACAGTATTTATTGAGTGCCTACCATGTGCCCAACACTGTTTTAAGGCCTGGGGTTGGACAAGGATTCAGGTGATAGGAATATAGCACTGCTTTAGGCACCAGTGAATAAAACAGTCTTTCATAGGATTTACATATGTATCTAATGGGATGACAGGAAATTAATAAAGCATAGTGTTATATTCTGATACGGGTCTTAAAGATAGATAAAGCATAGAAAGGGGATAAAGAATGTCCAGAGAAGAGATAAGAGAAATAAATAGAAACCAGAAGCCATGTGAATATGTGAGGGTAGAAATCGTCAAAAATGGGAACCAGCAGGGGGTGGGAGCCTCATTGGCATGTCCCTGGACAGTGGTTCTCAGACCAGCAGCATCAGTGTCACGTGGGAATTTGTTAGAAATGCACGTTCTCAGGCCACACCCTCTCCCCTCATCAGGAACTCTGGGGGTTGGCTCAGCTAGCTGGGCCCTTCCCCGAGATACAGGTGAAAGTTCGAGGACCACTGTGGAGGACGAGCACCCAGGTGGCATGGGGGCTGAGGGTGAGTGGTAGAGGGGAGCAGTTACCCTTTGTTACTGCTGCTTCCTTGCAGATAGCCCGCTATGTATTTTCTCTTCACTCTGTGAACCGCCTCAAAGTCACTTCTACCTCTCTTGCTCTGTGCCTTGGTCCAGGTGGCACATTTCCAAGGAAGCCCTCCCTCGTCCACACCTGTCTACTTTTCATGAGCCAATTCAAATGCCACTCCTCCTGCAAGAGTTCCCTGATGCCACCAATCAGCTCCCTCCTCTGAGGTCCCATAGCGCTCTGCCTGTCATTTATAACCATCGCCACATACCGCTGGGTGTTAATGGTTGTTTGTGCACATCCTCTCTCGCCTTTTCGGTTATAAGCAAGTGGAGAGAAAGGTGCTGTATCTTATTCTTATCTGTATTCTCACAGTCCTTCAATAGTGTTTGGCTTATTTAGTAAGAGTCAGATGGATGGAAGAGAGGGAAGAAGGGAGGAAGGCAGGCAATGAAGGAAACTGATTAGTTAGGAATCCAACTGCCGACATTGGCAGGCAGTTTTGCCCGACTGGATTTTATTAATGACAAGTAGTGAGCAATAGTAACCATTTGCCCCTTATGGCTGCAGGAAGACTATGGGGACGCCTGGGTCTGCCACCAGTATGTGCCTAAGTGTGATACTCCCCACTCTCCTGTCATTTCCCCCTGCTCAGTGTGTTTCGGATATCACTCACATGATTACCCAAATTCAGTCTCAGACATTTTACTTACACAGGCCCCGAAAATTGCTTTGAACAGCACTCTGCGTTGGGGAGATCTCTGAGGCTGAGCCTAAGCCGCTGTTTCCTGTCTAGAGCAGAATGGACGCCAGCTGGTCAACATGTTTATTGGCCATTGCCTTTTACCAAATATAGAGAAGTAATCCTCGCCTTTGGTCATTGTTGTTGATTCTCTAGTCTAAGGAATACATATGAACTCATTTGAGATCATAAATCATTCCTTTACCATCAATTCTCGTTGAGTTTACCATCTTCTCTCGTCTTTGAATAATTTTGACAAACCAAAGGCCTTCCAATTGATCTCTGAGAACTTTATTGTCCATGTTCTTCTATCTGGCTCATCCTTTTCTACCTCTTTAGATGTGTTCATGCAGGGAGAGCATACGTTTGCTTGCAATTCCTATACTCAGTTCCCCTAGTCAGAACGCCATAAACATTCCAGGTGCCACAGAAACAGAAGGGCCCCGGAAAGGGTAGGGCCGTTTCCTTTAAAATAAGCTAACGGTAAAAATTTGTACAGATAGAATTGATCAAATATGGTGCTATGTGGTTGAAAGTGTCCTCAGACTTATAGCCTTTTGTGATTGGAGCTCAGCCTGCTCTCCATGGCAGCAAAGTTGAGAAAATCTGTAGATATCCAGACAGAAGTTATGTGAAATCAGTTGGTCCCTGTGAGAAAGGCTTAGTCTCAGAAATCCTTGACTGAAGAGCTTTGGAAGAAGGAAGGGCATATGAGGACCCTGAGGAAATAGCAACAGGAAGGTCCCAAGGTTGGAGGCTCACTCTCCAGTTGTGACACAATGTACAGTTTCTCAAGAAAACATATGAATCACCAAAGGACTTTCCACCAACAAGTCTTTCTTGCATGTGAAAAAGCAACTTATATGGAGATCATTTAACTAACAGATGAATAGCTCACCATGGGCCCAACTGGTGGTAGGTTAGTTCTTTCTCGGAAAGAAACCTTAAGAAAAAGATGGAATGGTAAAGTGGAATTTCTGCCAATTCAACCACCTCCCTCAAAATGAAGCATTCCAAACCAACCAGTGGGACGATGCAAAACCCAATCTCATTCTGTAACAGGAAACGGCAAACACTTGAAAGAATAATATCCTGAGAATGGACACTTTTGGTTGAAGGTAAATATTTAGCAAAGGTTTTGTACTCTTACACATACTGTATAATTTATTTACAAGTTACTAAGCACTCTGGTAAACATATTGTACCCTTAAGGATTAATTACTCCTAAGATTCTTCTGTTCACTTTGTAGCACAATGGGAAGCCAGCTCTTCATTTCACCCAACGTTAAAATATCCAACTTAAAAAAGTAGAAATGGCCCATGAGAATAGTGTACCCTAAGCGGCAAGACCTGTAACTTTCTTTACCTGCTGTCACCAGCAAGGATACACTGTCACCTTGCTTTCACAGTTCAAGTGGTAATTCACATCTCCCACACTTTGTGGAAAGCCTTATATTCTCACTTGTTTGCTGTATTAGACTCCAAGCAGCTCACAGGGCTACCCATTTTTAATAATCTGCCTGTAAGCCCAACTTTCTTACCATCAATAGAAGCAAATCATTGTTTTCTTTCATAGCATTTATCTTCCGGAACATCACTTAACTTCCTCTCGAGCTCTCAGAATGCTCTTAGGTAGCACTTACCACTTTGAATTGAATTACCTGTTTCATTGTTTATTCTTCCTGATGAACCTGTATATTCTTTGGGGGAAGGATACCCCATCTTATTCTTCTGAAATCCTATCTCTACATGGACTGCAGATAGCTGTAAGTTTTATTATTGCGATCCCTCCACCTACTGAAATTGAACCACTATAAATTGCCAGTATTTGACTTTTTTTTAATCTAAAAACTAGAGGCCTGGTGCATGAAATCTGTGCATGGGTGCAGTCCCTAGGCCTGGCCGGCGATCAAAGCACAAGCGTCTGGTGTGGAAGGGCAGGTCCCAGCTGACCACTGGGCCCTGGGCAGCACCTGGGCCCTCAGGCCCTTGCGCGGCCCCCTCAGCCTGAGTCACAGCACCCGAGTCCCCACACAGAGTTGCGGTGAGCATGACTGGATGCCGCTGACCAGGGCACAGCGTGGGCCTCTGGCCACCCAGCGGCACTGCATGGAACCTGGGCAGGCAGCACGCTTTCTCCCGGCCAGCCTCGCAGACCAGCTCCTGTGCAAACCCACAGGAAGCTCAACTGGCCACTTGATTATCAAGTAAATCAGTCCCAGCAGCTGTGGCCTGATTCACCTGGAAGAGGCCGTGCGGATGCAGGACGGGCTCCTCACAGGCGTCTGGCATCTGAGCACGGGGGCTTCCCCAGTGTGTGAGCCCTGGCGTCCCAGGGGAGGGTAGCAGGGGGAGTGAGAGCAAGCCTGGTGGTCACCCCGCATTCTCACCGCACCTCTGTCCCCGTCACCCTCGCCCCCAGGTAGCCAGCGAGAGGTCGCAGGCCCCCGCCCAGGAGCCGCAGGAGGTTGGTTCCCACCACCCACCCCCAGATCCCCGTTCCAGCCTGGGACCAGGCCCCAATCGGGCAATCAGGGCCTGCCAGCTGCTGGTCGTCATCTGTGGGGCAATCAGTGAGGCAATCAGGCCCCTGCTCGCACCCATCTTGGCCTGGTGCCGCCCACTCATCTGCTCCACCATCCCCCTGTGGTCCCACTCAGGGCCAGCAGTGCCTCCACTGCCGCCTGCTGCCAGGGCAGCGTCGCCAATGCCCACCATGTTCTGCACCGCCTCCTGGTGGTCAGCGCATGTCATAGCAAGTGGTCGATCTCCCCTGTCTTCTGGTCAAACGACCACCCAAATTGTAAAAGGGGACAATTTACATATTAGGCTTTTATTATATAGGATAGAAGCAAATTCATATGGTTGAGCCTAGCATAAGCTTTACTTAAGGACTTTTTATTTTCCATGCTCTGGAAATGCTAGTAGTTTATATGCAGATTTTTCACTAAAGTAGTAAAGATCTATCAAGGTTACAGAGTGTATTGTTAGAGCTTCTCAAATCCGTAATGTGCAAACTAATCACCAGAGGATCTTGTGAACAATGCAGAATCAGCTTGCAGCTGGGAGGGCTGGGGAAGGGCCGGGGACTCTGCATTGTTCACGGGCTCCAGGCTCTGCTGGTGATATCGATGGCCTTGGAAAGCGTGCTTCAGCTCCCTGTGCTTCCGTTTTCTCATCTGTAAGATGGAACTAATATTGGATTAGTTCATATATGCAAAGTGCTTAGGACAAAACTTAACACTCAAAACTCAACAAATGCAAGCGATTCACAGCATTAATATTTTCTATAGTTATATATCTAAGCTTTCCTAAGAGAATTGTCTGAAATGGTGAGAAAAGGTTTAGTGTGCATGGAGAAAGGTGTTCACCTTCCATTTATTTACTTAATCAAAATTTCAGTAACTATCTGTATGCTCAACAATAAGAGAAAGGTAAGAGCTCGAGTTTATGATTTCTTACATATGATATAGTTTACTATACCAGGGGGGAAATGCTCCAAAATATTAAATATTTATTATGACCAAGTGATAGCATGAGAGATAATTTTCTCCTCGCTATACTTTTTCTGTATTTACTCATTCTAAATGAGGCATAAATAACTTTTATATTTCGAGAAAAAGTAATTTGAAACATGTGTCGGTCCCCAGCCCCACCCCACCCTGACCAAAAAAAAAAAAAAAAAATCAACTCTATAGCAAGGATTTTGTCTTTGTCTTCTGTGGTGCCTTATGCCAAAACTACTTTAGAAGCATTGCAAATAAGAATCAAAAGTCAGTAAATTTAATAAATATAACACTCAGGGCCAAACTAATGACTACAAAGTAAAACAGCATGTTCATTTTTTATTTCGGAATAAAAATGAGATTTGGGGTATTCCAACGAAGCATTAAATGGCCAAAGCAGCTGCCTTGCCGCGTGTCACACAAATCCTGGGGACGCTGTAAAATGCAGGAGCGGGGCTTAAGGCTTTTCAGTTTAAAATAATACTGGAAACAACCAGCATCATGCTGATATGTGTGTTTAACGAGATGGCTTTTCAAATAGAAACCCCTTGGTGGTCTCAATACCACAGTATGATTAAATCTGTATTTGGATTTTCATTTAAAAGTTAATACAATGGGTCAGGAAAAAGCATTTGAACTAACCAGAGGAGAATCCATTATGCTTTTACATATATTCCACTCTGACATATATTTTCCCCAGCCTGAGCCAGCCCATTATATTTTGAAAAGAAATTCAGGAAAAATATTTGTTAGCAGTTTCCCACACCATCAATTGCTTTGTAAACTGCCATAATAGTGACAATCAGACCCTCGTCAGGTTGAATGTCTTTTAAGTTGCCAAAGAAGATTAAGGGCTATTTCATCTTGCCTCTGTGGGGCATGAACTAAGAGAGAACTTTGTCTGCATAAATTTTCTACCATTCTACTGCCAGGTGAAATCCCTCATCCTTCGTTTTTACTTGACTTTTAGTACTTTGAATTTCTCACTTTTGGGGTGGACATCACCCATAATCTAAGGATGCTTGATTCTCTCCCTAACCAGTAATTTCAACCTTAAATCTAAAAGAAAAAAAACTTTAGAATGAAAACCACTTTTCAATTGCTTACAAATTATTTTTCTTTGCCTCACTCTCGTGTATTCTAGAACCTTGATTAAAGAGAATTTTGTCTTAAAATAGAGGCTTTTGGTTAAAGAACATTGAAAAAAAATTTGGCTTGACAGCTGTATACCTGATTGCAGTTTAATTTTGGGTGACTCATTGTCATTCAGAAAAATGGGTTTCCAAAGTAGGGTGCTCCAATAAATATTATATATCTAGCACTTATTTGATCACATCCTGATTTTAATTTTTGTATGCTTATAATATAGATAATATGCTGGCACATCAAATAGTACATGTAAATGACTTAAACCAAATATATGGAGATTGGGAGTGCTCACAATAGTCAATCATGGAGGTTTGAAAATGGTGGTGATGACTATCTCAAGGTTCCAGCCAGCCAACAATAGCATACACGGGGACCTATATTTGTGTAATTATCAAATTTGTATCGAGGACTTATATGTCCACATTGTTTCAGGTGTTAGGAATATAAAGGGTGAGGAATAACCCCCTATTCTTAAGCCCATATTTTCATGAGGGAGCTCAATAATGCACAAATGAATAAACAGTAATAATCACAGATTCTTACAACAGGTATGATATACTAGTAAATAAGCAAGATACTTTTATTTCCATTTATTCATTCAGTGTTTAGTGATTATCAGCTTGTACCTAGCACTGTGCTAAGTATGCTACACAAAATAGATATGGTACTTGCTTTCACTGTGTTTATGCTCCAGTCGAGATGGCAGATGTTAATTACAACTGTGATTAAAGATATAAAGAAGTCGTACAGTGTGCTACCACGTCAGAGGGAACTGACAGCTGAAAATTAGGGGGTGAGTCTAAGACAGGAGAGAGCTCTCTGGGAATGTTATTTAGGGCAGGCTTTGAATGATGCACTTACTGGGAATGGTTATTATAGTGGATGAGAGCTGGTGAGAAATGTGCTCTCTCCATGTAGCAAGAAAGGAGCCATACATGATGTTCCCACTGCTCGCTGGTGATTTTGAATTGTGTGGCTCTAAGAGACAATCCAGCCCCATTGCTTGTTATCATTTGGATGTATCTCCTGGGTCATCTCAGCGGCTCCTCATCTGCTCCGGTGACATACAAGTGCTTTATATTCAAGTGTATGTAAGAACAATGCAGGTGCCTTTCCTAAACTTGGTTTCTAAACTCTAGGCCTGGCTGTGGTCCTTCCCTTGTAGGGCTTACCTGAAATAGTGAATTGGAGCTGGGTGGGGCCTTTGCTGTATAGGAGTATTAGCTGTTGGCTTCAAGAGGCAGTTGGGCTGCTGCGAGTTGGCTGAAGAATTGAAAGAGGAGGTTGGAGGGAAATGTCAAAAGGAAAATTCAGATGTGATTATTGGGTAGGAGAGGTTTACCAAAGGCAACACACCATGAGGAAGTCAGAGCCAAATGCCAAGAGGCTCAACAGGCAGAGAAGGATGTGAATGTGAGAAGGTCAGGAGGGCGGAGATACACCTTCTACCAATACTCTGATGTAAACACGCACTCTGTCTACACGTTAAACACCAGAGTCTTCGTGGGCAGTGTGTGACAGTGAGAAGGTATCACTGGACATGTATCCTTTGCTCGTTTTTCTTTTGCTTTCTTTTTCCTTTCACCTTTTTTGGAATCCATTTTTGAGAGAACCATATATCAGGGCAATTAATCTTTGTATTACATACAACACATACTTTTTTAAACCAATTATCACTTGTCTTTTGACTTTTTCTGTAAGGCAGAAGACAATATAAACAATTTTAAAGGTTATAAATTCAAATTCTTAATTTCCATGGAATTTAGATGTATCATGTTTAAAATGTCAAGTAACTCTTCCACTAAAAGTTCTAAAACGTGGGGTTTTGCTACTCTGGTTTTGTAGTATTTTTCTTTAGGCCTTTAATCTATATGGAATTATTTTTTTTACACGGTGTGAGGAAGAGTATAACTTAATTTTATCCTAGAGGGCCATTCACAAAAGAAGACATGCAAAGAGCCAATATATATGAAAAGGTGTATTTCATACACAAGGAAATGCATTTTAAAGCAATAAAAAGCCATCTGGCATCTTTCAGATCAGCAAAACTTGAAAAGATTAAAAATGCTCAGTGCTGGTGAGGGTGTGGAAGAAATTGGAACTCTCGTACCGTGCTGGTAGAAACATGAAATTGCTACACGTTTCTTGGAAAATGATCCAGCAGAATCTAGTTTGCGTTAAGATCTGGAACCATGTTCAGAGCAATCCCACTCATTGGAAAATACCAGGCCGAAATAAAAGCACTAGGATGTGTTTTGCAATATTTATTGCAGCACTGTTTGTAGTAATTTTAAAAAGCAAGCTAAAAGCTCGTCGTTAAGGAAATGATTGGAGGAATTTTGACATATTATCTGTCTGTACTATAAAAAATTATGAAACTATTACAAAGGAAACTTATGAGCACCTGTGCATGACTTATTATTAAATGAAAATAAGAGGTGTTAGAGAAATGTGTATCATCTTATTTTTGAAATGTGCTAGTTTTTGCATTGTTGAGATATTTCTTTGGGATGTGGTGTGTGTTGATCATTTTCCTTTTTACCTTTCTAGGATGTGGGTAAGAGATGGTGGCAATGGTATTTTTGGGAGGGTAGATTCCTTTATCCCCGAAATGTTAAAATGATCTGCTATGACAACAGGAGAGACTTAATATTGTGTAATTATGTACATCACAAGAACCAGATGAGGGGAGAGGAGACCCAAACTCAGTTTGGCTTACATGTCTCCGGTATGTCATTGTGTCCTGATATCTTTTCTTCCAACACGTGTCGGGAAAATAAAGAAGAAATGCTCCAAATGGCCCTGAAATAAGGGCAGCATAGGGCAAGATAATGTTTCCCCTGCAGTTTTTACATCTGCTCCAGTTAAAGACTAAGGTTTACCAGTCCGTTAGTGTTGGTTTCAGCCCAATAGCGAAGGGCCGTCATTTTCTCATGTGGGAAAGATTCGGTGCCTTGATGCCCATATTTGGCACATGGAAAGGGTCGGCTCACCCTGCATCACAGCCTGCTTTACATCACAGAATCTCCCAGTCACAGAATGGTACACTAGAAAGAACTGAGCTGACCCCAGAGCTGATTACTTACCAGAATGACCTGCACATTTAACAAACATAAATAAAAACCACCCTGGACATACCCCAAATATACTAACTCAAGAGCATCCAGAAATCGAGCCCAGGAATCAATTTTTTAAAAAATGATTACCAAGTGATTCTGATGCATGTCATCTATAGACTAGTGTTTGTAAACCACTGATGAAATTTATCAACTAAGAAGGTCAAGCTACCTGCCAAAGGTAATATAGGCAGTCATGGCAGCAGGCGTTTGTAAATCCCATACATTAAAAAAAAAATACCTTTTAGTGTTAATCCCTCCTGCACAGTGAACAGATGTGTAACATTCAAGTATGTCTGCAAAATTTCATTTTTTCCACACACTAGAAGCTATTAATCCTTGATATGGGTTTTTGTTAAAGTAACATACCAGCTTTGCCATAAAAAGTGTCACCGGAGGCTCTGTTGTTAATCTGCACCTGACCCTCTCAGTCAGTGTCCTGTTATTGGTTGTGTCCTCATCTTTAGCCACAATGCATACACTGTGTCCCCAAAACTCAAAGTCATCTGGGCAACACCATCCTTTAAAAACTTTGCAAGGAAAGCTAGTGTACAGATCTTGGTTGTATATTCCCTTCCTTTCTGAGTAATGGATGTGTGACATTTAAAAGTAAAAAATAAAAAATAAAAATCTATTAACACCAGGCCTTCAATATCTGAAACCCTTGAAGAATATCACCACTTACAGAGAAGGAAAGACCAAATGGAAAGGGAACCTTTTAGAAACACTGAGACAAAGCCAACGGCACGCCTGGTATTTCTCGTTAGCCTGGAAGGCAGTAAAGTACCAGATGTCATACAACAAAGTCTGAGGGGACCGTGTAACCTAATGGGCGTAGCCAGAGTACTTGGCTCTTAAAAGCTCTCGTGCTTATAAAAACAAGCAACGTGGCACCATTAACTCCATATGTGAGATTTAAGACGTTTCCCCCCAGCCTGCTTTGGATTTATTTAAACATTTATAGTGCTTACCTTTTGTGTTAAAAGGGAGAGTATACGTGAATAAGATGTTTGTTCAGCCCTTAAAATGGGCTCTTTCACCTAGTAGGTTGCTTAGCAAATATTTGGTGGCAGTATCACCTGCTACCTTCTAATTGTGCAGTTGCAAAAGGAAATACCAGCTGAAGTTGCTCTCTTGAGTTGAGTAAGCTGCTGCACAAAGTACATGTCGCTCCGCTAGAGAATGAAGTGATCACCATGATGAAGAAAAGCCAGAGCAGAGTTGTAATTGAGCATGACATCCCTAATCCAAACACATCAGAGTGAGTGAGCCATTTGTTAAGTTTAAGGTACATGCTGTAGAGATATAATTCTCAAAGTACTGAAGACCATTCCTTCCACTTTTAAGTTCTGTTTCCTGGAAGTTGGGAGCATTATCCAAACGTGGTGTTGGCTCATTTCTCTCTGACCACTTCTCCTGTGTCTCCACCACTGGGCTCCTGCCCCACCCCACTCCCACCCTCACCTGGTGCTTAGGTTGTCACTCAGGGCTGTCTCGGCCAGCTCTGTGTTCTCTGTCTCAAAGATGTGAATTGTCTTCATGGCTTGAGCTATTGCCTGTGTTCTGATGAGTCTCACGCCTTATTTCCAGTCCTGGCTTCTTACCCACAATTAAGTCACATATGTCTAGTTGGCTGCTGGACATTGCCATGTGGGTGTCTACTTTGCCAAAATAGTTCATCCTTTTTATTCCACATACAATCTTCCTGCCTCTTTTCTCCATATTCGTTCAATTTAGAGAAATCCAACCACACAGGGTCAAAACCTCTGCCACTTTTCTTTCTCCCCTGGTTCAGTGGCTCACCGAGTCTTATCACTCCTGTTTTTCATAATCTCCTCCCTCGGTTTCATTTCTCTCATGCCATATTCATTATTTTATGCCTGTGTGGTCATAATAACCTCAAAACTTGCCTCTCTGCTTCCAGTTTCACCCCCTCCAATCACTTCTGCATATCAGTACCAAATTAATCTTCCTGAAGTGCCTTTCTATTACATTACTCTGATGATCCGGAACACTTCAGTGGGCTGTGACATCTCAAGAATCATATCCAAACTCATTTGTCTGGCATCCAAGGCCATCTACAAGTTAGCCCTCTATAGCTCTTTCCTTTTCCCATTTTGACTCCTTTTTTCACTTCAGAAAGTGACAGAGCTTTTGACCCTGGTCAGAGTGGTCTGCAGATTTCCCCAAACGTGACCATAGCGTGCCCACACTCTGTTCACGTCACCTGGATGCTGTCCTTCACTCTGTCCTCCTATCTGAAATAGCCCTGTCCTTCAGCCTCTAGTTTTAAGGTCCAGCTATATCATAATCAAACAAGCCCACACCAACATCTCTCTCCTCTGCCAGATATTTTTTTGGTCAACTTGAGTCATCTTTAATGTAAAGCCTATAATTTCAACTACTTTATATGCCTCCCCTACTACTTCATAAACAGCAAATGCTCAACAACAACAAAAAAGATGTTGATTAGATTTAGAACCTGGCCCATTGTCTAAAACATGATTCTCAATTCAATTGCCCATAACAATGAAAGATAAAAAAGAACCAAAAGAAAATTTTGGCAGCTGGGCTCAGTTTTTTTTACACCCACGCCCCCACTCCCACCCCCAAGGTTCATATAAGAACTGTGAATTGAATTTAGCCCTTATCTGTCTGTGTTCAAATAATCCATATCTCCTAAAACTGGGAAACCTGTATGTACTTGGGGAAATGTATCAGCCCAGATAAAGATATAGAGGAGAGACTCTTGCCAGAGGAATTTTTCTGACTTCCTAACTTGATAAAATCTCCTAGAGCAGTGGTCGGCAAACTGCGGCTCTGTTGACTAATGAGTTTGCCGACCACTGTCCTAGACTCTCAATTCCAATAATTACAGGCTGTTGTTGTTCCTTGTGATTAAGCCCCTATCCCAATGGTGGGCAAACTCATTAGTCAACAGAGCGGCAAACTGTGGCTCGCAAGCTGCATTGTGGCTCAAGAGCCTCAGTTTGCCGACCACTGTCCTAGAGGGATTTTCTAACATGCATACACACTCCTCACCATGGGCAGTGCGTAACCCCGGTCCTCCTTAGATTGAATGGATTTCCTAAGGTTGTGCAAATTCTGTGTTCCTGATTCTTATCCAGATTAATATTATTATTTTATCTGGCTGTTTCCTTTAGCCCAAATTAGCTTTTAAAAAAATCAAGGAAAAACACAATTCTTAAAAACCTTGATTGTTTGGAATAGCAATATTATTTTCTTAATTATGCCAACCAGAATTGATTAGGACTTAACATATTTTGCTATGGGGAATTGGTATTTTTGATAATATTCTAGAAAAGGGTGGACTCAGACATTGAACCCTAGTAGGCTTTCTTGGAAGAATGCAAATGTAATTTTCTGGAAGGCAAAAGAACTTAATGAATGTTACATATATAATGCCGGTGGTCTTGATCCGGCATCTAGAAGGGTTCAGGAACCTAGAGAAGATGCTGTGCGTAAATTAATCAAGAGTCCAGAGATGAAACATAATTTTGAAAGGCATTATGGGGAGTCAGAGAAGACTTAGCTAAAGGAACTAAGTTCTCCTTGTCTCAGGACCCCTTGCTTTTTATGAACACAATTTGTCCTAAGATGAGGTAGATATTACACATCAAAGGGTAGGGTTTCCTATACAGACTCCATTGTCAGAATGGAGAATTGCCTATGGCTGTTCAGGTGTTTGGCCAGTAGGAGGCAATAACATGTAGATTAAGATGCCCTCAGCTGTCTGGCAGCAAGCAGTCAATTTATGTATCCTTTTCAGGTTTGGGGAAATGCCCTCAGCCATTCCCAGATTAGTCAGCCCTGCTGACATGCTGGAATTGGCTTCTGGCACATATATATGCTCATCGCCTTGTGTCTTTTCATGTTATGAGTTCAGGCCCAAAGATGTTTCCTCCCCAAAGCCTACTTCTAACAAAATGCCAACAAGCCTGAAACCAAGGTATCAATAAGGCTCCATTCCCTCTGGAGGCTTTAGGGGAGAATCCTGCCCTTCCTTCTTCCAGCTTCTTTTAACTGCTGACCGAGGCCTCCCCGTTCCAAACTCTTTCTCCATCGTCACGTTGTCTTCGTCACTCTTCTGTGAGTGTCAAATCTCTTCCTTCTCTCTTACAAGGACACTTGTGACTGCATTTCAGGTCCACCTGGATAATCCAGGGTAATCTCACCTCTCAAGATCCTTAACTCAATCACATCTGCAATATCCTTTATACCATATAAAGGAATATTCACAGATTCTAGGGGTCAGAATGTGGATGTCTGCATTATTCAGCCAAACACAATAGTTAACTATTAGCATGTTGTTTACTAGTATATCAAATGCATAATTAAAATTTCAAATTATAAAACAGCAAGAATATCCATAGAAGAATATTTACCATATGGTTAACAACAGTTATCTCTTGGGAGTGGGTTGGTGGGGAATTCTCATTGCCAATATTATATGCTTTTGAAGCATTTTACTCTTTTACAAAGAGCATGTGATTGATATGTTTTTGCTTAGGGATAACACAATAAGGATTAAAGACGGGGGAAAGGGTACTTCCTGCAAAATCCAAACAAGCAAATGGTGCCCCAATTGGTATCTTTATTATTCTTTATTTCACGGGGCTTAGTTCCAGCACTCCCCCTTCTTCTTCCCTGTGCAGCTGCTCTCCTTTCGCTCATCTGTGCAATTTGGATTGAAAACACCCTTCAGGCACTTACATCCAAACTCGAATTTGCTTGGCTTCAAAGTCACGGCTGGTCCCTCTGTTGTCGGCGATTTTCCCTAATTTCTTCCTTAAGACCAAAGAAATGTTTGCAGAAGGAAGGAGGCAAGGAGGAGAATTGGAAGAAACAGGATATTTCTTTTTGGACCTGCACTCTGAGATCTTTAGGTTTTGTTTTTTCCTCCCACCAATGGGGGCTGTAGTGCCTTGCTTCATGGGGACATATTCACTTCCCCTTTGTGTCTAATTCCCTACCATTTGTGGAAGGTTTTTTTTCGCTACACTGATGACTGTTATTTGTTCGATTTTCCAAATCATATTTTTTGAAGCAGTTACTGCTTTTCAGGTACCGAACAGAGCTAACGGAGGATATAATTACGAATAAGGTAAAGGACGTGTCCTCAGAAGTCATAGTGTCGAATTTTCCACGTTTCCCTCAATCTACTGCAAGGTCCAATATCACTGGCTCAAGATACTTCCAGTTCATTGGTTACTGGTAATTTCTTCCATCTCTCTCTTCCTTAACATCCACTTTCTTTATGACTGTCTCAGAAAGGCTGAAGAGGCCATCTTTTGGATAGCAAACTAAGCATTTTGAATGAGACTTGAATGTTGTTTCTCTCTGATGAAGATTTCATTATGTCAAAGGACAAATTTGGAAATCCATAACTTTTCTCTAAGTATATTAAGGAATTATAGTCACTATTTTATATCTAAATGGCCATATCAAAAAAGCATTTACAGTTTGTGTGACATAGGACACTTTCCATTGTTGTGGTGAAATAACCAACTTTTTGTTTTATTTTTTCCATCCCCATTTATTCCCTCTATGTCTTCATCCACCTCCACCCACCCACTCCCATCACCTACAATGACCACACTGTTTTCCATGTCCATCAGTTCTCTCTCTTTTTTTCTTTTATGCTCAATCCCTCCACTCCCCCATCACCACCTCCACACACTCCCACCACCACCTCCACCCCTCACCACCAGAACTGTCTGGCTACTCTCTATCTATGAGTCTGTCTCTATTTTGCTTGGTAGTCCATATATGAGTGAAATCATATGGTACTTGCATTTCTCTGACTGGGTTATTTCACTTAACATAATACTCTCCTGGTCATCCATGCTGTCGGAAAGAGTAAAATTTCCTTCCTTTTTGCAGCAGAGTAGTATTTCATTGTGTAAATGTACCACCGCTTTTTATCCACTCATCTACTGATGGACACTTGGGCTGGTTCAAAATATTGGCTATTGTAGCCCTAATTATTTT
The DNA here is from genome assembly GCF_027574615.1 of Eptesicus fuscus. NCBI lineage: Eukaryota > Metazoa > Chordata > Mammalia > Chiroptera > Vespertilionidae > Eptesicus > Eptesicus fuscus. The sequence goes on along the minus strand of NC_072491.1, from coordinate 37,156,609 downwards.
GGCTCAGTGGATAGAGCATCGGCCTTCGGACTCAAGGGTCCCAGGTTCGATTCTGATCAAGGGCATGTACCTTGGTTATGGGCACATACCCAGTAGGGAGTGTGCAGGAGGCAGCTGATCAATGTTTCTAACTCTCTATCCCTCTCCCTTCCTCTTTGTAAAAAATCAATAAAATCCTATCTAATAAAAGAGTAATATGCAAATTAACCATCACTCTGCTACACCCACCAGCCACGCCCACCAGCCACGCCCACCAGCCAATCAGGAGCAGATATGTAAATAAACACAACCAAGATGGCTACAGCCACAGAGAGCAGGAGGGAGGCTTGGATTTCCCTGGCAATGGAGGAAGCCAAGCTTTCCACCTGCCCTTCCCGGCCTAGACCTCCACTAAAGTCTACAAAGTTTCAATGATAGAAGATACATAAATCCAAACAGAAATGGTGGCAGCGGCAGCCATGGAGGAGCTGGAAAGAGCAGGAGGCTAGGATTGCCCCCGGAGGAAGCCAGCCCAGGCCTCTGCTTAAGGCTACAAAGTTTCAATTATAGAAGATACATAAATCCCAACAGAAATGGCTGCCACCACGGAGCAAACAGAAGGCTTGGCTTTGCTCCAGGCTACAAAGTTTCAATTGTAGAAGATAAACTGCAGATACCAGGGCCTCTGCTTGGGTCACCAGGGGGTGTGGCCGGCCACAAGCCCCTCGCCCAGGCCACCCCACACCCCAAGGGAACCCCCACCCTGATCCGGAACATCCTTCAGGGCAAACCAGCCGGCCCCCACCCATGCACCAGGCCTCTATCCTATCTAATAAAAGAGTAATATGCAGATTGACCATCACTCCAACACACAATATCGCTGCCCCCATGTGGTCAAAGATCCTGCTTTCATGTGGACACAAGATGGCCACCACAAGATGGCCAGCAGGAGAGGGCAGTTGGGAGGGACCAGGTCTGCAAGGGAGGGCAGTTGTGGGCGATCAGGCCAGCAGGGGAGGGCAGTTGGGGGCGATTAAGCCTGCAGGGGAGGGCAGTTAGGGGTGACCAAGCTGGCAGAGGAGTTAAGTTGGGGGCGACCAGGCCTGCAGGGAAGGGCAGTTGGGAGGGACCCAGGCCTGCAGGGGAGAGCAGTTGGGGGGAACCAGGCCTGCAGGAGAGGGCAGTTAGGGGTGACTAGGCCTGCAGGGGAGGGCAGTTAGGGGCAAACAGGCTGGCAGGGGAGTAGTTAGGCATCAATCAGGCTGGCAGGGAAGTGGTTAGGGGGTGATCAGGCTGGCAGGCAGAAGCAGTTAGGGGCAATCATGAAGGCAGGCAGGCGAGCAGTTGGGAGCCAGCAGTCCTGGAATGTGAGAGGGATGTCCGACTGCCCGTTTAGGCTCTATCTCACCAGGATTGGGCCTAAACGGGCAGTTGGACATCCCTCAAGGGTCCCAGATTAGAGAGGGTGCAGGCTGGGCTGAGGGACACCCCCCGCCCCCTGTGCACAAATTTCGTGCACCGGGCCTCTAGTATATTTATAAAAATATATTGGCTATTGTAAATAACACTGCAATGAACATAGGGGTACATATATTCTTTTGAATTAGTATTTCAAGTTTCTTTGCATAAATTCCCAGAAGTAGAATCACTGGGTCATAAAACAGTTCCATTTTTAATTTTTTGAGGTAACTTCATTCTGCTTTCCACTGGGGCTGCACCAATCTACCTTCTCCTCAACAGTGCACAAGGGTTCCTTTTTCTCCACATCCTCACGAACACTTGTTGTTTATTGATTTATTGATGATAGCCATTCTGACAGGTGTGAGGTGATATGTTACTGTGGCTTTAATTTGCATTTCTCTGATGATTAGTGACATTAAGCATCTTTTCATGTGTCTATTGGCCATCTGTATGTCCTCTTTGGAGAAGTTAACCAACTGTTTTAACATGTATAGCTAATCAGTCATTTAATTAAATCCACTTGGTTTATCAGTAGGTGCATTTATTATACTGTAATCACAGAGGTGAGTACAGCTGGTGTGGGCATTGGTTAGAATACTCTGGAAAAGAGAAGTGAAAAATCTGTTAAAAGCAGCCAATAACATCTTCTCTTTCTTTATTTCAAATAGAGAGGGGCTGGTTTTCATGACAAGGCAGCAGCAGAGTGGATACTTATTAAAAGAAAGAGGGGAAATCACCTAGATAGATGAATTATGGAGAACATATACAGCCAAGCTTCTCAAATTTGATGTACATAGAAACCACCTGGGGACTTTCTGAAAATGCAGATTCTGATGTAGCTGGGGCCCAAGATTCTGCATTTCTTACAAGCCCCAGGGGTTGAGCTTAGAAAGACCACGAGGAGTTATCTTACTCAAAACCACAGCTTTTCTCCAAGATGGTTGACCACCATACCTTCTCTTTTTATTAGTAGGTGCCTAATGGTAGCATTCTTTTTGGTGACTTAGAGGCAGGCTCTGGTCCAGAGAAGGTGCCTTTCTGATATCTTAATCCTACAATAGCTCCTCAATTCCTTTAGTTGCTTGGTTTAGTCTGGACTTTAAAGATGTATGTATTTTTAAATCCCCACTATAAATTAATTGAGAATAGAAACAGGATCCTGGAAGTGCTGGGTGGATATTAAATACCCAACAAATGTGTCTCTAATCGAATATGATGACTCCTCTGTTTCTACAAAGTATTTCTATTAAGCTCAGTCTATCAACTGCCACTTTGGCGAATGAAACAACCGAGAAAGTTTAGGAAGGCACTTAATTCTACGCTTTAAACTTTAATAGGGATTGATGGCAGATTTTAGGTTAAGGCTCGGTATTAGAATACAAAGAGAAACCCCGAGATCTTTGGGAAGTTGTCACCACCTAAACACACCTGCTTTCTCTGTCCTCCCCATCAGGATTGTGCTTCTACCCCAACAACCTGAACATGACACCTCCTTCAGAATGAATTTCAATAACTCTTTCTGCTGTTTTTATATATCCCTAACCTTCCACCTATGGGATAATCCTATATATATGTTCTGAATGGAGGTGGGTGATGAGATTTCAGCCAACTTGTTTACCCCAGCATCTGCTGTGATGCATCTTGTTCATGTATAATAAACAGATGTATTCACCCTAACTGGTTTGGCTCAATGGATAGAGTGTCGGCCTGCAGACTGAAGGGTCCTGGGTTCGGTTCCGGTCAAGGGCATGTACCTTGGTTGCGGGCACATCCCCAGTAGAGGGTGTGCAGGAGGCAGCTGATCGATGTTTCTAACTCTCTATCCCTCTCCCTTCCTCTCTGTAAAAAATCAATAAAATATATATTTTAAAAAATAATAAATAAACAGATGTATTCATGGTCAGATTCAGATGTAGGGATATTTTGAATATTTAAATGATAGTCTTCTAAAGAACCCCATTCTTAGACAACCATTTTAGACTAGAGGTTTTGAGATCAAAATTACTTGAATTTGGAGCTTGTGTAAAACCAGCAGGATTAAAATTTGTTGGTGGTTAGCATTTAACAACCTGAACTTCAGGTTCATCCCTGTGTTAAGAGAGAAGCAGAAATAAATAGCAATTGAATGCAGCTTTAAGTTGGAATTATATACAGAAGCTAATTTAATAGAGAAAACTGAAGGAGCCTTCCACTAGCCAGTGTACTGTAAAATCAATCTCCTCTTAGAATTAAAGAAAAAAAATGAATGATGCTATTTGGAGACTGGGAAGCACTTTAGCAAGGCTCATTGTGTCAAATGCCTATGATGGAAACTGCAATTATCAATCTGTGCCTTAGAAACAATGGATGAAATATTCCCAGGCGGCCTATAAACTGCCCAGGGCACTAACTGTCTATGTCTTGTTACCCAGAATGTGTGTGGCCACGTTCCACCAAGCTTAAATGCTGGAGCAGGGAAAGAATGTTTTTCCCTCCTGTTTTGTTTTTTTTTTTTCCCCAAAAATAGAACCATGAGCTGATTACATGGAATAAATGACTCGTTGGAGTCGCCCATGAAAACTTGCAATGAGGCAACAACATGGCTGCAGACAAGCCACTTAACCAGGTTCTGTATTCAGGCTTTTTTCCTGTACCCAAACAAAACTTCAGGTCCCGCTATCTCTTGTCTGTTAAAATGATCAATGTGGCTGTGGTAAATGTGTTGTCCCTAGAGAAGGAGCTAGTCTCTAAAATGAGGTTGCTTTTTTGGGATTCTGTGTATGCTAACATCTGTTTCCGTGACGCCTCTCCGGCTTTCTAGAGGGGCCTTTCATAGCCCTAATGAGGATTCCTGCTCCCAGGCTAAGCTTCCCAAAACCGATCTCAGTGGGTCGTTAGCTTGCTTCTGTGTGCACTTGAAATGTGTTCTGTGGGTCTCTGTGCTTTGTGAAAACACGGGAAGCCTCGCTGAGTCACATGCATTTCAGTTCCTGACAGAATCCTCCCTGCTACTGCCCAACAGCGCTGGCAGTCCTCTGAGGGTGTAAACATGTGCCCACAAGCTGGACTGGTGGCTTTCCTGACACTGCCAGACCCTCCAGGGCGTAAGGGGGCAGCTTCAGTGGCCCAGTTGCGCTGTTTCTCTGCGCCCAGGCTGTGCCCAGGCCTGGGTGGGGGAGCTCTGCTCCCGCTCAGTCCCCGCCGCCTCAGTCTTGGAATGATGCCATTCCTTGCAGCAGAGCCATCTCCATGCAGGTGGAGCTGGGATTTGCTCCCATCACAAACCCAGGTCCTTGCCCAAGTGGGCGTGTCAGTGTGACTTGCTGCACACTCACCGGGTCAAAAGGACTCAGGCAGGGAGAGACAGAGATCCCTCCTCTTCTGAGGATCTGGAATCTGTCCCGATGCAGGTCATCTTGGACTCCGAAGATTGTGTTGCTTTTTCTGAATCTGTCTGCTGTGCTGCTTCTCCTTGGGTAACCATGCCACCGTGGTGTTGGCTGGGGTATCAACAGACTGTCTTTTCCTCAACCACGACTTCCCACTTGATGTTCGGGAGTCATGCTGACTGGCTCCTCTGCACACACCCTTTCCCTTTCTCTCCATGGGCTCTGACATCTGTCTTCAAGCAATGGCTTGTGTAAGGTGCTTCCCTACCTTACAGATGTGTGTGCGTGCGTGCGTGCATGCGTGTGTGTGTGTGTGTGTGTGTATACACACATGCATACATACACACACTGCTGTTGGGGACACAATTAGGATCCCACCCCACTCCAAACCTGGAGCCTTCTCAGGCTTATGTCAATGAGCTTATGCAAATAGATATTGGCATTCCTCCTTTTATTGCACTTAGCTTTTTTGTGCTTCACAGATGTTGTGTTTTGTTACAAATTAAGGGCAGGACCCTTTACCAGCACAAGGATTACGATTCACTTATTGTGAATACTAGCTTTATTATGGTGGTGTGGAACCTAACCCACAATATCTGCGAGGTATACCTGTACTAGGGAGAGAGGGGGGCCGATTCCACACCTTGGATTAATCTTAGTGTGATCACCAGCCCAAACAGGGCCCCTGCTTCTATCTCCTGGGGCTCTGAAAATGGGTGTTGTTACTTGGACATTAGTTTTAGATTCTCCATAGAAAACCTAATGGATCTGATATTTTCTGTATTGTTTATCATAGTCTGGGTTTCCAATAAATTAGCATTTGAATTGTATATTTGTTAAGGGTTCATTATTTGCAAGAAACAGAAACCAAGTTGAGCTACTTGAGACCAAAATGGGAAATTTGTTGCAAGGATTCCGGGGTGGGGGCTCTGGGCACTGCAAGGCATGATCATAGACCTTTCCTCAAGAGGCTGTGCCCACTGACCCTTGTCTGCAGTCTCTTTGTATCTCCGTTGAAATCCTACATTCCGGGCAGAAAGCACTGGGTGTGTATTTGGCCATGTTCCAGCCAGTCGAGGCCAGGGACACAGTTTCGGGTGATTCAAAGCAAATGCCTGGGGCCAACCACACAGAAGGTGCAGAGGTGGGGCTCTCTGTGGACCAGGCTCTGAAAAGTAGCCACTGTTGGGAGCATTCAATCATCTTTTTTTTTTTTTTTTATCATTAAGACAACATTAATGCCGAAACCGGTGTGGCTCAGTGGATAGAGCGTCGGCCTGCGGACTCAAGGGTCCCGGGTTCAATTCCGGGCAAGAGCATGTACTTTGGTTGCGGGCACATCTCCAGTGGGGGGTGTGCAAGAGGCAGCTGATCGATGTTTCTCTCTCATCGATGTTTCTAACTCTCTCTCCCTCTCTCTTCCTCTCTGTGAAAAAAAATCAATAAAATATATATATATAAAAAAAGACAACATTAATGATTGAATGACTACAACTCTTTAAGTGATCTCAGTGACTGTGAGTTCAAATGTTCTCCAGAGAGTAAAGGAACTTCCATAATAAACCCAGTGGTTCTGAACTTGGGTTCCCTGGACCCATCAACGTCGTGCAGATACAGCTGCACACGATCACGAGGACCTTGAGATACCCTGGTTTGGGATAAAATGCTATTAACTTGATGGGGATAATGGTCGTTGTTCCCCATGATGAGAAATATTTGTTATATGTCATTTTCTTTGCAAACGCAGCATTATAGCAGCCGTAGCAGTAATAGCTAACACTTCTGCAGTGAGCTCTGTGTGCCTGCACTCCCCCGAGCACGGCAGACATGATCTTTCCAAGCCTGGTGCTCATGAAAGACGGAAGAAGGGGTATTCGGGTGCCAGAAACGATTGGGAGCCACCGAATGAGGTCTTCAGTTACAGTTCAGAGTCTGCAGTAATTCTAATGCAGAAGTAAAAACATTCCACTCTTAACAGGGAGTTACAGTTCTTCCCCGGAAAAGCTTCATAAATGAGCCTTCTCTTGCTTGCCACCCTCGAGTTCGGTTCTAGCCACAGTTTCACACATTCCTAAGTTCTGGTTTCAGTCTGTTTAAACCCTTGGGTGCTTTTGCATTCTCTTACTAGGTAGGGCATCTGAGGTTAGGTGCAGTTTTTCAGAATAAAATCCTCAGTTAGACTATAGAAGACTTTCATGGAGCCGCCGTAGGGCTACTGCACTCTTTGTACGCTAAAGAGTTGGAAATGTGTCCTCTGACCTGCCACACATTTTTACAGTCATGGCGTGTGTATCCTTTCAAAACTGAGAAGGTGCTGTCTAATAACAGTTCAGCTTTAAATAGGACCTGTTTGTTAGCTATTGAACCAGGTACTTTTTCGTACGCACCCTTCACAACACAAGAAGAAATGAGTGATATTCTCTCCCTTTATATGAGCCAACGGAGACTCAACAAAGTAAACGCTTGATACACACGTGCTCAACAGCACCCCTAGAACGGATGCTACAGAGTTCCAGATGGCAGGAATGATATCTGTGAGTTTCCTGTTGTATTTCCTAGCACGAAATTGGCCCACAATCAATGTATGAGGAAAGAATAAGTGAATGACTCTAACTGCAATGTCTGTCGTCTCTCTAGTACTCCATGTTTCCTCTGAGATTACCCTGGGATATGCTTTGTGCCTAAGTGAATAATTCTTTCCATCAGCACTAATTAATATGCTCACAATATTCTATTGTCATAGACTATATGTATATTCCTACCATTGGCCCATCTTTATGTGTTCTCGGCTGAAGGAGGCTAGTTGGAGAATATGGAGATAAATCATCAAAAAATTCATGATTGCACGGAAGGAGGGTGGGTGGTCAGAATTTTATGTCTGAATGATAGCATGTTATTATTGGTGCACCAAAATTTACCTGCTAATTCTGGGATATTTTTATTCCCAGATGATATATAAAATGCAACTCCCTTGAAGTAAAATCGTTGTATACTATTTTTTAAATATTTTTTATTGATTTTTTTACAGAGAGGAAGGGAGAGGGATAGAGAGTTAGAAATGTCAATGAGAGAGAAACATCCATCAGCTGCCTCCTGCACACCTCCTACTGGGGATGTGCCTGCAACCAAGGTATATGCCCTTGACCGGAATCGAACCTGGGACCTTTCAGTCATCCACTGAGCCAAATCGGTTAGGGCTGTATACTTTTTTTTTTTTTTATCAATGTTTAGTTGTTGATGTTCTATAGTGTAAAACTATACTTAGACTGCAAACCCCGACCCAAGTCACTGGAAGGAAAGATGAAAACAGATGATCCATACTCTAAAAATCATCCTAAGGCAACATTACTCCAACTTTAACCATATATTTGTTGATTATAACACACTGTTTTAAACTTTGGAGTGGTAGCTCTAATGATTCATTTGTCCCTGAAAAAAGAAAAAAAGACCAAAAGAATTCCAACATCTATTTACTTAAGTCTTTTACAAACCCCTAAAATTGCAGAAGGCTTCCTTTGTCCAGGGGAATGCCACCCAATGATTGCTGGAGAAAATGGTTATATTGATTCAGAACAATGGTTTATATTAGCATAGCAAATACAGTTTGAGGTTAATTACCAGCAATCGTTTTTCTTTCAGAGTTTATAAACTCCCTGGTATTTATAAAACTGAAAGAATGGGTGCTATTCAACTTGGTAACCATGATGACTCAGTGAGCCACTTTAAGCAAATCTGTAAACATCTGGCTCCAGAGACCAGCAAAGACATCACAGCTTCAGGTCTGTAAATAGTCCCTCTTCTATTAAAGCTACTATATTGGAGTGTTTAAAATGAATGAAAGAAAAAAGTCACTTGGAGAAATACATAAGGGGGAAAATCTCAATTTTGTATGCCTCGTGATAGTGTAAGCCAAAAGAAAATATTTAGACCAGAGAGTGATAAACCCTTTTTGAGCTGTGGATCCCTATGTGATCCCAATGAGTGTGATGTACTAGCTCCTCTAAAATGGAAATATGCACAATAGCTTACATACAGTTTTTACATACAGATTCTCCAATCTCTGAAGCTCATCCATCTCATTTAAGAATATAAATATCACTTTAATTTTTAGGCACAAGCCTACTTGAACTTAAAATTGTTAGTTAACTAATTAATTAGTCTACAAAGCCCCCCTTTTGAAAATATATTTTTTATTGATTTTGGAGAGGAAAGGAGAGGGAGGGAGAGATAGAAACATCAACGATGATGCCCCCTACTGGGGATCGAGCCCACAACTGGGGCAAGTGCCTGACAGGTAATTGAACCGTGACTTCCTGGTTCATAGGTAGATGCTTAACCACTGAGCCAGGCTGGCCAGGCCAAAGCCCCTTTTTTTTATTTCCCATGTATGCCATCATGATATGCCCAAGAAGCCATCATGATATAACCTTCAGGAAAAGTTATTCTAGCAACGTTGCATCTGATACCATGACATTCTTCCAGGCCTTTCTCTTTTCATTTCAACAAGGTTTTCACTTGCATTGCTTACCTTGTGTGGAATGGCCTGCCATGAACTTCTGGTCTTTGTGGTTTCCTCTGGAAACTTATTTGAAGCCGTATTAGGAAAACAAAAAGGAACCGGACCTGGAATGTAGTAATAGAACTTCCGGGCACCATTCTTGCCTTTTCCAACTAATTCCACTGTGATCTTATTTAGCTAAAACAGCCTGTGTATTAGTGTCTTTGCCTTTCCCAGGCACTGTGTACTCTTAGGCAGTATCAGCTTACAGGTAGGCCCTGTGTGGCACAAAGAACTTAAAAATATGTATACAGCTCGACGGTGTGGGTCAGTGGTTGAGCATCAACCTGTGAGCCAGGAGATCACGGTTCAATTCCCAGTCAGGGCTCATGCCCACGTTGCGGGGGCATTCAGGAGGCAGCCAATCAATGATTCTCTCTCATCATTGATTTTACTCATTCTCTCTCTTCCTCTCTGAAATCAATAAAAATATATTTAAAAAATAAAAAGAATCATCTGCTGAAACCGGTTTGGCTCAGTGGATAAAGCGTCGGCCTGCGGACTGAAGGGTCCCGGGTTCGATTCTGGTCAAGGGCATGTACCTTGGTTGCGGGCACATCCTCGGTGGGGGGTGTGCAGGAGGCAGCTGATTGATGATTCTCTCTCATCGATGTTTCTAACTCTCTATCCCTCTCCCTTCCTCTCTGTAAAGAATCAATAAAATATATTTTTTAAAAAACAAAAAAGAATCACCTGTTGGTGATGTTGAGACACAGATTGCTTTTTTTGTTATTATTTTTAGGTTTCATGTATGAGAGCATACATACAGATCTTTCTCTGTCTGACTTATTTCACTTAGCATAACGCCCTTGAGTTCTATTCATGTGGCAATTGGCAAGATTTCCTTCTTTTTATGGCTGAATAATATTCCTCTGTGTGTATGTGTATGTATCAGGTGTGTTTTTTAATCCATTCGTCTATAGATAACCACTTAACATTGTTTCCATATCTTGGCTATTGTAAGTAATGCTGCAGTGAACATTGGAATGCAGGTATCTTTTCAAGTTAGTGTTTTCACCAACTGAGCCATACCTAAGAGGGCCTTATTAATATAATTTGCATGTGATTGGATTTAGGCCTACCATTTGATTATTTTTCTCATCACTCTTTTCTTTCTCTATTCTTTTCTGTAAAATAGGTATTTTTGGTATGTTATTTTAATTTCTCTATTAAATTTGTGGCTCTATTTTGCTGCCATTACAATATACATTTTTTAACTTTTAACAATCTATTTCAAGTTAATACTTGTTTACAGACAACATAAGAACTTTACATTGGTATAGATTTTTACATCCATTCTTTTTTGCTATAGTGTTATATATAGTTTATGTATATAAGTTTTAAACCCAATAATACAATTTTTTATTTTGCTTTAAGAAGTCATATGGTTTTTAAGGAACTTCAGAAAGGAAAAATGAAATTGTGTGAGAGTAGAAATATAAGTATTTGTATATACACACACATGTATAATTACATATATACCACATATTCCTATACCTATATCTTCACATTTTTAGTGTTTTACATTCCTTCCTCTGGATTTGAATTACCTCTTGGTTTCACTTCCCTTTAGCCTGAGGACTTTAGGTATTTTATTTTATTTTTTTTTTAGCATTTCTTGTAATATAAGTCCACTAGTAATGTGCTGAATTTTTGTTTATCTGGAAATATCTTTTTTTCACTCTCATTTTCAACGAATCATTTATCTGGAGAGAGAATTCTTCATTGACCGATTTTTTTTTATACCATTGCAATATCTGTGTCTCTATTGTTTCTGAAGAAGAGCTAGTCATTATTCTTACCATTGTTCCCCTGTATGTGATGAGTCATTTTTATCTTGCTACTTTCAAGATTTTATCTTTATCTTTGGCATTCAAATATTTGACTCTTGCCCTAGCTGGTTTGGCTCAGTGGATAGAACATCGGCCTGCGGACTGAAAGGTCCCAGGTTTGATTCCGGTCAAGGGCATGTACCTTGGTTGCGGGCACATCCCCAGTGGGAGGTGTGGAGGAGGCAGATGATCGATGTTTCTCTCTCATTGATGTTTCTAACTCTCTATCCCTCTCCCTTCCTCTCTGTAAAAAATCAATAAAATATATATTTTTTAAATTTTGACTCTTATGTGTCCAGCTATATTTCCTTTGGTTTATCCTACTTTGAGTTTATTTAATTTCTTGGATTTGTAAGTTAAAACTTTTCACCAAATTTGGGTGTATTTCAGACATTTTTTTCTGAAATTTTAATTACATGTTCTTTGCAGTGCTTGTTATTGACCCATGAATCTCTAAGGCTCTGCTTATTTTTATTCAGTCTTTTTGCTCTGTTTTTTTTTGTTTTTTTTTTGAGTGGACAATTTCTACTTAACTATCTTCACATTCATTGATTTATTTTTGTTCTCCATCATCTCAAATTTGTGAGTCTATGTAATGTATTTTTCATTTCAGTTAGTATACTTTCACCCCTGAAATTTTCATTTGGCTCACTTCTATAGTTTTCTTCTTTTTTAGTATTCACTATATTTTACTTTTATTAGGGTATGTTCTTTCATTCCTTTAACATGATTTTCTGAACATATTTATAATAGCTGTGTGAAGTCTTAAATCTGGTATCTGAGCCCACTCAAAGTCAGTTCCTAATGACTTCTTTTTTCCCTAATTGTGTCATACTTTTCATTCCTCTTTTTTACATCTCATAATATTTGGTTAAAAAATAGAAATAAAAGTATTTCTAGATACTTGTTCTTGGAAGAATTTTGGCTTTTTATTACTGACATGTCTGAAGTCTTATTGAAATCTCCAACTGTTCATTTTGTGGGGTTCTCCCCTGAACCTTCCGTTTAAAGTTCAGACAATAATTTGGGCAAAGATTATTGAACCTGCTCCTATCCGAGTCTGTCACCTTCAGCTGATAAACCTGTGTATTTTTACTGCTCGCATTAGGCAGTTGATGGAGGATGGGCATGCTCCCAGACATAAATGAATAAATAAAAGCTACAAACCCATAGTTCTCCAACGCAGTAGCAGTTTCTCATGAGTAAACAAACACTTCTCAAGTGGTTGCCTATTTTTGCTTATTTCTCAGTGCCCTGAAATGATTATCATTGATAACTTTGTCTAGTGTGCAATCATTTTCTTTTTTTGTTGTTTGTTGTGTTTTTTTAATTCTCACCCCAGTATATATTTTTTCCCATTGATTTTTAGAGACAGGGGAAAGAAGGGAGAGGAGACACACAGAAACATCGATGTGAGAGAGATACATCCGTTGGTTGCCTCCCACATGCACCCCAACTGGGACTGCAACCAATGTGCCTTTGACCAGAATTGAACTCGCAACCGCTCAGTCTGCAGGCTGACGCTCTAACCATTGAACAAAATTGGCTAGGGCTACAATCATTTTCTATGGAGAAGAATCATCTGGTCTGTTTATACTGTCATTACCAGAGCATAATCCATAGGATTATTTTAAAGGTGAAAACAAATAGTGTGCATAAAGCATTGAATACAGTGACTGGCACATGGTAAGTACTCAATGCATGATAGCTACTTCTATTGTTATTATTACTTAATAGATTCTAGGTCTCTCATTGGGCCCTCAGTATTGCTCATTCATCTTTTCCTCTGGAAAAGAGCTTCCAAACTATGTATTGGGAAATCTAGCTCACCAACCCTCAGGTTGCCTGTTACCTCAACCTCACCCAGGATTCCAAATTCCTCGGTTTACCCAAGTGTCTCGTACAGGTACCATCATGTTCTATGTGTGCCCTGATGAGGAAAGTTTTAGGAAGTAATACTCTAGAGGACATCCTGAGTAAGGTCCCTATTGGGTCTTCTAGATCTGCTTTCAAATAGGTTTTTTAAAAAAATATATTATTATTGATTTTTTATAGAGAGGAAGGGAGAGGGATAGAGAGCTAGAAACATCGATGAGAGAGAAACATTGACCAGCTGCCTCCTGCACACCTCCTACCGGGGATGTGCCCGCAACCAATGTACATGCCCTTGACCGGAATCAGACCTGGGACCCTCCAGTCCACAGACCGACGCCCTATCCACTGAGCCAAACCGGTTTCGGCTCAAATAGGTCTTTTGGGAACAAGTCTTTTAAGGAACTTTTTCAAAGTTCTCTAGAATAGGAACTCATCTACATATAAGACCATCCATTCAACAAGTAATTTTGATGACTTGCAATGTGCCAGGGCCCTTCTCCCACCTTCCACTAATCCCAGGAGTAAGTAAACCAGAGATCCTGACCTCAACATGGTCCATGGTATGTTCTGCATTCTCTGAGTGTCCTGTTTTCTCTAGTAGTTTATGCACTAGAGGATTGAAAATAGTCCTTTGTTGGCTTTATCAAAGACATGAGCAGGGGTGTGGAGGGACTCTAGAAATAGCTTTGAGCATCTTATCATTTGTTCCCTAAGATACTGCTACAGAATAAAATAACAGTGATCCTGGGTTGCACAGTTTACAAATGCTATGCGGAAAACAGAAGGAATTTCCTATCAGTTATTTTCCTGTTTGAGGCCAGTCTTTTCACAGTCACCAATATACTAACACTGTTGCAGTGATCAGCCTCCCTAAGTAGTGATCAGCCTGCCTAATACTGCTGTTCTGAGTCATCATTGGAATTTCATTCAGGTTTCTAATCCTGCTTGTGTGACTTACCCTTCACCTAGAGTCTTTTGGGCCCAGGGCTTATGGATATATGCTAATTGGTATGACTCTTGGTGAATATGTACCTACTTTTACAACTTCAGCACATTATCAGCTAATAAAGATTACATGTGCACTACTTCGGGTGTTAATTTGCACTGATTATCTGTGCCCCAATTTGAAGCAATGAGGTCAACACTTTCACAGAGACCTATGATGCAATAGTTGGAGAAACACACTAACTTCTCATTAATAGGACCATGTTTGCTCTTGCTACTTAATAAACACATCAGTTAAGTGTAAGAATTTCTATGTGATACTATTTTTAATGAAAAATAGTTTTAGCATGCCCACTTTTGAAATAGTATACATAAAGAAAACATGATTTACACACAATAAGTTATGGCAAGAAAGATAAGCTTTGCTGTTAGAAATCTTAATTGGAAAAAATGTTTACTATTTGTCATTAAAATGCTTTACAGATAAGTTTCAATAAAAATAGTTCAATGGTGAAACACATTATGTTATCCTTATGAAAATAAATGATATTCTCAAGCAGCTGCCAGCACATAGTTCACACTTTAACAAGTGAAATATGCCTTCATCACATTTAAGTTTTACCACTCTCTTGTTCTTGAAATCTGTTTTTCATCCCTGCACAGACAACCACTAGGACAAAAATATGATGTGTTAATTAAAAATCTCCAGTGTAGTTCATCAGGGAATTATTCTCTATCAACCAAAAGAAATTTTGGAATTGGTGCTAAAGATTGGTTTGGGGTTTTGTTTTTAATCAGTTCATGTTTTTGTCCTTGCAAATAATATTCTCCTTCCGAAAGGGGCCTGTACTAATACTTGGCTATTTTCCTTTTTAAATTTATTTTTCCCTTATAGTTGACATACAATATTATATTAGTTTCAGTAATTAGACATTTCTATACCTTACAAATTGATTCCCCAATAAGTCGAGTATCCATATGGCACCATACATACTTATTACAATATTATTGGCTATATTCCCCTATGCTGTACTTTACATTCCATGACTATTTTGTAACTACCAATTTGTACTTCTTAAACCTTTCACCTTTTTCACCCAACCCCCAAACCTCCTCCCATTTGATGACCATCAATTTGTTATCTGTATCCGAGCTTGTTTCTGTTTTGTTTGTTTATATTGTTTTTTTTAGACTCTACTTATAAGTGAAATCATAGGGTATTTGTCTTTCTCTGTCTGACTCATTTTACTTAGCATAATACTCTAGGTCCATCCATGCTGTCACAAATGGCAAGATTTCATTCTCTTTTATGGCTGAGTAATATTCTATTGTATATGAGTCATCTTTTTTTTAATCCATCCATCAATGGTTATTTTCACTAAAAGCCAATTTCCTGAAATCTATTTAGCATTTAAAAGTGCTAGGTGAGTAAAACATTAGAAAAATAAAAAAATATGTTAAGTCCATGAAGTAGCTTGGTAATGTATTTAATAGAGATAATTACATCTTAAATTTAAATACCACACATTTAAATATCACAGAACACTAAAGATTTGTTTGCTACTCTTGACAATTTGGGTGCGAGGGTACTCTATTCCACAGAGTCAGTCAGGGATCCAAGCTCTTTTCATCTTTTCTGTCATCTTCTCAAGTTCCAGAGTCCTCTGTAGCTCCCAGCAAATGAGGAAAGGGAAGGTGATGTGGATTTCAAGGAAAGTCAGGAGCCAGGCCTGAAAGAGGCACACATTACTTCTACACCACTGACCAACTGGTTTTCCAGGGCCACCTAGATGTAAAGTATAGGCTGTGGCATGCCAAAAAAAGGGAGAAAAAAGCAAAGATTTTAACATGGACTCTGTTTGAACAGATAATTGAGGCCAACATGTATTATTTCAAAAACTGGAGAGACAAATAGTTGGTCTTTATGTAAATTTCCTCTTGTTTGTTTGTTTGTTTGTTTTTGTATTGTCAAGTGAAGGGGAAAAAGAAAAGTGACAAATGCTTGTAATTATCAAAATGTAATTTTCAAGTTAATGGACAGAGTTTTACCCTTCAGGGAAAACCATTTAGTTAGGCAGTAGTCACTCATCGTTTATTATTTTGTTTTTTTTAAATATGATTTGTACAGTAAACCTATTATAGATAAACTTGTACTATACCAACCGTGTAATACAGTTAGGTTTGCCATCTCACGTTTGTATTCATTGGCATTTTGTTGTTGAAATGTATACCATATTTGAATATGTAATTGTCATTCCCTGCAATCTATCCAAGAGTTAAACATATATTGAAGTCAACAAATTTTTAAACCTGTTTATTCACCATCTTATTTTCTGAGTTGTATTTTAAACTCGATAAGGATTTCCTTCTATAGTTACCACTTCTCATGGATCCTATAGGGCTGATACAGCTGTTTATAGTGCTTTTGAGAGTTTAATAGGACTCTTAACAGGATTCTTCAACTTCTGACTCCTGAACACTAAGATTGCTTCACACACAGTGGTGGGTTACCATAATGTAACAATCTGATCTTTAAATGTGTGCCACAATACAGAAAAAGCTAAGAACCACTGGGCTAGCTACAGCATGAGGACGGCTGAGAATCTCAGCATAGAAGATAGACAAAGATATTCTCTTTAAGGTACTGGGAACTGTTTGACGTACAGGCAGTCCTCAGGTTACGTCGGACTCGACGTAGTACGTTGTCGTTGCATGGTTACGTCGCCATCTCCCATTTATTTATTTAAAAAAAAAGTTCCATCATTTTGACGTATGTACATATGTGCTTTATGTTTTTTATCATTTATTTACCACAAGTAAAGGTCAGGAATTGTTATCTTTTAAGTTGTTTTTACTGTTTCACTTCATTACTGCTGTGTAAGTGCTCCCTGTGAGTGACGTAGGTGCTGACGTAAGTGCTTACGTAGGTGGCTTCCGACTTACGGCGAAAATCGCGTTACGTCGCGCCGTAGGAACAGATCTCCGAGGTAACCCGACGACCTACCAAAAAGGATCCTGCTTTTTCGGTGTCCTCGGTTCCTGAGAGAGTGGGACAGTTCCTGTGTCTGGGGTGGGAGCTGGCTGGGACCTGTACTAGATCGCAGATTTTCCAGGCTTCAGGTCAGTGGAGCTGGGGAGAGGCTGGAGTATTTGTTGCTGTTTCGCTGGCAATCGGGTGTTTCCTTGGCATTCCGCAGCCTGTAGTAAAACCGTTCCATATGTGAGAATACTCATGATTTGTTCCTGAGGGGAAAATGGTAAAGGAGGTGAGAACATTTTTTTCCATTTTCATTAAAGCATAGTTGGCATACAATATTATATTATTTTCAGGTGTACAACATAGTTATTCAACATTTATATACCTTATGAAGAGATCACCACAGTAAGTTTAGTAACCATCTGTTGCTGTACAAAGTGATTACCGTGTTATTGGCTATATTCTCTCTGCTGTACATCATTACATTCCCATGGTATTTATTTTATAACTGGAAGTTTGTACCACTTATTCCTCTATTCCTTTTTCACCCAACCCTTGACCGTTCTCCCCTCTGGCAACCATCAGTTTGTTCCCTGTATCTATGAGTCTATTTCTGTTGTTCTTTTAGATTCCACATATAAGTGAAATCATATGGCATTTTTCCTTGTTTGACTGACTTAATGTACTTCCACCGTACGTTCTAGGTGCATCCATATTGTTGCAAATGAGAGGTGAGAAATTAAAGGAAAAGTTCCTACAGCTCGTCCCCTTGAGGCTACGTGGAGCAGACAGGTTATCGGGGACAGGAAACTTATATTTGCATTTTTAGTGGAGAGCATGAACAAGAAAGAGAATGACCATGAAATATTTATGAAGCTTCTACAAGACACATGACACAGTGATAAGCTTAAGCATGAGAGTAATGATGAGTAAGACAAACTTCTGATGACAAAAGGTATATCAGCGAGTGAGAAAAAAATCAGACATCAAAAACTAACTTTTATGAATGAAAATAACCTGAATTCCTGAGCTTTGTTATGAGAACTTGTTAAGTTACTTAGATAAATTGTCAAGTTATTTACAAAATTACTATCTTGCCTACCAAAAATAGACATAAAGGAGATTGTTCATCTTGGGGAGAAGATAATAAGGCAAAGCGACTGTTATGTACAAGTAATGTTGGGAAGCCTTGTGTAGTTCAGCCTGGCTGGAATAGCCAAAAGTAAGTTTGGAAAGATAAATGGAGGTCAGATTGTGGAGGAACTTGCATGCCAGATTAGAAATTTGAATTGTATCCTGAAGGCAAAAGGGAGCTTTTACTAGCTTAGAAAAAAGTATATAAAATTTACTGTGACTGAGTGAGAGTGAATGAATTGTGAAATCCAAGGACAGGGAGAGTAGTTAGAAAAATTACAAGAGTCAATATTTGAGGTGTCAGATGATATAATGTGATAAGTTAGGTGAGTTGTACAAATATTGACACAAGAGGTTTAGTAAAAAGGCACAGCCCCAAAAAAGCAGGGGTTGGGGCGGGGGGTGGAGAACATGGCAACTTCTACTTTTAACAGGATGGAGTAGCAGGGTTTGGATATAACCTCATGCCTAAAACAACTAAGAAAAACAAAATATGGTTTTCATGTATTGACATCAGACATGACAGGGCAGCGATCACAGGGAGAGAGGACACAAAGCAGGCCAGCACTATGATTGCTCCAGCTTACTGCCGGGAGAGCGTTTCCAGGAGGCAGCGAGGGAGAGGGAACCCTGGTGAGCCTGGCAGTCTCCCTGCGCTAAGGAGATCAAGCTGGGGGTCCAAGGCAGCAAAGTTTACAGGGCGGAGTATGAGAAAGGAGAGCTACAGGGAGTTCCACAGATTTGCAGAGGGGCCCCTTGAATCTTCAGTGACCCTCTCATTGACAAATGTGTGTAAAGAAGCTACCTAAACCCGGAGAAAGAACCACCAAAAAGATTAGAAGAAAGCAATCCTTGTATCTATGCAGGGCAAAAATAGTTTATCTTCCCAAGGGACAGAATAAAAAAGACTCAAATTTGCATGGTATCATGGGCAATACTCCGAAGCGTTTGCCTTCAGTAGTGGAATAAAACTAGCTATAGAATAGAGGCTACTCTAATCCTACACTTCAAAGGAAGACTTAGCGGAATCAAATTGTTTCCAAGTAACTTGACAGCTTCTAAGAACAAAACTCAAAAATATTTACAAGAATACAGAAAATGCCCAGGACCCAAAAAGGTAAAATTCCCGATGTCTGGCATCCAATTAGATATTACCATGCATGAAAAAGAATGGGAAAACATGAGCCATAATAAGGAAAAAATTAATAGATATAGACCCACAAATTCTACCAACAATAGAATAAGTAGATAAGAATGTAAGTCATAACAGTATTTCATCTGTCCAAGAAGGTAGATAAAAGATTGAGCATATATAGAGACATGGAAAATGCTAAAAAGACACAAATTGAAATTCTAGAAATGAAAACTATGTCTACAATACAAAAAATACACTGGATGGGATGAATATTAAATTAGATAAGGCAGAATAAATTATTAGTAAACTTGAAGACATGGCATTGAAACACAGAAATAAAAAAGAATGACCAGATCATTTTTAATCTCTGGGAAAATATGAAGTGGCCTGAGATACATGTAATGGATGTTCCCAAAGGCCAGGAGAAGGAGCTGGTTGGGAGGAGGGCAGAAAAATATCTGAAGAAATAGTGACCAAAAATTTTTACAAATTGGATTAAAACTTAAACTCCCAGATTCAAGAAGCTCAATAAAGCTGAAGCAGCAGAACTAAGGAAACTACACTGTTACAACATAATCAAATTGCTTAAAACCAGGGATAAAAAGAAAATCTTAAAAGAGGTTCAAGGAAAAAGGCATTATGTACAGAGGAACAATATAAGAAGGCAGCGCAATTTTTTCTACCCAAATTGTTCTATCTATAGACTCAGTATAATCCCAGTCAAATCATAGCAAATGTATTTTTTAAAGAAATTAATAAGCTGCTTCTAAAATTCATGTGCAGATAAAAAGACCTAGGAAAGCCAAACAAATTTTCTTTAAAGAAAAAAGTCGAAGGACTAATGTACAAGATTTCAAGACTTTTTTAAAGCTACCTGGTATAGTAATCAAGACATTATGATATTGGGAAAAAGATTGACTAATAGAACAATGGCACCCCATAGACAGTTCATATATAGAACCACAGATAAATAATTTCCACTATGGCATCCTAAATATCAAACTGAATAGTATAAGCATTATTTTTCTCAAATGAATTTTCACAAAGGTACAAAGAAAATTAAGCAAAGAAAGTCTTTTCAACAAATGATGCTGGACATCCTTATGCAAATAAATAAATAAATAAATAAATAAATAAATAAATAAATCCATGCATTGTACTGCTTATCAAAACTAAGTCAAAATGGATTTTAAGTCTAAATGTTAAATGTGGAACTATAGAACTTGTAGAAGAAAACATGGGAGAAAATCTTTGTGACCTTGGACTAAGCAAAGGTTTCTAATATCTGATACCAAAGCAGTATCTATTTAAAAAAGAAAAAGAAACAACAAAATTGACTTTATTAAAATTAAAAACTTGTGCTCTTAGAAAAATACTGTTAAGAGAATTAAAAAGACAAGCCACAGATTGAGAGAAGATATTTATTAACCATACATTTGATAAATTACTTCTATCCAGAATATATTAAAAACTGTTAAGATTCAAGAATAAGAAAACCCAGCAAAAAAAAAAAAAAAGGAAAATATTTGAAAATTTCACCACAGCGGATATACAAAGGCCAAATTGCCACATGAAAAAATATTCAACATAGCCCTTAGACAAATGCAAATTAAAAGTACAATGAGAGTAAAAGATTTGTATCTTGGGTAAGTGAAAGATTGGTAGTATATATGATTGCTAAAATAGGAAAGCTTAGGGCTAGGGGTAAAGGGTGGAGTTTTAGATATGCTTCTTTTGATGTAATAGAGGACCAATTAGAGTGGAAATACCCAGCACACAGATGAAGTTATAGGATTAGAACTTGGAAGATAGGTCATGTCTGGATATAGAATTAAAAAAAAAAATGAAACCACATAAAATAGAATCTATACCCAAATGATTGCTTTCTTGATAGATATTTCCATGTATGTTTATGTGTGTTTCATGTCAGTTCATGTGTAGTTATGTGAAACCTTATAAGGTTACTTCATTGCCTTGGAAGTAGCAAACACTAAAAACATTTGTTAAGTTAAATTACATTTGGTTTGGATGAGAAACAGATGGCATTCTTAACTCTCATCTAATCTAGTCCTCTGTTCGGAGTGACGTAAAGATAGGAAGCCTGGGGAAATGCACTTTAATACAATCTTTAGAAAAGGACCATGAAGAACTTTTAAGTCCAACCTGCATGCAAGTCAGGTTTATATGTATGCTTCATCCTCCATGACTACCATCAAAAACAATATATAGTCCCTACCACGCCCAATCTCCAAATCTGTGTTATGATCACCATCAACAATTGTAGCCAAGCAATAACATGCTGAACCACTTACACAGGAAATGAGCAATTAAGTCCTAACATCCTTGGATCTAAGCCTAATATTAGGCTGAACTATGAGGAACTGCTCTCCAAGTAGTAGACAGTCCTCTATACAAGAACAAACTAAAACTCAGTAGCACGGTGCTTAATTTGGGGAGGGGATTTTGGCTCGGCAGTTTTTGATTGTGGCTTCCTATCCATCAAAAGCATGACAGCTGTGGACACCCCTGGGCATTTGCAGCTTCACTACTATGCACAAAGTGATTTCCACTATGGCATCCTCAATATCAAACTGATTAGCACACACATTTGTTGATCTTTCAGGAGTTAAAAGCATAGTAGTGTTCAAGTTCATGATGTAAAATTGAAAATGTTTGGCTTAGCACATTATCAATAAAAAGACTTTCAAAGGCATTAAAATCTACTCAGAACAGATTTCTAGAAGCATTTTGTCTCAAAGAGTGTTTTCCCTTCCAAATAACAAGATTTTTAACACAAAGACATATGTTTAATTTGGACAAAAATGTCCTTTCTATAAAAAGCAGGGTAACACCAAGGACTGTTTAATCAATAAGCTCTCATGGATAGAACACATGGATAAAAGCACATTTTGATTCTTGGAACACATGTAAAATGCTTTTGGTTTGGGGCTATTTTTTAATGTGAACTTTTTATTGGCATAATATATAAATATACCAAAAAGGTACACACACCATACATGTTAAATTGAATGACTATTCAGAAAGTGAACACACCTGTGTAATTGATAATCAGACCAAAACACAGAATATTATTACCAGCACCTAGAAGTTGCCTTGAATTTCTCACAGTTTTTGCCTCTCCTCCCAAGAATAACCAGCATCCCAACTTTTAACTCCATAGCTTACTTTTAACAGTGTATAAACTTTATATTAATGGAATCATACTCTTTATATCTGGGTTTCTTTCACTTAACATTATGCTGAGTGGTGGCTGTATTTGTGCATGTAGTTGGAATTCATTCTCATACCACAATGTATCCATTCTACGGTTGGTAGATCTTGGGTTGTTTCCAGATTGGGGCTGTGACAAATATTACTGCTATAAACATTTCTGTCTGTGTCTTCTGGTGAACATTTGGATGTATTTCTGTTGTCATACAGAATATTTGAAGATATTTCTCCCCCCCCAAAAAAAAAAAAACTTTATCCTTCATTTAGAGCTACAATCTACATGGAATTAATTTCTTTGTATATTATGTAAAATAGAGAGTTAAGATTTATTTTTTCTATATGGATATCCATTCTTGTCTAGATATTTACCACCCTTGGACACTTGATTATTTCCTCTAGTGGAGTTAGAATAATAACTTCCAAAGACTTGTACTAGTACATGTTTCTCACATGTTTGTGAGATATAACACACAGAGAGATATCAAAGTGATGATTGTGCTCCAAACATTCATTTGTGAATTGGCTTTTATGCTTCTACCTAATATCCAGTGTTGTTACTGATAGCTGATTTCCAGAACAGTTTACAAAGGCTCCTTGCACCTACTGTTCCAAGTACATTGTACCAATGTAGTGGAAAATATAGTCAAATTCCATTTCTGGACCCCAGCACACCTTCCCTTTCACTAGCAGCAAGATAAAATGGACTTCAACAGAGGTATAGTAGCTGCTATTGAACAGTAATAACTCATTCCTTAATAATTTATGGATACCAAAGTCTTCCTCTCTTCACAAATGTTCTGAATTGAGAAATAGTAAGCACCTCCCCTGGCAAGGCAGGAATGGTATTAGTAGGTTCCAGGTCCTCCATTTAAAACTATGAAGATTGTATCCTACCCAATTCCTGGGAAGGGGTTATGGTTGACAGACCTCAATGTGAATGGTACCCATAGAGTTGTGCAGTACAGTTCAGGACAGTGGCCTGCTGGGGTAGATATATACAGATGTAGATATATGTCATGTACATCTTCTCAAGTACCAGGGAGGAATGGTTGCTAGAATTGGAATGTCAACATTTCCTGATATAATATCTTTATTAAGAGTTATAAGTAAGAATTTCAGCATTCAAAATATTTTATGTGGGATGCATTTTAAATAGCAATATACTTTTATAAAAGAATAGAGTTCATAGTATACTATAACTCTTCAAGTGACACAGACTCCTTCCTTTTATTATTTCTGGTGCTAAAGTTCAGTGCTCTAAAGGAATGTCCACTAGGCATGTAAAAGCCTGTCTAGGAAAAAGAACCCAAATAAATCTATTACAGCTGGGGCCAGTAATTTCTGTGCAATTAATCTATAAAAGTTTTATAGCATAGCTGAGTGTCCAAGTTGAAAGCTAAATGGCAATACAGTAATCCTCTCCCCAAAACAGGGCGGTCTGACACAGCTACCCCTTTTGAAATTACAGCAGAATTATTACCATCAACTTAAAAAATAAAATAATATCTAACATGTCCAAACAGTCCCAGAGAGTAATTAAGAGCAGGGGTTTAAAGGAAGATGTAGACTTGCCTGAGCTTAGTATTTTAGTAAATGAAATCTGGTTTCTTTTCAAGCTTATCTGAATGCAGGTTGAATCTTATAAATGCAGACTCTGTTGGATGCCACTTGGTGGGAAGTAAAAGCACAGCTGCCCCTCTGTGTTTGTGAAATGTCCAAAAGAACCATATCTGTGCAGATTAACTAATAATGAACGTTCTCACTTACCCCCTGCTAACACTCCCATAACTCTAGTAAGAAGCAAAAGACTGAGAGTATTTGAGATCTTTCTCCGTGGCATATGTCATCAGTCTGACTCAAATCAACTCATAAAAATTCTCCCAAAAATGCAAAAGACCAGTAAATATTCATCTACTGATACAACTGACATAGAAGCAGAGTGTGTCATATCAGAGAGCACTGTAATTTTGGAATGAGACTCTTAGCATAAAAATAAGAGTTTGCTGATCTTAAAGTGAGCAAGATTTTGAATCACCCAAAGGAGCAAATGTGTTTCAGAGCAAAGAGGCCCTGCAGTCTCAGCGATAGAAGTAAGGGTGATGCGTTGGTGGTGTGATTGGAAGGTTTGCACAGAGTCCCCTCCTCACCCTCAAAATGGCTCTCACATCAAGTTAGACTCAACTATCACTGTAGAAAGTCATTCCATTGAGAAATTCCTTCTTTTTAGACAATTTGCCCAAGAGAAGGATCCCCTGGCAGCACTGAATGAATTAGCAATAGGTTCCTTAAGAATTAGTGGGCAGGTTAGAGTTGGTTTTGATGGAGTAGGGGAGAGGTGAAAGTACAAGGTACCAGGATGGTAAGAATTGAATTAGGAGAATTTAACTAGAACATAAACTGCGAGGCATAGAGGGATGAGTAGAAAGAGGGACAACACTACCTCCAGCAGGTGCAGTTCACCAGCATAGTTTCCAGAATTGCAGGCAGGCATCCCCTCTGTTACGGAGAAAGGGGAGGGTCCCAGCAGGAATGAGGAGGGCAACCAACCCAGCAATGGGCACGCTGTGTGTGGTGGGAAAACATGCCCAGAACCAATACCACTATGGTTGTGTCTTTGGAAGCTTTAAATTATCAGTAAATCTGCAAAGAGAGCCAGTCATATAGTCTCCATTGCTATTCATAAGACTTTATCTGGAGTTAAATTCCTGCTATGGATTTGATGCTGGGCAAGAATAGTTTTTCAGTTGAGATCCTTGAGCCAAATTACAGCTATGGGACTTTAGCATTAAAGTGACCTTGGAGTTCTAGCATGACCTTGCAGCCAAGGCAGGCATCTTCTCTACATTATTTCTGGAAAATGCTGTTACCTCTATAGTACAACCTGCCTCTTACTCTTGAGCCATGAAATCAGATCTG
This sequence comes from Eptesicus fuscus, assembly GCF_027574615.1. Classification (NCBI taxonomy): domain Eukaryota; kingdom Metazoa; phylum Chordata; class Mammalia; order Chiroptera; family Vespertilionidae; genus Eptesicus; species Eptesicus fuscus. The sequence continues at coordinate 37,131,198 of NC_072491.1, read as the reverse complement.
TTCAAATCTTGGCTCTACCACTCATAAGCTTTATGATATTGGGCTTAACACCTCAAGTGTCAGATTTCACAGCCGTGAAGCAGAGTTCGTAGCTCCTGCATCATAGGATTGCTCCGAGAATTAAGTAAAATGGTAGCTATGATATAGCACAGAATATAGCATATAGTAAGTATTCAATAAATGGTAGCTATTGTTATCATCTACCTGACTATCCTCCCTTTATTTACCTTTATCTCATAAAGCAATCCTTGCTAGAATGTTTTATATACAGCAGGTCCTTGAATAACACTTTGTTCAACATTGTTTTATTATAACAGTAATGAGATGCCATAGAAACTTGACTCTTGTTTATATCAATTAGCCTGTGATAAAATTGGTTTTATTATGCATGATTTTGCCTAAAGTCACAGAGCTTATCAATGATGTTAAGTGAGGACTTAACTATACAATGATTTTATGAAAAGTTTCTCCAGGGGAAAGGCACTTGGCCATGTCTTTTGCCTCATTATAATGTCTTTAGTCAACACAACCAGACTCTCAATGCCTTGAATAGTGCCTGGTGCATTGGAGGCACTCAATACATTTTTGTTAAATAAAGTCTGTTCCATTCCATGTGAGTGCTAAAATGCTATTATTTTCTGAGGATAAAAAATAATAAAATAACTGAAAGAGATTACAAAGTTAAAATAATGTAACCTTGATCATTAGATCCAAATTTAAAGTTGTCTTCTCTCCTGGTGTCAGAAAACTTGAATATCCTTTATTTTGCCCCTTCACGATCTGTTTTAATGCTGCCTAATAAAGTAAGAAAAATGGATAGGTGTAAGCAAAAAAAGACCAAAGAATTTGGACCTGTATAACATCCTTGCTTTCATTCCTGCTTCCTTTTTCCTTTTCCACAGTTCATCTTTTTATATTTCTCGCTGGGCTATATCTCATTAGCTGCTCAGTGTACCTGTACCTTCAAATCACATCTAGTTGAATTGTTTCTTACTGCGGAATTTCCTATAGCTCCCAAGTCACTATCAACTTTTGAAACTCACTTTGTTGTATAAAAAGTTATGTGGGTTTTTTTTTTAACTTAATGAAATAATACCTTCCTCTGTGGTGCCTACAAGATCCTATAAGCTTAAAGCAGAAGGGCAGTTAGTGCTTATTTGTTCAAGGAAGACTATGTTTTGGCATTTCATCGATTTTAAAGCAAAACATCATCTTATGGGATGTAAAATAAAGCATCTTGGTTGTGTTCTGAGCAGGACTTCAGAATGGTTTGGTGCCTAGGTTAATGGCATTTCAATTATACTTTCTAAATGAGATATAAATTGCTCTGGCTTTTGCCTCTACTTGTTCATGTCAGACCTCAGCTCTCTGACAAACCTCCTCTCAGGAATTCTCATGGACCCTGGGGAGCTAGGGAGACTTTGACTTGACACTGGAGGAGAGTAACAAGGAGTTGATGATGGATAGGCTGAGTGAGGGAGATAAAAGAAAGTATGACTTCTCATTTACTGCTTGAGGACCTGGATAGATAGCAGTGCCATTTATGAGAAGGGGAAAAATGGAAAATGAAATGTTTTGGGTTGCACAGAAGTATAAAAAGGTGATCTAGAAGATTTGTAGGTGGTAGGAAAACATTCTGCACAGGAAATAGAATGAAAATATGGGTTCAAAGACAAAAAGGATGTAAAATTTCTCACTGGTATATGATATTTGGATTCCTTTTGATACATTTAAAAGTGTGATGTATTTTTAATGCCAGTATTTGCAATGCACTAAAATACTATATCCATTGCAGCTATTTAAACTCGTGATGAAAAATATTAGGTGCCAGCTTTAAAAAGCACCAGTAGACAGTAAAATTCTTTTAGGGTGTATATAAGCACAAATGTTGGAAGACCACTGCAGAAGAAAACCTGAGTAATATTTTAGCCTGCATGAGAAAGAAACTATAATGTCAAATGGTTTTCCTAGTAAAAGGAAAGTAAAAATTTTTTCCAAAGTCTTCTATGTCTACAGCAAACTAAACAGGTCCTTGAATAACACTTTATTCAAGTGTTATTCATATTGGGTTGAATATTCAAGGACATCATGTTCTTTAGTCAGCTGGCAGGGCTGATGCCACAAATTATTGGTGCCCCTGGGTGGGTGTCCATTAATGCCAGGGTTCTTGTTTCACCATTAATGGGGGTTCTGCAATCTGGAGAAAGGAGCTGCATGTAGATTCAATAAGAAGTCCAAAGACGAAAGATAGTTTTGAAAGGCATTGGGGGTCAGAAGAGCTTCAGTTAAAGGAGCTAAAGACTTCCCCTTGACTCCAGGACCCGTGCTTTTTATTAACACAATTTGTCCTAAGGCAAGGTGGAGATAATACACTTCAGAAGGTAAAGTTTCAAAGGGTAGGGTTTACAGAAGCATTGTCAGATTGGGGAATAGCCTACAGCTGTTCAGGTGTTTGGCCAACAGGAGTCCATAACATGTAGATTAAGATGCCCTGAGCTGTCTGGCAGCAAACGATTATCCTATTCAGGTTTGGGGGAGATGCTTTTTTGCCGTTCCAACAGATGATTGCATATGTGGCTCAGCCCTTGTTGAGCCCCCAAGTCTCATCAACCTTTTGATGAAACTCTTGTAATTATGACATGCTGGAATTGGTTCCTAGCAACAAATATATAAAATATGAGACCAGAATGAAAGCATATAAAGAAGCAGCAGTGTTCTATTTTGTTTCATGTATTTTTATACTTCGGGTACCTCAGCCTGATTCTTAATCATTTCTGTTAGCATCACCAATGAATGCAACAGAATGCTAGCGGACATTAAGGAGCCAAAACACCGTCTCTCCACTAGTATTAGACAGATGTGTACAGCAGTGTGATGCCAATGAGAAGGATCTTCCCGAAGAGCAGTTCCTGTGTAATGAGTGCATAATGAAGGAAGATAAAAGGATGTCAGGGGGACCCAGAGCCCAGGGTGGGGAAGGAGGTACACGGTTATAGACAACTGAACAAATGTGCAGGCAGATTTTAATACCCAAAAAGTATTTAATGAGCACCTATTATGAGCTGGACACTATTGTGGAAGCAAGATTGAGGTGATTGTTTTCATGACTACATGATAGATCATTTTGAAAACAGCTTTGAACTCCATGGCAACTGCAATCACCAATCAGAATAAGAACTCACATTAACCTTTTGCACTCGGATGTCGAGTGTGAATCGACACGGTTAGCATTAGAATAAAGGAATCGAGAAAAAAGCAAGCGAGTGCAAAGGGTTAAATAAAGAAAAATCTTATTTACCTTCACCAAATAAAGCTGAAGATATCTCCCAACCATATTCTTGGATTATAAAAAGGACAAAGATGGTAAAACATACGTGAGTTTGTGTTTATGTATATAGATGAATTATTAGCATACAAGTGTTTCTTTTCTCAGAATACTCAGAACCATGCCAATGATGCAGATAAAATGTACATATGGGAATTGATATTTGACATTTCATTTCCAGTATCGTGTACTAGATTGCCCTGCCACTCCCCCTGCCTTTATTTCTGTGTCCATTCAGGACCCTTCAGGTTACTTCCCAGCCCACAAAGCAATTAAGGTAACTTGAAGAAAATAATGGATAATGACATATACTTGATGTTGACTTGCTTCCTTATAAACACACACAAAAACACACACAGGTTTGTGTTCACCCACAATTGCTAGTAGGCAAAATCAATACCTTGGCCCAACTATTAATAGATGCCATAGTCTGCTTTGGTTTTTATTGTAATTGTGATATACTTGTATTTTCTTTTACTCTCTTGAACTGTTCCTCTTGGGCTCCCAGATGCAGGGAAGGGGGAGGTTGCCTGAACCAGTAGTAAGTGGCTTGTCAGTGATCTCACCTGTAACAGCCTTGATTTTAAGAGTATTATGTTTAATTTTGCTAATAGGTATGTATTTTGTGTCTTGGATAAGTAATTAGACTGATTTCTCAGACCCCTCAAACAATATTATTCCATACAAACTAGTTTTCTGGGAGCTGAGAACAACTTAAACATCAATATTTTAACTATTTTAGTAGGAAATAGGAGAGTGTAATTCATTCTTTCTAAATGCAAGGCTGATTTTTAACCTTTTATGACCAAGAGTGAATACAATTGTCATCAGTTATTGTTTAGAGACACTCAATGCTGAGTATTCTTGGTTTCCATGTTGAATGGTTCCCAGATGCTCTGACTTTTGTCCTTATATCAGTTTTTGTATTTCCTTTTTGATCTTTAATCTCTTTTGAATGTCTGCCCTTCTGTTACTCTAGGAAGCGATAGACACTGAACAGGGAAGGAAGGATAAGAGGGAAAGAGGAAGGAAGGAAGATATTAGCTGAGAAACTAGATTTAGTTTATACTTTTTAATAATTAAGGTAATTATTAAAATTATTTCTAAATTAAATATAAGTTAGTTCCTGAAGAATTCTATTACCTCAGCATAGATTCTGTAATACTGCTCTTGGCAGCTTGGAAATGATTATTGCTTACTTCTCATTCCTGGGATGAGTTGTAGAAAGATTCTGTGTACTTATAACTTGATCAAATTATCCATCTAACCATTTCTAAAACTCATCCATCTCTTACTCTCTTTAGTCTACATGCAAAGAAACCTCTGAATCAATAATCAGTTGTCAATATACAGTAAAATAATATTGCCATGCTTAAGAAGAATCATATTAGTAAGGGACTATTTTCAGCCTCTAGTAATAAATGCATTCATTTAAGAATGTGGTAGTAAATAGCCAATTTGTAGTTAGCCCTGGAATAAATCAGATGCTAACTCAGGATATCTTTCCTGTGTGATTTCCTAGATGATTTGGGCAATAGATCTTTGGTTAACAAGGAAGAAGCTGATTGATAATGGTACTGGTTTTCAGGATCTGCCTCCACGCCATCCTTTACTGAAACAGTGGTGATCTTTTCTCCATGACCATCCTGACCACAGCTGCCCCATCCTTTATCCAGAGGCGAGAAGCCACCTGTTGTTTAGCATTTGCTCTTTTAAGAAACTTCCCTCCCAGGAAGTTCTGGGTTCTCTTTTCTCCTTTGCTCCCATGGGACTCCATTTTAGCAAGCATATTGTAATGAAATTGTGAATTTGCACATCAGTTTCCTCTCAAAGTTATGTGCTTCATTTTTGCATATCATGTACATGGTAAAATGCTGTGTGCCAGTAAACACTGAATATCGAGGGGTTTTGTTATTATAAATCTCCAGATAAACTTCTGAAACAATCAGTATCACACTTGCCAGCAGGTATCTATTTTTCCTACTAGAGCATATCTTTTGAGGGATATGCTATCTATCCCTTAATTTTGAAATAAGAACTGGAGAGCAGCTACTATAATTTGAAGAAAGAGCTAGCTCTGCATTTATAAATAACCCTGTCATAAGTTAGAGAGATTGTTTAACTCATTGTAATTGAAGCAATTCTTTCATACTAACAAAGCAGTAGAGAATTGCCTGCATGTGTAACTGATGGACAACAGATAAGGAACTGTGATATTAAAACCTTTACTGGGTGTGAATGTATTTTTATAGTTCTGACTGTACAAATTGTTGAAGTGAATATAAAGAATAGAGTTTAATCCGCTGGAAGCTATTGAAAGTACTTTGACAAAATATATTGTAATCAAAACAATTTTCTAGCCATAAAAATTAATAAATTAAAAATTTTATATTTGTAGGGGAAAGCCATGTTGAGCAAAGCCTTTTTAACTGGATTAAGTCTTCAAGGAGGATGATTTTAATAATATGCAAATATGTGAAGAAAAACAACAACATGTGCATAACCTTTAATATTGGAGAACCTTCTGTGTATAGAATAGCACCATGTCAATACTGCATAGCAACTATCTATTGATTTGTGGCCATAACAATGGCTGGCTAGACATGATGTTACTTAAGAAGCTCATGTTCTCCCAAGAGCCTGGAAGATGGGAACCAATCTGGTTCTGTTATCAGACGAAATGGGGGTTCCTTTTCCCCACTGGGTGCTGGGGGTGGAGTCCTTATGATATCTCAAGAGAAAGAAACTTCTGAGACTCTCACGGGAGAATGAGTGGTTTTTATTTGTGTGGAATTATATCCCTGGGTTTCTAAAGTCCAATTTCCCTTTGTCCAGTCTTAGAAGAAGTACAGCTGGGGTTTCAGTAAAGCAAGAATCAAAGCCTGTGTCCAGAGTATCCTTTCCATGTTGGAGCTGTCCAATTCAGCATCAGGCTAGTTACAATCCATTAGCCCATTGTGTGGGGGTTCTCCATGGCTGTGGGCCACACAAGAGAGTGCAGAAGAGCTTGCCCTAAGCAAGAGTCTCGAGATTCCTGAAAGGTCAAGAGAGTGAACTCCTTTGTCACCCCAACTTTACTGGACATGTGTCTATCTTCCCTTTGTTGGACCCCTGGGGAGTGTAAAGCTTTAGCTTCCTGGTGAAGCTGTCTAAATGACATGCCTATAATATCTGGCCTTCCCTTTGTTCCTTTTCTATTATTAATAATTAGATTAATTACAATGGTATCAGTTCATCTTTCTATCCCTAGTGCCTAGCACCCACAAAGCTCTTTCTCAGAGTGAGCAGCCCACTGTGGCAGCCATTGGGTACTGACTATCATTTCAAGCTGTGTTCTGTCATTGAAAGCATGAGAGTATCTTGTCTTCAGTTGGGATTGAACTAATTTACAATTATTCTTATACCAAAAAAAAATTGGAGGGAGTGGCAGAGGACCAGAAATCTAACCCCACTTTCGCTCCTAATTCTGAGGCCCTCCTCAGATGAGTCACCTAACCTCACTGAGTCTCCTTTTATATATCTTTAAAATGAGAGGAAATGTAAAAATGGGCTCATAGTTTTCAAAGATCTTATACAGCTTCAAAATTCTTTTATCTATAACTTTTGGTGAGGAAATTTTGGTGATGTTAACACGGGGCTCTTTCCAGCAGACTGGGAGTTAGGACACATGGGTCCTGGTTCTAGCTCTGATAGTAATTAATTTTATGACACCTGCTTAGCCAGTTTTGGAAGGATTTGGGGGTAAAGGGACTTAACTAAGTAAGCTCTGAGGTCCTTTCCAGATCGGAGATCAAGAACCACTTGCTAAGCCACGTGATATTGTTGAACAAGAAGCCTTCATTCCTGATTTGAAATGATATTGGGCACCATCAATCGTCCCTTGGCACACTGAATTGATGGTTTTACTCAGAGGTCATCAAAGCAGAAATGGGAGTCTACAACTTTCAATGTTGTTGTTGTGTGTTTTTTAAATATATTTTTATTGGTTTCAGAGAGGAAAAGAGAGGGAGAGAGAGATAGAAACATCAATGATGAGAGAGAACCACTGATTGGCTGCTGCCTGCATGCTCCACACTGGGGATCGAGCCCATAACCCCGGGCATGTGCCCTGACCTGAATCGAACCGTGACCTCCTGGTTCATAGGTTGATGCTTAACCACTGAGCTATGCCAGCCGGGCTCAACTTTCAATGTTTTAAAATGCCTAATTAAAAAAAACTTCACAAACTGAAGTTTCAAAGTTTTCTTTTAACTAGTAAGTGAGGTGGTTGATTAAATCATAGTATATCATGATTAATTCATGGTAAGTGGTTAGCTCAGTCTGTTAAAAAGATTCTGTTGGCAGTTAAATGTGTCTAATGAAAATAGGAAACAGATGGCTAATAATGGATAGTCTGGTAGACAGAATTTTCCAAAATATGATTTTTTTTAAGGAAACAATACATAGGGTCTTTAGTAGTGAGAAGGCAATGACCTCTAGGCTGGGTCATGATGGAATAGCTCTCGTATAGGAAAGTTAAATAAATCCCGAGCCTGGTTAGGTGTCAGCTGATCGGTGAGTTTTTTTATTCCAAATAATTAAACATTCATCAAACGTCTTCTATAGGCCTTGCTCTGCTTGGCACTGGTGATAGTAATAACCACATGCTTATGTTCAAGGTGCCCACGGTATAAAAAGAAAGGAAATACAGATATGTCAACCCTGTAGTTCACAATACTGTGTATAGCAGGTATTTCCTCAGGCTCTGTTGTTCTAAAGATAGCAATAACTAATATTTCTGAGGCCTACGGCCCCAACCAGTAAAATGTTTTGGGTATTTGAGAATGATCAAGAGTTTTAGCCACGCTTATTGACCCATAGATCCTGTCACCTGGACTTGGCCCTTCCCTTTTTTCCAGTGCCCAGGAAGGCAGGGCTGCAGTCTGCACCCAGGGCCTCTGTGTCATGAGCCTAGGTCACAGTCACACCACCAGGCAGCACCTGTCCCAGCAGCATCAGGTGCCTCCCTACACTGCTGCTCTGGGTCTTGGGTTAAAAAGCTTTTCCTAAGAGTCCCTTAAAGATCTGTCTCTCATTGAACCCCCAACCCTATATGCTTCCATCTTCCCATCCCTAGTCGTAGGGAGGAGCCAATGGGGACTTTCTGTCCAGGTTCTAGGGCTGTGAGTTCCCAGGCCTTATCTCCCTCTGCCCAGCTTCACTGGCCACTACCAAGGTCCTCCACTGGCAAGAGTGACCCTCTTGAGCCCTCTCTCACCACTGCTCTCTTTGGACCTCTTTTCCTGAGAGAATGAGTAACAGCTTACTTTGGAGAGCTTGTTGCAAACCTTCTGCCCACTTCTGTGACTCTCCTGACGGATAAGGGCTTGCATCGTCTCCATTGAGGAGTGTAGCAGAGATGTATAAAACTAGCACCGTGGAGGGAGTGTCACCTGAGCAACTGGGGGAACTCCTAAAGAGGTCATATCCAGCATGGTTCTTTCTTTAAAGGAACAGTATAGCATGTTCACTAAACTCTAAGTAGTTCAGTAGTCCTGAACTGCATATTATAGGACAGGAAATATGATAGATCAAAAGATGAGCCTATAGGGATGGGGACAGGCACAAACCCCAAGAGATCATATATATTTTGTCAGTTACCTATGGAAAGTTTACCAGGTGCCAGGCACTGCCCTATGAATTAATACAGGCACTACCTATATTAATTCATAACCCAATGAGATAGCCACCATTATTATTCCCATTTTACATATTAGGAAATTGGAAACTAGAATGGTTAGGTTGTTTGTCTAGAATCCCATAGCTTGCCAGTAGCAGAACTGGAATTCAGACCCAGACTTCTTGAGCTCTAAAGCTTATACTCAAAGTTTATTGCCTGTACACTTGAGAATTATTGCTGTAACAAACCGAGGCCCACGGGAAGTTCTAAAATGAGAGAAATGGTGCAATAAAAACAGAGCAGTAGAAGGAAAATATATATATGGGAGGCTAGAAAGAAGCAAAAAGACCAAAAAGAGGAAAATGTCGATGAATTTGGACCTTATTGTTTAGACAATGAGAAACCACAGGAGCATATGATTAATTTGAAAAGATCTAATTATAATTGTATAAAACTATTTTGAAAATTTAAAAAAAAAACTGTATTTTTCATGTTTTCTTTTCAGTCTTTATATTTGGAGATATTTATCCTGATTGTTTCTTGAGAGATCTGTTCCTGTCTCACTTTTTCATTCTGCTGGTGTCATATGCTTTCATTTCAGCAGTGGAAATTGAGGTCAGAGAATAGGAAATTACAACTTCATGTAGAGAATCGGTCATGTAAGGTCCTAAAGATCTCAGTTGTACACAGACATGCCTATTAAGGAATCAGAGGAGAAAAGTAATGGAATGAAAGCTTAGCCTGAATTGTTTTCAGGTATTGTAGTTGTTTTGTTTTCCTGAGAAGAAATAGAAATCTTGTAGAACAAAACCACAAAATTATCATCAATAGTCCACTCGACCTTTAAAAGTGAGCCTTTGCTGATTTGGGGGTGGCAGTGGTGGTGGGGGGAGAATAATAGTTTTAACTTCAGAAGTGAGAAGATAAGTTACTTATGATTTATTGTATTATTGTGGTCATTTTTCTTCTGTTTTCCCCTTTCCCAGGTAGTGCCTAAGGAACTTTTATCTTTTCTGGTTTAGTGTGCAGTAAACTAAAGGTTTGAGTATAAGGCTCCCTTACTATTTTTTAATACATTTGACCAGCCTTGTAATAGGATGTGCCATAACCTGAGTAATAATTTTTCCTGGGATCACAGCTAGTATTACCTCTTAATTCCTAGGCCAGATGGACCCGTGCCCTGGGTGTCATGCTCAGGCCCTTCTCCAGGTCACCCACATCCTTCTCAGAGTGTGCACTTCCATTGACTGTCGGGAAACTCAGGGTCCTGGAACCCAAACCCAAACAGCCTCACACCCACTTGTAGGGCCCACATGAGCCTTGCAGCCCTGGGCCCAAGTGGTAATAAGGGGCAGGTCTTTGTGTGGGCTGTCTTGGAGCTTGGATACGCACTCTGGGGTATTCATAATGCAGGGGTAGGAGGAGGCAGCACATGGGCATCAGGCTAGGGGGCCACTCTGTGCTGCTGCATTTAGGCACAGTACCCCATGGAGCCCAATAATCCTACATTTGAACCTGGACTTCTAGGCTATTAGAAGATATGCCTGTCAAAGTAAAATGATAAAACATTTTATCATCTTATTTCCTTGGTTTATAACTTTTAATATTTATACATTTGGCATGAGGGCCTCCACTTACACTCTTGACTTCAGCCCTATACAAATGTTAGGGATAGGTCTGGGCTGCCACCTGACCCAAAACCATTGAATTAGATTTTCTCACTTTGGAATGTGGAACTGGGGTTCGTGTCTGCTGGCCTCTTGAACTGACCCCAGTTCCACAGCCCAAGGTGAGAAAACCTGGCCCTTCACAGAAAGCTCCCCCACCTTCTGGTGTCCAAGTGCTCCTCGCCATCTTGCAGACTGAATGCTCTACTCATTATGTGTGTGTGTTTGCTCCCCGACAGAGGTCAAGAATGTTCTTTTTTTTTTTTTTTATCATTGCTCTTTCCTTTTTGCTTAGAAGGGCGTGTGATGTGTGGTACATACTCAACGAATACATTACCAAATACAAGAACGAATTACCAAATATAAGAATGAACTAGTATCCTGAGAAACCCAAAGCACCAATCAGAAAGAATGCACGTACCCCTATGTTCATAGCAGCACGATTTACAATTGCTAAGACCTGGAAAGAGCCCAAGTGCCCATCAGTAGATGAGTGGATTAAAAAGCTGTGGTACATTTACACAATGGAATACTATGCAGCAGTAAAAAAGGATCTCTTACCCTTTGAGACAGCATGGAGGGACCTGGATAATATTATGCTTAGTGAAATAAGCCAGTCAGAGAAAGACAAGTATCACATGATCTCACTCATGTGTAGAATCTAATTAACAAAATAAACGAATGAACAAAATAGATCCAGAGACAATAGAAGCATGGAACAGACTGAGGAATCTCAGAGGGAAGGCAGGGATGGGTGGTGGGTGGGTGGGAAGTGATCAACCAATGAACTTGTATGCATAGATGCATAACCCATGGACACAGACAATAGGGTGGTGAAGGTCTGGGGTGGGGGACAGGGGTGGACTAGACGGAGTCAATGGGAGGAAAAGGGGGACATATACAATACTTTTCAACAATATTTTTTTTAAAAGAATGAACTAACATTTACTTCCCAAAATGATTCGAAATAATATAGTTTTACTAAAAGCTCTCTCCCTTTAGACTGGAGTTGTAACTGGAAGCTGTTACAGTAATCCAGATTACTGCAATAAAACTAATACCAAAGTCACTAAACTCTCAAGTGAACCATGACAAACCTCTTTCCAGAAAACCCACACCCTTTGGGAAATTAGTGGAATCAGTCACCCTATCGACTACATCTACTCAGTGATATGCATACCAAAGGCAGCTTGGCATGCTCCTTTGTGAATAAGATCAGGAGAAGGTGGAAAGCTTTACCTCATTACAGTGCATTAAAACTGCAATGTTTAACACCTACTAGATGCCAAACGCTAGGTGGGTAAGGTCCTTTAAACCTCACTGTTCTGTTAGTAGATACGATATTCTTCAGAGAAATCTGAGGCTCAGAAGTGATCTTCCTAAATGTACGCTGCCATGTGATTCAAACTTAGGTTTTCTGAATCCACCGTCTTTCCATTATGCGGCACTGCTTCCGTAAGTAATGAAATCAGACCGCTTGGGCTTTGTTACTGACCCTGAACTGGGTTTGAAATGATCAAGCCTCTATAGCTGCTTCCTACCTGGATTATAAAACACTGACACAGTGATAAAGCTTTTCCACAGTTGAGGGAAATGATATTTCAAAGGTTGCCATCTTTTCCAATTCATTGTTTGAAAGTCAGCTTGGCTTATCGCTGGGGAAAATCTCGAAGCAATCATAGAAATGCAATGAAAAGAAGGCAGTGTGTCATAAAATGGGCTTTGTATCTTGATAACAACATGTGATCTATTTATTACTTATGATGAATGTGAAAATAACTTGTTTTGGTGGAATTCATGAATAAGGCCGTTTGGGTAATTGAAGTCTTGCTTCTAGCTTTCAGCTGCTTGAATACCTTGTTGAAATGTGGAGGAGGACCTCAGGGCAGTTTTGCAAACATAATGAGGTTTGCAGTTTATTAAAGTGTGGATGTGACGTTCTCCGATGTGTAATGTATTTTCAATAATAATCCAAGTGCCAGGAGACTCTGAAAGAGTTTGGGAAGAAAGTGATAATATTGTATTACTGTGCATCCTTAGGTCGTGCTCAATTACACATATATTGCATTGTTTTGTCTCTTAATTAGCAATTTCTGGAGTTTGAGTGATGACTGGCAGCCATAATTTAATCAGGGAAATCTCAGCATCCCCTGATAATTTTTATAATCTGAATTTGAACACTGTTATGTATCCGCTTCCATTCGGAAGGGGGGGATCTGGCCCATCACAGAGCAAAAGGAAAGCCTGGGTGTCTGAACCGTAAAGGTGAGGGGGTGAAGGGGTGCGGGGTGCAAAAAAAGCCTGGAGAAGAAGGCAGAGGCCAACTGGGATAGGGTTTTGCAAGCCATGCTAAGCATTTGATCTTTCACGAATGGCAAGACAGTGAAGAGTTTTAAGTAACGGGGCACAGAATGCCACTGGCATTTTTTTTAAAATCTGTTTGCCTGTTTTGTGAATAGATCGAAGGGGAACAAGAAGGTAACAGAGAAACCAGTTAGGAGGCTGAGAGCGAAGGAGATAGCGTGACGGAGGAGCAGTGGAGATGAAGTGAGAAGATTCGGGATCTGTGTTATAAACAGTACGTATTTCTGGAGACAGCAGAGGGGCTTGAGGAGAAAGTGGAGGAGGGGGCCCACGTGGAGGGCTGCAGAACCAGCTGAGCCATGAGAGCTTGCATAGAGGGGGACAGAGGACAGGACGGAGACAAGGCAGGGAGTATGGAAGAGCTGGTTAGCTAGCCTGAGCATTACTAATATTCTTTAAAAAAAAAAACACAAAACACTTTAGACCCTCCAAGGTTTAAAGAAATTTTGATCCAACAAATACTTGTTGAAGGCCTACCAGGAACTGAGAGCAGGGCTGGCTGTCAGAGACACCAGTGAACGCTGCACGTCGGATGTTGGGCCAGCCTACCTTCAGCAAGGAAGACGGGTGGAAGAGTCTGTCTTTTCTGTTCACGTATAAAGCCAACTCTTCTGATTATTTCTCACCCTTTAGAGAAAGTAAGGATGAATATTTTTAAAAGTGCTAGATATGTTATGCACGTGTTGTTTGTTTATTTGGTTGGTTGGGTTTTTGTTTTTGTTTTTTGTCCTATATAACAATTGTCTGGTTATACTGATTCTCCAGCAACATGGAATTATATGCACATAGTTTTATTACCACTGTGACTTCCTAGCATTATCTTTAAAGTTACCTTTTTATTTTATTTCACTTATTCATGTTTTATTGTTGACACTACGACAGATGTCCTCCATTCCCCTCCCCCTTTGCCCACCTCCACCCAGACCATCATCACTCTGTTGTCTGTGTCCAAGTGTGATATATTATTTCACTTATTCTTTATGGAGGGGAATGAAAGAAGGAGCCTGCTCTCTTGGCCTCTCTAGATGAGTCTGGTTAAAGGTTTATTGAATTTATTTATCTTTTCAAAGAACCAGCTCTTGGCTGGCCTCTCTAGATCACTAATCCTTCCCCTCTTGGCATCTTCCTCAGCCTCTTTCAAATTTGCAGTCCTGCTCTTCCTAGTCTGAGTCTGAGCAAAATAAATCAAATGATAAGAAGTGGGGAGAGGGGTGGTGGGTATAGAGGTGGGGTAGTAGTCTTCATTTTGGGGGGATTTTTGAGAGGAAAGGAGGAAATGGCATCATATTACCTCAGTTTCCCCAACTCGATCTTTGAGGCTAAACTACTTGGGAATAGTCACATTGATCCAGAGGTCTAGGTGCAGGGATGTGTCCATTTGGCTCTGGCTCTCTGTTCTGGACCATTGAGGAACACCACCAAGCTCATAAAGATCATCCTTAAAAAGCCAAGGGCTGTAGGCCCAGACAGAACCTCATTTTTGTGTGGCATCTGACTACTTTATAAAGAGCCTTCATTTCTGTTCCCATTCAGTCTTCCCCTGGCTGTGCCATGTGGGTGAGGTTTCACCATCTCACAGATGATCAGACAGCAGGAAGGTTAAGTGACAGAGCCAAATCTTGAAACACATTTCAATGACCTGATGGCATCCCTGGTGTCTCTGACACCTGGTGATATCACGTCACCAGGTGTCCTCTGAGTTCTTGGTCATGATATGTGCATGATAAGCATTAAATTATAAATGACCTAGATTCAGGGCTAATCAATCATTGCTGTACTGATCCACGTTTCCCAACCCCTGGCCTTTGCGGGAATATTCAAAGGGAGAAGAATGGGTTACTGGCCAGAGAAATGTCTCAAACAGAAACTACTTCTAGCCACCAACGTTTAGGGGTATGGGTTTCATGGGGAAATAAAATGGTGTCTGAAGTCAGGAGTGGGAGGAAAAGTTAGCTTTGCCTCTGGTTGACCTGGTCCAGGAAGGAACATCTCAGCTAGCCTTTCTCCAGTCTTCTTTTCTCATCCAACCCTGTTTATAGTCTGAGCAAAGGAGGCACAAATAAATGACAATATGCCCTGGCCTATGTGGCTCATTTGGTTGGGTGTTGTCCCATGCGCTGAAAGGTCGCTGGTTTGATTCCCATCAGGGCACATGCCCAGGTTGCAGGCTTGATCCCCAGCAGGGGGTGTGCAGGAGAAAGCCTAGAAATGTTCCACTCTCACATTGATGTTTCTCCCTCTCCCTTCTCTCTCTAAAAAATCTAATTTTAAAAATATTTTTAAAAATAAACAAGAGTAAGCATAATAATTCCTCCAACTGCCCTTGTTCCCTTCTCTGCTTCTACAGAGATTAGGAGGGAGATTCCAATGTGTACTAAAACCCATAAACCTCATGATAATATCAGTGTCAAGTGTTTTATGTTCAGGAAGACAATGGATAAGAAATAACCTCGGGGAAAATGGATCCAGGGATAAAGTAAGGGAAAGATTCTGTTACAAAGAGGCTTTATTTACTTAAAAAAAAATCCTTTTCAGCTACTCCTCCCATTTTTGCCACCATGAGCTCCTCAGCACTGTCTCTTCACCTTTCAGTTCACACAATGGTGGCCATTTAAAGTCAGGATTGCAGAGATTAAACATTCCTTTTCAGCGATGCCATTACAGAGAGTCCCAGGGGGACTTCCCTGTCATTTCCAGCAGAGCTCATGGAGCTCATCCTCTGTTCTTTCAGGAAGTAGGAAAAGCATCGGAGCCAGACTATCTGATCTCCCGCAAGATTAGATGGAGGGGAGGTTCGCTTTCTTTTCTTCAGAGATCTTGATTGATGCAGAACAGAGGCTTTCCAGCAGAATAAAATGTTATTTTTAAGCAGTTTAGAGGAAGGACTTTAAATGGTTTTTCATGGCCAAATGTAATGGGGTTTTAGAGTTCATCTCAAGAGGGACATATATCCTTACGTCTTTCCATCAAAATCTGTTTCTCCTGATTCCTAACAGTTACGTATTTCATAGTAGGTATTATCTTTCTTTAACTCATTAGAGAAAGTGAAATCACAGAAACCATGATAATGGTGAAGTCAGATCCCTGTTATCAGAAATTTAACTGTATTCCACTTGGATGATAACAGCCAAAAACTAGTATATAATCCCTCCACGCCTCGCCCCTCTCCTCCCTCCAGTGTCTTATTTTATACAGTAGAAGCACCAGGCTCTGCTTTTCAGAATGATCAGATTATGTCACGCTGCAATGAGAATTCCTGTTACAACAAGACCCCTAGGGCACATCAAAGGACTGCACAGTTGAAACACTTCAGATGATTTTAGGAGTTTGAGAGATTACATGATCACTCTCTACATTGTGCGACTTTATGATAATCAAGGAATACTTGTATATTACCTAATTTGATCTTACTGAGGGTGCTATAATAAAGGGGCAGTATTATCCATGTCTTACAAGAAAGATCACAAAAGTGAAATCATTTGCCTCGGGTTTCACAGCCAGTAATAGAAAAGCCAGTACTAAGAACCAAAGTGCAAAAAAACCCCACAGAAACTTAGATGGATCTGGCTGCCTATTGTGTAAGCCCTTGAGGCCTGGGGGTAATATGGAAAAGGAAGAGGGCAGTTTTGATGTGTCAAAATAATTCCATGATGCCCAAAGGACTCTGTTTCCACCCTCACTCAGAAAAAGACATTGTCCCAGATTTTATAGACTGGCACCTATCCTGTACAAAACACTCTTCATCCATTGCCCTCAATCCTGATCCAACCCATTTCATGTTATAAGAGGAAGAGTTATTTGGTGTGGGGAGGAGGAAGTCAGGGCTGAGGGCTGAGGGCTGATGCTTGCCCCCAGGAGCCCTGGCCTCCTTCCCCACTGCACACTGCACAAGACATAAAGCTGTCCACATCCCCGAGACCTCCTACCATTCTAAATCTCTTCACAACTTAAACCTGGGTTTCTCCCCAGGATCTGGTACCCATGCATCAAAAAGTCCTACATCCCATAGATTTTATTCCCCCAATGGGAAAAAATGAAGTACCTAGTCAGAAGGCACTAAAAAACACTCAGCCTGAAGAATAAGTATTAAAAAGTAAAGACCTTTATATAATCACAGAGCCATTAAGTGTCAGGCCCATTCCCTTTGGGGAGACAAAAGAAGTAGATTTTAGGTTTTGCTGTTGAACACGGCTGACAACAATTCTTTGGCTCTTCAGCTTCTGTGTGGTAATTTTAGACTGCGAATATTAACATTCTCTCACTGATTGTTCTTAATTAAACTTGCTCCCGAGCCACTGTTAAATGCCAAAAACCTGGATCCTCAGAATATTCTTCTGGAAGGTTTTGGCTTGTAGGAAGGAGCCTGATAAGATTATTCACTCCCACCCCTGCAGGTTGCCACCCCTGTACATTAAAACCTACCAACATACTCATAGCTGGCATCCCACCATCCTGTGTGCCATTTGGGAAAGGTCACTGGACAAGAGCATCGGAAGCAAATTCATGTGGGATCATCTCTTGGTTAAAATGTGTGAATGTCATGTATTTTCCTCCTTGTGAAGCAGTCGGGGATGGTTCGGCATCTCCCCCACCATCACCAGCGGCTCCCAGCTGCTGCAGGAGCGAGTCTTGATGTCATGAACCAGTCGGCACATAGCATTCCTCTGACACTGTGATTAGTTCAAGGGTGGGCTCAGTATCTTACTTGATCCAAATCTAGAGAGGTTTAGGACTTCTTTTCTTTATGTAGTTGGAAAGGAAAGTATGCTGTTCTTTTTGACAAGGTGTTGGATGGACGTGTAAGGCCCGGAACTGCTGCAGCCGTTTCGTGACAGTAAGGGATGCTGGCTTGAGTGAACAGAGCTAAGAGAATTGTAGAGAAACCAGGCTGAAGTTCTGCTGACCCTATGGCTAGACTTTTCATTTCTCAGCAAATAAGTTCCCATTCTGGTTCTGTCCAGTTTGAGGTGGCTTTCTGTTCGTTTGGAAACAAAACCATCCTAACTGGTGTGGTAATTATTAGACGATCATATTTTTTAACCCCTGACAGAAGTGTTACAGGGTCGGTTACATTTACAGAGCCAGACAATCCCACTGCCAAGAAACAAAAGTAAATTCAGTCTTTCTCTCTGGAAAGGAACTCAAAGATCTAAACCACCCAGCCTCATCCATACATTTAATAGAGGAAATAAAGGAGAAAGAAAAGGGGCAGATCTGGGGTTTGGATGGCATAGAAAATAATGAAACGCGGCTCACTCTTCATACTTTATTAATTCTCATTTCCCTGCAACTGGTGCTTTTCCTTCTCAAAGGGCTGTTTACAGACTTACCACTTCCCCTCAAGTCTTTATTGTCACTCAAGGAGTTTTTTGTTAGACTGAGCTTGACCTTCAAGGTGGCTCTTGTTTCCTAGAAATTTTCAGATTCGAAAAAACAAGTCACAGGTGATAATGGCCATATAGTTCTCGTGTCAGCCATTGCTTCCACACATAATAAACAATTTTAGACAAATTCCTGATAAAGCGTCCTCCTGAGTCTCTAAGCCTTTGACAAAATTCAACCCTAATTCTCACCGCTCTTGTGTGTATACAGATAATCACTGCCTCAGGTTACTGTTTATTCAATCCTTAAAAGATAGAAATAATTTAACATACTACCTTAAAATGTAGCCAATTACTAAAAAAAAAGTCATAATAGGAATAAATGAAATAATGCATGTACAGCACTTAGAAAAAGCTTAATAATAATAATAGCTTGAAAACTATTGGGCATCATTATAATTTATTATTGCGGGGATTAAAATAAATACATCTAATATTATCATTGAAAAAATTCCCTGCAGAATGTTTAGTTTAGACAATTACTGTAAGCCTAATCATTCTTTAAAAAAACCAATTTCATATACACATTGCATTCAGATATTTCCAATATTAGAAATCATTTCCAATGATTTGAAATAAGTTCTAGACATCTTTGTCAACATCCCCCCAAAAAAGTTTAAGCAGAGCAAATATAATAATTTAAAGCTATTAAAGTTTTATGCAGTTCAGTCTCTGCATGAGAAAAAATCAATGCTTGTACTTTCACATTTTCCACCTCTGTTGAGCTATAATTGACGTATAACATTAAGTTTAAGATATACAGTGTTGTGATTCGATGCATGTATATATTATTAATGTTTACCACAATAAGGTTAGTTAGCACATCCTTTGCCTCAGATAATTACCATTTTGTTGTTGTTGTTATGGTGAGAACATTAAAGCTCTACTCTTATAGCAACTTCCAAGTTCACAATGCAGTATTGTTAACCATAGTCACCATCCTGTGCATTAGATTCCCAGAACTCATCTTAAAACTGGAAGTTTGTACCCTTTGACCAACATCTCCCTCTTCTCCCCACCCCTCAGCCCCTGGTAACCAGTATTTTTCTCTGTTTCTAGAAATTTGTTTTTTTAAGATTCCACAAAGAAGTGAGATAATAATGGTATTTGTCCTTTCTTGTCTGACTTATTTCACTTAGCATAATGCCCTCAAGGTCCATCTATGTTGACAGAAATAGCAGGATTTCCTTTTTATGGCTGAATAATATTCCATGTGTGTGCATATGTATGTATATATGTGGGTATATGTATATGTATCTATACTGTATGTATATTTTTACACATACATATACACATAAACACACCACATTTTCTTGATTCGTTCATCCGTCCATGGACACCTTGGTTGCTTCCATGTCTTGGCTCTGGCTAGTGCTGCAGTATATATAGCAGCATGCACTCCCAGTTCTGCCTTCTCTGCTAATTGTACAGACACTAAGCAGCAAGACGTAGTAACCTCCAGAGATGTAAAGACCATTCACATACCACAATATGAGTGTGCTTACAAAAAAAAAAAATTCTCTCCAAACCAAACTAAAACCATCAAAAAAACAAAATCTCCAAAGCAAGGAACACATATGATATGACTGTAAACAGATGCTGGCTTATCTTCCCAGTTTCATTGATTATCCTCCTCTCCCCCCAGTTCTGTATCACAGTCATTTCAATCAACTCTGTTTGCAAAATTCATCTGCATTGGTGTATATAATCATAATTCATGTATTTTAACAGCTGTTAACTCCACTTTTATAGCTCTCCAAAAAGAACTCCACTTTTTGGAGAGCTATAATTCATCATTTTTACTGTTGATGGGATTTTGGCCTGTTTCTAGTTTTGTTTTGTGATTATGGAATAAAGCTACGGTGAATATTCTTGTATGGGTCTCTGATGCATGTGTGCATGCGAGTTTTCAAGAGTTTGATTGTTGGGACATGAGTATGGAAGGTTTATCTTTTACCAGTTAATACACAACTATTTTCTTCCAAAGTACTACTCTACTTTATACTCTATTGAGCAAAGATCTGAGTTTCAATAGCCATTTCTTGATATTATCAAAATTTAATTGAAAAAATTGTGAAATGGTTTTAATGGTAATTGTCACTGTTTTAATTTGCATTTCCATGTTTACAAATTATACTGAGCATATATTCATATTTTTGGTTATTTGTTTCTTGTTTATTGCATTCATATCTTTTGCCCATTTTTCATAAGTAATGCATCTTTTTCATATCGATACTAATTTTCTGATTGATACTTAAATGTCTTCTCTTCACTTGTGGCTTGACTTTTGATTTTCATTATGGTATATTTTTGATGAAAAGGAGTTTCTAATTTTAATATAATTGAATTAATCAACCTTTATGATTTTTGTAGCTTGTTTAATAAATCCTTTCCTGACATCATGAAGATATTTTGTCTCCAGGATCTTTTAAGATTTTTATTTCCACAGTTAAGTTCTTATTCCAACTTGATTTTGACCTAGCTTGAAATGACTTGATTTGATGTGTGTGTGAGAGATAAAAACCCAGGTTAATTTTCTCCCCATATGGATAATCAGTTGTCCCAGTTACATTTATTAGAAGTCCATCCTTTCCCCCCTGATCTGCAATACTACCTCTGTCACTGATCGTTTCTCTATCAGTAAAGATCTGTTTCTAATCTACTTGTCCATTCTCATGTCAGTTCTATACTATCTTAATTACCATAGCTTTATAATAAATCTTGATATTCATTGGGTCAATTTCTGGGATCTCTGTCTGTTCTTCATGGAAGCACTTTCTTGGAGAGTGCTCTCTCACACACAAAAAAATATAATAATCTATAAGAAAATGAAGGAAGCTGAGGATATAGAGGAAGGCTTGGACGGCAGCTACAACAGATTTCATGAGGAAGTGTGAAGCTGGATTGGCACTGCAGGAACATCCCAAATTCAGACCAAGGGCAGCCCTTAGTGCCACAGCATAAACTCAGGTTTGCATGTAGGTTGCCCTTGGGGAGAGGGTCATAATTTTGGGGGAAGCATCTGCCTTCAGCTGCAGACCATTCTTTATTATGGACTCAGCTCTGAGCCATCAGCAGGGTACACTCTGCAGCTGGGAGAATGAAGCTTGTAGATTTTTGGACCACATAGGTAGTTTAAATTTCCTTTCAAGCTCTGCTAGATGACTTGTGGTTTTAATCTCTCCATGATGACTATATTTTCCTTCCTATCCAGGGCCAAATCCAAGACGCAGTTTCCCTACTCTCTCCTTTCATAAGACTTTTTTTATGGTTATGTTTTCACTGAGGTTGTTATTGTTAAGGCTTTCTATGAGGGTCTCTGCTCTGAATCCCCACCTTGCTCAGACTTAGGAATTAGCAAGATGCCCCTCAGCCAGGGTAGCCACCGGCCTCAGTGTTAGCTTACATCAGACTTACTCTGTTGCCACCCTACCCCTGCATATTAAAAAATATATCACATACATACATATTTCAGTATTGCTAAGTGATTTGCACTGGAAGGTGTTTTCAGTATATTTATCACCCCAAATTATGCTGGCAGATAGGTTCCCAGGTGAATTTTATGGACACTCAGATTTCAAAACCACTAAACTAATATGTGCTGATGGCTGTCAGTCCCTGGGGCCCAAATCTTCTTACTTTCAATTATCCAAGTCCTTCCATGTGGTCTTCTCTGATCATCACATCTAAACCATTTTTATACATATACTGGAGGCCCGGTGCACGAAATTCGTGCACGGAGGGGGGTTGTCCCTCAGCCCAGCCTGTACCCTCTCCAATATGGGACCCCTCAAGGGATGTCCGACTGCCCGTTTTCTTCCTGACTAGCAACTTGCTATATAGGTATCTTTCAAATGAATGGTTTGTTCTTCATTTCTTGGATTGAATCCTATTTTTAAATACTACAAGAAAGGACTGAATTGAAGTATCATATAATGATTTCACACAATATATTTCAAGTCCTTGAGACATAGTGAAGAAATTTATCTTACTGTAAGAAATTAATTTAAAGGCAGTGTTACATTTTATTGCTTTTTCCTTCCTGGCTTGTGCTAATGGGAGAAGAGGAAGTTCTCAAACCTTAACAATGGAAGTCAACTTCAGAAATTTAAAGATAGTTGTTTGTTTGGTTGGTTGCAGTTTACAATAAAACAACAACAATAAAAAATAAACCACATACACACAAAAGAAAAAACAATTTCAATTCAACTCTGCAAAAATCTATTGATCATCCATTACATGTGAGATTCCATGGTAGGTGTTCAACCTCTTAAGAAAATTTCTCTTAAGGACATCAGTAAGGCTTAGGAGGACTGCTTTTCTTTTCTCTGCTGTGAAAATAGCTGCAGCAACCAAAGCGGGGAGGGGAGGGAGAGAAGAAAGTCATCACTTCTGTCTAACTTTAACCCAAGAGTGAAGTCTAAATCTTCATGTCCTAAGCAAACTGCCACAGGAAGCTTCTTCATGTTCTGAGTTCTTTATATTGCGACTATAAACCATAACCAAAGAGGGGGGAATCCATTTATCTCTGGAGTGTTCTCTGCCAAGTGGTCTCTTATTTATTGCTTTTTAAGGAAATTTTTCATGTACATCAAAACGCAATCTTTCAACAAAGGAAATGCACTTCTGAGACCCAAGCACTTTATAATATAGAATCGACATGCGAACATTAATTTTTTCTGGATTACCTAATGAGTTTCTTGGTGCTTGGGCGAGAGATTTTTATTTTTTTAAGTGAAAATCCTATTATTAACTCTTTCATGTGATACAAGGCTTTCAGAAAATTCAGCAAATATTTTAAACGGTCCATTTTTCTTGAGAATATGAGATGCATTTAGCTATTGAGCAGCCTAAATCTTCCTTCTGAAAGCACACACAGTTTTTCTATGCACTATCAAAATTAGAGGAGTGTTTTAGAGAAAGGTATTCAAGGAAAGAAAGAAGGCCAGTGTGTATTTTCCCACCTGTGAAGACTTTGATTTAACAGTAAATTTATTTATTCCATTGCTTTTCCTTATCTCATTCCTTAAAAATAGACAAAGCAAAATTACTGTTATTGTGCAGGGCAATTTTGGTTACATGTAGGAGACAACCTGACTCAAACTGATCTACACAATAATGAAATTTTTATATTAACTAACTAAGTCCAGAAGCAGGAAGGAGAGGCTTAAAGGTTGGTTAATTCAACAAAACCACTGAAAACATGTTTTTTTTTTCCTGTCTATTCAGCAGTTATAGAATCTGCCTTACCCTAAAGCTCACTCCTTTCATGATTAATGGCTGCCCAGGTGAGGGTTATACATACAGGATTACACATTTCCTTATTCATGTTTTACAAGAGCATGAATCTTCTTACCCCCAGCCATAGAATAATAATTCTTCCCTTAAATCTGATTGGGCCAATTTATAACATATGTTCATCTCCATATTAACACAATTTACTGGAGATATTTAAGCTCTGGCTAATCAAGATTTATTCCTAACTAGAGGCCCCTCGGGCCTGGCCTGCACCCTCTTGCAATCCAGGACTCCTCAGGGGGATGTCAGAGAGCCGGTTTTGGCTCGATCCCCACAGACCAGACCAAGGAACCCTATCAGTGCACGAATCTGTGCACTGGACCTCTAGTATGCATATAAGATCTTTGGTTAATCTCTTCCTGCCCTCCCCCCTTCTCCCTTCCCTCTGAGATTTATCAGTCTGTTCCATGTTTCCATGCCTGTGGTTTCCGCTCCTGCATTGAGTGTCTGCCCCCTGGTGGTCAGTGCGTCTCATAGCTATCAGCCTGTTGGCTGGTCACTTAGGCTTTTATATATACTAGAGGCCCAGTGCATGATTGAATCATGCACGTGTAGGGTCCCCTACACGCTTTTGCTTTCGATCACAGGGGAGCTGGGTGCCTGTCCGCTGGTGCAGCAGGCCTTTCAGAAGCCTCCGGCGCAGCAGAGGCTTCTGAAAGGCCTGGTGCCTGAGTGGACAGGCACCCAGCTCCCACGTTTTTGCTTTCGATCACAGGGGAGCCGGGTATCTGTCTGCTGGTGCCTGAGCGGACAGGCACCCAGCTCCCATGCTTTTGCTTTCGATCACGGGGGAGCTGGGTGCCTGTCCGCTGGTGCAACAGGCCTTTCAGAAGCCTCCGGCGCGGTGAAGGCTTCTGAAAGGCCTGGTGCCTGAGTGGACAGGCACCCAGCTCCCCGCTTTTGATGGTCCGCGGTGGGATGTGAGCTCGCTGCCCCAGAGGCCCCTTCTGTGTCGCAGCACAGCCATGGTGCAGACGCTGAGCTTGAGCTGCCGCTGGCGAGGCGAGCTCAGTGTCCCGCCGGCCCAATCGGCCACCCCGGCCACCCCGAGTCCCGCCCCCCCGCGCCTCCTGGCCAATCGCGGGCATAGCGAAGGTACGGTCAATTTGCATATTTGTCTATTATTAGGGAGGATAGATGTGGGGATGGAGGGACTATCTGAGCAAATCAGTCCTGTTAAAACTTATGAAGGGGAAATGGATTTGGAGGCGCAGCCAAAAGCAGCCACTACAGCCATCTAATCTGATTCCTTGTGAAGGCCAAGGAATGTAGAAATCCCTTTCTATATCCAGCTAAATTGTGTCTTTAGAAGTATTAAAAAACTGAGCATGTGCAGCTTGTGCCCACAGCAAGAATATCTATGCAGGACTTTCTTTGAAATTATTTTCCCATTTTATTTTATTTATTTATTTATATTTTTATTGATTTCAGAGAGGAAGGGAGGTGGAGAGAGAGATAGAAACATCAATGATGAGAGAGATTCATTGATCAGCTGCCTCCTGCATGCTCCCCCCCCCCCACCCCCAGCTGGGGATCAAGCACGCAACCTGGGCATGTGCCCTTGACAGGAATCAAACCTGGGACTGTTCAGTCCGCAGGCCAGATGCTCTATTCACTGAGCCAAACCAGCTAGGGCTTTCCCATTGTATTTTATGTAAAGTGTCCTATATCCTCAATTGCTATTGTAGGAAATAATGAAACTGTCTAATACGTGTGTTTCTCAGATGCCAAAGTGCTGCCTGAGAAGGGAAGAAATAATAAGTGCCAAATCAGGAAGCTGATCAATAATGAGATTTAAATACCTATGAAAAAGGTCAAGAGACAAAAACACCAGCAGCAACAAAAAAGGTGAACTATATCCCTAATAAAATCATGTTTTATTGCTTCTGATGTTCACAGTGAAACCCACTTGGAGAAGCATCTGCTTTTAGCGCTTTAATTTCTAGAGGATGAGACAAATGGTTTCCTGTAGAGGTAATAACAGTAGCTATTGAGAGACTATTAGGTGGGCATTTCCCAGACTCTATCATTGGGAATATGATGGTAAACTCACCACGGGAAGGAACTGCTATATCCCTACCACCTGCCACCATGCCTGGCACTTAACGTGACCTTAATAAATGTGGCCGAACGGAATAATTTTCACCAAAACCTTAAGCAACAATGTATTAGGGTCCCCCCCCCCCCCATTGTAAGGTTTATGAATCATTGGCTCTAAATAGTTCAGCAATTTAGCCCAGGGCACACAGCAAGTGGTGGAACCTAGATTAGAATCCAGCCTTGGTCTATTTCTTCCCTAAGTGAAAAAAAAGAAAAAAATGGATCAGGGAAGATAAATCCAGTCATTCAAAGATATGAATGAAAAACTGAAGTATCTGAAGTTTGAGTGGTCTTAGTAATAGTGCATTTGTTAAGTTTGAAAGGCATGCATGAGATGAGAGCTATTGATGCTAAGAAACATGAGGAAGACTGGGGACTGTTTCCAAACCAGGGCAATGTGTCAAACACCTACATTCCGTGCTCGAGAATTTTGCCGTTATAGTAACTTGGCTATTACCTGTATCTGTGGCCACTGCTCCTGATAATGCAAACTCACTGTTTTGTGTGTTTTGTTTTGGTTTTGGTTTTGGTTTTGGTTTTATGTCTCAAGTGCAAAGTCCCAAAGGCAGGATCTGACTAGGTCAGCTGTCAGTCATCGTCCAGTGGAATGAGCCCAACTGGGAAGGATTCAGCTGTCATCCCACCTTAAGGTCCATTGACTGCCTTTAAGTCAGGTGTCAACTTAGCTGTGGTCCCAAGAGTGTGTGCATGTGTGCATGCAGAGGGAAAGTCTAGAGGGAATCACAAGGAACTATTATCGAGGCTCTGAGGGGAGGATGGAAGGTCAAGGTTGGAAGAGAACCGGGAGGGGAACTTTATTATTTCATATCCTCTGTAATGTTTTGGTTTTTACAAGCCTGGGTTCATAAACTAGAGAAATTTAGAGTTAAATCATGGGATCAACTGTGAAAGGTCTTGCCGGGAGCCAGAACAAAACTCTGGAACTTCGCATCCATGTCTTTCAACAGGAGGCTGAGGAGGACTCCCTCGTTGCCCATAAAACAGAGATGTTCTTGCATAGGTGTCCCGGGGAACATGGCAGTCATCAAACTCAAACAGCATAAAAAGAAAAGGAGAGTGGGGCTCATCCCTCCGACCAGGGCACTGAGGCTCAGACAGACTGTAAAACGTTGGAGATGGTGTTCTCTTGCCAAATTCTTTTTCTCTGGATGCATACATTCTTATTACACACTTTTTAAATCGATTTCATTTACTTAAGATGATCTCATCCGTGTGGTTGCTGCTGTACATAACAATAATCTAACATGAAACGAAACTTGATGTTAGCATTATAGCAATTCGATCTCCTCTGTCCTGTAAGGCAAGGGGACAAAATCTAAGTATATAATGAATAAATACATATACATAATTACCTGGAGGTTACTTATACTGCCTCTCTACTACATCCTTAAACTGTAATTAAAAACACCTGTTCTGTTTTTCCTCTTGACAACTTTATATTGGCTGGGTTAGAAATATCTAGTTTACAAACACATGTACAAATGAGCAGCTGGTCTCTAACCCCAATCACATTCAAACCTTTGGTTTCCTCATCTTAATCCCAAAGGGTAGTTAAGGGGTTTTAAATTGATGTTGCCACCTAGTGGACGAAAACTGGTAAAATTAGAAAGCCTCTCAGTTCACCTTTGATACTCTCTCACAGCTGGGTTTTCTAAGTTCCAGTCGCTATTTCACTACCTGAAACCCATTTGTAGTACTGAATTATCATTCACTTTCAAAATGGCTAGCTATCAGATCTTGAGAGAGTAAGCTTTCCCTTTGGTGAGACAAATGGGGCAGTTGGGGGTCATTGGGTTTAATATGCTGAATAAAGAGCTTTTGTTGGTTTTTGGTTACTGGTTAGTCTACCCCTATAATTTATTGGCTTGTAAAAAAGTAAGACATTTTATGGATTTTCCTAAATAGCTTTCCTTATACTCTGTTCTTTGATAAGTAATCAAACAGTAATAAACACATTTCTCAAGTTGCACCTGAGAATTTCTACAAGCTGAGATGAAGTGATTTTTTTTTTTAATTGAATGATAAAGCTGGGTTTCAGCAATCACTTTCAGGGTTAAGTTTTTTCTTTTTAATCTTCCCACGGTTGTAAAACGGCTACAGATTGCTTTCTTTGCATTCTTGCGGAGCTGACAGGGCCCAATGCAGGTGTTTCCAGCAGGATGTCAAGTGATCCATCCTTCAAAAACAACCATATCACCCAGCAAAGGTGTCTTTCTCAGCCAATAATCATATTGGGTCAGGTAGGAGAGGCCAGGATCTGATGAAGCCAGGGCAAGCAAAGGTCAACGCATTGTGTACCAGAAAAGATGTAATAACATTTCAATTCTAAAGGTCAGATTTGGAGTTGTATTACAGTGACTTGATGAATTTTTCTTAACTTCTACTTTCTTGTATTCTTTTCAGAAAAAGATATTAAAAGGTTTTTTTCTGTGACTTTGAGGAAACAAAAGCTACAAAGCCAGATTAGGGGATTGGTGCCTAACCATAATAAATTATCATGAGCAAGCCGAGGACCTTTTAATTCATAGGCCTAACGAAGGTATAACAGGATCATTTGAAATAACAAAGCTAAAATGGTTAGAAATGAACACACAGCCCTAAAGAACCATCATTCAGCCCTGGTGGGTTGGAGCATCATCTGTGCTCCAAGGGTAGTGGGTTCTATTTCTGGTCAGGGCACATACCCAGGTTGCAGATTTGTTCCCTGATTGAAGTTCATATGAGAAGCAACCAATCGATGTTTCTCTCTCTCTCTCTCTCATATCAATAAAATGAATAAGTTATAATTAAAAAAAAAGAATCATCGTCCAGCAAATCTGGAAGGTCCCTAATGCCCTCCCTATTAATCTTATCTCATCTTGGAAACTGTTATTCATCTAAGTAAAACCATGAAAAGCATGCAAATTTCATCCTGATTCTGACACGCCTGTCAGGCTGGAAATGGAAGTTGTGGGTGAACTGCCAGAGTTTTTGTTTTGTGCTTTATATATATGGTCTTCATGATGTTCTACTTTATCTTCAGTCATTATAAAATGCCAATGGGGGGGTATGAAAAATATTCCTTCCTGTGTACTTTATTTAGTTTTACCTACTAGTAGCTCTGGCTGCCAAGAATTCTCAATGATCGCCTTTGTGCCAAATCCATTAATAAATATTTAATGTGTCTGTGCAAAACATGCTGACAGTTGAGATTTTAATACAATAGAGTTGCGCTTCCCAACCTGTCCTCGTCATAACATAAACAAAATGATAATACCTGTCTGGCACACCTGAGGGACAGGTCACCACCACAAACAACTCCCTGACAAATAGGTGACCCCTCCAGTCTTCGTCAATTTACAGGAAGACTCTTGGAGAGTGTCCAAATATAATTTCAACTGTGTTATCGTTTTAATGGCTGTAAAAATTGATTTAAAATTGTTTCCACTTTAACAACTTTATGGTCATCAGTGTCGCATGGAACACATGTAAACAATTTGGTGGCCCTCCAGTTGGGTCCCACAGACCAGTCGGGAAGCTCTGTGCTAGAGAGTTAAGATGCCCCATAGAGATGGGCTTATCTTTACTGTTCTCAGTGTGGGAAGAATCCACACCAGGAATGGTCATAGTGTATGGATTCCATATCCTCTCATTGAAAGGCACATTCCTTTTCAGCATTAAGTTTTATTTAAAAAGTGTTTTTGCTTCCATCATTAAGCATTTTCTTTCTTGGTGTCTGTTCTGGGGTATCCAGGAGAGTTCTTGTCCGTATTGCCACTCTGCCTGTGTTTTGGCCTTTCTCTGCTTAAGTGTGAGTTTGTAATCTTCAAAAGCTGATGAAAAAAACAAATGGTTTTAAGACAGACCGAAAAAGACCAAGCAATCAGAGAGTAACAAGAACTGGATAAAATACCTGTTGTCAAGCCCAAAGTTTTGCTGTTTTCCTCCTTAAAGGCAGAGGCAGTTTTTGTGTTGTTGTTGTTGTTGTTTTTAAGTAAAAAGAAAGATAGAGATCATTAAGTCTTTATTTTTAAAAGGTAACTATCACCATTTTCCCCTTTCTTACAGTGATAAGGTGATAAGACTTATCCCCAATACAGAAGAGGAAGCATATGCATTGAAGAAAATATGCCACCAGCTTAAGGTAAGAGAGTGTCCACTCACTTGTCCTTGTGCTTGCAATGTATTTACAGGGTTTTGCTGACTGGAGTTGAGTAGTTGGAATTAATTACCCATGGGAATAAAATTCTAAGAGAACTTGAAAGAGCTTTTAAAGGGTAGTTAAGGTTATTAAAATATTAATATATATCTGACCCATTATCTATTTACTAGTTCATTTACTTATTTTCCATCTCCCTTAGCAGGAAGTAAGCTTCATGAGAGAGCTTGTCTATGTCTCTTCATCGCTATATTCTCTGTCAGTTTCTGGAATATCCTAGAAGCTCAGTAAATGTCTTGTTGTTTAATGCATGAGTGAAGTTTATACTTTTCCAGAACTACACTTTTCCCTCTTGAAATCTCCCTGCTGATCATTAGAACTTCAGGCAGAAGTGAGATGAAGAAAATAAAAGCTAGAAATTGAAGTTAATTAATTTTGCTATGTTTCAGTGGATTTGATAAGAGAATTCTGTTGGCAAAAGTTGAAGGGCTCTGATTATTCAATCTTTGATGGATTTTATGGATTTTAAAGTTAGCAAGTTTCTCAGTCCCTATTACGGCATGTAATTGAGTGTTAGCTTTTGCTAAATACTTATGATGAGAAGTGTGGTGATGGGCTCTTTTCCATGCCTACCTTGCAAGAGAAGTGAGCCCATAAAACGTGGTGGTTTGGGCTCATTTTCATGGAGAGCAAAGCAGATTACAAAGGAAGCCTTATTAATATCTTCAATATGGAATAGAAAAACCTGTGTCCTATATGACTGGAGTATAATCCTACCTGGATTGTACCTGGAGAAGGTGTTAGGGGATGAGGAGTAAAGGAGGAGTGATAGACTCAGGGGCTTCTGGAAACATCTGTAATTATCAAACTTTCAGTCTTCTATTTTTGGTTTGATTTTTTTCTCTTTGACATCTTCCCTTTACATGTTGAATTTATTTGCAAATGAAGTTTTAAACTTCTATTTTATTGATTTTCTTTCTTCCTCTTCCAATCCAGCCCCTATCCATGAAATGTTCAGTTTAAGGTTGGTGTCTCATCATAAGGAGGTAGGATGCAGGAGCTTATCCTCAAATTGTTATGGTTTTATCCAATTCCAGAGACACTGTGTTTGCTGGGCCTCTCCCAAACCATTGTAGCCTTTTCAACAGCAATATCTGAACACTATCGAAACAATCTACCAGAGTCTCAAACGTTGTAAAGAAGCAAAGCCAGTTTCAACTAGAAGTTTCCATTTCCATTGCAGTTGTGTTTTGAATACAACACTGGAAAAATTAAATAGCCACTTTATACCTTGGGGTCTAGTATTTCAGGCAACAAATATTGGGAAAAAATCATTAGGATTTTCCCCCAATTTACATGGTAGGCCTTACAAAGCTATGAAAATAAAATTGCATCATCATATATGTGATCACTTACCATTATCAAAAACAATAACGTTGCATCAATGAGGACTGTGAGGGTTACTTATAAACTCTTGTAAATCACAGTAAATGGAACTAAAAGATGTTGAATAAAGCTAGGACTGTGGACACTGATAACACATTTATATTGGACCCCTTTTATGAACACACTTAAAAAACATTCCTGCATATTGTATTCATTTGGTTCTGAAGGAAAGGTAATAAACAGGGGTCGGGGAGGAAATGGCTTGGTTGTGGAGGAGCTTAGATGACACTGAGGGGAGGAAAGGGGGCTAGTGAGGAAGAGGGGAGTGTAGTGAAGGGAGAAAAGGAGTAGATGTTAGAATGTCAGTGATATTCCAGGGATTCCACCCCACGGAGAGTTACATCTGGAGTTACACCCAGTCCCTCTTAGCCACTATGTGCCCTCACAGTGCCAACTGCTTCCTGTAGATTGCCTCATTTTAACAACTCTATGATGTGGGTACCATTATTATTGCTATTTTACACATGAAGAAACTGGGAGAGACAGAAGTTAAGTAACTTGCCCCAGGTCACAGTGTGGAATCAGAACACACATATCTAGACAGGGCCAAGCCCTCTAGAACCCAGGCGAGGCCACCTCTTGCCTCTAGTCTATTTACTCTGATCATCTGCACAATGGAAGGGTGAAAGCCAAGTTTGCTGGGCAGTGGAGCTTAGACTCAGTGTGATCATTATCATGTGTTCATTTACTTTATTCCTGAGTCACCTACACCACCCCCAGCACCCCCAGCTTCAGTAATTTGCAGGAAAACTCTCACAACTTAGCCTATAGTCCTATTTGCAGCTATGCCTTATTATGACAAAGGGATACAAAGCAGAATCAGCAAAGAGAAGAGGCACAAGGGTGGAAGCCCAGGACAAACCAGGCTCAAGCTTCCAAGACATTATCTCTTAGTAGAGTCACACGGGATGTTCGTAATTGCCCCAACAATGAGTTGTGATCACACATGTGAAATGTTGTCTGCCAGGGAAGCTCATTAGAGACCTAGGGCCCAGGGTTTTCGCTGGGGTCTCGCCATGTAGCCCCCTCTGCCCAGCACATACCAAAATTCCAGACTCTCAGCGAGAAAGCAGGTGTTCAGCATGAACCATGTTGTTTGCACACACAGTCCAGGCACTGTTAGCCACTCTTCCCAGTTAGGGTGGTGGGAACCCTCCCAAGATCTAGGTTCCCGGATGCCAGATAAGAGCCCACCTTGCAAGCAGGCCTTTCTGAGGATAGCGGTTTCCTGCCTGTTCTATCAACTCTTCTCTGCACATTTCTTCTGTTCCTTAAAGAAATAGTTTTATTGGGCTGAAGTTTGAAGTGTTGCACTTAAATAAGTTTCTATTTAAAAGCATCATGTTAACTTGCTGGCGTTTTATGTACATGATTTCATCGAGTGATTCACTCACACTAAGCGCAGGCATTTTGGCCAGGCAGAGAAAGGGCCTGCAGAGGAGGAAAATATGACTGCCTGTCATCCTATGCCCCATGGAGCTGATGGACAGAATTGGGGCCATTGTTGACAGTTCCTTTGCACATCTGTGCACTGCCTCCCAGGGGAAGGGAGGAGGATTTGCCAGGAAGCCTTTAGTTGCCTTATTTCCCTGAAGCACAGTGTAGTAGACAGAATTCTAAGATGGCCCCAAGATTTCTCCCCACTGGTCTGCACACCCTGTATAATCCCTCCTCTGAGTGTGGGCGGGAACTGTGGGTAGGATGGGGCAGTCATTCCCATGATATATTATGTTATGTGGCAGAAGGGAGATTACCTGGGATAAGCCTGACCTGATCAGGTGAGCCCTTTAAAAGCAGAGAGTTTTCTCCAGCTGTTCACAGAGAAAGAAATCAGAGAAGTGCTCCCCCTGGTCTCAAAGAAGAATCAAACTGGTATGTTGTGAAAAGTCCTTGAGAGCCATAACATCAGAAATACCCATGGGCTCTAGAAGGTGAGAGTCACTCCAGCTGATAGACAGCAAGGAAATGGAGATGTCAGTCCTGCAACCACAAGGAACTATGTTCTGTCTTCACCAGATGCCTCTGAGGTCCAGATTAAATCACAGCCCAGCTGGCCCCTTGAGTTTAGCCCATTGAGACCCTGAAGAAAAAAATCCAGCCAGCTTTGCCTGCACTTCTCACCTACACAACTATAAGATGATAAATGGGTGTTGTTTTACGCTTCTGTGGTTAAGTCTCTCGGCAGCAATAGAAAACTAATACACACAGAAAGGTAACAACCCTGCATCTTGGCCTTCGGTGGCTCTTATTTTAATAGCATACATGAGTGCTTTGAATTCTCTGATTTCCCTGGCTATCACCAAGGAGCTCTGGAAAAGTGAAAAGTGATTAGACTACATGCTTAGGCTGTAAATTCACAGCATCTTCTCTGAAACATGAACAAATGCAAAATGTATGTGCAACATCAAACAGACTCTGAGAAGGTACAGTCAAAGCATAGCTAAATTGATGTGGAAACTGTTACAAAGCTGGTTCCTTTCCTAATTAAATTGTATGGTTTTGCTGAAGAATTAAAACAAAGTTAAACAGAAAACCATGCCCCCGAGAACTAGATTGAGAAAGCACCAGTCAATTAAATTGTTGATGAAGAGCATAGCCATGATTTAAATAAAGTTGTGATGGAAGGGGGACAGTTTGCAGGTGAATACAATTAGAGACGGAGCACCATGTTTCTGCCCACATCTCTTCACAAATTCTTTGTGCTCTGAAGGATAGAAATGGCTTTATGTAAGGTCACAGAACAAGTTCCTGTTATAGAATTGACACATCCTTGTTGAAAGAAAAATTAATCGGTTTCCAGTTTTCTCACCAGAGAGCTATATGATAAAAAAAACAAAAAACAAAACAAAACTGGACTGTATCCAAAAGTTTGTCACTTTTTACAAACTAAATCATAGCCTCAAAATATTAGCTGGCTTGTCAGGTATCACTGAGTGAAAGGTGGAGTCATACAAGGCAGGCTTCCCCCTTCTCCTTTGCCGGGATGTGAAATTTGCTGCTGCCTTTCCCAGGTGTACTCTCCCTCCTCAGCGCCGTGCTGTAATTGACTGCTCTCTTCTCTGATCCTCTTTGGTGCACTCCCAAGTCATATACCTGGACCTACAGGAGCTTCAAATACCTGTGGTCCCTAGGAGCAAATAAGCTCAACTATCCAACTGGACAATTTAATTGACGAGGAGGAAGAAGATAGTGAGAGAACTCGTGCTGTGGGAGTTACTTGTCCTCATTTTCTTTAGAAACTGATTGAGCTATCATAGCATCTCTTCATCATGACTGTGGTAGTCAGATTTCTAAGTTGGCCGTCAATATTCTTGGCCCTGGTATATACACACCTTCTCTTGGGTATTTCATCAAACATGAATCTGGTTCCTGCTATAAAAGGATCTTAGACATGTAAATACGGTCCCAAGTCAGTTAACCTTGGAAGAGAAAGATTATCAGGATGGGCCTGACCTAATCATGTGAGCCCTTTAAAAACTGAGTGTTTTATCCAGTGGGGGGGAATCAAACAGATGGATGCCTGCTGGCCTGGAGGAAATCAAACATCCATGCAGAGAACTTCCATGTAGCAAGAAATTATAGGAGGCCTCTAGCTGCTGAGAGCTGTCCCCATTGGACTAGAAGGAAAACAGAGACCTCAGTCCTACAACTACTAGGAAATGAATTTTAGCAGCTACCTGTGAGAATGTAAGAGGATCCTGAGTGCCAGATAAGTTCCTAGCATGAGTGGACACTGGATTTTAGCTTGAGCAGAAAATAAAGCCACTTCTGACCTATAGAAATAGTGAAATAATAAAACTGAGCTGCTAAATTTATGGCAATTTAGCAATAAAAATCGAATACTATGGCCTTAAAAAAAAACACACCAAAAAAAAAAAAAAAAAAAAACAACCCACAACAACACAAACACTGATTCAGTGAGCTACCTGAGGATACACAGAAATATTCTGAATGATAAAAGAAAGAAAAAGACCAAAACTTTGATCTGTCAATATATTTGGGGCAGGTTAAAGCTTTTCCATCTTTTTGTTAAAGGCTTTGTAAAGGAATGAAGCAACATTACCTTTGATTTTGCTGGCATTTTGAAAGAGAGAAAAAGCTGCTTATAATCCAGGCAGACATCCAAATGAATCATGGATTAAATTTCAGGAATATAAATTTCAGACATGGCATGCAGTCTTCTCCTCAGTATGGAGATTGATAATTAACAAAAACATATTAAGAGAAACAATACAATATGTGTATGTGGTGGTGGGGGGGGGGAGACATTAGAAACATTTCTTCAAAAGTGAAAAAAATCCACTGCAGTATTATTATTATTAATTACCTCAGTGGTCTTTTATTTAATTTACTCAAGTAAGTTGACAACATGACCTTGGGCTAATACCATAGTATTTTAGTTTCCTTTCTGTTTGTAAGACTATTTGGGGTTTGGTTTTGTTTTGTTTTTTTTTATAGTTGAGAGTATTACAAATGTCGCTCATTTTCCCCCTTTTGCCCCCCTCCACCCAGCTCCTGCCCCACCTCAGGCCTTCACCACAAAATAGCCTGCTTTGAAACCAGTTTTTAAACTTTAGAAGTAGTCGCTCTTATTGGCTGGTAGTAACAGCCATCCTTAAGGTAGTATCTGTAACTGGGCAGTTTGAAAGTCCAGGTCCATCACAGTCTCTCACAGAAGGTGATCTCAAGTGGGCTCATTCATGCCACTGAATACATTCATTATTTACTCAGGGGTCACAGCGATCCAAGAGTAAGAGAGAGCAAACTCACAGAGCTCCTTGAACCCAAGTTTGGAACTCATATAACATCACGCCTATTACTTTCTACCAGCCAATGAAAGTCACAGGGCCAGCCCGGATTCAAGGAGTGAAAAAAACAGATTCCAGTTCTTGATGAGATGATTGCAAGGTGTGAATACAGACTTGAGAAGACTTTTTCATTTTTATAAACTCACCACACCTCCTATTCCCCACCTCATTCCAACCCCACCCACATATTTGTTTATAGTTTGTTACCAAATCTAGCAGGGGAGATGGCAGCTCTGTAACTTCTCCTCTCCATTCTCACTGCCACTGCGTTAATTCTGGCCTTGGTGGTCTTTAGCCTGAATAAAACCAGACTCCCACATTGCCTTTCTGTCACCTCAACTATGACTCCTATTTGTTCTTCATACTGGAGCCAAGGTGATCTTTCTGAAATGAAAGTGGGTTCTGCTTTAATGGCTGGCATCAAGGCACAAGAATGGAAATGAGTATTAATGACCTAAAGGGGAATTGACTATCACCATCCAAATGTACTTATTAAAATTTAACTACATGAGGTCTTGTAAGTTCAAATGTGAGAAGCAGTTAGCATGGTGATTAAGAACAGTATGACCCCTGGCGATGTACTTCCTGCGTTTGTATCTAGATTCTTCCATGTCTGCGTCGTACAAGTATCTGTGAATGACCTAATTGCTCTATGCTTCCTAATTGCTCTACTTCCTAATCTGCAAAGTAGAGAAGTATAGAAGAGTTGATCTTCCCGTTTGTGCTAACCTGTAGCTTGGAACATATATATTTACACTGTAGCTATTTGATCACATGTTGTGTCTCTCTTACTAGTCTGAGAACCCCCTGAGAGCAAAGGCTGCTTACCATTCTTCTTTGGGTAGGATCTATACCTGATTCATGTTTGTTTTCCTGGTGCTTGGCTGTAGTAGGTATTCAACAAATCTTGAATGAATGAGCAAATGTAATTCATTTATCTAACTACTTGCCTATGATTAAAATATATAAAACTCTAACTTGGGTTCTAATAAAAAACATATGTATGACAATAAATTTTCAACAAGATCAAAAAAGCAAAATCAAGGTAGGAATTCGAATCATTGTAGAATGATGTGTTAATGGAGTATCAAAAGTGTGAGGTGGGGAAAATTATCTCTCCAATTACTCAGGAAGTTTATGAGGGAAGTAGTATTTGTGTAAGAACTTAATGATAGGTATGTTTCTTGAGAAAACTGTCTCTAAGATCTGCAATTTTCTGTGAAAGCCTCACATAATTTTAAGATTGTCCCTTCCAGTTTGGCGGACTCAATGAATACAATAATGCTAATTACCGGAATATTTTAATTTGAAATTCGGAGCTCAGGTGTTTTGCCTAAAAGTCAGTTTGTTGTTCTGTATAATCAGAAATGTCTTTATTTCTTTATGCCTTAGACATGCTACTTGATCAACAAACCCGTTTCTTGCTTATAACCTAAAAACAGCTTCTAGGGATGCCAATGTGACAATTTTCTGTGCCCTAAAAAATATTCAGGGCAGCTTTTGCATATTCATCAGCCAAAACCACAAAGACTTTGCTTGGTTAAAGGAGTTTCCTGTTTTCTACCATTTTGTTTGTCTAGCTGTATAAACGCGGAGTGATCAAAATCCCCATGGTCCCACAAATGTGCTTCTGAGACCTCTTCCTGATCATTGCATTTGCTTCGAGGCTATCTGATCATGCGTGTCTATTCACTCACATTTTGGTCACGTTTTGAAAATGGACTGATCTGGGCTAAGAATCAGTATCATATTCTTGAGAGAGAGGAAAGGAGAAGGTATAGACTATGGAACATTATCTAGCAGTGTGAAGACATTGACTCAAGGTAGGGATTGGTGATCTTTGAGAGGCGGTATCACAAGCCTCAGTTGTTCACTCCCTTAGAGGGGTGATGTTGGCAGCACAGGCAGGAGATGCCTCTGTGTTTAAGGGACCAGGATGAATCTGTTGGTGATCGTGTGATAGGTGATACATCAAAGGAGCAAGCCTTAGACTCTCAAGCAAGGAGTGAATGGATGGAGGGTAAACAATGAAAGGGCAGGATATAATCTTCTTCTCTCATCTAATAGTTCCATCTCTCCCTGGCCTATCCAGAGCCCAGCTTCGAGTAGTAAACCCATTGGTCTAGTCAACAAATTATAGTGAGCAGTAAGATCAGTCAAGGTCTAGTCAGGAGGCAGACACCACTCATCTGAACAGCAACAGTTTAATATAAAGCAGTATTAATTAGTAAATGGTAACTAACTACTAAAAGGCATGAGAGAAGAAATGCAAATGCAGAGAGCAGCTGCTACCTCGAAATGAGGACGGGAATAGGAGGAGGAGATTAAGAACTTGGTAGAACTTCTTCCCCTCCCCCACAGCTCCATGGCTGAGATTCAGGCCTCCA
This sequence comes from Eptesicus fuscus, assembly GCF_027574615.1. NCBI lineage: Eukaryota > Metazoa > Chordata > Mammalia > Chiroptera > Vespertilionidae > Eptesicus > Eptesicus fuscus. The sequence continues at coordinate 37,092,604 of NC_072491.1, read as the reverse complement.
GAGCCAGTGGCCCCCGGAGTGGTGGAGAAATTTGCTGGGGCACCAGCAGGCTAGAGCTGGTCCAATCATCTATAGAAGGACACTTTGGTTGTTTCCTTACCTTAGCCACCGTGAATAATGCTGCGATGAGCATAGGGGTACATGCATCTTTATGAATAAATGTTTTCAAATTCGGGTAGAAGGGTTGCTCAGTCATATGGTAACTCTGTTCTTAATTTTTGAGGAACCTACAGGAGAAGTTTTACCTAAAATTTTTATCTTGTTTAAAAAGACTTTTGCTGAAATCACAGACATACCTCAGAGATATTGTGGTTGGGTTTCAGACCACTATAAAAAAGCAAGTTATAATATTTTGTTGATGGAGGGTCTTGCCTTCAATTTGTAAAAAAACAAAAACAAAAACAAAAACCACATCTGTGAATCACAATAAAGCAAAGCCCAATAAAATGAGGTATGCCGTACTTGGTGGTCAGCTGAGAATAAGCAAGGACACTGGGCAAGTAGGTGGGCCAAAGTGGAACGTCCAGATGGAGGGAGCTGGGAGCATGCCACCAGCAAACAGGACTCACTTCACAATTTTGTCCAAAATTGGTATGGCCCTGGGCAGTCAGTCATCTCTCCTGCCACCTCCAGCAACCCGCCCTGCGTTTTTTATTTCTTAATAATGTGTTTAAATCATCTAAGCCTGTTTTAGAAAAAAACATAATATTTTTCTAATATAAATATGTGACTGGTGAAGAAGGTGCTGAGAGATTAGGGAAGAAATAGTGATAATGAGCATGATATTTCTATTTTAACAAATATTGACAGATTACAAAGAAAACACAACATTGTTCTTAGAATAACAAAATCTGTTACGGTCACCCAATTTCTTTCAGGAGAGTAAGAGCCATTATGGGTCAAAAGAGCAATTGATCAAGGTTGATCAAGATGAGTGATGCACAGTATACAAAATGTTTATTGTCACAGGACTTGGGATATTACCTAGAGTAAGTTATTCCTTAAGAACTGGTACAAATAAGGTCTATATCATTCAACCATAAATGGTTTAAATCTCAGATGAGGGATATGAGAGACATAAGCCATAAAAGTTAATTCTCTGACCAGTGATATTTAGCTTTTTTTTTTCATCAACCTATGAATGATGGTCTCTAAAGAGTGTCCATGAAGCCAGAAGATGGAATCAATGGATAAGGAGGGAGCAGTTATTTAAGGGGATTATCATCGAAATTCCTGGTAACTAATTAAACAGCAGAGGGTCCTGAAATACAGAAATTAAAGTTATAAGGATAAATGCAGAGTAATGCCTACAAATTTTTAGACTGCAAGCCACACAGAAGGGAAAATCAAAGATCACAGTAAAACGTGAGCTTGCAATGAACAAATGGAGTCACACATCTAGAAGTTGTGTGTCTGTTAGGATGTAAGGACTCTGGGCTTTCAGAGATTCCTGGAGTGACCTACAGTGTGGCCAACTGTTAGTTATGCAACAAAATCTGTCTTCTCTTCTTCCTGGGCATCCTTTTCCAACCTCCCTTAGAGTTAGTTGTAGCCATGCAACACAGCATAGCCAAAGTCATGTGGGCCATTTCTGGGCCAATACGTTAAAGAAAAAAAGCTTGCCCTCCATGTTTTCTTTCTCTTCTCCTGCCTGGATGACAGTAATAACAGAGGATGGAGAAGCCATGACATGGAAAATTTCTGGATCCCTGAATCACCATAGAGAGCAAAGCTGCCCACCCTCTAGAAATACCCGCCTTTGTCTGTTATGTGACCAAGGAGTAAACTTCTCTTGTATTTGAGTCATTATATTGTATTTGAGCATTGTAGGGGAGGGAAAATTTTCCTCCTACCCTTCTTAGTTCTTAGCTGAGACCCCCATAATGAAAGACAGATTAACAAGAGAAAAACAAATCAAAGTTTATTAACATGTATAATTCATGTCTACATGGGAGATATCTAGAGGCAAATAAGTAACTTCCCAAGGTGGTTTAGAATTCAGACTTAAATACCATCTTAATGGAGAAAGAAAAGACAGTGTAAACCTCTTACGGGAGAACAAATAATTTTAAGGGAAGAAGAACAGGCCCTTAGAAGAACAGATGGGAGGCATGATGGTTTGTGACAAAGCATGCCTGGGTGTGGAGTTAATTTCTAGTCTCCCCTCTGTGGTAAGAGTCCGTCTTCCCCGGTTGATGAAACTCCCAGGGAGGGAATTTATGACAACTGAGTTCCTTTTAGAGGATCTGTCCTTAGGCAGATAAGGGCAGTTCAGAGAAAGCTGCTTCCTGCATTTGCTGTTTTTCAAGTGGTACAGCTCAAAATCATCAATATACCAAAGCAGCCTATTTTGAGGTGGCATGTCCTGAACCCCTACTGTCATATTTTGGGGTGACATTCACATGGTACATTAAAGTGCTACCTTAACAAATAAGAAATATGTGGCCTTAGCTTAACAGTTGGGCGGTAGATGGAAGGAAGTTAGATATGACAGCCTGGAAAGAAAAAGATCAGTGTTATGCAGTAACAAAACATATGGTAACATTTGTTAAAAGGATCAGCTGAACATGGAAGCCAGAGAAAGTGTCTCCTGATCCTACAGCTCAAAGAAAATTAGGTGCAAATACCCAGAATGTTAGCATGTGTCGGTTCTTCAGTGCTTACAGAAAGGTATTCCAAGAAAGAGCTGAGTTCAGGCAGGAATTAATGAGTTTACAAGCAGAACTGAAAAGGGACTGGGGAATAAAAGGGCAGGAAAACCAGACTGCTTTCTAGGTCCTAAACATAAGAAAACAAGACTCAAAAAGGTTTTAAGCAAAAAAAAAAAAAAAAAAAAGGTCCATTAAGATTTCTCCGGTGTGCAGAATGACTTCCATTAAGGAAGTTACTTTTCTTCTACCTTTCCACTCAAACCTACTGTTTCAAATGCCCTCAAAGTGGCTCCTGTCCATTTGGAGAGAGGTGGCAGTGCATGAGGGCCAGGAAGCAAAAAAAATGAAGCAAAAAAAATGGTGATGAAACAGATTTGAGAATTACACCTAAGGCAGAACTTTGGATATGGTTGCTGTCACATGAAAATTCATGGAAGAAAACAGTCCAGAAGCCTACCTGGTTTCTGACAGATGGCCCAAAACATCACAGTCCCAAAACCCCACACCCAAAAATACCACTTTGCTAGATAAAACCTTATACAACTATCAGGCCCACATATTTGAACAAGCTAGAAACAGGCTGCAAAAGCGGCCTGTCTCCAAGGAGCCCGTACTCACCAGTGTTTCGAGGAATCGTGGGCAAAGGAAAACCTCCTGGAGAGGAGTAGGGAGAACCCAGAGGGCGGAGCCTGGCTCCAACCAAAGCCCTTCCTCCACTGCTCCAGAGCAGGGGGTCTCTTTTAATATACAATTTTTTTAATTTTTTTATTACAGTTGACATTTGATATATTAGTTTAAGGTATAGTGCTTAGTGCTTGCTTACACATTTATGTAACTTATGAAGTGATCGCCCTAATAAGTCTAGTACCCATCTGACACCTTACATAGTATTACAATATTATTGGCTATATTCCCTGTGCTCTACATTATATTCCTGTGACTAATTTTATAACTGGCAGTTTGCATATCTCAATTCCTTTCCATTTTTCACCCAGTCCCCCAACCCCTCCCAGCTGGCAACCATCAGTTCTCTGTATCTATGCGTTTGTTTTTGTTTTGTTCATTTATTTTGTTCTTTATATTCCACATGTTAGTGAGCTCATAGGGTATTTGTCTTTCTCTGACTGACTTATTTCTCTTAGCACAATACCCTCTAGGTTCATCCAGATTTGTCGCAAATGGTAAGATTTCGTTCTTTTTTATGGCAGAGTAATATTTCATTGTAGATATGTACCACTTCTTTTTTGTCTCTTGATGGACACTTAGGTTGCTTCCGTATCTTGGCTATTGTAAGTAACAATGCAATGAACATAGGGGTGCATATGTATTTTCAAATTGTGATTTGGCTTTCTTTGGATAAATACCCAGAAGTAGAATTGCTGGGTCATACGGTAGTTGTAGTTTTAATTTTTTGAGGAACCTCCATACTGTTTTCTTCAGTGGCTGCACCAATTGACCATGCCCCCCAGGTAGATGTCCTCATTACCTGGGCCAGTGATTGCACACACTTCCCACTCTTCCCTGTTCAAAGGAGATGTTACTGTGGCTATCCTATCTCTGCTCACCATTGCACCTGGGGTAAAGGGAAATGCAGAGGGCAGGTAACCCGCCTTTTAATTTATACATTACAAAGTATAAGGAGCCACATCTGAACCTATTGAAGAAGACTGTGCTAACTTTGGGGTCCCCTCATGCAGATATCTAGTGACTAAAAGAACATACTAACTGGTCACCAAAAATCGAATTCTTTGGGGCCCATGTTTCTTAGCTCCCCTGATAGGAGTGGACATGTGGGTGAGTTCCAGCCAATGAAGTGAAATGGAGAATGCAACCTACAGATCAAGGCTTTGTAACCCTGCTCACTCTCTGTCCCTATCCACTGGCTGTACAGTGACTGTGGCCAGGTCTTAGTATTGAGTAGAACCACAGGTTGAAGGGAGCCTGGTCACTAAATCACCACATGATGGATAAGCTGCCCACCAGCAAGGAACAGCTATCTCAGAAATGAGGGAAAACTTGAGTTTGAGCCAATCTACATTTTGGGTCTATTTGTTGGCATACCTCGTGTTACCCCTGACAGAGCTAGTAGCTCTAAAACTCTCCCCATCTCTGGGACTCCAGGGCATAAGCTCTGTGGGTCCACTGAATATCACAGGAGTTTATATTCTATGAAAGTGGTGTAGCCTGAGAATTTACAAACACACTCTTTCGCTAACAGACCTTGATTGACGACCATATGCTGGGCATTGCGTGACTTATGCGCTGTGCTATGAACAGAAACTGGACCTTGGGTCAGGGAGCTTGGAAATACTCATGACGTCATCCAGAGCACAGAAAGGACGACTCTGTAGAACCTCTACAGATTTAGTCCACGTTTATTCATTACACATATTCAACAATCGAGCCAAACTTGCTTAGTTCCCCAAATATGTCCATGTTTGAGTCTTAAGCCTTGTTTATACAGATGTATAAATGTATTACGATATTAAGCAACTACTGTGTGCCAGACACCATTCTAAAAACTGAGCAGTAAACAAAACCAACAATAATCCCTGTTTTCTATAAAGGGAAATTGATTTTAAAAAAACACTATAGCATATCAGATGATCAGAGTTTTAGGGGGAAAGGTTAGGAGGCATGGGGTATAATTTTAAATAGAATGGTCAGGGAAGACATCACTAAAATGATGGCATTTGAGCAAAGGTTTGAAGCAGATGGGGGTGATCTGATCTGTTATTCCTACACCTTTGGAAATGCCTGCCCCCTCCTTCTTTACCTGTCAAAAGGGCCATTCTCAGATGCTAACTCGTCCACAGCTTTCTCCGACTGTCACAAGTAGATATATTCATTCTCTATCTTGAGCTCTTAAAGAACTTTATTGTTCTCTTATACAATCTGTTCTCAGATTCTGGTTTTCTTACTCAAACACATGTTCTCATTCACTCATGAGGTTTGGGGAACAACAAACCAATTTGAATCAGATGACCTAAGGTTAATAAATTGTAGCTCTGTTTGCCTTAATCCCACACAACCTCCATCACCAGCTGACATATTTTGATGTTGACAATTGACATTTTCTCAACATCCTTTCACCCTCTCCAGCCAAATCTCTGTTCACACACTCCTTCCACATAAAAAGACTACCTTTCATGCCTTGTGCACAAAGAATATCGTTTCTAAAAAGACGTATAGTACATTTTTTAATCCGAAGGATGAAAATGTCAATGACAACCATAGGCTTAACTTAAGTGAAAGGGACAGGGTGGTAAGGCAAAAGCAAAGCAAGATCAAACAATTACCAAACTTAGCAATTTGCTCTGGGTTTAGCAAAGAGGCTTTGGAGATAACTACTGCTCAGTGATTCATGTACCTTGGTTATTCTCAAAAGGAGGGCGGAAGGATAAATCTGATTTGCCTGGGAATTATTTTCCGACTATCTCACTGAATATGCACAACTACAACCCCAGGTTATCTTAAAGGAACACTTAGTAAATACTAATTACAGATCTGAATGTTCCCAGTACTCTTCAAAGAATCTACAAATGTTTGCCTTTAATGTTGTTTAACAAAAATTTATGGAGATGCTTTAGAGACTGTTGGTTTCATTTAGTACCCATTTTAAATTTATAGACCCTTTCTTTCTTTTAGCAATACCCTCCATTCTTCTTGGAAAGCCATAGAAGTATAATAAAGTGCAGAATGAACTCTTTCAAGAATAAATGTGTTTGCAATTTAATGAGTAGTTAAATGAACTTCTAAGGTTTTCTCCTCGAAGAATTTTGTAAAAAGAATTGCTCAAATTAAAACCGTTTTTGGACAAATCCTGCACCCATCTCCACTTGGGAGGTAAAGAGAACAGACATGTAACAGCAAGTTCAAAGTGACCCTCTGTACTTAGTTTGGAAACATTTCAAGAATATAATTCTTATACAGTATAGAAGGATAATTCATAGAAATGGGATGATTCTTGGAACTAGCAGTATTTTGTTTCAGGATATAATAGACAAAACCCAGTTCAAACCAGAAAAAAAAAAAAAGAAACATATCTTTCCAGCATGGCCACCCAAGGTTTTGTGTCATACTCAGTTTCACTCTTATAATGAGCACATTGGCGTTTTATTTAAGTAAGGTATAAAAAGTACAAGATGGTAAAACTCTATGTGACACTTTGCTATCAAGGGGTTCCAAATTCTTTATAAAATGTTAGTTAACATAATTCTCACAGTTCCCAAGCAGGTGAAGAAATGTGAGGTGGCTTTGTCTCATTTTCTGCTTGGAACATGAGTCATAATTAGTCTTGAAGTGGAAATGAGCTATAGTTTCCTAACATTCGGTGTTGACCTGACCTCATTTCACCTGTCTCCATTTGGAGTGTTATGTCCCAATTTTTCTCTTCTTTCTATTTCCCTGAGGTCTGTCAGTGAACCGTCGTAGTCCATGCCTCCCTGTTGAACTTGATGAGATGAGGGAAAGAAGAAGCCTTTTACGAGATGGCAGCGTTTGTTTCTATGTTAAGGGAAGTAAACCTTTAGGATGTTGGGTCTCAGTACACCAGACTTATTCTGCTAATGAGTACTTCCTTTTTATCTTGACATGTGTAGAGTTCAAATGGACTTGTAAAAAGTTGGACTTATTTATTTTTGACTATATGATACTATGTATTGATAATATTTAAAATTCAACATGTTTAGAAAATACACAGTAAAAAAATCTCCCTCCCACTCCTGTCCTCTAGTCACCCAGTTCTTCCCACAGTGGCCACCAGTGTTACGGATTTCTTACAGAGACAATGGACACACATCTGGGTGGGTGGGGGAGAGGGAATAGATAAAGATAAAGATAAAGATTAAAGATACAGATATGTCTGTACAGGCACACCTCATTTTATTGGGCTTCACTTCATTGTGCTTCACAGAATTGTGAATTTTACAAATGGAAAGCAAGACTTTCCACCAGCAAAAGCATTATGACTTGCAAAAGGCTCAGCTGATGGTTAGCATTTTTCAGCAATGAAGTCTTTTTTAAATGAAGTATGTACATTGTTTTATAGCCATAATGCTATTGTACACTTAATAGACTGCAGTGTAGTGCAAACTTAACTTTTATAAGCACTAGGAAACCAAAAATGTCCTGTGACTCGCTTTATTGCAACATTCGCTTTATTGCAGTGGTCTGGATCTGAACTGACAATATCTTTGAGGTATGCCTGTGTATAGCCATACATTTCCCTTCTGCCTGTTTCTGTAAATTATAACGAAGTTATACACACTGTTCTACTACTTGCTTTTTTCACTTAAGATATCTTGGCAATCATTCCATAACAAAGCAAACCAAAAAAAGCTCTGTTATTATTTTTTATAGCTGCAATGTTTCCATTGTAATGGCATACCAGCTTCTCCTTAATCATTATTCTACTGATGTTAAAATTGCCTCCAATTTTATGCTATTATGAACATTGTCACTGAAAAGAACCTGATAGGAAATCAATTTCACGAAAGTAAGTAAGATACGTTCTCAGAAATGGAATTCTTGGGTCAAAGAGCATATGTACTTTGATTTCTAGATATTTTCCAAGTTGCTCTCCATAAAGACTTTGTCAATTCACACTCCCACCAGAAATGGCTGAGAATCTCTATTCTCTATATCCTTGCCAACATAGTGCACAAACTATTTAACTCGAAGAAACATTGTAGACTAAATAATGTTTTCTAATTTTTGGAGATATTTGATGTATATCTTTTCACAGGCCCACAAATTTAAAATAACTTGCACCTATCTCCCAAAGAGCAATTTTTAAAATTTAACCTTAACATAAAATTGCTTGAAAATACAGCTCATACCCCATTTACTATGCCTATAGGTTTGCCAAAACAACTCTATGTGACAGATTTCTAAACCTCAGCCAGCTAACAAGTTGTTTCAAGAAATACTTGATACAAAACATTTCCATTTCTATCAAAGAACTTGAACAATATATTGGAGTTTTTGTACTGTTAATGGGTCACTTTTGGGAAAATTTGGGAATATGTATCTAGAAAAAAAATAGAGAACATTATTTTATATATGGTATTTAAAGCATATACTCATAGCGGGGGAGGCATTTCAAAACTATGTGTGGGTTGGTGTTTGTGATACTACAAGTTGCACTACAGAGAAGTTCTACCAAGTGAGAAATTCATTTTTATGAGCTGTTTAAAGGCATGCTGCATGTGCCAGCACAACTAGTATACTACACAATATGTGGCATTTGCAAAGGTGTTATCAAGACATCTGATATTCCAAACAAGGGCTTGTACGAATTGTCACAGATGTCCCGTTTACAGTAATTACAGGAAATTCTTAAAGCCTTGCTGCTCTCCATAGAGAGGAGTGTTTGACAGAATTCTAAAGTATTAGACCATGCTCAATTATATAAAAATTCTTGATTAATACTGTAACATCAGCAATGGTTACTATTTATTTATTTTTTTTAATGAATCTTTATTGTTCAGATTACAATTGTTTCTCCTTTTTCCCCACATATCTCCCCGCCACCCAGTTCCTACCCCCCCTTTTCCCTTACCTCCCCCCCCCCGCTGTCCTTATCCATAGGTGTATGATTTTTGTCCAGTCTCTTCCCATACTCCCCACACAGACACCCCTTTCCCCCTGAGAATTATCAATCCACTCCCATTCTATGCCTGATTCTATTAAGTTCACCAGTTTATTCTGTTCCTCAGATTTTTAATTCACTTGACTTTTAGATTCACTTGTTGATAGATATGTATTTGCTGTTCATAATTTTTATCTTTCTTCTTCTTTTTCCTCTTTTTAAAGAATACCTTTCAGCATTTCATATAATGCTGGTTTGGTGGTGATGAACTCCTTTAGCTTTTTCTTATCTGTGAAGCTCTTTATCTGCCCTTCAATTCTGAATGATAACTTTGCTGGGTAGAGTAGTCTTGGTTGTAGGTTCCTGCTATTCATCACTTTGAATATTTCTTGCCACTCCCGTCTGGCCTGCATGGTTTCTGTTGAGAAATTAGCTGATAATCGTATGGGAGCTCCCTTGTAGGTAACTAACTGTTTTTCTCTTGCTGCTTGTAAGATTCTCTCTTTGTCTTTTGCTCTTGGCATTTTAATTATGATGTGTCTTGGTGTGGTCCTCTTTGGATTCCTTTTGTTTGGGGTTCTGTGTGCTTCCTGGACTTGTAAGTCTATTTCTTTCATCAGGTGGGGGAAGTTTTCGTTCATTATTTCTTCAAATAGGTTTTCAGCATCTTGCTCTCTCTCTTCTTCTGGTACCCCCATAATTCTGATGTTGGTTCGCTTGAAGTTGTCCCAGAGGCTTCTTACACTATCTTCAACTTTCTGAATTCTCTTCTCTTCATGCTTCTCTGGAAGAGTGTCCTTGGCCTCTTTGTATTCCAAATCTTTGAGTTGATTCTTGCGATCCTCTAGTCTGCTTTTGGGTCTCTGTATAATATTTTTTATCTCAGTCAGTGTATGTTTAATTTCTAGTTGGTCCTCATTGAATTTATCAGCCTTTTCCATGAAATTCTTGAAAAACCTTATAACCGTGGTTTTGAACTCTATGTCCAGTCGCTTGTTCTCCTCCATTTCTTTGGTTTGTGATCTGTTTCCTTGCCTTCTCATATTTTCTGCTTCCCTAAGTTGGTAGGGTAGTTTTGTGTACTAGGTGTCCTATTGGTTCAAGGGGTCAGCCTCCCAGTTACTTGAGGTGGACACTCTTGGTGTACCCTTGTGTACTGTGTGTCCCCCAGCAGGAGCTACAGCAAGGGCTAGTTTTCTCCTCCTTTGCTTGGGCGGTTTTGGAGCAGTCTGACTGGAGCTGCAGTTGGTTAAGCTGCTCCAGAACAGGCCATTTATATGCAAAAGCCGCTGTGTGGAGCTGGGGCGGGTTTGTAGAATGTGCGGGGCGGGGCCTCAGGGCGGGGCCTCAGGGCGGGGTGGGGTCTCAGGGCGTCACTAGGCTGGGGCGTGGCCAACGGCGATGGCTGCCGTCAGCCGTCTCTGCCTTTCCACGTTTCCAAGTCCCTGCGCCCTGCGCTCCAGCGCAGTAAACGATGATTGCTGGGTGCACCACTGCAAAAAAGTCACTCTCACTTTCCGACCCGATGGCCGAGAGTCCAGCTTCTCCCCGTAGGTGCCTGGGTCCCCCGAGTGTCCCCAGAAACTGGATTTCAGAGTGATCGGGAGCTTGTCTCCCTGCGGGTTGAAGAAAAGCCGCGCACCCAGCCGCCCGCCGCCGGCCTGATTCGCGTGCCTCCGTACCTCAGCTTTTCAGCGATTGTGCTTCTTTCTCTTCTTAGTTGTAAATCTTCCACTCAGCCAGCTTTCCCGTGGTTCTGGGTGGTAGACGTTTTTGTCTTTTAGTTGTATTTTTGAAATTGTTGTGTGAGGCAGCAGATTAGTTGTTTAACTATGCCGCCATCTTGGTTCCTCCTCGGTTACTATTTATTTATGGCCTTCTCTTGAAAATTTTTGTTCTTACAAAATGAGGTTCTGTGAAGAAACATTCTTTTTGATTACATTAAGCTGGAAAGATTAAAGTGTGTCTAAATTAGTATTACTAGATGTTCATATGGTATAAAAACTGCCTCTCACTCTATGCTCTCATAATACTGAACATTTCTTGATACCATTTATTGAGTTTCTGCAGGAGGGAACAGGTGAGGTAGGGTAAACCAATGTAGGATGGGCTAATTTGAATAATTTCAGTAGACTCTGGGGCATAGGGGGCTGCCCATGGTTGTCTGGTACCTGGCTCTGGGATATTCAGTGCAGGTGTAAAGTGGTCTAGAGTGTGAGAGGCCAATAATGGAGGTGGTTGGGGTGTAGACTCTGGAATACTATGCAGCAGTAAAAAAGAAGGATCTCTTACCCTTTGAGACAGCATGGATGGACCTGGAGAATATTATGCTAAGTGAAATGAGCTAGTCAGAGAAAGACAAAATATCACATGATCTCACTTATATGTGGAATCTAATGAACATAATAAACTGATGAACAAAATAGGTCCAGAGGCATAGATACATGGAACAGACTGACATAATCTCATAGGGGAGGGGAAATGGGAAGAAATTAACCAAAGAACTTATATATATACTAGAGGCCCAGTGCGTGAATTCATGACCAGGTGGGGTCCCTCGGCCTGACCAGAAATTGGGGCCAATCAGGGGAGAGGGACTGCAGGAGGTTGGCCAGCTGGCTGTGGGGAGTGACTGCAGGAGGTTGGCTGTGGGAGCACACTGACCATAGGGGGCAGCTCCTGCATTGAGCATCTGCCCCCTGGTGGTCAGTGCATGTCATAGCAACCAGTTGACCAGTCATTCGGTTGCTAGGTCGCTTATATATATATATATATATGATTTTATATATATAGACTAGAGGCCCGTTGCACGAAGAGATTCATGCAATAGGCCTTCCTTCCCTTGGCTTCCAGCACTGGTTTTCCTCCAGCACCCAGGACCCAGGCCTTCACTCCGGCAGGAGTCTGCCTTCTTCATCTTTGCTGCAGGCTCCAGCCAGAGTCTGCCACCTTCGTCTTCACTGCAGACTCCGGCCAGAGTCTGCCATCTTCATCTTCGCTGCAGACTCAGGCCAGAATCTGCAGTCTTTGTCTTCGCTGCGTCGGAGTGCCGCTCCTGTAGATCCCTTCGCCTCCCCTGCCCACCCCCCGCCCTCCCTCTCATAGCAGGCATCCTGCCCCGCCCAGCCACTCTGCACCTGGAGCAGCTGGGCGGCCACCATCTTTGTCCTTCTAATTTGCATATTCCCTCCTGATTGGCTGTTGGGCATAGCAGAGTGATGGTCAATTTGCATGTTTCTCTTTTATTAGTGTAGATATGCATAGCCCATGGACACAGACAATAGTGTGGTGAAGGCCTGGGGTGGAACAGGGGCTGAGAGGAGGGGGACAAAGGGGAGGAAATTGGGGGACATCTGTAATAGTGATGAAAAAAAAAAGAATGAGGATGGGATATATCAGACAAAAGTCAGAGAGTTCATCAGCAACACTCACTAAAGGAAGTGTTCTTCAAGTGATGGTATAACTTCCCAACTAATGGAGAGGAAAAAAAATCAATCCCAGAAATGACAAGAATATTGAGTAAAAGCATCAAAGAACAGGTGATATAATGAGAAAGAACTGTTAGATAATAAAAATATACAAACAAAAATATTAAAAGTAATTGCTATAAAATTCAGGAAAATGGTCTTCTTTAGGGGTGCTATCAAGGTTTTATTTCTTAATGTAGGTATGGTTACATGGCTTTTCACTTTCTAATAATTCTTTAAGCTCTACACTTGCTTTGGTGTTTTATTTTATAGCAAAAATGTTTTTAAAATTTGACAGCATTATATCAGTCTCTCCTTATCAGCACTGCATAAAAATGATGAAATGGCCCCTTCAACTCCTGAAAGACTTCACAAGGCAGGTTTGAGGGTCAGAAAAGGTTGAGAAAAGCTCGCACCCACCCTCCATTAAAGGTTCTACCTGCCCTTTCTTTGTTTTCCAAGGATTATAATATTGGATTTTTTGTAAACTGTATCCCCACAGCTCTTGCTTTGATATTAAATTTCTATCTATATTCCTTCTCCTCTGTGTCACAGCCTATAAGCCTGGGTAATAGTTCTCTTTCAATGAGGTGTATTGTCCATTAGCAAGTGTGTAATCTCATTAGCACAAAGTCCTTCTGAAGTGAGGCTGCTGTGCTGCCTAGCACTATTTATTGTAGTTTTGATCAAACCATTTTTTAAAAATAAATTTATATTTTCATTTAATTTTTTAAATGATTAGATCAAAACCACCTCACTAATTTACTAACAGGCTAGATCTTAAATGTTTTGCTATAAAAAAATAAACTAAAATTATAAAAAGCAAAATAGACTTACAGAAACTTTGGAATAAACTAAGAAACGTTTACAACATTATAAAACTACCACATTCTTAGCCCTCTAACCTGAAGTTTCTCTATACAAGTCCCATAATTATGGCTTCCCCACATCAATCAACATTAATGTAAATCTGGCTCCTAGTCTCCATCACTCATGATCTTGATAAATCATACTTTGGAGCTGAGCTAGCGTCAAAACTCAAAAAGTAAGATACACTTGACATTTAGATTCAGCAAACTGATCTGATTTTGTTTAAGAATAATTTTCTAATTCAGAGGGCACTTTGAGTTGCCCATTTATTGAGTATTTCTTTTTTAAAATAACGCTATTTTTAAAGGATTGTTTAAGCAATGGAGGGGCTATAAACTTCCTGCCATAATTTCAGTGTAGTAATTACAAATTAAATTTGTTTTTACCATCTGGCTTATATTTCCTCTCCATTCAAATAATCCCTCCTAGTCAGTATCTTCCCTTTGTATTTCAAGTATCTTTCTTTACTTTACATTTTCTGGAAATGAAAACTGGACTCCAAAAATGCTCTGGAGGCATTTCACCAATTCTTTGCATGAGTTCACTGAAAGGCAAAGCTAAAGACAGCCAAAGGCTCTGAACTTCCTCTGTTCTCACCTAGATGACACTTTGCTTCGTTGTGGCTTTACTTCTGGTTCAGAAGTGCTGTGGAAATACTGCTTAGGAGGAAAGGTTGTGTTACTGTAGGGAGAGGTCCTCGTCCCCACCCGTTTCCAAGGTCTCATTTCTCCTTGTCCTGCCAAGGAAGAAGTGTAGCAGTGGCTTCAGTGGGGCTAGAATCAGAGTCAGCGTCCGGAGTTTCTGTTCCATTGTTGGAGCAGTCCAATTCGTCATCAGGCTAACTTAGCTTGTGCTCCCTGCTGTAGTCTATCACGTGTGGGGTCCATAGGGCCACATGGCTATGGAGGAAACATGGTAAATGCAAGGAAGCAGAAATAAGAGAGCCCACAAGCCAAGAGTCAAGAGTAATAAGAGCCACAAAAGAGAGCCATGAGAGAGAATTCCTTTGTTTAGGGTATTCTGTACCCCCAAATGTTCACAGGCTTCCCGTAGCCACACCCATTCTAGCCACTGATCTCTGTTCCCAGGTGTGACTGATAGACACCTTCCCTAGTCACCCCAACTTCACTGTACATGCATCTGTTTTCCCTTTGTTGGACACCCCCCGCCCCATGATCTGCAGGGGATGGGCCAGTGATTCCCTGGGGAGTGTGAAATTGCACCTTCCTAGTGAAGCTGCCCAAATGACATTCCTATAATGTCTGTCTTCCCTTTGCTCCTCTCCTATTATTAATAACTAGCTGATTACAGTGGTATCAGTTATGAGTTCAAATTATAAGCTATGGATCAAATATATATATACTAGAGGCCCGGTGCACAATATTCGTGCACGGGTAGGGTCCCTAGGCCTGGCCAGTGATCACGGCCCATCGGGGCCTTCCTTCGCTGGCTGCCAGCTGCCAGCAGGATCCTTCCTTCGTTCTGCACCACCCCCTGGTGGTCAGTGCATGTCATAGCAAGGGTCTCCCGGTTGAACTCCTGAGGGGACACTCTACATATTAGCCTTTTATATATATAGATATATATTGCACATTAAAACATATATGCAGGTATTACATGTAAGACTTCCTGATGTGATGACAGGAAAGGTGTAAATTAAGTTAAGCTTCAACTGGGTGTTGAGATGCTTCCCCAGAGAGAGGCTTAGCTAAAATATTTAATTAAACCATCTATCAAGGCAAGAGGAGCAACATACAGAGAAGATGGATGAAGAGTACCATTGACAGCCAGGAAAGACAGCAAACTCTCCTACCTGGGCGCTCTGGAGCTTGACTGAAAAGTGAGGCTGCAGTTTACACTGTCAGACCTGGAGCCCCGGGAGCAGCTCCCACAGCATCTCCTTCTGGGTGGTGGGAGACAGGGCCCCCACGGCTCAGCAGCAGCCGAGAAGCCCTGAAGAGCTGCCCACACTTGTATCTCTTGTATCTTGGTGGGTGAGTAAAGAGTTACATGGGGTGAATGGTTATCTCTGGCCTTCTACCCAAAATAGATGGGTGGGCAAAAGTAGGTTAATAATAATAAATAAATGATAATACAATAATTGATAAGTAATACAAGAACAAACTCTGTGTTTCCTGTACTCACAACTGTAAACTACTTTTGCCCACCCCTGTATAGCTCTGCCTTTCCCATCCTTTCTCTCCTATCCTCAATATTTATTGTTTGTGGTTCTCTGGGTAAATGGAGGAGGAAGGAGGATAAACAGTGTCTAAAAGAAGCTCTTTGCCCATAGTCTCCAGACACCCTTCAGGCAAAACTGTCTGCTGCCATGATGCTTTATTTGGGTGTTTGAAATTCAAGCAGAGTAGGACTTGTGTCTCCTTTAAAAAAAAAAAATGAGGGAGGGGGGAAGTGACAAACTTTCTGTAAGAGTAAATATTTTAGGTTCGAGGGCCATATGGTCTCTCTCAACCACTCCACACTGACGTCCTAGCCTGAAAGCAGTCATATACAATATTTAAACAAATTAGCATAATTGTATTTCTATAAAACTTTATTTATGGATGCTGAAATCTTCTTGTTTTACTGTGTGTGTGTTTTTCCATTTACATTTAAGATATACCCAAACAGGCATCAGGTACTGGACTGTGTTTGCTGACCCTTGACTTAAAAGATTAAGGTAATTTTACCCCAGGATGCATTAAAATTAAGCATTAATGAAAGTAGCCCTGGCCAGCTAGCTCAGTCGGTTAGTGTCATCCCAATACATCACAGTTGGGTGTTTGCTCCCCAGTCAGGGCACATACAAGAATCAAGTGAAACAACAAATGGAAGTTTCTCTCTTTAGAAAAAAAAAAATCAATAAAGAATTAATGAAAGTAAATCAACTCATATTATCTGTACTTTGGGGATAAGGTTAGACAGGTTTTATGATCATTGGGATAATCTATATGTTTTGCATATTTATTGTGTTTGTGATGGTTAAGAAAATTTGACATGATAGAGAACTTGATAAATTAGTTACGGGGTTTGCAATTTAAATGTGTAGACTTGTGATCTTAAGTTGAAAATTAGGCTGGAATTTAACTACACTTACAAACAATAATGGAAAGCTTGGAAGAATTTGAGTCTCTATAATTATAAATTTAATAACATTAAAATTTATACATTTAATTTATGTTATTTAAGTATATAGGTAAGATTTGCTTGTTTAGGTGGTAAACTTGCTGGTCAGTCATTTGAAGTGAAATCTATTGACTACATTTATAAATGCAAAGTAAAATGTTCTAACAAATTTGACAAACTAAAGGTTGATTATTATTTAAGGATGTTTATCCTGTACAACTTAAATTAATCAAACAATTAAAGAACATGGGAAGGTAAAATACTTATTTTAGGTATATATTTTTAAATAGAATAATAAGAATTGTATGTTACACTTAAAAGTTAATGAAAAGAATGTTTCAAATTATGTAACATTACTAAATTGATATATCTTAAAAATCCAAGTAACTGGGACTAATAAAGCCTCTTTGAGTTCAATACTCATGATAATAAGAGAGTCCCATATGGAACACAATATAGGTACAACCGACTGAGCGGTCAGTGCGGTTGTACAAATTGGGTTGTGGCCATCACGTTGCATTGGTACTGTATTTCTATAACATATGCTCTTGATCCCAAGCCAACCCAAACCACCCACATAGCCAATCAAAAGTCATGGATAGGAAAGCTGATAATGTTGCATTTTAGCCCTTTGAGGAAGGAGACCCAGAAAGATATTTTAGAGCATCAGCATAATGCCTAAAGAACAGCTGATGCACAGGATTACCTCTGCATAGAAATGGAGAACAGAAAAGTGGTGTCCATCTGAACCTGCCATCAGCTTAATCCCAAATCTTTCCTGAGCATATTGTAGAACAGAGATCAGCAAAAACTATGGCCTGGGGCAAACTCTGACCTGCTACCTGTTTTTGCATAGCTTTCAAATTAAAAATGGCTTTTATATTTTTTAATTGTTAACAAATCAAACAACATATTTTGTGACACAGGAAAGTGATATGCAGTTCAAATTTCAGCATCCATAAAAAGCTTTATTAGAACACAGCCACGCCTACTCATTGGCATTGTGTCCATCGCTGCATTCACACTAGCAGAGCTGAGTAGTTGCAGCAGAGACCATATGGCCCACAAAACCAAAAATGTTTACTATTTGATCTTTTACAAAAGTAATTTTACTAAACCCTGCTCTAAGTAGAACAACTTTATCATCTCCAGTGAGTTGATGTACTGGGTGAACAATTCAAGGCCCATATGTATTGGGAAAAGAAAGAGTTTTAACTTTCCCTCTGTCACTCATGATCTCTTGTCCCGGGAAAGGCCACAACATTTGGGAGATCAGCGAAAGGCAGGTGGAATTTGGGATACACTTAGTTTTATTTAAGTAGGATTCTATTTATATGGGTTGAAGTCACTTGGTCTACTAGCTATCTCCTTCCACCCACTATGCCAACACAGTAACTGTGGCAAGGGCGGGGGAACATAAAGTGATACAACCTCATCCTATAGCGCCCAGGACCAGAAGTAGCATTTAAAAAACAAGGTTTGAAATGTGGGAAGCCAGAAGCTACTGCGTAGAATATTCTTCATATCCTCAGATATGTCTAATCCTAAGCAAAAGGTTTATTTCTCAAATGTGCAGTCAAAACAGACACTCTCTGCTGTCAAAAAAATGCTCGATAGTGAAGCACATACAAGTATAATGCACCATATGTTCTTCATGGAAATCATGTGAAGTGAAATTTCCTGTTTTTAGAATTTGTGTTTTTGGAGCATAGAGCTGCAGCACTTCTATCTCTGAGCATATCCGTGTGAAAAGTCCATGTGTTTTAAGCATACCGATGCATCCTATCTAAGCACCTAGAGCCGTGGTCGGCAAACTGCGGCTCGCGAGCCACATGCGGCTCTTTGGCCCCTTGAGTGTGGCTCTTCCACAAAATACCACGGCCTGGGCGAGTCTATTTTGAAGAAGTGGCGTTAGAAGAAGTTTAAGTTAAAAATTTGGCTCTCAAAAGAAATTTCAATCGTTGTACTGTTGATATTTGGCTCTGTTGACTAATGAGTTTGCCGACCACTGACCTAGAGCATTTCTGCCTGGTTAAGTCTGGTGGTTCCAGACCAAATGCTTTGCAAAACTGCCCCTGACTCAGCTAAGTAGTCTGAAGAAACTAATGTTTCTTTCAGTGACAAAACTACACATATATTCATGGATAAGTCAGTGGTTGCCATATAAAATTTGATTGCCCAACTATGTAGGTCACTATGAAGTTGCAATAATTTTTAAATACATTTGAGTGACTTTTGTGACAGTGTTTTATTTTCTTGAGATGACACTTCAAATTGTATGTGCTTCAGGTTCCACAGAACCTGCATCTCCCTCAGCCCAGCCACCCTTCTGATACCCAGTATGAGAGAGGGGTTACACTGGGTTGTCCCCTCTTATCCCATTATCTAGATAATAAATAATGCATTTATGAAGAAAGAGGTGGGAGGGGGAGAGGTGCTGCCATTGCTATGATTCTTGCTCTCTACATGTCTGCCCCTTTTTCAGTCTCTTCAGATGCCAACTGATAAATTCCTTCCATTCTTGCAGTTCAGATTCCAGGGCAGGATGTCTGACTCACCTCCTGCCAGGCCACAGTGCCACACAGGGTAGGGTGTTGAGTAGCCTATGGGATGGCCACCCTTCTACTCCAAACAATGGCCATTCTTCTGTAAAGGACAACCTGTTCCTCCTCAGCATTCCTGGGCACCTCATTTACAATCTCCAGTGATTATGAAGGAGGATCCATGGGCAGCATTAAGTGTCCTGCTGAGGTTAGAGATCACGCCCTGAAACCAGTCTACACATGCCCTCCAGGACTCCAGCACCTCTGGCTCTCTGAGTGTACGAATGGGAAAGGTCTACTGGAGCGCTGGTCTGGGGCTGGGGTTTGGTGATGAGGGTGTAGCAGCATGCAGTGATACGGTGAGGTTATTGTAAATGCTATCAACCACAGTGTCCCATTTGGGTAAAAAAAAAAAAAAAAAAGACTAAAAGCTAAGAGGGAACTAGAAGTCTGGAGAAAGTAGCTTCTGGCTTCCCACGTTTCATACCTTGTTTCTTTAATGCTACTTCTGGTCCTGGGCGCTATAGGATGAGGTTGTATCACCTTACGTCTCCCCCTGGAGCATAGAGCTGTAGCACTTCTATATAAGACTGGATATGTTTACAACCCCTCACCTTTCCGATGTGTTCACAGGCCCATGTGTATTGGGAAGAGTAAGATTTTTTTTTTAACTTACTTTAACTTGGACTTTCCCTCTGTCACTCATAACCCCAGAAAGGTGAAAGCATGGCTAGGAATTTGTAGTCCAAGAGTGGAAACTTGAAATGCAAGATTTCAGAAGTGTTACAAGGTGTTGTCCTTAAAGTGGGTGCCTGAAGTGGGGTACAGATTCAGGTCATTGAGTTGAGAAGGTGGAGGCTAAGGTGTCAGAATCGGACACTGATAGCCTCTAGAGTCTAGGGCAGTGGTCGGCAAACTGCGGCTCTGTTGACTAACGAGTTTGCCAACCACTGGGATAGGGGCTTAATCACAAGGAACAACAACAGCCTGTAATTATTGGAATCGAGAGTCTAGGTCAGTGGTCGGCAAACTCATTAGTCAACAGAGCAGCAAACTGCGGCTCACGAGCCGCATGTGGCCTGCGAGCCGCAGTTTGCCGACCACTGGTCTAGGGTATTGTCTGCAGGTGGAGGTCTTACCACAGACTGTGAGGAGGTGCCCTTCTGGTGGGTGAGGAAAGTGACTGCAAGGTCAATATGGGCACCACTGAGTCCGGACAAATGGTGGTTTATCCAAATAGCATCATCTTTGGAGGAAGATGCTCTTCTACAGGAAAATTGAAGGGGAGTAGTTTTGAAGCAACAGTGGGGAGCGAGGAGAATGCCAGCAGGAGAACAGTGGGGGTTTGGCTGCTATCTCCCGTGAGATTGGAGCTTTTTATCCAGAAGTGAGGATTTGCTTTTGCCCTGGAAGGCTCTTCACAGGCTACTTAAGTGTCTGACAAAGAAATGAAAATCATGAATCAGCTGTAATCACTTATGAGTGAAATTCTCTCTGAAAATCGAATTTGGTCTTGGCAACAGTAAAGGAAGGGTTCCCTTGTTAATGGTGACCCGTGTTACCCCAGTGTTTGCAGGAGGCATTCTCCAAAGTGCTGCAGGGGGCACCTGGCCGTCTCTGAAAACTCTGTCAAAGCGAAGATGACATTTCAGAGACAGATCTGACCTTCCTGCGAGTCAGGGTGCCAGAGACAAACCTGCATTACAAATTGTGCACATTTTCAGAATAGACCCCGGGTAGTTGATCAATACCAATTAGTGATCTGTTCATTCTATTTTGCCCTGGAAAAAAACCACCAAATAGCAAACACTGAATTTGCAGTCCTGAATGTAAAGGCCTTTCTGAAAGCAGTTCATCCTTTGAAAACCAAGAAGTGGTGTTTTGTATAGGACGGCTTCATATCCATTAGCTGCTCTGTTGCTCTATTTGCAGGGTCTTTGCTGACCATGCCACTCCCATGTAGTGCAAGGTGCTTCCTTTGATGTATCATGTCAGCAGTGAGGGAGGCCCTTCGCCTAACAGAGCTCCGTCTAAAAGGACAGACTTCAAAGCGAGTGTTCCTTTCAGAAATAAGCAAACTCCACCAGATCTGTGTGGGGTTTTTCAATCACACACTGCTGACAGAACGCTCTTCGTCCTTTTCTGTTTTTCCATGTCCCATTATCCTTCCAGTCCTTCCCCTTTGAAGTATTTACACACAGTCTCGCCATCTGGGTTTCGAGGGGGATTCTGCAGTGGTTTACAGCATACCTAACAACAGAGCAAGACCCTAAAAAAAAAAAAATCACCATGGTGTGGACCCAAAGCTTCTCATTGTCTGCCACCTGCTCTCCATTATCTAATATGTTTGTTTGGGGGCCAAGCTGTTTTAGAGATCCATCTCTAGCTTTAATTCCAATGGCGGGACTGATCTGACCGAATGGTACACACTAAAAGATTTAGAAGACCACACTGGGATTCTCAATTCATTTCTCGGTAAATGTTTTTTGACATCAACTCAAACAATCCTTACAAAATTCCTCTAAAGGCCAGTGTTTCCCTTTGTTGTTTGCAATGATTGTTCTGATCATTGCTTAATTACAATGTGCACTGCCACATGATGGATCATTTTACAATAAAAAACAAACAAACATGGAATTATTTCGGCAATTTTATTTACTAATTAAAATAGATTGACATCATACTTAATGTGTAAGGTTTGACATCATACTTAATGTGTAAGGTAAGTTGAAGTAAGCCTTTTTAAATGAGAAAATTTGCTTTATGCATAAATTGTACTTGGAAACAGACGTATGTCCCTTCCAATGGATAATGTGGGTATAACCATTTTACTGATGATTTCAAGAACATTTTGTGCATTTGATTCAGCTCTCTGCTGCTCTTCCTATGACCTTGAAAGCACAACTCATATAAGAGAATGCAGTTTTGTTAAAGGATCTATTGTCGCACAAGTAGGAAGACTGAATTAAATAAACTAATACCTTAGATGCAGTCCTTTATCTCCCAAACACACACACACACATGCGCATGCACACGCACACGCACACACGCGTGTGTGCAATAATAGCTTTAACAGCAACTATGTAGCTTGCATCCTAATAGAAGCACAGGCTTCCAGAAAAAAAGTAACGGGGGAGTGGGAGGAGGGAGAAGACACGCATAACAGGAGAGTAATAGGCAGAGAGAAATCTGGGTTTGACACCATAGACTTTGGCAAGCTTTACTCCTAGAGTCAGAGACCAACTGCATGCTCTGTTTCTTATTACATTTAGGAGGTGAGAAGGGCCTAAATGGGGAGAATCGGACTTGGAGCTCTCTTACAAGGAACTCCAATAATTTCTGGTTCCCCTAATCAGTAATGGCTGCTATAAAAGATACCACAGACTGTTGTGACTTATAAACAACAGACACTTATTTCTCACAGTTCTGGAAACTGGGAGTCCAAGATCAGGGTACCAGCATGGTTGGGTTCTTGTGAAGGCCCTCTTCTGGATTGCAGACTGCTGACTTCTCACCGTGTCCTCTCATGGTAGAAAGGGGCTAAGGAGCTTTCTCAGGCCTCTTTTATAAGGGCACTAATCCCACCCATGAAAGCTCCATCCTCATGACCTAACATCTCCCAAAGGTTCCATCTCCAAATACCATTGGGCAATAGGATTCCAACATGTGTATTTGGACCATACATTTAGACCATACAGGCACTGACTAGTTCTGTGACCTCAGGCAGATCGCCAACACTCATTTATAAAATGAGATTTTATGGGGATTAAATGGGATCATATATACACAACGCCTGGCACTGGTAGGAATTTGGTAATTGCTATTGTTATCTATAAGTGGAGATACTTCCATGTTATAGTGTTGTTGTGAGGATTCATGGTAAGAGATGTGAACTACCTAGCACATGGTAAATTCTAAGTATATAATTGCTGTTATTATTTATGTCTCGTTTGTGGCTCATATATCCTGCCTTGAAGGTTGTTTTGTATATATGGTCTCCCAATTAGGTTGTAAATTCCTTGAAAGAGGAATCTTGTGCTCATTTTGTATCCTTGGCAATGCCTAGTGGAGTTCCTCATATGTATTTTTCACTAAATTAATGGAGAACTTTATGTCACCAAGATTAAAATTTGGGAGTTTTATCCTATTGGCAATTTGTAGTATTTATAAATTTGGGGCTATGGGAGAAACATTGAAAGTGTTGTTAAAGAATAATTAATTGGATAGTTCTATTTAAGATGAATTAGAATAGGAATTGAAAGTGGAAATTTAGAAAGTATTTGCTCATCTGTATAGAATCTTCCACATTTGCATGTTTATAATGTCGTTTCAAATAATCAGGGTTTTGTGTTGCTGCATGTACTCTCCAAACAATAATTGTTTGTTTTAAGCCTAGCTAGGGAAATGCTTTTGTTTGTAAATTCTGGGTGGACGGGAAATAGGGAATGGGGCTGAGCAGAGGGTAGCATGAAAGCACTGAACCACGAACAAGTGAGAAAGGGGACCTACTGTAAAAGGAAAATAGGAGATGGCCTAGCAGTCCATTTCCATGTGGCCTAAGGCCCTGGTGTTAGGATGCCAATCAATACCCAGATTAAAAAGTCAGGAACAGTTGAAAAGTCGGCAAACCTCAGCTTCCTCCATTTCAACCCCATTCCCCCTGAGTGAGCCTCTTCTGGTAGAAGAGAAGAGGAAGAGGGAGGGAGGGAGAATGAGCAGTGATTCCAGGGCCCCCTCTCCCTCAGCCTCTTCTCCCCACCAGTTAACAACACAGTTTATTACCTCATACAAGATTTTTCATCCACAGAGGCCATTGCTCTGGCCTCCTAGGAAGATCAAAGGCCTCACAGAATACTGTTAGCTAGTCTCTTGCTTTTGAACGCTTTGTATTTCTTCCTGGCACATACCTATATTCAAGGATAGGAAGTCTGAGGAAAACAACTGGAGAAAGTATAGCTTTGTCCCACTGAGGGAGACTGTAATTAGGTTAACAATACTGAATGTCATAAATGATGGAGCCCAGCAAGCACCTTTAGAGAGCATTTCTCTTTTGTAATTACAGTGTTTTCTCCATTTCATTGTGGAATGGTTTAGAAACAGCCCTGCCAACAGTACATCTGGGAAACAGGATTTTATTTATTTTTTATATTTATTTTTTTGTCCAAAGCATCAGCAATAGAAAGCCCTGGCATAGAATCCTGTGTGTATGAGCGTGCAGATAAATTTCCCATTTTGCCGCCTTCTCTGGATGGCTCAAAGCATGATGCCTATGATGTAAGCTGTGATACAGAAGGGATTTATGCTAAGGTTTATCAAGGCCTTAAAAAGATAAACAGAGTAGAATAAATAAGAAAGCTGGTTTGTACCTCCACACTGGCAAACTTTGAAAAGACTTCGTATTATTGACAGTGGAGAAAGTTAGTTCTATTGTTCCTATAAAATTATGACAGAACATGAGTAGAAATCTGAAGATTGTATACTTATGCAGTCATGTGCCACAAAATGATGTTTTGGTCAATGATGATCGCATATACAATGGTGGTCTCATAAGACTGTAATCTCTTTGTAATTTTTATACCTATTTTTACTGTATCCTATATAATAAAAGGCTAATATGTAAATCGACTGAATGGCAGAACGACCGGTTGCTATGACATGCACTGATCACCAGGGGGCAGATGCTCAATGCAGGAGCTGCCCACTAGTGGTCAGTGTGCTCCCACAGGGGGAGTACCACTCAGCCAGAAGCCAGGCTCACGGCTGGCGAGCACAGCAGGAGCCTCTTCCACCTCCACGGCAGTGCTAAGGATGTCTAGCTGATGGCTTAGGCCTGCTCTGTGGGGATCGGGCCTAAGCTGTCAGTTGGATATCCCCCAAGGGCTCCTGGACTGTGAGAGGGCACAAGCCAGGCTGAGGGATGCTGCCCACCCCCCCACCACTACCACCCCCCCGCCCCCCCCAAGTGCACGAATTTCGTGCACTGGGCCTCTAGTCTTTTCTATGTTTAGATATGTTTAAATATGCAAATACATACCATTGTGTTACAATTGCCTACAATATTTGTTACAGTAACATGCTATATAGGCTTGTAGTCCAGGAGCAATAGGCTAGACCAGTAGTCAGCAAACTCATTAGTCAACAGAGCCAAATATCAACAGTACAACAATTGAAATTTCTTGAGAGCCAAATTTTTTAAACTTAAACTTCTTCTAATGCCACTTCTTCAAAATAGACTCGCCCAGGCCGTGGTATTTTGTGGAAGAGCCACACTCAAGGGGCCAAAGAGCCACATGTGGCTCGCGAGCCACAGTTTGCTGACCACGGGGCTAGACCATCTAGGTTTGTGACTGTGACTCATTTCAGAACATATTTCCCTCATTAAGTGGCACATGACTGTACATCTAAGTCCTCTCCCTGAGAAGGGTCAGACTGTAGGACACCATGGCCATGAGCAGTGCGGGGGTTTGTGGGCAGGCTAGTATCCTTGTCCTGAGACTGGGAATTTGCAACTGGGACTTGTTTTGTTCACTTCTTCCACCCAGTTTCCTGCATATGTGTGTTTTGGGGAGGATAGTAAATACTTCCAGTGGGAGAAGTATAAGACTTGGATAATATATTAGTTGATAAGTCATTCTCTGAATAATCTAGATAAAATTTCTTATCAGTCTTATTAGGTTACATGTATATGAACTTTAATGGTTTAGAAACAAGTTTCATTGATGGCATAGTTATGGTATGGCAAGAATGTGCCAATATATGGGGGCAAAGAGAAATTTCAGGTGACTCTTAATAAAATACATCTCTCCATAAATGTAATGTATTAAGCCAGACCCCAAACATCAGCGCTGGGACACTGTAATAGTCAACCCTCTGATTCAAGTGGGCCTCATGTGCATTTTGCAAAGCAAGGTGAGTCAATATCACCTGGAAAAACGTCTTGGGCCACTATAATTCCACAGGGTTTGTTAAAAGAAAATCTCACCAATTTCCTGACTCATACTTTGCCATACATTTTTGCTAACTTGATAAGACTGTACCTTTTTCCTTTTGCACCTGTGTTCAGGGTGTGTTTATGGACACCATCAGCCTCATGATGAAGTGTGACCAGGTGGGAGGCGCAGGCACAGACTGCAAGATTTGTGCTGTGCATTTGCTGGGATGAAACACGTGGGTGAACAGTTTACATCAGCTCTTCTTTACTCTGACAGGGTCTTGCATCAAAATTATGCTGACCTCCCTCCCCCCTTGCTGCTAATTTCTTTGCCTGATGACACACTGTAGTGTATGAATGGTCCATATCCTATGAAAACAGCTGTCCACTTGTTCTGAGTTGTCTGAGAAGAAGAAAAACAGTTATATTTAGGTACTTTGAGTTTCTGGGTTCCTTTGAAGTTTAAAAGTAATTAATTTACATTGATTTGCATATTTTAGACAGTGCCAAAAGCTAAATTCATTTTTTATTCACTAGATATTTAAAGAGGTTAATCCACAACATAGACAAAATAGATGCCCTTCTGAGCTTGTCGTCGTGGAGAAGAAAATAGGCAAATGAAGAAGGTAGTTACAGAATGGTAAATGCCATGGAAAAAAATAGATTCAATAGAGAGAATGGGATTCTTTGAAAGTTTAGAAAACATCTCTTTAAATATGTGATAGTAAGGCAATAACCTGTCCTGCAAAGGTCTCAAGAGAGAAATTCCAGGCAAGGATCGTTGTAAGTGCCAAGGCAGATTTGTCCAGCTGAGTTTAGTCATTTGATGGACAGAGATAAAGCCAATTAGTGTGGAGTGTAGTAAACAGAGGGAGAAAGCAGGAAAGATGTGAGGTCTGAGAGACACAGCCCAGGGCAAATTCACACAGGGCCTTGGCAGAAAGGATAAAACCTTGGGGTTTTGTTCAGAGGGCAGTGGGAAGCCAGTAAGAGTTTTTAAGCAGAGGTGTGATGTAATCTGTAGAATAACACTTTTGCCTGGCAAGCATTGCTCAGTTGGTTGAGCATTGTCCCAAGCACCCGGAGGTCGGAGGTCGCTGGTTAGGGCACATGCCCAGGTTGCAGGCTCAATCTCCAGTAGGGGTTGTGCCTGGAGGCAGTCGATCAATGTTTCTATCTCTCTTTCTCCCTCTCTCTTCTTCTCTCTGAAAGCAAGAAAAACACTTTCTTTCAGGAATGGATATACTTAGCCATAACACAAAATCAATATTGAATATTGAAAATGGTCTTCCCCGATGCTCAAGAGCTGTGATTAGAAGCCTAGTTAGTGTCTATTTCATACTTAATGCTGGACGCATGAACAAAGGGAATAGGTTAAGATTACTAGACTTTGGAGTTTGCAGGAAGGCTCCCACAGAGCCAGAATTCAGCCTTGGAGGAAGGACACTGCCCGCTAACACTGATGCCCTAGGCAGCTTTGAGCAGACACCCGCCGAGTTGAGATCAAACCTGAGGGTGGAGGGGTTTGCTGGCAGATGGTGCTGATCTCTCTGAAGTTGCACAAGGATGCTGATTCTGATAGAAGAAACTGCCAATTGAATCCAACTGGTACTGCTAGAAACAACTGCTACAGCAACCCATACAGAGAGGGCGGCAGCAGCTTCATTCGTCAGGAGCGAACTGGGAACTGCAGGCATCACTTCCGCTCATAACCTATTGGTCTAATGGGCATAAACAGGTTTTGAAATAAATACAATTAGTTCTTGGTAAGCATGCAATTCAGCTGGTGGGAGCCGGGGCACACAGATGGCCTAAGAGAGTAACCTCGGAGAGTAACCATCCAGCAAGCCTGGGACATGAGTCAGTTTCTTTTCCAGAGAACCTGGGTCTGACAGTCGGTTAATTGTGGTCCAGTTAAGTCAGGACACTCTAATTTCCGGCGGTGCTCAAGCCCCTATCTCCAAAAGCAAAGACTCCTGTTACAGGCCAAAGATAGCATGTAACCCTCAAAAAGGTACCAAGTTAATGGGACATTAACCACACATGGGACTTCACAGGAATAAAAGTTCTTTTTCATCATCCTCTCTCTTCGCTCCCCACCACCCTTGCAGGGACTGGCAGGACCAGGGTAGAGAGACATGGACAGAGGCAGCTTAGTAAAGAAAGCCCAGCTTCAGGTCTTATTCTCTTTCCTTGGTCCCAGTGCTAATCTCAAGGGCCGATCAGACTCAGTCCTATGACTAAGAGCCTAAGTAACAGACCACGACCCTTGCTTCTGTTTGGGTCTTGGTCTCAAGGAAGCAAAAAGAGGTTGACATTTTTAAAAAGTTTCCTCTCGATTCCCCCAAGTCTGAATCCAAATAGGGACTTGAAAAGAGAGCTCCGGCTTGTAGTTGAGCCTGCAATTTTTCCTGGCATGTGCTCATAAGCAGTGGTGCTTTTGTGAGTGCCAATTTAGCCAAGCTTCCCGAAGTCCCATCCAGTTCTGAGTTAGGATTGGCCACAGAGGAAATTGCTGGAGATAAACAAGGCAGAGGTGAAGCAGAAGCCAGTCTGCTCCGAGGTCCGAGTCAGTGGCCAGGCATCCACAGCTCACTCACGTGGTCCCTGACCTTCCAGTTCCGCCTACCATGTCTGTGGAGCAGCAGTCTGGCCGGCGGCTTCTCAGGTCCCATGGAATCTCCTTCAAGCTCTGTGCAGGTGCACGTGAGGTCTGTAGCACAGGATGCGGCTCCTCATGCAGGTACCCACGTGGTGGAGGTCAGAGGCCGCAGGGTCAGGCAGGTTCCACCTTGTCCTCCCTCTCCCCCAGCCCTGCTGATCAGTGGTGGCTCTCGGCCCACCAGCAAACCAGAGGCAACTCTCTCTGATCAACTTATTCCCCAGTTCCCACAGCTACATCGTCTAGTTCCCATGATAAACCCCTTATTCCATCTCACTTGAACTTCAATACAATAAGCTAGGTTATGCTGGGGAGACAAGTTATGCCTAAACCTGAACAAGGTTTATTTCTTGCTCGTGGTCCATCGCAGCTCTGTGCTGCGTCGTCTCCACTCTGGGACCCAGGCTGAAGGAGCTGCCTCTGTTCAGAACATTGCTGGTCACTGTGACCCATGGAGAGAGACAGGGAACCACACCTGCTCTTGAGGCTCTGCCTGCAGGGACTCCCACCACGTCCCTCACACTCCTCAGCCAAAGCAGTTCCCACAGAAATGCCTCAATTCAACAGGAAAATGGGAGAACATAATACAATATGGATATGGTTTCTTTCTAACAGTAAACATATATGTCATTTCTCCACACCAGTTCTGCAATTCTCTAACATCAGCTAGGTATCCACCGATTCAATTCAGTTCTGACACCAACTTAGCACAGACCCCTCAGGTTAAGGGCTCAGTCCCACAGGATGGCCCCCACTTCAGACATCAGCTGCAAGTAAGGTGCCCAGGCTGCTCACACTTCTGCCCAGCCAATTGCCAATTCCGGGGTTCTCATGACCACCTCCTTAGGTATCACCAGTTGCTAGAATGACTCAGAACTCAGGAAAGTACTTTACTTACCAGGTCATTATAAAGGGTACAACTCAGGAACAGCTAAATGTGTTGGACAAGGTATGGAGAGGTGGCGCTTCAGTGTGTTCACCCACTGGGAAGCTCCCCGAACCCCATCATGTAGGGGATTTTATGGAAGTTTCTGTAGTGGGAATGATTGGTTAAATCATTGGCCATTGGTGACTGAACTCAATTTCCAGCCTGCTTCCCTTCCCAGAAGATCAGGGGGTGAAGCTGAAAGTACAAACCTCATCATCTGGTTGGTTTTTCTGGCTACCCCCCCAATCCTGAAGCTATTTCCTCTCCCGCCACACCCATGAGTCATCTCATCAGCATACAAAAGAAAGTATATTCCAAGGGTTCTAGGAGCTCTAGGCCAGGACCCGGGGACAAAGATCACATATTTATTTTTTATTATGCCATCATATGAAACAATAATAGATAAGGACACAAAAACATCCTTCAGGAATCTAACAGTTTGCAAAAAGGATTCAGATTTGAAGATCAACATTGTCTCTCTTTCCATCACAAATGACTATATTGTTCACTCGGCAACATTTTGGGGATCTGAATTAGATACAAGCAGTGTAGTGGGGGTTATTTTAAGACTAAGTCAGTATTCTGCTTATTTCTATTATTTTTAGTAGTTTTCCTTTGGGACTAACATGCTACATTTTATTTCAGTTGCAAGATGATAAAATATTTATTTGAGAAATGAATGAGTTGAATATTGGGTCACTCCTGAATCTTGAGACCCAAGAGGAAAATGATTGTTTTTTTTCCATGCTAATGTATCAAAACTAGACAAACTTTAACGTGGCCGGGGGGATTGACATTGCAAGTGCTTGAGAAATAAATTAAAGGAGTGTCACAGTTTATTTCCTAGATGCTCATAAAACTACTTCTACTTTTTAGCTATCATATAATCTCAATAGCCTTCATATAATGGTGTTATGAGACGGTTTCTCCTTGTGTTTTGAACTAACTTGAAAATTAGGTTGAGGACACTATACCTGAAGTTGTTTGATTTCTCTACTTTTCACCTCTGGGCTCTATACTTATTGAGTATATAGAGTATAAGTTGTTCATTTTTGTATATCCAGTGGTTATCATAGTGCCTGGCATAGAGTACATACTCAACAAATGCTTATATATTACCCTATCTTATCTATTTTAAGATGCACATGTGTTTCACATTTTAACCTCTCAGAAGTTGGTATGTATCTTGCAATTAATAATGGCTTACATCACTGTCTCCCATTTTTTAAATCTTCCATACCTCCTGGTAAAATGAAGAAAGCCTCAACTTCACAGCATATTTGGTTTTATCAGATATGGGTAATTAATAAATTATTCAAATGTTACTTTTCTAGAGTTATTATAATATTTATTCAAACATATTTTATAAAGTGATGTCCTGGGGATGACAGTAAATACTCTTTCATAGTTTTATAGCCTCATAAATTAGGTGTTTAACTCAAAATTTATCATCATTCTTTTTGTTACTTATATGTTCAAATAAAAATGTAATTCTCCAAATGGAGTTTACATTGTTAACCAAACTGATTACCTTTATCCTGCCATGTAATTGAGACATGGGCAGAGATTTTGTTGTCCTTTTATTCATTCTTTTATTACCTACTCGAAAGTATTGACATGTTTCACCTTAATTAGTTTTGTGTTAAATCAATTATTCTATGTTG
The DNA here is from genome assembly GCF_027574615.1 of Eptesicus fuscus. NCBI lineage: Eukaryota > Metazoa > Chordata > Mammalia > Chiroptera > Vespertilionidae > Eptesicus > Eptesicus fuscus. The sequence continues at coordinate 37,061,170 of NC_072491.1, read as the reverse complement.
AGTCACATAGTAACATATTCTGCTGAGAGCTGTGGTGTGGGGGAGTTATAGGCCACCCCCCTGCCATCTGAGTCCTAAGCCAGAGGCGAAGCCTCCACTAAGCAATTAGCATTTGTCTATGTGAAGCGCAATGGTCACTACACTGTGACCAACCATCAGTCTCCTGGGCTTTAGTAAGCAACCTGCTGTTGCTGCTATTCTGTTTATGAATTTCAGCTCGCCTATGCGTGTGCTGCCTTGTTCTCTAACACGTCTCTTGTGAGCTTGGTGGTTTTAATAGCTAGGGGAAAGCATTTCATTATAAACTGCATGACCATATTTGTTTAATTTGGAACCAAGGAAACCAAGAGGCATTCTTTTAAAAACCGTGTGCGTATATGCCGTGAATGAAGTATACCGATGAAAGAAAGGAAAGGAAAGTCTTACTTTTAAAGGATCAGGCTGTTTGTTATAGCAGATGATCAGAAATGCCGACTGAAATTCTGCCCTGGACCATTTCATCAGCTGCAGGCATGACAAGCTTACCAATTATGCCGGCGTTTGCAGATGGACATAAGGGAAACTCCTTATATTAGACATGAAAAGATTATTCAAATGGATGCGCTCTTTTCTAATTTTTTTTAAAAATAGAAGATAAGTTTGTTATGTGTTTAGTTACATGTCAAATATGGGACTATAGGTTACTTTCAAATAAGGGCCAAGTAATTGCCATTGCACTCTTGGGCATTTACCCCAGAGAAATGAAAACATGTTTACACAAATGTTCAGAGAAGCTTTATTTATAACAGCCTCAGACTTGGGGAGAGGGGAAACAATGGCCTTCAGTAGGTGAATGCTTAATTCTTTTTTCCACTTAATCTATATATTGAAGCACCTACCTAGAACCAGCAATGTGTTTAGAATGAATGGGGTATATTTCTTATCAAAGTTGGCCATCAGCATCGCCTGGGAACTTGTTAAAAATATAAACCCTCTAATGGAAGGCACCCCAGGCCCACTGGGTCAGGAACCCTGTGAGTGAGATTAACAAGCTCTGCAAGCTGATTTTGATGCTAAAGTTTGAGGACCACTGGTCCACAAATAAACAATTAGCAGGTAGTGTTGAAAGTGCCATATTAAATGTGTCTGCAAAGCACTTTGGAAAAAGAGAGAAACAGCAAATAACTGGGAAAATTCAGAAAGAGTGTACAGAAGAGATGACATTTGAGCCAAAGTTAAAGGCAAATAGGATTCTATTCTTAAATTTAACAAATCCTTATGAAGCCCATACTATCATGGTCACTCTACCAGACTGAGAAAGTTTAATAAGCAATAGTTCAACAGGCGTCACTGAGCAATAACTCAGGCAGATTCCCCAAGAGGAAGCACAAGGCTTCCTACTGTTCTGGGATCCTTGCAACACCCTGTCTCTGTTTTTATAACTTTACAAAATTATGAGCGTATATAAGTATGTGCTCTTTTTCTTACATTAGACCCCATAAAACCTGGACCTATGTTTAGGGGTATGAGGGAGATAGTAAGGAAGCAAATAGGACCTTCTGGTAAAGCAAACCATATATGCCAGGGGACAGAGAGAGTGACGAGTCTGTTGGCGAGATCAGAGTGTGAGTGACTAACAAGGTTCATTACCAGAGGCCCTGGACTTTATCCTCTACTTAGTAGATAACATTAGAGACATTCAGTAGGCGCCTGCCTGCATTTAACAAAGGTAACTGTAGCAACTGTACAAGGCAACAGATTGATGAAGAGAGAGACTGGAGCCAGGCACGTGGGTCAGCAGCCTAATGAAAGGGACCGGCAGGGAAATGTTGAAGGTGGAGATTCAGGCAATGGGAGTGAATTTGAGGGACAATGCAGAGAGAGAATCTACCTCAGGATCCACTGGAAGATAAGCCAGGTAAAGACATTGAAAGTGACTTTTAGATTAGAGTTTGGGTGTTTGGGGCCATTATCATGTGGATAATAAACCTTGCAACTCAAAGAAAACTCTGAGAGAAGCTGTGAGTTTCATGGAGAAAATGATGGAGCTCCATTTTCAATAAGTTGCATTTTTCTACATTATGCTCCCATCATTCTGATATTATATATATATATAATAATAATTTTTATATAATATATTTATATATATATATATATAATTCTAATTAACTACTTTTTGAGAAGGGCTACACATTTGAAAGAAAAATCACTTATACATAGCCCAGTGCTTTATAATTATACAATATCGTTATTCTTAAAATTATGTTCTATAGTCATTAATTAAATCATTAATTCTAAAGAACATGAAATGGGACTTAAGTATATAGACAAAAGTCTGCCTTACTGATAAAATATGAATCAAGCAGGCTTTAAAATAATTTAGCACCATCTCTGATGGCTAGAAAAAATGGTTTTAAAGACTGCAAATAACTTCTAGGATCAAAAGGTCAGAAGACTCCCCCTTTATAGTATCATTAAATGAAAGAGAGCAGGTGAGGAGAAGTACCAGTAAGCCCTGCTCAGATCCAGGTGGAGGTTGGAGGTTAATGGAAGAAAGCTTAAAGTTGCCTGTCAGAGATATGCATGACAAAAGTGGTGAATTATATGTGAAATCCATATAGAAGAACACTAAACAGATTTTGTGCCCTGATGTAATTACACAGATTAGACATTTAGCAAAGCACAAAGCAGCACGTCTCAAGAAAAAGGTCATCTAAATATACCTAAATGACTGTTCACTGAGATTATTCAGAAAGAGTGGACATGGAGGATGAGGGAGATCTGTTTTTGGTGCATGAGCTTTGCAGTATCTGTTAAACATCATGGCTTACTCATTGCCATTTAACAGGGAAGCCGTTGCCAGGGCACCCGGTCCTAATGTAATGTGCTGTGAGCCGGGCATGGCTTGGCTGAACACAACAGAGAACAGCAGTGATGCTCTGGGGTTGCCATGAAAGGCCTCAGGCCAGCTTAGCAGACATCAGAGTTCCTTCCTGTGAATTATGAATTGAAACACCTGGAATTCTGACAGTGCATCCCAATCACATTTCTACTCTTAGGATTAGAAGTATTTCCCTACTTTGCTGGATTTATCTCAAACTTGGTTAAAGTTAATGTGTGTGTCACCTTTTCTTTATCCATTTATTTGTTGGATATCTAGGTTGTTTCCAAATCCGGGCTATTGTAAATAATGCTGCAATGAATATGAAAGTGCAGTGTAGCTATCTCTTCAAGATGCTAATTTCATTTCTTTTAGATATATACTAAAAAGTAGGATTGCTAGATCAGATAGTAGTTCTATTTTTAATTTTTTGAGGAACCACCGTGATGTTTTCCATAATGTCTGTACCAATTTACACTCCCACCAACAATGTACAAGGGTTCCCTTTTTTTCATATCCTTGCCAAAAGATATCTTTTGTCTTTTTTATAATAGCCATTCTAACAGGTGTGAGCTGATATCTCATTGTGGTTTTGATTTGCATTTCTCTAATGACTAGTGATGTTAAGTAGCTTTTCCTCTACTTGTGGGCCATTTGTATATTTTGTTTGGAGAAATGTCTATTCAGGTCCTCTGCCTGTTTTTTAAGAGGGCTGTTTTCTCGCTATTTAGTTGAGTTTTTATATATTTTAGATGTTAACCCTTCTCAGATATATGGTTTGAAAATATTTTCTTCCATTCTGAGGAAAATATTTTCTTCACTCTGTTGATTGATTCTTTTGTTGTTCATAAGGCCAAGAGACATATGAAAACATATGCTCAAAGTCACTAATCATCCGAGTAGTTTAATGAGATCCCACTTGTCTATTTTTGCTTTGGTTGCCTGTGCTTTTGATGTCAAACCCATGAAAGCAATGTCAAGCTTTGCTCCTATTTTTTTTTTTTTTTTGTAGTTTTATAGTTTTGGGTCTTACTTATTTAAGTCTTCAATCTATTTTGAGTTGATTTTTATATATGGGGTGAGATAAGAACCCAATTTCATTCTTCTGCATGTAGATGTCCAGTTTTTCCAACACTATTTATTGAAGAGACAATCTTTTTCCCCATTATATGTTATTGGCACCCAAAGATCAGGTGATCATAAATGCATGAATTTGTTTCTGGGCTCTCTATTCTGTTTCATTGTTCTATATGTCTTTCTTTATGCAAGAATCATACCATTTTGATTATTGTAGCTTTTTCATAGAGTTTTAAATCAGGAAGTATAATTCCTCCAGCTTTGTTCTTCTTGTTCAAGATTACAAAGCCACTGTTCTCAAAACTGCCTGGTACTGGCACAAGAACAGACATATAGACCAATGGAATAGAATAGAGAACCCAGAAATTGACCCAAACCACTATGCTCAATTAATATTTGACAAAGGAGGCAAGAGCATACAATGGAGTCAAGACAGTCTCTTCAATAAATGGTGTTGGGAAAATTGGACAGATACATGAAAACAAAAATTAAACTGGACCACCAACTTACACCATACACAAAAATAAACTCAAAATGAATAAAGGACTTAAACATAAGACAGGAAATCATAAAAATCTCAGCGGAATCCACAGGCAGCAAAATCTCAGACATATGCCAAAGCATTATCTTCACCGATACAGCTACTAGGGCAATGGAAACTAAAGAGAAAATAAACAAATGGGACTACATCAAAATAAAAAGCTGCACAGCAAAAGAAACCATTAACAAAACAAGAAAGCCCACTATATAGGAGAACATATTTGCCAATGTTATCACCGATAAGGGCTTAATCTTTAACATTTACAGGGAACTCATACAACTTAACAAAAGGAAGATAAATAACCCAATCCAAAAATAGGCAACGAACCTAAATGGATACTTTTCGAAAGAGGACATACAGAAGGCCAAGAGACATATGAAAACATGCTCAAAGTCACTAATCATCCGAGAGATGCAAATCAAAACAACGATGAGGTACCATCTCACACCTGTCAGAATGGCTATCATCAACAAATGACAAGTTCTGGAGAGGATGCGGAGAAAAAGGAACACTGGTGCAGCCACTGTGGAGAACAGTATGGAATTTCCTCAAAAAAACTAAAAATGGAACTCCCATTTGACCCAGTGATCCCAATTCTAGGAATATATCCCAAGAAACTAGAAACACCAATCAGAAAGGATATATGCACCCCTATGTTCATAGCAGCACAATTTACAATAGCTAAGATTTGGAAACAGCCTAAGTGCCCATCAGCAGATGAGTGGATTAAAAAACTAGAGTACATCTACACAATGGAATACTATGCTGCTGTAAAATGAAACTCCTACCATTTGCAACAGCATGGATGGACCTGGAGAGCATTATGCTAAGCAAAATAAATTAGTTGGAGAAAGATAAATATCACATGATCTCACTCATTTGTGGAATATAATAAACAACATAAACTGATGAACAAAAACAGATCCAGAGACAGAGAAGCATCGATCAGACCATCAAACCTCAGAGGGAAGGCAGGGTAGGGTGGGGGTAAGGGAGAGAGATCAACCAAAGGACTTGTATGCATGCATATAAGCGTAACCAATGGACACAGACTAGGAGGGTGAGAGCATGAGTGGGGAGGGAGGGGACAATGTGGGGATAAGGACACATATGTAATACCTTAATAAAGAATAAATGAATAAATTTAATTTAAAAAAAAGATTGCCTTGGCTTTGGGGGTCCTTTGTATTTCTATATAAATTATAGGATTATTTTTATTTCTGTAAAGAATGGGATTTTGATAGGGATTGCATTGAATGTATGCATCAGTTTGGGCAGTATGGACATTGTAACAATATTAATATTTCCAATCATTTTACACAGAATGTGTTTTTTTCTGTTTTCTTTAGTATCCTTCACCATTGTTTTATGATTTTCAGTGTACAAGCTTTTCACCTCTTTGTTTAGTTTATTCCTAGTTTATTCTTTTAACTGGTATTATAAGTGGAATTGTTTTAATTTTTTGATAGTTTGTTGTTAGTGTATAGAAATACCAATAATTTTTGCATGTTGATTTTTGTCTCCTGAAACTTTACTGAATTTATTTGTTATTTCTAATAGGTTTTTGTGTGTTTGTCTTTAAGGTGTTCTACATATCATGTCATCTGGAGACAGTGATAATTTTACTTCCTTTCCAAGTTGGTTACCTTTTATTCTTTGTCTTGCCTAATTGCTCTGGCTAGGACTTTCCATACTCTACTGAATAGATGTGCAAGAGTGGACATTCTTGCCTTGTACTGGATAAGAGGAAAAGCTTTCTGTTTTTACCATTGAGAATGATGTTAGCTGTGGAATTTTCACACATGGCCTTTTTGTGTTTGAAATAAGTTTCTCCTACACCTATTTTGTTGAGAGTTTTTTTTATTTTGAATGAATATTAAATTTTGTCAAATGCTTTTTCTTATGATTCTGTGTTCTGTTAACCTTTTATTCTATTAATGTGATATATTAGTCAACTTGTGTATGTTGAACCACCCTTTCATCCCAGGGATAAATTCCACTTGCTCATGGTGTATAATCTTTTCAATGTGCTGTTTTAGTTTTTTTCCATCTAAGTTTATTAGAAATATTGGCCTGTAGTTTTCTTTTCTTGTGGTATCTTCTTTTGGTATCTGGGTGATACAAGAGTCATAGAATGAGTTTGAAAGTGTTCCCTCCTCTTCTGTGTCTTGGAAGAGGTTAAGGAGAACTAATATTAACTCTTCTTCAAATGTTTGGTGGAGTTCAGCCGTGAATCCCTGGGTTTTTCTTTCTGTGAGCGTTTTTTATTACTGATTCAGTTTCTTTACTCTTTGTTGGTCTGTTCAGGCTTTCCATTTCCTCTTGATTAAGTCTTGGTAGGTTGTATATTGTTAAGAGAGTAGGCTCAGCTCTTTTCACTTTTTAAAATTGGTCTAAGAACAGACAGAAACTTGATTTAATGAATACAGATTGCAGCTGGTTCTCCTCCTTCGTTCCCATGTCAATCGATAACTTTCCCATAGGCTAGAAATCTCAATCATTTCCTCTTCTTCCTTCTTTTTCACTCTGCATAATCAACTTTATTTTTGGAATGCTTTTCCTGTCTCGCTCCTCCTGTGCATTTCCAATGGACATAACTCCTTGCGCCTCAAAGTGTGATCTATGGGCCAGCAGCACTGTCATTGACTAGCAGCTTGTTATAAATGCAGAATCTCAGACTGTATTTAGACCTACTAAATCAGAATCTACATTTTTTTAAAAGAGAGAAGATTAATAAATAAAATCAGAAATAAGGAACATTGTAACTGATACTATAAAAATGCAAAGGATCATAAGACACAACTATGAATGGTCATATGCCAACAAATTGAATAACCTAGAAGAAACAGATAAATGCTTCTGTTTTATTTTCAATACTGACCTATACGTCCATGAAAGGTGATTCTAGTGCTAAATTGTTGAGAGGATCTTTTTTCAGACTTTTAGGATAAGAAGAAAATATGGATAAATTTGAGAAAGATTTTCCGATGGAAATGTAAGCTTTTATACTCAAAAAGGCACACTGAGTTTAATAGAATTATAGGTAAGGGGTACTTGGAAATCATGTAGCTACATTATTTGTAATTAAGAAAATTAAGGCTCTAAAATGTGACATATTGAAATGTAGATAGGATATAAAAGAAATGGCTTCTTCCTGGTTCCTCCGTTGGGATTTTTTTTTTCCCATTAAACCAAAGATGTTTTATTTGCCGTCTTTGGATAATATATAGTAGAGTTCTTGAGCCAGATTCTGGGAAGAAAATGCATTAACAAAATCTGAAGTGCTTTTCATTGAGTATTAAACCACAGTAAAGAGCCAGAATTTTAAAATGTAAATGCACCGTCATACTGCTGTTAAAGCACCAAACGGAATACTTCTGAATGTAGCAATCAAATATCATGGAGAAGTCATCAATGTTAAAACCATAAATCATCAAAAGAGGGTGGAGGGAATCTCTATGACTTTATAGGATGCAATCAGGGGCTCTTCCTTCAAATATACTTACTAATGAATATCCTCATGATGCACCAGGTGCTTTCTGATTATTTCTATCCTTTCTGCAAAGCTAAAGGCGAAAAATGCTAACTTGATTCTCAGGTACAGAATTACTTTAAGCTAGTAAATGTTGGTCTGTTCAGGCTTTCCATTTCCTCTTGATTAAGTCTTGGTAGATTACTTCTCTAATAAGTTTCCTGCATGGCTGCTTAGTTTCAGTGTCTCTAGTATAGGAGTCAAGAATCTTTCCTTAGTATTTATAAGTCTTCAAATGTTCACCAAAAGGACAGAAATTAAGGTAGTATTGACTCTTTTATATGAGAAAGGTGTTGGTATGTAGGTGCTACAGGAAGATGCATGGTGTCAAAGGCAGATAGCATGGACTTCCTAGTATCTCCTGGGTGGACCAGCACAGCTCGACATCCCTTGTCCCATAACCCCGAACTCCGTAGTCCCCAAATCACCTCCAAGTCACCCTGGCCTGATAATGCTGAGAGTTCCCAGCCCTTGTTTAGCCTGCCATCAGTTAGCATGCCTTTAGTTATCACACGACCTAAGTAGAACAGTGATCATCCTGGAAAATGGAAAGCAAACCTGACTAGCACTAACAGCTAGACTTTGTATTCTCCTGGTGAATATAAACCATTTCACAGTAAACCAATTTCAGACAAGACCACTCTGTATCCCTCATGAAATAAGATTTTAAAAAAACAAGATCACAGTGATCATGACTAAACACAGACCAAAAAAACAACATTGTCTAAACCAGAAGCATGACCAAACATCCCCCTCCCCGCCTTTTTATTGGGGGGGGGGGGGGCTGATATAAGTGGCTACAGCTTCTTTATCACTTACGGTTTTAGCTCCACATTATTTCCCCTATTTTCTAGATAAAATTATTAAGCTATCCAATGATAGAATTACCTCTCTTTTGGATAGCATTCACTCCAGGAAAAAAATCCTGCTTCCTTAACCCCTTCACAAAATTACCTAACATGATCCCAAATCCCACAGATTCTTTCTAACCCCTTGGTACTGAGATTAACCCCTTGTTGCACCGATCCAATAAACCGAACTTTTTTTTTACTAGCCTTATTTTCTAAGTCTATGATAGGCTTCAACAATGCTTCCAAATTGGTGAATGTACCAATTAATAGTTTAGGGAAACGTTAAGAATCTTCCCCTTTTCCGATATGTGTGCTTCGTTTTGATAAATGGGACTGACTATCCAATTATTACAATCAGCAATTAGTCCTAAAGAGAACTAGAGGGAAAACTTGGGCACTAAGACAAAGCTTTTCCGGGGGTTCCCACCTTTACCTGATGTTGTAGAAATAATGTTTTTCTGATGACTGGTACTCAGGCTGGTAGTAATAATTGCTATCATATTAAAATTTATAAGCAATGCTTTCTTTTGGACTGATTTAACTTTATTCCAATATGAGGCCTTTGGTGATTTTTTTTTTATTATTTTAATCCCTAATTACCGTATTTTCCGGCGTATGAGACGACTGGGCGTATAGAAGATTTTCCTGGGTTAAAAAGTCGTCTTATACGCCCGAAAATACGGTAGTTGTTAGTTAATATGTTTTCATCTTTCTTTAATGGTGAAACAACAAGAAACTTAATTGTAAACTATTCTGAGGCCTTTTGTTGGATTTATTGGGACTGTGCTTTAGGGAAATGATAACTTACAAAATGCTCCTGGGCTTGGAAAGAGAAGACAGGGCTAAATAAAATTGGCTCCAGGAATTTAACAGCTTACTAATGCCTCTGGTTTATAGGAGACCATATTCTCTGGCCACGTTTCCCTTCCAGCAGCCCACTGATACTTGAAATGTTGACATGTTGTAAGAAGGAGAGCAAGGACAAATAAGACAGTGACAGATAAGCATTTCTTTAACAGTGTAGCTAAAGTGACCACTGCCGCCATCAGAAAAGAATGCAGTACTGTGACCTGAGAAGCAGCATATTCTAAGATTACACTGAAATGTAATAAAAATTCAAAATTAAGGACTTTGAGTTGAGAAGTGAAACTTTATTAATTTCTTGGTAAGAGGAACTGGAATTAGGAATCTAGAAATGCTCTGGAGCAATCTTGGAGAGAATATATATTTGGGGGGGAAAAGAAGAGAGAAATGTGTGGTTTCTTTCATTCCATTTACAAAATATTTAGTGCCTATCATGTGCCATGCATGATTCTAAAAACTGGGGATATAATGATGGGGGGTGGAGGAAGCACTCCAGTTTCTACTCTCATGGAGATAATGGGGAAAACAGATATTAATATGATAATATTAGTGAATTTAATTGTGGCTTCCAAAAAGGTATGTTCATGCCCTAACTCTTGGAACCTATGAATGAGACCTAATTCGGAAAAAGTCTTTTCAGATGTACTTAAGGATTTCAAGCTGAGATCATCCTGGATTACACAGATGAGCCCTAGCCCAATGACAAGTATCCTTAGAAGAAATGGAAGAAAAGAAGACACAAATAGTAGAAGACCATGTTGTGATGAAGGCAGAGATTGGAGTGAAGTGGCCACAAGCCAAGGAATGCCTGAAGCAACCTGAAGCTAGAAGGGACCAGGAAGGATCCTCCCCTAGAGCCTTCAGAGGGATTACAGTCCTGATAACTTCTGAAATTTGGACTTCTGGCCTCAAGAACTTAAAACAAAAAAAAATCTCTTTTATTTTAAACCATTTGGTTTGTTGCAATTTGTTACAGCAGCCCTAGTAAAGCAAAATAACCTAGTAAAGTAAGATATAACTAAGGTTCTATGAAAGGCGATAACAGAGGTTCTACGTGACCTAAACTTGGTGGTCAGAGAAGCCTCCCAACAATTTATAGGCAAAGATTCTGGAAGAAGAGTCAAGAAGATTAAATGGATCCAGACTAAAAAGACAATTTTAAGGGTAAATAAGAGAGGGCATTTTCCAGTGCATTAAAATTTTGTGTGTGTTGATTTGTGAATTAATATGATGATGTAAATTTAATCAAGCACTAGCTGAAAACAAACTTAACACTTTGCACTCGCTTGCTTTTTTCTCGATTCCTTTATTCTAATACTAACCATGTCGAGTCACACTCGACATCCGAGTGCAAAAGGTTAACACTTTTTCAAACCAACCAAAAAAAAAAAAAAGAGTAAACACAGAGCAGGACTGCCCTCTCCCGTGCTGCTGTGTCCTTTGGGCAGCTGGGATGCAGGCCATCTGTTACCAAGTCGAAGGAACACTCAGATGTGTTTCCATATCCACATACGGGGCTCATCCTGAAGCTGCTGGAGGACACTGATCACCCTTCCAGGGACACCTACGCAAGGTGTCCAATCAGCCCTGGGCCTAACAGACAGGTCGGTGCTTCATGGAGGCTGGACCAGGCCAATGAGTGAGCACAGGACAAGAACCAGAAGAGCCAGACTGAATTTGATTTTTTTCAAATTGCTAAAACATTTTTGAATTTTGAATCATTTCTTTAATGAATGTCTTCTAGTCACCAGGTACTGTTTTAATCACTTTACATGTACTGATTAATTTAAGTCTAACAGATCCATGAAAAATGTACTATTCATAACCCTGTTCTATAAACAAGGAAGCCAAAGTGCAGAGAACAAAGTCACAGAGCTAATAAGTGGCAGAGCTGGGAGTCAAACTCAGCCTGTCTGGTTCTAGAATTCATGTTGTTACTCACTGCATTTTCCATAATCTCTATAATACAATAATAACAACAACAACAACACAATAATAACCACAACATTATCAAGTCCTAATGAACCAAGAAGTCTAATTATCATCTTCATTTTACAGATGAAGCAAGTGAGGACCAGAGAAGTTAAGGAACTTGCCCTACATCGCACAGATATTAATTGAGGGACCCTGGATTTAATCCTAGGGATTCAAAGTTCAGGGGATTAAATACTATATTAGAGTGGCCTCAAATCCAGCAATTTTCCTTTGTGCTAGAACACAAAGGAAACTTTGATCATATTCGTGGTTTATTCATTGCTTCGCCACCCTCCTTAAACCCATATATAGGTTTTAATCTCTGAACAAGGGGACAATCTCTCTGTATTCTTCATCTTAACCAGGAACATGTAAAGTTAACTTCATCTTTACTGCTTCCAGCTTTTCTTTTTTTATGCTTTCCAAAAATAATAACAGACAGCTAATATTTGCTTAGCTCTCACTGTGTGCCAGGCTCTCTATATGTTTTACTTGTGTTATTCCAATTAATCCTGCAGAAAAGCCTGCAGGTAGGTTTTTTAATTATCTTCACAGGAGAGATGAGGAAACTGAGGCTCAGAAGTGTTAAAACCTCCCCCAACATCACACAGCCGATGCAGCCAGAGCTAGCCTTCCAACTCAGGGTCATTGGATTCCAAAATCCATACTCTTGACCTTTACATTGACCTGCCTCCACCTCTTACATAGATCTGACTAAAAGTGACAGGTAATCATAGGAAAGGGACGCATGGAGCAACCACCCGGATCCAAGGCCAGAAGGTTCCACAAAGGAGCATCCTTTCCTTGGATTCAGGAGGCTGTTCGCAACAGAGACCTGCGATAGAGGCAGATAGCCTTAGACCTTCCTGACAAGATTGGTGACCCTTTGTTGCCATCATAATCCAGGGTCCTCCCGCTCTGCAGTTCAAAGACTGTTTATCATTCATCCAGATGTGATCAGGCCATATGGAAGGGACTGGTGGTAACCTGCCCACAGTGGGCTGATGGGAACTTTTAAATATCTGCATATTAACTTATAGGGCAAATAACTCCTGAGAGGAAAGACCAGGGTGTGAGATCCAGCAACTAGACCCCCTCAACACTAAGTCACGAAGTTGCAAGTTGCTTATTCTTCTGGGATATTATCTGAAGATCCTGAGACACTTATCTAGTCAGTATATTATGGGCACCTGAATTAGGCATCCTCTGGGTCACCATTTCATAGTTGCTCATTTTTAGGAAAGAGACTTGACTTTTATGAACCTGAGTCTTCTCATTCATAAATCTATAATTAACTCCTAATCTTAAGGTGTTATGGAAAATATTAGAAATATGTGTTAAGGAGAGTGGCGCTTTACAAATCTCACATGACTATTACTGTACCATAGACCAAGATATAGGCATGAGCCTCCACCCAGACAGAAATATCCATGTTACTTATCCAAGCAGCCTTTGCCCAAAATATTACTGGAGAAAAGGTGATAACCCATTTTAATTTACTTTCCTAATATCACAAAATACAATTCCTGATTTTGCAAATTCTTGTTGTTGTTTCCTTTAGACCAACTGCTTTCTGAGGACATGTTAGTTTCCTAGGAGCCTTTTTCCAGGTCATGCTGTGGGGTATGTTACTTCCATGGAACTTTCACACAGGGAAGCTACTTTCTTCTGTGGAATGAGGATTTTTATTTTAGCATGTACTCCAGAAAATAACACTTACAGATGCATCTCCAGAGTGGTTATTCATACTATTTTAGGTTCCTGTGGCTCTTTATCCTATGAAGACAGCACTATTGTCTCATCTCCAATAGTATTAAGGGATGGCAACAAACCTTAGTATCAAAAAGATGTCTGTAGAATCAACTGATGGTCATCAGATGGGAGGGGGGGTGGAAGGGGAAGGGATAAAGAAGTAAAATTGCCAGTTATAAAAATCAGTCACAGGGATATAAAGTACAGCATAAGGAAAATAGTCAATAATATTTTAGTAACTATGTATGGTATCACATGGGTACTAGACTTATCAGGATGGTCACTTCATAAGTTATATAAATGTCTAATCACTATGTTGTACTTGTAAGTCTAATATAATATTGAATGTCAACTGTAATCAAAATTTTTTTAAAAAATTACTGATAGAAGAATAAAAACACAATCAGAAAACAAACCTAGCAAGTCCTAAAGATGATTAAAGGATTAGAATAATCTAACACATAAAGAAAAGATACCAACATGCTTTATCTCTTAAAGGCAAGAAACCAGCCATTGCTCAGTGTAGAACAAGAAAAAAAAATGAAACTATTCTATAATGTAAGAGATTAAGACAAACGTCTGCTATCTTGTTAAATGTGGATATGAGTTAAATTAGTATGTTATCAACTCTCCTCTTTTGGAGACTGAAAAGATGTGGTTTGGTTGCATCTATTGGGGACAGTTTGAGACCTAGATGCATCCTTGCCCAAGGGCTGACAGATGGATCAAATGATCTCTCAGCATCCCTCCCAGCCCCACACTTCTGTTTTCCTATGATTGTTGGACTAGGATGTTAGCTGAGTCAGATTTGCCCTTGCAAGTTAGTGGAGGAGTCAGCTGCTTGAAAGAACACAGGTAGACTCTTTGTCCCCAAAATAAATGCCTCTCTGCCCTGTTCCAGATTAAATTATACCACTATTTTTCCTTGCATTGCAAAGTCTTATAGAGTTCTTAATTGAATACCTAAGTAAAAATAAACTCAACCTTATCTGATAAAAACTTAGCAGCACACTAAGACTGGAAATGCAGGAAGAGGGAGTCCCAAAGCAGGGAGAAGACAGACATGACTGTACTAACAAACTGCACCTCATGGAAATGTAGCTTTAGACTTAGCAGAAGATAGCACTCTCCTCCCTCCCAGCTGAGTTCAGCTACTCATCCTTTTTAAATTAAACTTATTGGGGTAATATTGGTTAGTAACATCACACAGGTTTCAGGTGTACAATTTTATAACACATCATCTGTATATTGCATTGTGTGCTCACCACCCAAAGTCTAGTCTCCTTTCCTCACCATATATTTGAACCCCTTTATTCTCTTCATCCTCCTCCTACCCACCTTGCCCTTTGGTAACCACCATACTGTTGTCTGTGTCTGGGTTTTTTTGTTGTTGTTCACTTGTTGCTTTTTGTTATATATTCCACATATGAGTGAAATCACATGGTTCTGGTCCTTTTCCATCTTTCCTATTTTGCTTAGCATGATGCTCTCAAGATCATCCAAGTTGTTGCAAAATGCAATATTTCATCCTTTTTTATGGCTGAGTAGTATTCCATATTACCAGGTCTTCTTCATCCAATCAAAGGATCCTTAGGTTGTAAATAATGGTGCAATGAACATAGGGATACATATATCTTTATGAATAATTGTTTTAAAAATTTTTTTAGTTGATATCCAGAGGGGGGATTGCTGGGTCATATGGTAACTCCATTCTTAACTTTTTGAGGAACCTCCATAGTTACTGTGCCAATTTACATTTTCACCAGCAGCGTACAGGGTTTCCTTTCCTCCACACCCTCTCCAATGCTTGTTTGTTCCTTATTGATAATAACCATTCTAACAAGTGTGAGGTGGTATTTTATTGCAATTTTGATTTGTATTTCCCGTATAACTAGTGAAGTTGAACATCTTTTCATATATCCGTTGGCCATCTGTGTCTTCTTGGGAAACATGTCTGCTCAGGTCCTCTGCCCATTTTTAAATTGGAATTTTTGTTTTTTTCTGAGTTGTGTGAGTTCTTTATATATTTTGGATATTTGTCCCTTATTGGAGTTATCATTTGCAAGTATACAGTCATTCTTTCAAAGACTTTGGAATTCCTACCAGTGCAGAGCACTAGACAAAACACTAGGGCACTACAGCAAGCAGCGGACATGGCTCTTGCCTCCCTGCGAAACACCGAACACGTGGTAAACACATAGTGGATTACTAAATGAAGTCTCCACATACGCAACAGGTAACAATTGAATTGCAATGTGAACAAAGCCCCATTCTAGGCACTTGGAATGGGGTGGTAACAAAATGGACAAACCCTTTGCCCTCTGGAGGTTACATTCTGGTAAAAGGAAGTTATACAATGAAAGCACAAGGTGTTCTAAGAACTATGACAAGAAAACCTCCCTAGGTGACAAGTCCTCCCTGAGAAAAGGGATGTTTCTCTTGGTGAAAGGCGTGTGTTGGGGGAAGAGGAGGTACCAAACCTGGAGAGCGTTCCATGTAAAGTTACCAAATGTTGTCAAACTGCCACAATTTGCTTGTATAGAAGGATAAAAGGCAATATTTTTATCAGTATTATTCAAATATTTGTGCAATAAATAATTTTAAACAACATCCAAGTCATACTTATAACTGTTATCTCATTTTTACCTTGTAGCTTTAATGCGTTGGTCTTTACATTTGTCAATTATGATCAAATTGTATATGGATATGATATCATTTAGAGAATTCAAAATCAAATAGGAGTTTTACCCTCATGAATCAAGCACTGCGTCTAATTCCAAAATGTGTTTGATGTTACTGAACGCAAACAAGATAACATATTTGACACTGTGACATGGATCTTTCCCACCTGCACTGAATATGAACTATAGGTTGGTTCCTGCACTACAGGTGGACCTGTGGCAGCCCAGCAGCATCTCCTATGTCTCAGAGGGAACAGTTACTGATGTCCATATTCCCCAGAATGGTTCCCGAGCCTTGTTAGCCTTTTTACAGGAAGCCAACATCCCATACAAGTAAGCTTTTTTTTTTCATTGTTTAGTCCATTTGTACTAAGTTGAACTGAATTATAGCTGTATTCAGGTTATTTACTGAGTGCCAATGATGTTGTTCCAGGTACTCTTTATCCAACTGGGAAAACCAACATGAATATAACAACTATATTTACCTTTGAGCTTATTAATGTGACAGTAAAGAGAGAAACCACATTAACATATTTCACCACCACCACCACCAAGTAATCAGTATAAACACAGAAGGTATTTTTTTTCTGTGAGAGGAAAGTAGAGAAGCCTAGCAATGCCCAGAAGGTAAATGGGAAAGCAGGGACAGGGGGAGCTTTTTGTAGGAGCTGTTCAGTTAGGCAAAGGATGAGACTCAGGACCTTGCAAACAGAGGGGACAAGGCAGGGAAGGGAAGAAGCAGCATAGTGTGTGTGCAGGAAACTGAGGTAGTTCAGTGTTATGAGTGTACAAAGTTCAAATCAAAGAGCATAAAAAATGGTGGAGAGTCAGAGGAGGTCAGGTTGTGGGAATAATGATGTACACCCTCATCCTGAGGGTGGTGCTGCACAGGTGGAGGATGCAAGCCAGGGAGCCACACACACGTTAACTGGATAGAGACTGCAGTCATGGTCCAGGTAAGAGATAGTGAGGCCTGAGTCATGACCAGAGTAGTGGATCAGGAGAGCATTCAATAAAATAGTTCAGAGGCAAAACCTCCTGGACTCCTCACTTGGTTGGATGCAGGTGCAAGATAAAGAAGTCAAGGATGATGCCAAGTCTTCTAGCTTGGGTGAATGAGCAGACAGATTCAAACAGATCTGGATATTTTCAGGTTTTTTTAAGGACTAGTTAGGAATAGAGTAATCACAAGGTAGTCACAGGAGTCAAAGAAGAAATGAAAGACTTTTGAGAGAGGGAACATCAGTGGTACCAAGTACTGCAGTGACACCAGCAAGAAAAGGATTGAACAGTTTCCTCTAGATTTGGCAATAGAAACGGCATTGGTAACTCTAACGGAGGAATTAGATTGTCAGGAGCAGGAGACAGAGAAGCCAACAGGAGGTGAGAACCTGGAGCAGCAGAGAAGATGACTGTTCTTGGAAGGTAAAATAAGGAGAGAAGCAGAGAATAAGGAGTGACTAGACTGAGTGACTTGCCTTTTGTTTGGAATCCTAGGATTTGGGGATTGACAAGCATGATTGTCAATAACTAACCTCAGCTATCCCCCATTTTTTAAAACCTCACTTGAGGATATTTTCCCACTGATTTTTGGAGAGAGAGAGAGTGGAAAAAAAGATAGAGAGAAATATCGATGTGAGAGAAACACATCGATTGGTTGCCTCCTGCACGAGCCCTGACGAGGGCCCAGGCTGTGGAGGAGCCTGCAACCAAGGTATGTGCCCTTGACAGGAGTCAAACCCGGGACCCTACAATCCACAGGCCGACGCTCTAGCCACTGAGCCAAACTGGCTAGGGCAGTGGTCAGCAAACCGCGGCTCGCGAGCCACATGCGGCTCTTTAGCCCCTTGAGTGTTCTAACGACACTTCTTCAAAATAGACTCGCCCAGGCCAAAAACCGACTTCTGCGCATGGGCCACGAAGTCTCAATCGCACTGTACGTGCGCGCCCGCACGTGGTATTTTGTGGAAGAGCCACACTCAAGGGGCCAAAGAGCCACATGTGGCTCGCGAGCCGCAGTTTGCCGACCACAGGGCTAGGGCAACCCCCAATTTTTTTTAGCAAGTTCTGGTACTGACAAAACAAGCACAAAGATCTGTAATGATGTCTGGCAAGGCCTGGGATGGGCTCGTGGCTCTTGTGATTAATGGTGAAGGCCCTAGTCTCTGTGGGAGGCTGGACCAAGGGTGCAACATGACAGTGACATCCCTCCCTGGTCCACACAAATAATTCCCTGCCAGAAAAATAATTGCAGCCTTATTAAAGTACTGATTTGCTTTTTCAGTAAGACATTTTATCTGTGCTTCTACAACAGGGTAGAGGCACAGCTGTGCATAAAACTATTGTTCAGATTGAACACATTTTAGTTCAATGCCTAGCAGGAAAGAGCTTGGTAATTATATCTATAGGTGCTCAGTAACAATTCACATGCTTCATTAATTATTATTCGGTAGAAAAGAATATACCAGTTATTTTAACAAGTCTCTATTTCCTGCTATTAAATATAGGTCATGCGGAGCTAACAGAATAAATATCACACTGTATGTCACGGAGAATAGAGTCTAAAAATGAGTGTTTTAAACCAGTTGTCTCCTCATGGAGAACAATAATTTAGAATTATTCATTTTGTTGGTCGCAAGATAATAACACATAAGAGTATATTAAATTCTACAGGACCAGTAGGTAGAGATCATTTTAATTGACTTTTATTATTGGAGCCTGGAGTATTTTCAAAATATTATCATTTACTCTGTACAACTATACATAATGTATAGCTATAGTCACCTTTAAAGCAGAGATAATGTGACCCATGTGTCTGGCCCCTAGGTGATCAATTCCTCTTAATGACATGACGAATAAGATGACTCATTTTGCCATAAAAAAACTGTCATTCATTTTGTAAATTAAATACCTATAAAAATTGGTCACGGAACTTCAAATTTGGAGTTCCTTCTTCCACCCTGGAAGCTTGGAGGAGGTGGTTTTGTATTAAGTGATGACATCATTTGGAAAGTTCTTCATAGGAGCGCATACAATTGGTAGGAATAATAATGAGCTGTAAAGAACTAAGAAAATACAACAGTTACAAAAACCACTTCTGGGCTCCATTTCCTGGCCTTCTCATCAATCCATTAGTTTTCAATAAGCTACTTGATGAGGAAAATGGGCTAGACCTTCCACATCACAATTATTTTCATTTTCAGGTTGGTCTCTTTGGGCCTATATTAAGGTGCAGGCTAAGTTATTGAAAATAGCAGTATGATTGTATTTACATTCAGTTTGTATAACTACTCAATCAATGGCAGTCATTATTACTATTATTATTAGGGAACATATGCTTACAATTTTATATTTATTACACCATTTGTTTAACAGCTTTTATTTCCTGAAAAAAATAACATTTCCCAAAATTTGGCATTCTTAGAAATATCCGTATTTGCTGCCCTCACTTCATAGATGCGTGATTTCCTTTCTATATTGCCTGATTTTTATATGACCTCCATTTAATTTTCATCATGTCTATTATTACAAATCCAGGATCCTCATAGAAGATCTTCAGAAAGCACTGGAAGAAGGAAGCAGTTCGCAAGCCCAGAGAAATCGAAGATCCCTCTCTGAATATAATTATGAAGTTTATCACTCCTTAGAAGAAGTATGTAATCAAAGGGGCTTTCCTTGCTTTTCTGAAAATTAATTTTTATCAGATCTAAGGATTGGGAAGGAAGAACTAAGAGGCAGGGGCTATATGAAGAGTACGTATAGCTCTTTATGTAGCCTAGGCACCTCAGTCTTCCACTAAGCCTTTAACTAACTGCTGTAGAAGAAGTAGCAAAATAATTTTAATTCATTCGCTTTGCTCCACCCACCCCTACATAGGACAGGGGAAATGCATTGGAAAAGTGAAGTCATGTTGTTATAACTGCGGTTATAAAGACCTTAACTTACAAGTCAGATGCACTTATTGATGGAAGGTAGAGTAAGCTCGAGTTTGAGAGCAATGATTTGGTTGAGGGATAAGAGTGAACTTTTGCTTCTTACCCCACACCCTCTGCAAATCTGTGACCTCCCAAAGGCCAACCTTCATCTGTGGCACCTCAGGGCTTATTGCTGTGCTGTTATTTATTCTACCTGGAAAACATGGCAACCTCATTCCCACTACCATATCCTTTACTGTTCACCTGGACAACGAATCTCAGCTTAAGCAGGAAGACTGCTGTTTCTACTCTCCCAGACTGAATCAGAACTCCACTCCCACCTCCGAGCCCCAGCATATTGCATGCACCATAGCACATGGATGTATGATTATTTGATCAATGCCTTTCTCTCTAATAAGCTGTAAGTTCCAGGTGGGCAGGCCATTTCTTGTTCACCACTATATCCCTAGTGGCAAGCAAATAGACCTCCAAACAGATAGTTGAGGACAGAATGAATAAAAGAATGCACATATATATTTTTCCATATTTCTCTGAATTGAGCAAAAGAATGCTAGGCACAGAATTCGTGAGATCCTGCTACATATTCTTAAGAGAGTTTTTGGTTCTCTTGATAATGACATTCCTTTCAAGAGTATTTCTATATATTTTATGTTACAATAAGAAAAGGCTTTAGATAACTTGGCACATGGATATGCTATTAACATGAACTAGAAAAAAGTTAAAATTTTTAAATATATCTATATAGATATGTATGTATACATACATACATAGACTCATTAGACTAAGAAAAAAATTGTACCTTCCAAAAAATATTTTTTCAGCACAGATTTTCTTTTACATCTTGGAATAGTGTGACATTTTGGTGTGACTTCCATACTCCTCATGGAGATTTTAAGTCAGAAATGTCACCCATCTTTCTAAGTGCCTTATTCATCCATCTCCAGTGTACCTTCTGACGACAGGTAAGTGTATGTGAAAGGATTGATGTAAATGCATCACTATAACTGGGGAATTTATTCAGATTATGCCCTCCAATATGTGGCTTTATAGAATACCTTTAAATGAAAAAAAATGTCTTTTTCTCAGCATCTTCTGTTCAGTAGCAAATTATAATATATTGCATTTCAGTGAACACTTTCAAGTTGTCTGGATGATTTTCTTGAAACCAATTTCCTTTTTTTACTCTTAAATAGTTTGGAGGAAATGAAAATAAATTTTTATTTTCAAAAGGAACCCAGAACACATTGATTTATTTTTTTTAAATTCTGCCATCAAGATATTAATGATAAATGGTAGTAGAAGGTATGCTTTAAAGAGGGAGCAATATACAGACATGAAGCTACTATTTGTAAAAGCAGAAAATAAAAGGTAACTTTAAATATCCTGAAGAAATTTAAAATAGAAATTTTGCCTTTTGTTCAATTTTATATTCCATGTGTCTTCTTTGGGTTCTGGGACCTATTGTTGCCTTTTTACCTTCTCGTCTCTAAAAGCTCTGTAATTACGGGAATCTGATATGGTCTTTATTTATTTGTTTTTAGATTCAAAATTGGATGCATCATCTGAATAATACTCATTCAGGCCTCATTCACATGTTCTCTATTGGAAAATCATATGAGGGAAGATCTCTCCTTGTTTTAAAGGTAAAAGCAGGAAATTATTAACTAAAATATTTACTAGACATTTGTTCTAACTTTGACCTATAGGGAAAAGAAGTGAAATGGTCTGTCATAGTGTCTAATATTTAACATTATCTGATAATTTCAGAAAACATTTCCCTTAGGTTTTCAAGCCATATTGAATTTTTGCCATTGAGTATTCCAGAGAATACTAACATATTAATGCACTTAAAATATAATGACCTGCAAAATGATTTGTGAGTTGGTGCAACATAAAAGTTATGCGTCATTCCCAGCCCTTGACCTTACATTCTCTTCACACCCAAACACTCAAAAAGATTTATAATAAAACATCACTCTCTACTTTCTCACCTTCTACTGAGACCTTGACTCACTGGCCTTTGTGCCCCCACCACTCCTCTAAATCTTCACTTGCCATGGTCAACGATGACCACGAGGTTTTCCTCCCATCTTTTTGACCATTCTCTCAGGTTCCTCATTCCTATCATTTCCTTACATTCTGGCAGTCTCAGGATTCTATCCTCAAAGGTGCTCTCATTCTACAAACAATCTCTAGATGGGCATATCCACCCCCACGGTTTCAACAGTCATTCTAGACTCTGCTGTTCAGTGGAGTCCACTGTCTGGAGCGTTAAAGTGCATCACTGCCTGCTTGACATTCTCATCTCGATCGTCACCAAAGCACCTCCCCTCAGAATGGCACCACGCTGCTCCCAGTCTAAAAACATGAGCATCGGCCCAAATATCTCTCCTTGATTTTTACCATAAGAACATTCTTTCTTCCTTCTAAATATCTTTTGGAGCTGCACCACCCTCTTCTCTTGTCCTCGCTTATTGCTGGGTCTGTTCCCCCTGGACTGTCCCAGTAATGGCCTCAGTACTGAACTTCCTTTGGAAACCAGCCTCTACCCTCTCACCCTCTCACCCACCTCCACACTGCTGTCAGTGTGGGCTCTCTCTCTCTCACCCCGACTCCAAACATACTTGTCCCATGGGATTCAGGATGAGCCTGCTCCATCTGCCACTCCTTCCTCCTACCCGGGAAGCAGTTCCTCAGATATGGTGTGCTTAGGTTCTCTTCCAAGCTTGTGATGCCTCTTCCAACTTGTCTGCCAGGCAAAGCTTCCAGTCTTCCTCAAGTACTCAAGTGCTCAAGAAGGCTCCTCTCTTGAGAAGCCTTCTTTTCTTTCTCAGGAAAAATTAGACATGTTCCCAAATTAACTTACACATTTTCACATCATATGGATTAAGTGCTCGTATGTTTGCCCACCCCACTAGCATATAACTCCTGTCTTTCATCTTTGAATCTCTGGTGCTGAGTACAGTGTCTGACATTGAAAAGGAGGATTTTCTGAGCGAACTAATGAATAAATGAAAACTAGATCCCCTCTAAATATAAAGTCAAGAGCCACCTATTGATTACTGGGTTAGAAACCATTATAAGGTAATATTAATAGTAGGATTATAAAGAAAAATCTGTCACTTGATTCTATAATTCAAGTTGTTTTGTTTTTCCATTTTGCGTTTAAATAAAATTTTGACTTTGTCCACCTATAAAACATAGCTAATTCTTTACAAAAGATTCCCTGGGAATATTTCTGATTTCTTTGATGGAGGCGAGGTGGAAAATTTGGCTTTTTAGTTAACAGTCACATATTCTATTAAAATAGAGAAGCAAATCTCCTTAAGGGATGGCTGTTTTCCTTGTGTATTTTCCAGTTCTTTGGTTTGTAATAAGGGCAATAAATTTGTTTCTGCGTAAGCAAATCTGGACTTCTGATATAGGAAATCACTTTCTCTTTTTTTATGGGTTATCAAATGAAACCTTATTAAATTATGCTGGTCAGTACATCCAAAAATAAAAGCCTGCATTGGTTACTGTGAATACTCTTGTTTTCAGATGGGCAGGCGATCCCGAGCTTACAAACGAGCTGTCTGGATAGACTGTGGTATTCATGCAAGAGAATGGATTGGTCCTGCCTTTTGTCAGTGGTTTGTAAAAGAAGTAAGTTAAACCCTTTACACAATGTCCATTTCAGCTAGTCGGTGGTTCCCACGTGTTTTTATTCTGTTCAAGGAACAAAACTGGGAATGTGAAGCCAGTGATACCTGCTTGAATGATAACGCCTTGATTTTGAGTCGCTTTTATGTTTCTGAAGACCTCTCATAGCCCTGGCTCAGCTTATCCTCACCTCTGCCCTTAGAGGTTGGAATTACCAGCCCTCATGAAAGAGAAGGAACCTGAGATTCAGAGCGTTTATGAATCTGTAACAAATTAGAAACCAACCATAGTAGCTGATACATGGCAAAAGGCTAAAAATCAAATTTATGGTGTTCCAGAGAGGTTTCTCATATAATATTCAACATCATCTGTCTTCTCTGTCAAAATGATCTCACATATGCTATAACAATAAAGACATGAGCAAGTGATTGCATTTTTCCCTCCTGCTATGGATCTGTAATTTAGATACCAAAGAACTTCAACATCTCTGTGAATTTAACATTCCCAGTATCAGTATTTTTTCATCGACTCTAATTGTTAATGACTCATAGTGATTTCTCATTTTCCGAAGGCTTCTGTACGTTAGTGTATCCAGTGGGTCCCTATCCCAAGAATGGGCCAGCTTCATGAACCAACATCTTAACATGTTTGAATATTTTTCTATCCTAGTCAAGAATGTAATGACTTTCGTGGTTGTTTTTTAATCTTGACTTCTTATTTTTTTAAAAGACTCTTAAAAGAAAACCAACCACTAGTACTGGTGCTGGAAATGAAAAAGTCTAAGGAAATGAAGGTTCTAAGCCAAAAAATAACCCTACAAATATTTCTAGCCCTGTACTTACAGAGAATCATTAAGGATACCAAAGATATTTTAAAACTTCAGTCTTATAGGGAAATTATATGCTCGAGTATGAGGTGTGGGATTTTGAGGACCCTCCTAGTCCTGGAAAATGTCAACAATGTACTGAATTTATAAAATCTGCCTCTGCCACTACCAAACCCACAAAAGTATCCTTAATTTTATAAATATTATGTAATAATAAAATTTTCAAACTATTCCTGCTCAGTTGTTTTGAGTAATTCATATTCTTTAAAAGACCATTTCACCCTAATAGGACAAATGCAAAATCAAATAAGAAATTAACTCTATTACCTTGTATTAACCCTTTGCACTCGCTTGCTTTTTTCTCGATTCCTTTATTCTAATGCTAACCGTGTCGAGTCACGCTCGACATCCGAGTGCAAAAGGTTTAAATATCCATTGTATATATAAACATACTGTCTTCTTTCTCAAGTTTCAAAAAGAGGAGAAATTAGTTAAATACAGAATACCTACTATTTACAGACCACGGTCCTGCGTGTGATTGAAGGACATAAAATTTACCTCACCCCGCAGGTGCGGCCCCTTCCTTAGAACACCTAACCTTGTTTTATATGTTCATGGTGTTACCATCTCTTTTTGTACCAAGGGGTAGAGACTCTATCTTGTTCAGTGCCAAATCCCCAGCACCCAAAGCAACACCTGGCACTTAATAGATTTTCAAACATTTGTTAATGAATGGGAATCGTGAGAATCCAGTGGTAATGAAGTGGAAAGATTTCCGAGAGAGGACTTGTCAAATCATCTCATGTAATATGAATGGTGCCACCTGGGTTTTTGCAAGGCACAATCTGTGAAGTCATATCGAGCAGCTCTATAACTCAAGCTAAATGTCCAAGGAAGAGGAAGACACAGTGTAACCACAGAAAAAGAAAGAGGCACATATAATGACTGCCCATTGAAAACAGTTGATATTGGAGCAAAAGCAAGAAGAATCAATGAAAGTGATGTGCCATTTCACCAAAGATAACTAAAGAAAGGCTTTTCCCTTCCCCAGGCCGTCTTCAAGCACGCAGGCATGTCTAGCCATTTTTCTGCCTCTGCTACCCTTTCCACACCTCCCTCACTCTCCTGTTTATGGCTGTTGCTTGCCCCTCCACTTTATCACTTACATTTTCCATGAGTCAGGAGAGCAAACAGAAATGGGAGGGGCGGGGGAGAGGAAGACCTATGGGGTCGCTTGTCTCAGTGGCCTGGTGGAAGCATTGGGGCTGCCAAAGTGAGACAGCCGTATGGTAGCAGTGTCAGGAGTGGGTCAATATTACAGGCTTATAAGAAATATTCTCATTTGCTTTAAAGCCCCCATTTCCACTAATGGAGGTGTTGGGGGCAGAGGGAATAGGGACTTTAAAGATTTAAATAACCTTAAACCTGCCTAGCATTGGGACATCATCTCTTACACACTAACTCAGTCCTTTGTTAAATCCTCAGCCTCCCAAAGAAGGCAGGGGGTGGCTGGTCCAAAAGGGGCACCAAGCAGCATCCCTTCCACAAATTACCTCCCCTTCCCCTCAGAAGTCCCATGACCAGCTCCCAGGCTCTCAACTCATCTAATTGTCATGCCCCCTCTGGGGACACCAGGGAAGCTCTGGGCTCTCTCTCTGCCTCCCAGGAGACTGTAAGATGCTATGTCTATCCCCCCTCTTGGCTGACACATGGCACACTTCTGATTGTCCCCACCTCTCATGCAGGAACACGTGACGGGGTGTCCTTTCAGACACGGAGTGAACAGGACAGAGGTCCTCTTTCCTTACATTTTTTCTCCAGTCGGTCAGTGGTCTCTATCATGTCTTGATTTCCCTGGAGTCTCAACCCCAAGAGAAGAGGGTACTGTCAGAAGCCAAAAGATGGGCTTCCTGCCTTTGCTTTCTCTCTGTCTTGAGTGCTTTAACCCAAACTCAACAGCTTAAAACAACAGATAGTTTCTGTGGGTCAGCAATCCAGGCACAGGCGAGCCAACTGCTTCTTGCTCAGGATCCCTCACAGGGCTGCAGGGCTGCATTCATCAGAGGCTTGTGTCGGGAGGATCTGCTGAGCTCACTCACGTGGCTGCTGGCAGTCTCAGGTCCCCCCTGGCTGTAAGCCAGAGACATCATGTGGGCCTCTCCACAGGGCAGCTCACAACACAGCACCTGTCTTCCCTCAGAGCCGAAGAGGGAGAGAGCAGGCCCAAGCTGGAAACCAGAGTCTCTTGGTAACCTAATCTCAGAAGTGACATCCCATCCCTTTTGCGCGTTCTGTCCATTAGAAGTGAATCGCTAGGTCCAGGCCGTATTCAGGGGGAGGACATTACACAAGAGCTTAAGGACCAAGAGTGTGGAATCACCAGAGACTAGCTAAGCGGCTGCCTACCATATCTTGTGGCACTTTCCCCACAGCCACCACGGTAATGTTTACATCCTTATTCAGATGTGAACTGGAAGAAAACGTACAAAGTGAGGTCACCGGCACACGTTCAACCGTCGGGCAGCCCTGGGTTGGAATGCCAGCTCTGCCACTTACCAGCTGTGTGATCTCGGTGGGCAAGTCATTGAACCTCTCTGAGCCTTAATAATAATAATACGTGACACATTGGGTCACTGGGAAGGTTAAATGATATAATGCATGTAAAAGGCGTGAAAGTGCTTGGCATATAATAAGCACTTAATAAAATCAATGTTTAAGCGGTAATTTCTGCAATTTGGTATTTTTTAAATAATCAACAGCAAGAGAATCATTAGAAAGGAAATCAGGCCCAACCAGTGTTGCTCAGTGGTTGAGCATTGATCCGTGAAACAAAAGGTCACCGGTTTAACTCCGGCCAGAGCACATGCCTGGGTTGCAGGTTGGATCCCCAGGAAATGGCATGCAGGAGGCAGCTGATGGCTGTTTCTATCTCTCTATCCCTCTCCTTTCCTTCATCTCTAAAAATCAATAAACCATATTTAAACAACAACAACAAATCAGCAAGGATATGAAAGAACTCAATAACACCATCAACCAACAGAACCTAAACAACATTTATAGATCACTCCATCCAACAACAGCAGAATACACATTCTTTTTAAGCGTCTATGGAACATATATCATGATATACCATATCCTGGGCCAAAAAACAGGACCTTCACAAATTTAAAAGAATTAAAGTTATATAGACTGTGTTCTCTGACCACAATGAAATCAATCTAGATATCTATGGCAGAAAGATCACAGGAAACCTCCAAACACTTGGAAATTAACATGCTTTAAAATTATCTATGGGTCAAAGATAAAATCTCAAAAAAAAATAATTTGAACATATTAAACTGAAGGAAAATTAAAATATATCAATATTTCTGGGACACAGTTAAAGCAATGATGAGAGAAAAAATTATAGCATTTAATGCATATATTAGAAAAGAAGACAAATCTCAAAATAATAATCTAAGCTCTCACCTCAAGAAACTAGAAAAAAAATAGAAAATGAAACCAAAGCAAATAGAAGTAAAATATTGATAAAAGAAGAAATCAATGAAATTGAAAACAAAATCAGAAAAAAAATCAGTGAAACAAAGAATTGGTTCTTGAACATGTTAATGAAATTAATAAAACTCCAGCAAGGAAGACAAAGACAAAAGATGGGGGAATGAGGACAAATATGTAATACCTCTTAACCAATAAAGAAATTAAAATGAAAAAATAAAATAAAAAGATAGAAGATACAAATTGCCAATATTAGAAATGAAACAGGGAATATCACTGCAGACCCTGCTGATATCAAAAGGATAATAGGACAATACTATGAAGAACTCTGCATATATAAATTTGACAACTTACACAAAATGAATCAATAAGTTGAAAAACTGCAACTCATTATGAAACAGATCATTTGAATATCCCTATTACTATTAAGGATATTGAATTTGTTATTTTAAAATTAAAAGAAATCTTTTGACCCATATTGTTTCACTGAAGAATTCAACCAAATGTTCAAAGAAATTTAACACCAATTCTCCATGATTTCTTTTAGAAAATAGAAGAGGAAAGAACACTTTCAATTTATTTTACAAAGCTAGCAATTGCCCTGATACCAAAATCAGACATAGAGTAAGGGGGGGAAGAAAACTAGAGAATAGTATCTTTCATGAAAATAGATTCAGAAATCCTTAACTAAATATTAGCAAACAGAATTTAGCAATCTATAAAAATTATTATGCACCATGGTCAAGTTGGGTTTATTTCAGGAGCGTGAGCCTGGTTGGATATTTGAAAGTTAATCAATGTAATCTAACATAATAATCTTCTCACATAATATCAACTGAGGCAGAAAAAGCTTTAACAAAATTCAACATACATTCATCATAAAAAATCAGAAAATGGGAATAGAGGGGAACTTCTTCCACTTTATAAAGAACATCTACAAAAATCCTGCAGCTGCCAAAACCGGTTTGGCTCAGTGGATAGAGCATCGGCCTGCGGACTGAAAGGTCCCAGGTTCGATTCCGGTCAAGGGCATGTACCTTGGTTGCGGGCACATCCCCAGTGGGTGGGGGGGGGGGTGCAGGAGGCAGTGGGTCGATGTTTCTCTCTCATCGATGTTTCTAGCTCTCTATCCCTCTTCCTTCCTCTCTGTAAAAAATCAAAATATATATTTTTTAAAAATCCTGCAGCAAACATTTATACTTAATGGTGAATGACTTATACTTAGTGGTGAATGACTAAATGCTTCTTGTAAAATCAGGAACAAAATAAGGATCTCCACTCTTACCACTCTTAATTAACATAGTGCTGAAAGTCCTAGACAGTACAGGCAAGAAAAGGAAATAAAAGGCATATAGATTATAAAGGAATAAATAAAATTATCCTATTTGTAGGTGACATGACTGTCTACATTGAAAATCCCAAGGAATCTACAGAAAAATTTATAGAACTAATAAGTGAGTTCAGCAAGTTCACAGGATACAAGATAAACATACAAAAATCAATTGTATGTCTATATATTAGCAACAAACACATGGACACTAAAATTAAAAAATGTAATACCACCTGGCTGGTGTGGCTCAGTGTTTGACCATCAACCTATGAACCAGGTGGTCACAATTCGATTCCTGGTCAGGGCACATACCCAGGTTGCAGGCTCAATCCCCAGTGGGGGGCATGTAGGAGGCAGCTGATCTATCAATGATTCTCTCTCATCATTGATATTTCTATCCCTCTCACCCCCTCCCTTACTCTCTGAAATCAATAAAAATATATATATTTAAAAATACAATACCATTTATAATGAAAAAGTAAAATACTTAGGAGTAAACCTAACAAAACACTGTACCAAAGTTTTATGCTAAAAACTACAAAACACTGGTAAAAGAATTAAAAATCTAAATAAATGGAGAGGCACACCCTATTCATAGATGGGGGACTCAACATATAAAAATGTCAATTCTCCTCAAATTGATACACAAATATAACATAATTTATTCCAGCAAGACTTTTTGTAGATATAAGAAAGATTATTCTAAAATTTATATGAAAAGGCAAAGGAACTAAATGAGCTAAAACGCTTTGAAAAAGAAGCATGCTACCCAATGTCAAAACGTATTATGACATATGTAATACCTTAATCAATAAAGAAATTAAAAAATATATTATGTTTTTATATTAGCTACACTAATCAAAATTATTTGTGAAGGGATGAATGGATCAGAGATAAATGGATCAGAATAGAGGACCCAGAAGTAGCCCTATACTTTCATACCCAACTGATTTTCGACAAAGTTACAAAAGCAATTCAATGGAGGAAAGAAAGACAGCCTTTTCAACAAACAGTCCTGAAGCCAGTGGACTTCATAGGCAAAAATATGAACCGTGACCTAAGTCTCACACTTCATACAAAAATGAACTCAAAATGGATCACAGACTTAAATGTAAAATTATAAAACTTTTAGGAAAAAAATCTTCAGGATCTAAAGCTAGGCAGAGTCCTTAGACTAGACCCCAAAAGCATGTTCCACAAAATGAAAGTTGATAAATTGAACATCAATCAAAACTAAAAAATTTGTGTGAAAGACCCTATTAAGAGGATGAAAAAGATGAGCTACAAACTGGGAGAAAATATATGCAAACCATATATCTGATTTAAAAAAAAAAAAAAAAAGACTCACATTGGGAGCAAACTCAAAACTTGACAATAAAAATGGAAGCAATCCAATTAAAAAAAAGGCAAAAGACATAAAGAGACATTTCACCAGAAGAGTATACAAATGGCAAAAAAGAAAAAAAAAGCATACAAAAAGATGCCATTAGGGCAATTCAAATTAAAACCGCCATGAGCTATCACTACACACCTATCAGAATGGCTAAAATTAAAATCATTCATATATACAGAGAGAGAGATGGAGAAAGGGAAAAGAGAGGGACACTGCCGAATGCTGAAAAACTGAATCACTCACACATCGCTGCTGGTGGGAATGCACAATAACAGACCTACTCTTGAAAACAGTGAACAGTTTCCTTTAAAACTACCATATGCCCCAGTAATTGCACTCTGGGCATTTATCCCAGAGAAATTAACATTTATGTTTGCTCAAAACCTGTTCAGGAATGTTTATAGCAGCTTTATTCCCAATAGCCAAAAACTTGAAACAATCCAGATACCCTTCAATGGGCAAATGGTTAAACAAGCCAGCACATGCGTGCCGTGGAAAACTACGCAGCAATAAAAAGAAAAAAAATTATGGGCTCACACAATAACCTGAATGAAGCTCCAAGGAATTACCCTGGAAAACCAATCCCAAATAGGTACATACTGTATGATTTAATTTATAGAATGTTCTTGAAGTGATAAAATTATAGAAATGGAGAGCAGACCAGTGGTTCCTGGCAGTTAAGGAGAGGTGGAGGAGGGAGGAAGACTGGATGTGGCCATAAAAGGGCATCATGAGGGGTCCTGGTGGTGACAGAAAGGCTCTGTATCTTGACTGTACTCACCTCGGTACCCTGAATGTGATATTATACTATAGTTTTGTAAGATGTTACCATTGGGGGAAAGTGGGTGTGGGAACCATACCAGAGCAGCCAGACAGCCAAGGCCACTCCGAGTGTGAAAGGCCTTGTTGTTAGTATGCTGGAATGTCCAAAGCCACGCTGCGCCTAGGCTGATACCACAAGCACGTGCAAGGACACAAGCACAACAATCCCATAGTCTACTGCGCATGCGTGCCCTTCTGTAGCCAAAATATGATTGATGTAACTATTGGCACGAAGCCTTCTTTGTCTCTGGAATAATATACAAGTTACTGATCTGCTAGTCTGCTGGAGTGTGCTACACAGAGATGTAAGGCTACAGGGACCAGCCAGTGTGCCAGACAGGGGAGACAGGGGAAGCTGCTGAGGCAGAGAGCTCAGATGCCACCACAATGTAAGGTGGTGTGTTTAGAGGCAGCATGCGGCTGCTCAGATAATGACTGTGAGTACAGAGACTATTAGAGGTGCTACTATGTGGGAAAGTTATGTATTTACCAGCCAGTGTACGGCTGTCTGATTGGGACACTGTTATGAAGAGCTGTTTGTCTAATGGCTTATGGCCACTGGCTTCTGCAATAAAGACTCATTCTTATATACCTACAAACCTCTCATGGCTTCTCCATCTAAGACCCAGCGTCCAAGAAGGTCCAGCCCTAGACAGAGGGGCTCAGACCCAACACCTGTAACTAGTGACCAGAGGATAAAGGAGGAACTTGAACTAAGTTCCCAACAGTTAGTACAGTGGGCAAGGTTCGAGACGGAACCTGTCCAGGCGTAGTCGGGAAGAATTTAGATGAATATATGGACTTAGAGCAACTCAGAGCATCAGAGCTTGTGTAGGGCTCTTGCTGTCTCTAACAGTGGGTAAAAGGTACATGGGATTTATCTATATTGATTCTTATATTTACACTAGTGGCCCGGTGCATGAAATTTGTGCACAGGAGGGGGGTTCCCTCAGCCCAGCATGCACCCTCTCCAATCGGGGACCCCTTGGGGGATGTCGGAGATCCCTATCGCAATCTGGGACTGCTGGCTCCTAACCGCTCACCTGCCTGCCTACCTGATTGCCCCTAACTGCCTCTGCCTGCCTGCCTGATTGCCCCTAACCCCTCTGCCTGCCTGCCTGATCGCCCCTAATTGCCTCTGCCTGCCAGCCTGATCTCGCCCCCAACTGCTCTCTCCTGCCGGCCTGATCTCGCCCCCAACTGCTCTCCCCTGCCGGTCTGATCTCACCCCCAACTGCCCTCCCCTGCTGGCCTGATATCACCCCCAACTGCCCTCCCCTGCCAGCTTGATCACCCCTAACTGCATCTGCCTTGGCCCCCACCACCATGGCTTTGTCTGGAAGGAAGTCGGATGTCCAGAAGATGGCCAGTCGACCGGTCTAATTAGCATATTACCCTTTCATTAGTATAGATTATATAGGATAGGATTGCTTAAATGGGGGGGGGGGATTTTTTTCAGCAGGAGGAGATGCTCTTGGCAGACAAAAATACATAATCCCTATATCTAGACTGATAGCCAGCCATATGGACTATACTGCCAAACCAGTCATTAAAAAATTGAACCTCTTTCTTACACCTTACACCAAACAGCTGTTGCCCTTAAAACCCATCCTCAGCCGAAACCGGTTTGGCTCAGTGGATAGAGCGTCAGCCTGCAGACTGAAAGGTCCCAGGTTTGATTACAGTCAAGGGCATGTACCTTGGTTGCGGGCACATCCCCAGTAGGGGGTGTGCAAGAGGCAGCTGGTCGATGTTTCTCTCTCATCGATGTTTCTAACTTTCTATCCCTCTCTCTTCCTCACTGTAATAAATCAATAAAATATATTTTAAAAAAACAAACAAACAAAAAAAACCCATCCTCAGCCCCCACCTTAGGTTCTGCCTTCACAGTTCACCCAAATTAGGTTCTGTTGGTTGGTTACTATGCCAGTCAGTGTCAAAAGCTCTGCCTCATAGGCAGCCATTGGCTCCTCATGCTTCACCCAGATTTGGTTCTGATTGGTCGATTTCTATGCCAGTCAGCATCAAAAGCTCTGCCTCGTAGGCAGCCATTGGCTCCTCACAATTAACCCAGATTTGGTTCTGATTGGTCGATTTCTATGCCAGTCAGTGTCTCTGGGCCTATCTCCAGGCCTGATCAGAGAGGTGGGGCTGATCAGCAGCCCATGTGGAGGCCTGGAGAGAAAAGAGAGGCATGGCTGCTGGCCAGGCCCGGAGAGAAAGAGAGAGGCAATGGCTGATCAACAGCTGCCACGGAGACTATGGATAAGACCCTGCTTCTCTCTCTAGGCCTCTCTCGGGCCTGATCTGCAGCCCCCTCAGCAGTCAGTGCTGGTTTGCCATGCCCGCTGCGGCAGCAGTCAGTGCTGGGTTGCCATGGCAACCCAGGACTGACTTCTGGCCGGTCGGTCGAGCCTTCGGTCGTTTTGGACGTTAGGGACCCTGGGTTTTTATAAATTAGGATGTGAATCTACATTTTTCTAAAAAAAAAAAAAAAAAGAACTTATTATAAAAATAATAACCAGGTCTCCATACTTCTGGGTTCCATTCATCCCTGCTCTCTTCCCTGCTGTATAATCCTCATCCACAGACCCTGACTCTATGCCCTGGAAACTATATGTATCAATATGCAGCTCTGGCTCCATCTGTCCCTCTCTTCTTCTGCCAGCTTGGCTATCCCATGCCATGCCTTAAGAGCCACTTCCTCTTCTGCTCCCCACTCCAATTTAGTGGAAAGATCCTTGAATGCCTTGACACACAGCGCTCAGAAGACAGTAACACAAAAGCAAAACTACCTGGATTTCAATGACTGGTGCGAGGGGCTTGATCACTATGTTATTTTGAAAATTGCACAAATGAACTCATTATCTCTACATCTGGCTGCTGGTTGCATTTTAAATGCAAAATGCACAAGATTGTGGGTTTTTATCTTCTAAATTGAAAATCTTTTAATTATGTTGAATAATATAGAGCCATCACTTTTGATTTCAATACTTGCCACCTCTTTTTCCTAGTATTCACATCACAGAATGTTCTATCTTGTAAGCAAAATGAAAGAAACAAATGAAGGTATGCTTGGATTGCAGAATCTTTCTCTTGTTAAATGCTTGTTTATAGCAGGATAGAACCATTACTAGCATTATATTTAAAGCACTGGGCGGAAGGTTGGAGGGGGGAGGAATAGACATGGTGAACTTACTAATGAAATATGTTCTACAGATGTCCTTTCACCATGAAACCAAAAGGGAGCTTTAAGAAACACTCTCTTTTGGTGATAAAGTTTTCTTAAATTTATAATGAGCCAAGAGGGATGATACAGACATGAAATTCATCAGAGAAATAAAATTAGAATAGATAAATTAGGAGAAGGAAACAGATAAATACACAGAACTTGGAGGTTATCTTTCTGCAAAAGCAAACCAATGTTATTTACCAGAGTAGAGACTTAAAGCTGAGGGTAAACAGAGGAGAAAAAGAAAATAGACAAGTAGAGACTTATGAAAAGGGACACGCACAAAGCTTAAAAGTAATGGACTTAAAAGGTAAAGTACAAAGCAAACAAAACTACCAACTTAAGAAACAGGTGGTGAAGGAAGGCCTGGGGTGGGGTGGGAACCAGGGGGTGAAGAGCAAGGGGAAGAAAAAAAAAGAGGGGGTACATCCGGGTGAGGCCTCGTGCACCTAGGCCCGGGTGAGCCCAAGTGGCCCTGGGTCTGGGAGAGGCCAAGCACGTCCCTGGGTCCGGGTGAGACCATGTGTCCCAGGATCCGGGGGAGGCCTTGTGCACCTAGGCCCGGGTGAGCCCAAGTGGCCCTGGGTCTGGGAGAAGCCAAGCGTCCCTGGGTCCGGGTGAGACCATGTGTCCCTGGATCCGGGTGAGGCCTCGTGCACTTAGGCCCGGGTGAGCCCAAGTGGCCCTGGGTCTGGGAGAGGCCAGGCATCCCTGGGTCCGGGTGAGACCATGTGTCCCTGGATCCGGGTGAGGCCTCGTGCACCTAGGCCCGGGTGAGGCCACGTGCCCCTGGGTCTGGGAGAGGCCAAGCGTCCCTGGGTCCGGGTGAGACCATGCGTCCCTGGATCCGGATGAGGCTTCATGCACCTAGGCCCGGGTGAGCCCAAGTGGCCCTGGGTCTGGGAGAGGCCAAGCGTCCCTGGGTCCGGGTGAGACCATGTGTCCCTGGATCCGGATGAGGCCTCGTGCACCTAGGCCTGGGTGAGCCCAAGTGGCCCTGGGTCTGGGAGAGGCCAAGCGTCCCTGGGTCCGGGTGAGACCATGCGTCCCTGGATCCGGATGAGGCCTCGTGCACCTAGGCCCGGGTGAGCCCAAGTGGCCCTGGGTCTGGGAGAGGCCAAGCGTCCCTGGGTCCGGGTGAGACCATGCGTCCCTGGATCCGGATGAGGCCTCGTGCACCTAGGCCCGGGTGAGCCCAAGTGGCCCTGGGTCTGGGAGAGGCCAAGCATCCCTGGGTCCGGGTGAGACCATGTGTCCCAGGATCTGGGTGAGGCCTCGTGCACCTAGGCCCGGGTGAGCCCAAGTGGCCCTGGGTCTGGGAGAGGCCAAGCGTCCCTGGGTCCGGGTGAGACCATGTGTCCCTGGATCCGGGTGAGGCCTCGTGCACCTAGGCCCGGGTGAGCCCAAGTGGCCCTGGGTCTGGGAGAGGCCAAGCGTCCCTGGGTCCGGGTGAGACCATGTGTCCCAGGATCCGGGTGAGGCCTCGTGCACCTAGGCCCGGGTGAGTCCAAGTGGCCCTGGGTCTGGGAGAAGCCAAGCGTCCCTGGGTCCGGGTGAGACCATGTGTCCCTGGATCTGGGTGAGGCCTCTTGCACCTAGGCCCGGGTGAGCCCAAGTGGCCCTGGGTCTGGGAGAGGCCAAGCATCCCTGGGTCCGGGTGAGACCATGTGTCCCTGGATCCGGGTGAGGCCTCGTGCACCTAGGCCCGGGTGAGGCCACGTGCCCCTGGGTCTGGGAGAGGCCAAGCGTCCCTGGGTCCGGGTGAGACCATGCGTCCCTGGATCCGGATGAGGCTTCGTGCACCTAGGCCCGGGTGAGCCCAAGTGGCCCTGGGTCTGGGAGAGGCCAAGCGTCCCTGGGTCCGGGTGAGACCATGTGTCCCTGGATCCGGATGAGGCCTCGTGCACCTAGGCCCGGGTGAGGCCACGTGCCCCTGGGTCTGGGAGAGGCTTAGCGTCCCTGGGTCCGGGTGAGACCATGTGTCCCTGGATCTGGGTGAGGCCTCGTGCACCTAGGCCCGGGTGAGCCCAAGTGGCCCTGGGTCTGGGAGTGGCCAAACGTTCCTGGGTCTGGGTGAGACCATGTGTCCCTGGATCCGGGTGAGGCCGCGTGCACCTAGGCCCGGGTGAGGCCACGTGCCCCTGGGTCTGGGAGAGGCCAAGCATCCCTGGGTCCGGGTGAGACCATGCGTCCCTGGATCCGGATGAGGCCTCGTGCACCTAGGCCCGGGTGAGCCCAAGTGGCTCTGGGTCTGGGAGAGGCCAAGCGTCCCTGAGTCCGGGAGAGACCATGTGTCCCTGGATCCAGGTGAGGCCTTGTGCAACTAAGCCCAGGTGAGGCCACGTGCCCCTGGGTCTGGGAGAGGCCAAGCGTCCCTGGGTACGGGTAAAGCCAGATCCTGGGTCCGGGTGAGGCCGTGTGCCCCTGGATCCATCCGGGTGAGGCTGGGTCCCAGGCCCGGGAGAGACCACGCGCCCCTTGGGTATGGGTGAGGCCACGTGCCCCTTAGTCCGGGTGACGCCGTGCCCCTGGGTTCGGCCGAGACCAAACCAGAGGGAGTCGGACCTCCATTACCACCATTTGTCCAAAAAAAAAAAAAAAAAAAAAAAAAAAAAAAAAAGAGGGGGTACATCTGTAATACTCTCAACTATAAAAATATTAAAAACTAGAGGCCCAATGCATGAAATTCGTGCAAGGGCCTTGTCCCCCACTGCCGCAGCTGTGGCCGTCTCTGCCTCAGCCCGCCACAGCTTGTCCAGAAGGAAGGACATCCAGAAGGACATCCGGTCTAATTCGCATATTATGCTTTTATTATTATAGACTAGAGGCCTGATGCACAAAAATTCATGCAAGAGTAGGCCTTCCTTCCCCGAGCTG
The DNA here is from genome assembly GCF_027574615.1 of Eptesicus fuscus. Lineage (NCBI taxonomy): Eukaryota > Metazoa > Chordata > Mammalia > Chiroptera > Vespertilionidae > Eptesicus > Eptesicus fuscus. The sequence goes on along the minus strand of NC_072491.1, from coordinate 37,023,486 downwards.
CTGGCACTGGCTTCCCCCTGGCACCTGGGACCTGGGCTGGCTTCCCTCTGGCCAACCGCAGGCACCTGGGACCCAGGCTGGCTTCCTTCCAGCCCTGGCTTCATCAGTAAGGACGTCCAGAATGACGTCTGGAAGACGTCCAGTCTAATTAGCATATTACCCTTTTATTTTTATAAATAGTAACTAGTAGCCCGTTTGCACGAAGATTCGTGCAATAGACCTTCATTCACCTGGCTGCCTGCACCAGTTTTCTGTCGGCACCAGGGACCCAGGCCTTGGCTGTGGCCACTACCTTCTGCTTTCTTTCAGGGTCGGGGCTTGGCCCTGGGCGGTGGCCTTGGGCTCGGCCGCACCCAACATCCCTGCTAAGGATCGAAGGAGCCGACCCCCAGTGGTTTCCTGCGATCCGTGCAGGCTCCCCGCTGGTGCCCAAGGCCGGGAAAGCCTCGGGCGGCTTTCTCAGCCTTGGGCTCGGCCGCACCCAGCGTCCCTGCTATGGATCGTAGGAGCCGACCCCCTGGTCGTTGCCTGCGATCCGTGCAGGCTCCCTGCTGGTGCCCAAGGCCGGGAAAGCCTCCACCCGAGGCTTTCCCGGCCTTGGGCTCCACCACACCCCAACGTCCCTGCAACGGTTTCCTGGTGGGGGTGGTTGGTGGGCGTGGCTTGGTTGGTGGGCATGGCTTGGGCGTAGCAAAGGTGCGGTCAATTTGCATATTTGTCTATTATAAGGTAAGATTATAAAAAAAACAGGTTAAATGCAGTTGAACAGTTCCTCAAAAAATTAAACATCGAGTTACCATGTGACCCAAAAATTTCACTCCGGTGTATATAACCAAGAGAAATCAAAACATATATCCACACAAAAAACTTGCACATGAATGTTCAAAGCAGCATTACTCTTAATAGCCAAAAAAGTAAAAGTAACTCAAGTGTCCATCAACTAATGAATAAACAAAATGTGGTATATGCATACAAAAGGATATTATTCAGACAAAAAAGGAATGGAGTATAATACAAGATAAAACATGGGTGAACTTTGAAAACATGCTTAAATAAAATAAGCCAGACCCAAAAGACCACATATTGCATGATTCTATTATATGAAATGTCCAAAATAAGCAAATCCATAAAAACAGGAAGTAGATTAGTGGTTGCCAGGATATGGGGGAGAAGAGAGTTGGGAGTGACTACTAATAAGTATGATGTTTCTTTTGGGTGTGATGGAAAAGTTCTAGAATTAGATAGTAATGATAATTGAACTTTATGAATATACTAAAAATCACTGAACTATCCACTGTAAAGTGGTGAATTGTGTGTTATATTAATTACATCTCAATGAAAAAGGAATGAAGTACTGATACATGCTACAGTATTGATTAACCTTAAAAGCATTGCTTAGTGAAAGAAGCCAGTCACAGAAGACCACATATTACATGGTTCCATTTATATGCAATGTCTAAAACAGATGAATTTATAAAGACAGAAAGTAGAATAGCTGTTGCTTGTGGACAGGGGAGTTGAGGGAGTTGGGGAATTGATACTTAAAATATAGGAGTTTTGTGGGGGGATTTATTATGAAAATATTCTAAAATTATATAGGGGTGATGGTTGTACAACTCTGAGTATATTTTTAAAACACTGGATTATATACTTTATAAGGATGAATTATAAGATGTGCAAATTATTTTCTAATACAGCTGTTATTTTTAGAGTTAAATAGGGCTTCCCTAGAAGATATTTATATTGATCAGTCCAACAATTTCAGTGCTCTGCTAGCATTATGAACGTCAGCATAAATATAATTCATGGTGCCTACACTCAAGGAGTCTACATTTTATTTAAAAAGAAATATTTATGTGTAGGAAACAATAATAAGCAACAGAAAACAGTGTATCTTTGGGAATTAAATTGAACTGACTATAGTAGCTGAAACTGTCACTGGATTGAATATCTTAAGCCATTACTGGTGCTAGCTGGCCCAGAGTTATGTATAGCACTTAATTTTTGCCTCCAATAATTCTACATTTCTGTGGCAAATCTGACCAGAGTCTTTATTCATAAAACTAGAAGCCCAGTGCACAAATTCATGCACAGGTGGGGCCCGGCCAGCCCACCCCAATGGGAGCCATAACGCCAGGCCAGTGGGGGAGAAGGGGCCGTGGACGGTTGGCCAGCCAGCCCTGCCCCCAATCAGGGTGTTGGGGGCTGACCGGAGGCAGGGCCGGGGGGCGGGGGGGGGAAGGCTGCGGGCGGTTGGGGCCCAGATCATGCTGGTTGGCTGCCACAGTGCATGTCATAGCCACTGGTCATTCTGGTTGTTCTGGTCATTCCACCATTCCAGTCGCTGGGCTTTTTTATATATATATACTTAGAAAGTAACTCAGGGAAATATTTTTTGATTTCCAAGTGGGAAAGACATTTCCAAGCATAAAAGCAAAGGAGAAGACTTAAAGGAAATGATTGATAGCCCTGGCTTCATAAAATATTTTAGAGGAGTAATTAGTGATGTGAGAAACTGTCCATGGCATGCTGCTATATCCAAAAAATAAAAACCAGCATGGACATTATTATTATTTTAAAAAACCATTAAGTCAACCAAAACTGAACACATTTTATTCCCAAACTACCAGTATTTTAGAATCAGTAGTTGTATGCTGTTTAACTCAGTAGCAGACCATAGATAAAGCAAGGGTTTGTGAGAAGATGGTCCACAGGCAAATTGAGATAGTAATGATCTGAAATGAGAAGTTCTTCCAGACTTTGAAGATAAAGAAAGGAATGAAAGAAATAAGAAGAGAAAGAATGGGAAAAGGAAAGAAAGGAAGGGAGAATGGAGGGAAGACAGAGAAGAGAGAGGAAGGGGAGGGGAGAGGAGGGAGGGGAGAGCAGGGGAAGAGAGGGGAAGGGAGAAGAGGGAAGGGAGGGGAGGGGAAACCTTGCTTAATTTCCCAGGTGAGCCACAGTCTTCTGCTGCTGCTACATAATGTGAAACCTCAGCCTTCCTTGCCCAGCCTGATTACACAGGAAAACCAACTCCATTACACGTCCCCTCCCATCTACACCGGCCACCTGTGATGGCTAACCCTGGTACCAAAATCTGGCATGTGATTCAGATGTACTATGCAGATAACTCAAATAGCCAAAAATAGGGATAAGAGGCTTTCAGGGAAGGGAGTTCTTTTCTAAGAACCAGCTGGTGGCTGTGGGCTGGGCACGTTGTAATGTTCGGAGGTTGTGGTACGTTGTGCGTAAAGGACAGAGCTCTCTGGAAGACTTGGCGCAGTGGTTGTGGAAAAAGTCCTTCAACTGGAACGGCTTTCCAGAAAGAGGGGTGCTTTCTCCAGGATCTAAGAGCTTTGGGGATAACCATCTCTTTCAGTATTATATGTCTTGCTGGTTATTAAAGGTAAAAATATAAACTTTCAAATGTAGGTGTAAAATTCAAAGTTTTAAGAAATATATCACTAAACATAAAATAAACCTTTTTAAAAAGAGAACTTAAATTGTTTGCTAAAATGTGCGAAAAGCCAGGGAATAAATAATTGAGTTATTAAGCCCAGATCAAATATTTAATGAATCCAGTTAAGTAAGCAATTAAGTCTTTGTTCTTAAATGCACAGTTTAAAAAAGTTCATCATGTAAAAATGACCTGCATTTTTTAAATTGTCTGACTTTGTTCACTACCATTCCAGGTAATTACAATATTTTGATTTGTTTTCAACCAGCCTTTTTGTACCTTTAACTCCCCATGTTCTCCCATCCTTTTTCTCCTCCCCAGTCTTTTCTTTACTCCTCTGCATCCTCCAACCTAGCTTCTTCTCCCTTTTTATTCAATTTATAATGTCTCGTACATAGCAAGGTCTATATTAATGTTTGTTCAATTGAATTGAATTGAAATTCATTTCATTCCTTGTACTACACTATCTAATATCTGAGAGTGTTCTGGGCACTCTTTGTACAGGCCATTCTTGCTTTTCCTGAGAGTATTGCTGGACTGTAACAGTGACCCTACAAGCTGAAGCCATCAAAATCTATCTTAATAATCAATGGGGAAACAAATCAAGTTTGTTCTATGACCTTTACATATTTTTATCAAAGAGATTAAAAACTCATATTGTTATAAATATGTAGGAAAATGGCCAAAAAATAGTAAACCTATTTATTATGCTATAATTGAACATTAGAAATATTAGTGATTAAAATGACCTATTTCGTTGTAAAAAACCTTATGACAGGTAGTTTAGGCAGTGCCTGCCTTCTCATTATACAACTTACAACGTGAAGTGAGTGTCTTTATTTATGCCTTGGCAAATTGCCATACTCCTTTCTTAGTTTAGATTGGCTTCCAATATTTTTTTCTTTGCCCTTTCAATGTCATAAAAACCTATGTTTTTCTTCAATGTGAAATGTTGGCAGCATCATTTCTTCTGGAACATCTTCCTCCTTTGCATCACAACCGCTTTTCTCATTTTGTACAGTAAGTACTCCTTCACTAGGTTTCTCTGCTGCGTATCTGGAGTTGAATGGTGGTACTGTCAACATTCCATGGTCACGCTCTTCTTCTATAAGTTCATTTACATTTGATTCAAATTTCACCTCTACATTATCACTTTTTGTTTCTTTGCTGAACTTTCATCTTTGTTGGCCAATTCCTCCTCACGACCATCCATTTTTGTAAAATGCTGCACAGGTTTAGGAGACAAGGGGGCAACACAGCTACCCACTTTGCTGTCTCTGTGGGAACTGAATAGCAGATGCTCAGTGACCAATCACCCAAAGACACACTTTTAAAAAAAAAAGTGACATAATTGGTCACAGATCTTGATAACCATCTGTTACTTACATAGTGATCTGTAGACTAAAAATCAATTAGTGGTAACTGAAATTAGAACTGTACTTATTGGAGGACTGATACTATTTAACTAAACCATGGTAACTAAAATGTATTTATAGCAAAGCAATGCAAAGTGAGGATACCTCTACTTTCTTTTTGGTAGATAAAAGATTCTTACATAGATTTTAATAATGCCACAAAGTTGGTCCTGGCCTTCACTCTGTTGGTCCTGAATAAATACAACCAGCCTTGTTATTAGGCTATCTCAGTATATAAGTTCTAAAATTGGAAGTAGTGTTACTTAGGAAAGAGTAGAGGGGACATGCTTCTAATTTTATATTCTCCCTGGTAACACAATTATTTCAAATATTTATCTATATTGCTTATTAGCAAATATAGGTTAATAAATGCCAATTTTCAATTATCACCTTCCCTGCTAGATTAGTCATCCCTGGGTAGTTTTAAGTATAAATTAACTAAGTATAGGAACAACTAATATTTAGATGGCTAATAGACATAGAAAAAATACTCAATATCACTAATCTTCAGAAAAATACAAATTAAAACCACAATGAGATATCACCTCACACCTGTCAGAATAGCTATCATCACTAAGCCAACAAACAACAAATGTTGGCGATGATGTGGAGAAAATAAAAGTAGTACTATCTTATGACCCAGCTAATCCACTTCTGAAGAAATCCAAAACATTAATTTGAAAAAAATATACAGTAGCCAAGATATGGAAGCAACCTAAGTGCCCATCAATAGACAATTAGATAAAGATGTGGTACATATATACAATGAAATATTAATCAGCCATAAAAAAAGAATGAAATCTTACCATTTGTGATGACATGGATGAATCTAGAGGGTATTATGCTAAGTGAAATAAGTCAGTCAGATAAAGACAAATACCCTATGATTTCACTTACATGTGAAATATAAAGAAAAAATAAATGAGCAAACACTAAAGAAACAAACTCAATGAGGGGGTTGGGAGGCTAAATGAAAAGGTAAAGAGATTAAGAAGCACAAATGGGCAGTTACAAAATAGTCATAGGATATAAATACAGCATAGGGAATATAGTCAATAATATTGTAATAACTCTATATAGTATCAGGTGGGTATTAGACTTATCAGGAGGATTACTTTGTAAATTATATAAATGTCTAACCATTTCACTATACACATGAAACTAATGTCAATTGTGCCTGAAATTTTTTAAAATTAGAATTTACAAGATTAGCATATGATTTTCCAGCTCTCCATCCTCCATCCACAGAGCCTCTTGCTCATGTTGCTTTCAAACTATTATTTAGTTTCCATCTTGCATTTAACAAGCTTCTCATAGTGTGACATCAAATACCTTTATAGATTAAGCTCCCTTTTAAAAATCTCTCTGGAAACTCTCTCCTGCTCTAATTCATTTTCCTAGTATTAAAGTTTAAATACTTCTTTTGTGTCAAGATGCACCCACTTAGGTGCTACAACTTTTTTCCATCCTAAATAATTTTACTCCACTCCAGCCCAGGTGAGGATATTCTTCCCCTTGCCTGGTGACGTGCCCTTCCTTGGGCCTCAGCTGGAACATGTCTACTTCTCCCAATATTCCCTTCACTGAATGTGTGATTATTTTTAGGTCATTTGTAATGATTCTTGAGGGGGGAAAAAATGGAAACTTTAAAAACTACTTTTAAAAGGTCAGTAACACTGGTCCTGGAAAAAATAAAGAAAAGAAAGAAAAAACACCCCAGCATTCCAGGTTGTCATGGG